>NC_050481.2:6540236-7143988 GCF_012460135.2 Molothrus ater | reverse complement strand
ATGGTAACAGTGCAGCACGACAAGAAAATGTGCACAATCCTTCTCTAGCACTGTCTTGTTAGCTGAAAGAATAGGCAAAAATGACAGCAGTTCATTGCATAATTCCTTAGTCCAGTTTCCAGTCCCTTTGGAATCAGCATTAAAATGTTTGTTGTTTGGAAAGAGTGCAGTGTCAGGAGCATTTGCTTTTCACAGGCACACCCTGGATAATGGTTAGCGCTGCACTGGGAGCACTGGTCTGGTGGAGGTCTTTGTGTTTTGGCACATGTCACACGCTGTGAGTCCAAACATGTCCTGGCAGACAGGAACCACGGGTAAGACCATTCTGATCTAGAAATAATTCCACACAGTCTTTGTGTCATATACAAGGTGAGGGAAAGGTGCATCTCTTCAGGCCAATGAAATTACACTGAGGAAAGGTGGGCTTGGCTGAAATTAAACCCAACAGCAATTTACCACTAGAAATTGGTACCCATTTAGTGGTTACTGTCACTACATTAATTCAAAGAAGAAGAAAGATGTACTGGTTTACTGAAGGTACTGAAGAAAGAACCTTTTCAACTAATGTAGGTAGCTGACTTTCTCTTTCCTAAAGTCTAGGAATTTCCAGAGTATTCTACAGTAAACAGACAGCAAGGAGTTTTCAAAGACATTTCTTACTCTGCTGACTGCCTATGAAATGCTCACATTTATTTTCATTGCCCCAGTCTTTAGGGAACATAAAATTTAGGTGAAATCTGGGTACATTTCTAAACACTCCAAAACACTACATTTTTTTCAGATGAGTGGATTATGATGCTCATTTGCAAGAAATTGTCAAGAGAAACATTTGAAATGAAACTTTTGTTTCAGGAAGCTTTTAAAGCACCTGGTTTTTTACAGGTTATCAATTGTATATTGCATAGGTACTGACCTGTAAATATGAGGAATGCAGTATGTATGTTGACAGGTTAACAAAGAAAGCATTATAAAATATGTCACTCAAAATAATAGTCCAAAAAAGATTGATTTTGCCACTTTGGACATGCCTTTGCCTACTGTCGTAAAATGATTTTTAGAGCACTCTCTGTTCCTAAAGATTGTCTGTTGAAGCAATAATATGAGGAAACAATCTATCTGTCTGGAAATGCCATTGTCAAAATAAACCAGATGTATTTTCAACTCTGGGATGTAGCAGTGATGAAAATGTAACAGTGCTGAATCAATGGCAGAATTGTCCATGAGTTCAGCAGGACTGAGGTTTCATCTCAGAGCTTCTGATTTTCATGAGTTCATATATTCATTTTCACCCCTAAAAGGACACGTAAAGAAATACAAGCATTTAGTTATTCTGATGCACAGACTAGGAGAGCAGGCCAGGCCATCTGGCATCCAAAAAAATATTATGATTACTGGAGACTTGTTTCCAAAATATCAATTGCTGAATTGGTATTTTCATTCCAGCAAAAGCAAACAGGTTAAGAGCTTCCTCTCTGAAGTTGATGTTGTTTCTGCACAATACAACAGATGGAAGTGCTTTTCACCCCACTCATCACTAAGCAGGAGCATTGAGCCTTATTTTGAGAAGTCTACCAGCTGAAGTTTACAGCTTCATCAGGAGCATATTCTAACTTCTGCTATCATTTCTTGAACAAGTTACAGCTTTGTGCATTGTGTTTTGTCTGGGAAACGTTCCAACTTTCAGAGACCTGCTCTCCACTAATTTAAAGTGGACGTCGTGTGAAAAGTAAAATGTCTTTGTAATAGGGGGCTGCAAAGTCACAGCAAATTAACGCAGCCAGCAGTGCACAGAATGACACATGTGTGCCAAGTACACCTTTGTGGGAAGGCACTGGTTCTCAGTTTGCTGCCTGGGAATCTCTGCTGCTCCTGGACAAGGTCTTCTTCTGCAGGTTGGCTACAAAATAGAAGTGCTTCAGCCTTTTTTTGAAATAAAAAAAAAATACACATGCTATTAACCCAGTCAGCTGAAAAAAAAGCCGCTGGCTCAGCTGCCACCATTGGGCTCCTGACTCTTAGGCATCCAGTGCAAAATCAAACCAAATCATTGAACACAAAGGGCAGTGGCCTCAGGTCCAAGTCAGATTCCTCCCTTAATTCCAATTCCTTTGTAAGTCCTATGCGTTAAGGACAATAATTCATTTTTTTTTTCAGCAGTCAACAAGTGCACAGAAGTCATATCTGTACCATCCATATTTTTAGGCTGTTAAAGAGGGCTGGACAAATTATTAACTCTTAATGTTCTTACCAGCATTGCACAGCAAATTACATTCTAATGGGCAGGTCATGAAAGGAGCAACATGATGTGGTGTTGGACTGAATGCCTAGATTCACAACATGGGAGGGGTGGTAATAATAATATTTTGTGTAGCTGTAGAATAAGTAAATGTACAAAGAAAGAGCAAAATAGAACAGAACCAAACAGAAATAATAATGCCACATTCTGATAGGTGACAGTATTGAGTATCCTGTTATGAGAGCCATTTTTCTAAGGTGTGTAAAATGCTGGAGATACTTATTTCTGCTATAAAAGTTTAATAACAGAGTAATATTATGAAACTGAGAAAACAGGCTAGCTATTGAAATTACCATCATAGCTATATAAATTTGGCTGTAGATTGCTATTGCCAGTAAAGGTAACAACTCTGCACTCAAGTCAATGAAAACTTTTTAAATATCAAGTCCCACAGCAACCAAAGCAGAAAAAGTTGAGCAGCTCCAGGCGAGCCAACAAATATCACTGAGTTTTATTACTCTGAGAACTGAGGAATGAATAAAGTGGCACCATGAGCTTTGTGAGCTTTGGAGAGAATATTTAAAAATTAGGTTGAATTTTTTTGGGACCTGAGCTTTGATAGGTGGAGTACAATGGAACTGAATTCATATGAACTTTCTCTGTTACAAGCCTTGCTTTGTTGGCTGAAACTGTAACCCAGGTGGAGAAGAAGAAAAGCATTGTAAAATCTCTGCCTCCTTCTGCCCCTCAAATCATTACTTGTGAAATACTTAGGAGAGAAGAGGGTACTGTAAGACACACTGAAACAGAAGACAAGTATTTTATGACAAATTAGCTTCAGATATTATAGGAGTCTCTATTAGGAAAATAAAGGAATGCACAAAGATCTTACCACGGCAGCCATTTAAACCATGCTGCAGCCTGGCTGAGTGCTCAGGATTGCCCTTGGTGCATTCCAGTAGTACAAGGACTTCTGTGGTTTGTCATTATTGATTGGTGGGGCACAAAAGATCAGTTTATTGTGATTTCATTTCTCCAGCCCTAGACTGTGGAAATGAGCAATCCTCAAACACATTTACAAAGGGCTGTAAATGCAATTAATAAGCAAAGCCGCCCTGCAGTATAGGTGGAAAAGCCCACACCTTAGGTCAAAGATGCTCAATATACTTTCAATCTCATCTAACCCATTGGAACTTGCAGATTTGTGTTTCCTGAAGGCAAAATCTGAGAAACAGAAGAAGTATTTTCACTTACTTCAGTTTAAAATAAGAAGGTGGTCTCTGTTCTCAACTTCTGCAGCAATCTGTGTTTTGTGGTCATATCAAATCCTACTGATACTAATTTAGATGGCAAAGAGTAATATAATGAAGCGTTAAGTTTATCAGTCAAATGGATAAAAATAATCCCACTTCAAAGAAATAATTTTCTAATTCTCTAATGAGTACCTGATTTACATGTAAACAATGGTTATTGTTAATTAATTAAATGTCACATGATTGGTCGAAGTGCACTTACTGCTACTTGTGTTGCAGTTTAGTCATAAACAACACAGCCAAGGAAGAATAATTTGAGACACATTTGCTTGGGCTTGCTGCTATTGGAATATCCCTGCAATTGCATTTTGCTTCCTGAAAATGGGACCTACATGGGTAGCTCCTTTTGTGGCTGTAGTAGCAGCATAGCAGCAGGGCTGCTCTCCTTTACTGAGAAGGGAATCTGCAGTGTGTGTTTGAAGTTATTATTGCATTTCCTGATTTAGAGCGGAGATCTGTAGCACAGAGTGGCAATCTTCTCACTTTGGTCTTTTGGTAAACCAGAACCAACTGTTGCCAAAAGGCTTTCCTGTGTTCTCACTGGTACAGTTGGTGTCTCCTCCTTAGGCTCACTTTGTGGCTAGAAAATTTTATACTGACAGCTGTATGTCTTATTTTTGTTTGCTTTGTTTTCTCATGTTGATCTTTGCTGATTCTTCCCTGCCGCGTATTCCTTGAATTAGAATCAATAGACAGTTTATTGTGGAGGAAGAGGAAGAATGTATGCAGAGGACAGAGAGGGGAATCTGAAGGCTTTGTGGCCTTTGGATTCTGTCATAGCAATTTCATTTCTAATCAGAGACTTTATTTATTATCCTGGCATCACCTGTCATCCTGATGAGGATAATGATTCAAGTGTGGTACATTTGTACTTCCTTTAAACTAAAAATAGGCTCCTTTTAGTTCTGTGTCTTTTCAGGATGTCTTTCATTTTTCTTTGACAGCTTAACCCTGTTTTTCATTTTAACTCAGGAAATAGTTCATAAAATACAAGTAGACAAATTCTTCCAGGGACCATGATTTTTAACATTTAATGATGCAATTTTTGTAGAGGGACAGCACTGAATGTTTTGTGCGTAAAGTAGCTATTAATCAAAAACTACAATATGTAACAAACAAGCAAAACAAAATTGAATTCACCTCTTTTCTTAAAAAGGTGCTGTTCCTAATGATGGAAATTAGAGATACTTTAGCAAAATTGAATGCTCTCTATCACAGAGATGAAACCCCTGGATAATGCACTAAACGCCGTGAAACCCAACTGGAAATTCTTATTTTCATAATCTATTACAAACTTGATGGATAAGGAAGTCATGGTTGAATTTTGGGAAAAGCAAATCATGAAGTTTTTTTCCAGAGCATTTATTATGTCCCCACTGGATTCCTTATTTATCTGGTGTGAAGAAATCATACACATGACTTCTGATGAAGACCATGTGTAACCATGTGTATCTATTTCTGCTTGGGCTGAGGTTTTCCCTTTATTAGTACTATTGCATAGATCACCCTGTTGGGATGTATTTTTCCATGCAGAAAAAGAAAAAATATAAATTATGTTTTTTAATGTAAGGAATGCAAGTTTTCCATATCTTGAGGCGATCTGGAGCATTATTTGGTTTAAAGGAAACATTATTAGGGTTAGGATTCCCACTTTGAGGCAATTGGCCTGTGTTGATCTAAAGGATTAGGGACTGTAGCATTTTCAAAACCTTTGTCAGAGGTTTCTCCCCCTTGTTTACTTTGCGTCACTGATATAAATGTATCATTTTTGGAGTTGATATTTGTCATACCAGACTATGTGCATTTAGAAGGGAACACCCACATTCAGCATCACAACAAAACCTAAACACCAGCAAAGTGGTGACAGTCCTTGAAAGGAAATTGTAATTAAGTTTTTAATTATTTATTATTACTTCTATAATCATTTCATGTCTGAACAGTAGCTTATGATAAAAAAAATCTCCATCACCTAGAGCTGTGAGGCAAAGGCTTTCCATTAGTCACCATACCCTGCATAATGAGCAGCATTGCTAATGAGACACAAAACACTTCAAAGTTATTCAATCAGCAGTCTGAATAATGAGATTTTACACAAAAATGTAAATAGTGAGCATGCAACAAAAGCAGTAAGGTGGATTATAGCTTTTTCTTTTAAGCCACCATGAATGGATAGATTGAACGAAAATTAATTGCATTTTATAAATAATATAGTGTTCCACAGACTCCTAAGAAAACAGAATAGGCCAGGGCACTTGGTGCTTTAGAAGAATATGAAATTAAATATGAGACATAGCTGCTATGAATAAGCTTTATTGGAATCTCTAACATTGCCTTTAAATTTTTGTGGGAAACATCTGCAAAATGTTTCTTATAATAAGTCAGAAGATTCTTAATACCATATTTGACAATTAGGTCAGACTTAGAGATCGGCCTGTAGTATACATTGATGCAAATTACATTAAATATATATTATTCTATATTATATTATATATTATATATATTATATATTATATATATTATATATATATTATATATATTATATTATATATTATATTATATAAAATATATATATAAAATATAATAGGCATCAAGCCTGTCAGAATTCAGGGGGCATCCAGACAATGCTCCAGTCATGCTGCTTAACTTTAGGTGCTCCTGTGAGGAGCACAGAACTGGACTTGATCCTTCTGTGTCCCTTCCAATGTGAGATATTCCATGGTAACAAAATACCACGTCACATAACAGCAACCTGAGAAAGGACAATGGGTGACTGAGAGTTGAACATAATTTTTTTACATGTACAATCATATGGTTTTTAGTCCTACTACTTGAGAGAAGCAAAATTAGAGGACAATGTTTCAGTTTTATTTAAAATGCCATGAAAATCAGTATCAGAACAGGTAAAACTAATGGCAGCTTCATGATAGGTATTACTGAAAAATGAAAATTTTTACTGATGGAAACCAGGAACATTTGAGATTTGACTTTGGATGCTTTGGAAGGTCTGTGTTGCAGGATCATGCTTTTTTCAGAATAATTCCTGTATTTTTATATGAAAGAAAAAATGTCTTTGATGTAAAATTCTGCAAATGTTCAGGTGGAGCTTTATAAATCAATCAGTAGATTATGATTATGAGCAGTAGCAAACTCACTTTCATAGCAGTGTGCTCCCTTTATAATCATGTCAGCAGGGAAAAGCTTTGCTGCTGGCCATCTGCTGTTCAGGCAGGCTGCACTAACCTTCCACCTGCCTGAAAGAATAAAGGTGTTCTTTAGAAAGAGACACCAGAATTGTATTTAAAATTATTATTCAGAGCTGCAAAAAAATTGTCAAAGTCTGAACCAGCAATGGATAGAATATAACTTAGAATTACTGAGTTATGTTGCATTGAAGAGAAATATATGATATGGGTCTCAATTTCTTACAAAATCTGTTATCCCTTATGGAACAAACAAACAAACGAACAAGCAGACCCAAAATAAAACAAAAACATTGTCTGAAAAATAGATAAATTTCTAGTGAATGTTTTTTACATTGCTGATTTCACTAAATCTGTTTTAAATATGTAAGCTACTAATTATCTCTGGTTATCAAACCAGATTCAGTGGCTAGGAGCTGAAGTCCAATGTATTCAGACTTTAAATGCAAACCATGAAATTTTTACAATTCCCAGTTTGGTGAGAAACAACAAAAATCAATAAATAAATTTCCGTTGTAAGAGACTTATACAGAAGAGACTGGGATTAGGATTTTCAAATTTATCTGTTAGAAAGGGCAGAAAACTACAAAGGGCAGAAAACTTATTGAGCTTCACTTTTTGCTGCACATAAATATCTGATGGTTTAAATACCACTCCTCCCAAGATTCCTTGCTCCCAATGATGAAATGTATTTTTAGCTCAGCAGCACATCTCCTGGTGTGGGATAGGTAGCTGTAAACTGGACCAAGACTTAAAATAATGGCCCTGTCATTTTTAATTGTTCAGTAATAATATGAATCATTGTGAACTCATTTCGTATTAATTTGGTTGTTATAAAATGCTTCTATAGATCCTCTCCACTAATTAGCTTGACCTTCATTTTGAAGGGTAACCAGTGACTGTCTGGTGTTCAGGCTTGACTTGGAGCAGAAGGCAGGCTGGGAGCAGATTCCTGAGCCCCAAGTTCAGCCTTTCCAAGTTTCCTTCCACCCTTTGACAAGAACTTGGTTGGATAAATGCAACAATGACCTGGTTTGCTGATTGCATATGAATAATGAGACTTGATGTTCAAAATGAAAAGCTTTTCTGGATCTCCTTAATTGCTGTGATGTTTGGGGTAGTTAAAACTTCTCCACTCTTCTGGGAGTAATGATGCTTGTGCATCAGCACAGGAATGTTTAATGAAGAGTGTCTGGGATGCAAGCATATGCCTTAACAGCAAGTTTAAAGAGAAAGAAAATAAACTGTATTTAAGATACATTTCTTCAAAAGGGGCAACACCACACCAAGAGGGAGAGACAAATAATTCCCTGAAAAAATAGTGATTTCATTTGTCCTACATGACTTCAATGAGATCATAACTTTTTTTTTTGAGAAATAGTGATGATTTTGCTAAACTGAGCTTTTAATGCAGAAGCCAGTGACCCATCTTACTGACAGAGATGGATACTGCAAGTGCAATAATTTGATTGCCAGAATATGACACAAAGTAGATAAGGTATTTTATCTTTTTCATACACTAGATTATGCATTCTCCTTACTTTGGTATTTCTGATATATTTTCTGAGAATCAGTTTTGTCTCATGTAAATGGTTCTCTGGAGAATTTCATAACTAGAGGCAGCAGAAATAAAAAATAAAACGTGTCATTAAGGAAAAAATATTTTTCATTGTTGGCACAAAAATAATCCAAATATGCACATGGCCAGGCAAAGCAGTGGTTGAGTTTGTTCAGAAAAATGTCACGCTGTTCTGTCAAAAGCAGCACATGTATCTCATGTCATTGGGCAAGATGAGCAGTCCAAGCCGTAGACACTTGGTAAATCACTCCTGTTCTTAACCAAAGGAGTCTCAGGCTGAGAGCTGTATGCATTTTAAAATCAAGAAGCAGTAGGGGTGATGATCATTTGCTAACAGATATGGATGCATCTCAAACCCATTGAAAAGCCAAACATTCCCTGTCTGCCAAGAGTCACGAAAGAATTTTGAGCACAGTTGAAACTTTTAAAGGACAACAGCAATTAATCCTCTTCATTCATTCCCAGGTAATGGCTGGAAATAATAATTGCACTGAAAGCAGTGACCACACAGTGAATAGAGAACGTTCCACAAGTAATGACTGCTTCAGTAAATTCCTGAGTGCTTTTGGTCAGGATAGAACTAAACTCAGTCATTTCCAGCCCTCTTTCTCATTACCCAGCCAGGGCAATTTTTATCAAATCCCACCAGAGGTTCACATCCCACATCACTGTTGTGCAAACTCAGGCTGCATTGATGCAACTGATAAAATTTACTCACCACCTTCCAAGAAAGAAAGACATGAGAGATCCATGGTAGAAGGTTCCTTCATTCTACGAAGGTTTAGAAGAATGCAGGGGAAAAAATTACCTGACATTATATAGGGCTCACAGCATTACAGGGCTCATTCTGCTTTCTCAAAATCCAGGTTATATTTCTTGGCATCTCCTCAGACTTTTTCAGAACAGAGATTCTGACTCTGTTCTGTTCATTTTCACTGCAGCCCAGATTTTCTCCTGTCACCACATGTACCATTGCTTTCCTGCTTTACACCTTCCCTCCCGTGGAAACTTCTCATTTCCATTTGGCATTTCTGTTCCCTGCCCTGCTTCAGAAAACCTTCCTCTTTCATCCTACTTCTGCAACTGCTACAGTTCTTTACTTTAGCTATTTCAGGTGGTTTTGACCACCATCAAGCCTCCACACATCTACAGCCCCAGACTAGATAGATCTCTTCTTGTGCCCGATATAGAGACAGGAACTGAAAGCAGCTGCTGTCAGGTTTGGCTTCAGGTCTGGCATTGTGACTGGAATTTAAAATCCATGTAATCCGTGTTAGCAGACACTGTCAAAATTTCCTCAGATCTAGGTGTTCTGCTTTCCCTTTCAGCTACCTTTTGTTCCAAGGTGATACATTTTTCTAGTTAGAAACTAGTTCAGATTTCCCTGATTTGTGTTAAAATACCCAAAGAAGAGGTGAAAGTCTAGGATGTCCTTCCAGGAAATTTTAAATCTATGTGCAAGAAAGAGGAAAATACTGTCTATTTTTTTATTTTTCTAAGGTGATGAGTTAATATTAACTCTTTTCCTGTTTCTGCTGCTGTGCTTCCCCCTTCTGTGCAAATGTGTGCAGAGTTGCTGCTGTTACATAAAGATTGCAAAGCAATAGTTTATTTTCTTCTTGCAAATTAAATATTCTGTACATTTTTTTCTGGTGTTTTTTCCCCTTTCCTGAACATCCTTGTTGCTGTTATTGTAGGCAACATAACCCTGGTTGAAAAGAAATCATCTGTACAGAAACAAGAAGACTGGATTTGGGCAGAAATTGCTGCAAAGAATAAATGCTAGACTGATGTTTTCAAAAGAATAAATGCTATTTTCAACATTTTTGGCATTTTTGGTAAGTGCACAAGTAATATTCTGCTGTAACCTATTTCCAGAAATCTTTTGCATTGTGTAAGTCACTCCTTTGAATGTCTGTGGCTGGGCAGATCACAATATTGTCAAAAGGTGTTCAAATATGATTATTATTTCAAATGTAATGGATATTTTCTGAGCAAGTGGATTCTTGAAAATCAGATATATTAAAGATATATGAAGACTGAACCCAGTAACCTGCATCCAGATTTTGATGTTTAGTAAGAAACATGTCATAAGTCAAGAGACATTGTAATTACCAATGGATATTCTTTACCAAGGTGCGATTATTAGTTTAATTTTTAATTTTTTCAACTTTCCTCATTCTTACTTAAAGGAGTTTAAGTCTTTTCATTTTCTTTTTGTAACTAACATTTAATATTCCACATCTGGTTGCAAAATGGAAAATGTGTATTATTTGCTTACAGTAGAGGTGGGAATTATTCCTTCCCATAGCACTGGTATGAAGTTTGTTTTAAAACATGAAAGATCCATTTTAGATCCCTGAAAAGAGGTATTAAAATTTCTTGTTAGATATTGCTGATTGTGATTGAAAACCGCTCCATTAAATTACAGTAGAGGGAGATGAAGGACATCTTGCAGCAATGAAAATGGTTGCAAATTTAATTAAAACATTAAATTATTGTTGGAATAAAGGTCATAATCATAAAACCTAATTGAAGGAAGTACATTAGCATGTACCCTAAGGTATCCTTTCCATTTCCAAATATCTATTACATATTTGACATTTGAAGAGGAAAGAGGTTCCATTTTATCTGGATGGATGAACGGCGATGGGGAGAAGCGTTATACATAATACAGTGTAAGAGCCCCATTTTTCAAAACATCATTTGCTCCTTGCATAGGTGCAACACTCTGATTTTATGTCTCTGACTGAGGAAATTCCCCTTATTTATTGAGCATCATGGACCTGCACAGGGCAGAGGACATCATATCATGTACTTAGACTTTTCCCTGTGGAAAAAGTGGAACTTAACTCCCTTCAGGGAGTACCCTGGTATAACTCTGGGTATATTTATGCCATTTTTTACTCCATTTTCTCTCCCTTGCAGCAGGTGAGGGAGCAAACACTGCATAGGGAGAGAAAGTAAAAGCTGCAAGAACATCTATCCATAAAACACTGCTGCAAGTACACTGCCAATGCTGCTACAGGACAGCTCTCACCTCATGTCCTGGGAATCACTTTTTCTAAATAGAAAATACCCTGGACTGGAATAAACCTTCTTATTAATGATTTCTCCTAAATACTCAGCAGTAGTCTCTGAATTCAGATAAAGCCTTGCAAAATGTTATCCATACCTTTCTGCATTCACTGCTATCTTTTGGAAAAAGGAGAAGATATGTTGTTAAATATCTCAGAGGGGAAAATCAGAGTGAGTACACTTGAAAAATTAAGATATCTCTGTATAAATATTTTTTTCATGTATATTTGGGAAGAAAGTCAGGATGGCCAAATGGATTTCATAAATCAGTGCTGCAGATTGAAATGCTTTATTGCAGCAAATCACTTTACACTGTGGAAACAAACTAAGAATCATGCATCAGTTTCTAATAACAAAGTAATTATTAAGATTCTTAAATAGCAGAAATCCCCTAAACCTTCTCTAATGCCCATCATTTTTCCTTGCTGTTACTCCAGACAGTGTTCCAGTGGCCGTTTCCTCCCCATGCTGACCAGTTGTGCCAAAGCCGTGTGAGGAGCAGTAGAAGACTGCTCAGCCTGTTTTTCTCATCTGATAGTTCAGGTCCATGGTATTTGCTAGAAAGCTAATGCTGAGAGAATTAGTAAAATACTTTGTAAAACCCAGGTTTTTTTGAAAGTTTAAATCTACTTGTGTTAAATTTTCCCTTTTTTTTTCCTTTCTCTGCAAGTATCAAAGGCTTCTTTGCCCTCTCCTGCTTTACCTTTTCCTTGTTTCCCCATGCTTTCTTATATTCAAATGCATTCCTTTATAAGCAAAAATATTTACTACTAAAACCAAAGGAGATGAATCAGAAATTGGAGAAGATACCAAATATTGCTTCTTGGAATTGTGACATGTATCCTTGTTTCCCAAACAGAGGATTTCAAGATTCATACTGCTATTTTTCTATTCCATTATATCAAAGCTTCTTGTGAATCCTTCATTATTTGCTTTACAGAGAATTGTGACATGTGACACAATGGGATACAGATTTCAACTCCATTTGGATCTGCAGTGGGATCTCCAGGAACGCTGGCATGTAAGTAAATCCTAGAATCTGGCTGTTTTGGCAAATGTCAGCTCTCAGCAAACGCTTAAATGTGCCAGTAGAAGCCCTCCATAATAATCTTACAGCCAGTATCTGAATAGGGAATTCTGATCTATTGTCTTAATTGCTGGTCTAAATTAATTCACATATCCTGAAAGGTAATAGAAAGTATTTAGGATCATTGTATGAAGCTCGTGCAGGTGCATCCTCCAGTGCTGTATTCTCTGTAGGTTATCTCACTGCTTTATCTCTCCCTCCCCCTAACATGAATCATTTTTAAAAAAATAATTTTCAAAGGAATTCAGCAGGAATTATTTATTACAATTTTTTTTTTGAAAACTGAAAGAACTAGATGAATTGCATTGTATTTTTTAGTATTTGAAACATCAGAAAGAAATATGATAGGAAAATTAATATTTGACACTTGTGTCCATTAATGAAATTGGAAGGGATTTCCAGTTTACTGATAAGGCACTTCTGAAGACCTATTTAGAGTTCCAGCCTGAGCATGACACTGATGAAAGAGGTGAAGGAAAAAATATTCATGGACCAAATGAAAAGGGAGTAGAAAGCAGAAATATTTAGAGCACAGGGGGCTAAAATGGCACTGGGTAACTGCAATAATTTCAGGGAACAAGGAAAAAATGAGAAGTCCCTGAGAGGAAGCTATATATTTTAGGAACTGAACTGACCTTGAAATTAAGATTGAGGCATTGCTACATTTCTGTTGCTCAAATAAGCAGAAGATTTTCTCTGACAAATAGTTTGGGCTTTTTTCCTTCTGCTTCCCAGCACCCTAAAACTGTTCATTATCACCACATCAAAAAAGACAGATAGAGGTATTGTAGAACAGATGAGACATGAAACTTAAGTGAAAAATGTGTAGATTTTGTTTACTTGTTCTTTTGCCAATTACTGACAAAATCTAAATGTAGTTTACTGCTAAGTGAGAGAAGGGTTGTCCTTAAAAAGCAGTCAAAGTTACTTTTCTATTATAAGCTGTATGGGTTTATACCTTTTCTGTCTATTGTCTCTGAATCAATCAGTATAAAACATGCTTGTGGGAGCTGCTGAAATAAATTAACAAAACTGAGGGACATTTACCATTTAGAGATTAGCAGCACAAGAATTCAAATTCCCATCGCTTGCTTTAGCATGGAGAAAAACCTCTCAGCCTACAAACAGTTTAGGAAAAAAAATGAAGCAGGATGAGTCTCATGATCTGTTTATTTTGATCCCTTTTGTGGTTCTTATCTACGTCAGTTTTTTATGTAGGTAAAAAAATTTGCAGTTTAAAAGTTTTCTATTTTGAGTTATTGGCATCATTCCATTCCATTTGAGTTACATAAACAGATCACAGCCCATCACCAGTTGTCAAACCTAGCTGGTTCTTATGACATTAATTTTTCCAATTTCAAATGCACATCATCCATAATTACTGAATACCTAACTTCCACTTCATTCATTTGAATTTGAGGCATAAAACAAGTGCCAGGTGCTTTGCTGAATCAGGAAAGCTGAACAGCACATAGGAAAATTAGAAGTAAGAGCTGCAAAGAAAACCAGATTCACTTCTGCTTGTTGTTTGTAAGTACTTCCCAAAGCTGCTCAGAGCTCACATGGAAGCTGCAATATCAAATAAAATGGCAGTGAAAACAAACAGGTAAGGAAAAGGAGAAGTCTGGTAGCATGCAGGGAAAATGAGGCAGTGCTTCTGCTTCTGTGGCTTCAGTGAATTGCCAGTTTACATCTTAGAAACCTTGCAAGACTGCAGTGAAGCATTTAATGTAATACAGAGGGTTCTGAATGCTGGCACAGAAAAAAATCACAAACCTTGAAGAGCAATGCCATTATCTCAACATTTACAGTGATTAAAATTTTCCAGGCTTTCTATTTTCCCTGTCTCGTCAGGAGTTTTTTCCCTTCTGACTGATCATTCATTTTCAGTCTGTTCTTGAACAGCTTTATCAAATGAAGGCTGGGTGGCTCTGTAATGAGAACACATACAATAAAAGTGCTTTCAATTACATTTTAAAACTGCAAAATATCAAATTACTGCTGTATGAGGACACTCCATTGAAAACTACAGGATTACAAGAGAGGTCATTATGTTTCCCTGCTATATGACTTTCAAGTATAATACCAGGGTGTCTCCTTAAATATGATTCATTGAAAATGTTACAGTGAACAAACCAATTCTTCGTTTCTAGAGCCCTGCAATCAATTAAAGAGTTCATACAAAGCAAGGAACAGTGTAAACTTTAATTTCTTTATTTTGATCACTACTGGAACTTTTGGATGGTAAAATAGAAAGTATTTTCTTAAAATGTGATCTAATTTTCACTTTATCTGTGATTTACTGAATTCTAATATTTCTCCTCATTGCAGTTCTATCCATAAATGCTACTTCCTTTCATCTTTTGGTTCTCCTTCACCAGCTAACATTGGGCAGGTAGAGAACTGATAGACTTGCAGGAGATCCAAGCTTAGCTCCTTATTTTGTCATTCCCACGATGCCTCTCAGAAATTAATGTTCCAATGTAGTTAAGTTCCATTTGCAAAAGACCATTTAGATACTCAGAAAGCAGTGAAGCAGAAGTGCTGAATCACTTGGTTTTAGAAACCTTACCCAAATCTCTCTGTGGTCAAGTTCCCAGTTTCTCAAGTCAGTCTTTCTTAATCACTGGGATTACAGATTTTTCAAAGACACCATGTCTGGCACAAATCACTTTTTTTGTAAGAAAACACCAAGCCTCAGGCCTTTCCATTCAGCATTAATTTTACCTGCCTAACTATTAATATCACACACCTATTAATAAAGTTGCTTAGGGCAACACAGCAGTTGTGTTCACTAGAATAAGCCATGAGTGCAGTTTCCAAAGCAGGAAAGGTGGGAGTTGTTTCCTGCAGTATCACCTGGAGCACCCCAGTCTCAGGGTGGGCATGAGGTCCTCCAGCAGTTTGTTCCCTGGGCACGAGGAGGGTCCTGTCAGGAGTGAAAGGTTTGTGCCATGCTCAAGGTTCAGATCATGAGGGGCTGTGAAAGAGAAGCAGAAAGTGGATTTCATTACCAGCAAACAAAAATCGTGACTGCAGTTCCCAAGTGGAGCCCCAGACCAAACTTAGACCACTCAGTAAAGTGTGTGCATGGAAACAGGAGCAGCAGGATTCCTGGGTGTGGGAATTCCTGGGAGCTCTGCACAGTGCGCAGGTCACTCACAGAGCTCTGTCCATGCCCTCTGGCTTTGGAGCAGGTACCACAGAGCCCAATGGCTCCACCATCACACACAGATGAGGGAATCTCACATTGCAAGCATCAGCTTTGTGCAATTTTAAGAGCATACTTTGCTTTTTACACATTTTTGTGGTATCACGGAACACTATATTCCTGCTGGCAGATGGAATGCATGGTTTACCAGAACTGAGTTAACTCTCAAAAGCAAATCTGTTTTCCTCTCCCCTTGGCAGATCCTGCCTAAGAACAACATGCCTCTCTTCAAGGCTGCATAGGGCCAAACCTCAGGCAGCAGGGCCTCTGATTCCTGCACTGCTTGCACACCTGAAAGGGGTGTTTCTGTAGCATTTACTCTTCTAGACTGCACGAAAAGCATCATATGGTACTGAGATTCCAAACAATTTTTACTTATTTCCTGCTTGATTTGTATTATACATTAAGGATTGTTGTCTAATGATTTGCTTTCTGTTGTTCATTGAGCAACTCAGCTTCCAGCTGTGATAACAAAAACATCTGTCCTTTTGCTGCTGCTAACGTGGGAGGCCATATGGGCACTGAGAAATTCACAGGACGAGAGCTGCATGGTAATGATCAGCAACTTTCCTTCTTGCACAAGGGGTTTTGTGATGATATAAAGTGTGATAGAGTAGCACCATAAAATACCAGAAAAATTCAGGTGAGCTCTCTGGAGGTCACCTAGTCAGAGCAGAGCTGGCTAGGTCAGGTTGCTCACAGCCTGGTACAGTCATAGTCCAGGTAATTATCAAAGGTGCATGAACTGGACTAAAACCGATGGGGAATAATTCTGTCAGTGCCCCTCAGACCATTTATTCCTGTCCAATCAATCCATTAATATACAGAAAGGAGTATTAGGCATGACTTCAAATGTTCCATCCTCCTTAACATTAAAAAAATGTATTTGTGTAGTTCCAGCTATTGATTGCACCAAATGGGGATCGTGTCAATATTCATAAACACCTGAAGGGAGGGTGCAAATTGAAAACAGGGAATAATGGCATTTTTTAAAGCCAGCATGCCAAAGCTACAAGGAAATTGTGCATGTGCAAAGATATTTACAGTTATGAGTACAAACTAAGTAAAAATGCCCGTGATTGCTCTGACCTTCAACTCATTACATTACTAATTACCTTCCATATAAAATAAACATGTTTTAATTATATTTATGCACAAGTTCATCTGAAGTTTGGATAAACATTCATGAATAAATGAAAAACCCAATGAACACCAGACTTTATAAGAAAAACACTGACAGAAGATTTAATTGTAGCTTTGAGAGTGGTTCTGATGCAACATCAGCCCACCTAGCATAATTTTAAATTATATTTGATTACAATGATTATAATCTTTTACATGAAGCAATCACTTGACTGACAATTGCATGGAAGAGAGAATAGAAACCTAGCAACATGGCAATTCCTGTTATTATATATGGACCCTTGAAGAAAGCAAAGTCTGCTTGAAAACTTTGCCTTTAGTATTTGATGTGAGCTGTAATTCAACTCAGTGAAGGATTCTTTAAGTCCTCTGTGTCTGTGAGCAAGAGAGGAGTTCAATGTTCAGGCACCTGTGGATCAAACCCATCATTTCTGAAAGATTTGGCGGGGGTTTTGTGAATGATCCATTAAATGATCCTGAATTTGACATTTTAGACACTATCCCTGACTTTGCTATGTCACTTTACCTGCCCATGTCTCCTTGCTAGGATTGCCTTGGGTGTGTGATGTCCCTCACAGAGCTGGTTTGCTGCCAACAGGGAATTCTACAGCATGTTAAAGGATGGATCTGTCATACATAATTTCAGACATTATAAATCCAGCCTTAAAAGGGTTCCCAACTTGGATTTTAAATGCTTGTCTCCAATTTTCCAAAGTGGTGACTACTTTTGCTACTACAAGTACCACAAGCACTACACCACCAACTGGTGCAAGTGCTTTTAGTGTATGCTACTACTTATAAAATAGTTCTAATCCAGAGCTTCACTTCTCTGCTTTTCATGCTGTCTGGAATATTAAGCCCAGAGATAACAGGCTGCTTACAGGTCATATCAGATATCCTTTAAGTGCATTGGGTTCCCAACACTTCTATCTTGGCAGACTGAACAGTCCAGTGCAGTACAGCTAAATCCCAGTGTGGCTACTACTTCAAGGCTGACAATTCCCATCTACCCCATTTTCTTGAATCATTTAAACCATGAAATATAAAAATACCCTGTTTACAACTATGAACTGAGAATCCCACATTATATCACTCTTCTGCTCTGATCTGTTTAGGGGGAAGAATATAAATTAAGCCTATTTATTTGGCTTTAAATTCTTTTGATTTCTTTATGAAGCACCATGAGGTCTGCAGGTCATGAAGATGTGTCTACATTTTTGTTAGGATTCAGTTAAACTGAGCCAAGAGATATCAAAACCCACCCTCTTTGCCTATAAGATAAAGGTCAAATTGTCATAGTTTAAAAAGTCTCCAGAATACAGAATTTTAACAGAGAAACACCAGTAAACAACTATGTTATATTTATAGTTACATTTATATTTATTCACTGATCAGATTTTCAGATATTCTCCAGAATACAGAATTTCAACAGAGAAACACCAGTAAACAACTATGTTATATTTATAGTTATATTTATATTTATTCACTGATCAGATTTTCAGTGGAGTCTAGAAAAACTAGACACTTGCTATGATAAGAAGCAATTACCACATCACTTTCAGGTTAAATGATTTTATCCAAATGTCAGTAAGAAGTTTACTCAGTTACTTTTATGCCATGTAATTTTTATAAACATGGCCATGGATTATTCAGCACACATACAGAAACAGATAAATTGAGCACTTACTTACCAGATTGTACAGCACTGCAGAAAATCAGATGGAGTATCAGTAGCTGAATTCAAATTCTTTCAAAGTACATGAAGACTAACAAAATCATTCTACTTTTCCCATTAATATAATATTCCTTTTTTTCCGCCTGAGCTCGATTGTTTTCCATGATAAAAGAGATCTTTCTAGCAATAAAACATACTTTTTTTATGCAATTAACAGGGCCAAGAATTTTCTAACAAAGCTACAAAAATCAATTACTGATAAAGAAAATGTTTTGTCCTACTCAGATTTTCTTCTCAAACACACTTCAGTTTTATGCCCTTCTGTCCCACGGATGTGTGTGAGCTGTTCAGGCTGTTTAAAATCAAGGAGCTTTCTCACAGCCACAGGGTGAAAAGTGTGCAACAAGGGCCTCATGTGGGAAAGCAGAGCTAGGTCTGCATAGCATTATGTGATTGCACAATAGAACTTGGGAAATATGGTTTCTAATATTCAGTTTCTGCTATTCTTATCCTGAGGATGATAGCAACCAAAGAATACAGGTTTTTCAGCAAAGTTAAAATTAAAAACAAAATGAGAGGCCAGTACTACCTAGGTGGGAGGTCAAGGAGCACAAACTCAGTGTGTGGCCTTGTCCTTCCTGCCTTTGGAATGAGCCCCTCTGTCTCCTGGGAGCTGAGGGCTGCTGCAAAGCACCCTCCTGTGCTGAGGGTGGTAGGGACAGACACACTGCCTTCCATGCTGCTTTCCACCAGCTTTGCTTCCTGGCTCCTTCTCTGGAAACTGTCCAGCTTCTTTGTTTGTGGGCCCTACAGGAAATTTTCCCAGACTCAAACAGAGGTTCTGCTTTTGAGAAAGTTGAGTTACTGCAGAGAAAACAGGCACAAAGAGAGGAGCAAGGATAGAGATGTTCTGTGACAGCCAAGACATTCTCTGATACCAAGTGTTTCCAACCTGTCTGTTATATTCAGCAGCCAAGTTCCCACTGCCTTGGAATTACCAATTAAAATTCACTTTTATTAATGAATCTTCTCAAAAACACATGACAGCAAACATCCCACACTTATATCTAGTCAGATAAACAAAATGATAAGCAGTGCAAAATAAATACTTTTTGCATGACACCAAGATGAATTTCTGCCTCAAATGGGGAAACCAGCCAGCTGCCTTTGGGTGAGTAAGTTACAGTGATTGTGCTGCTCATGGAACTGAGCATCTGCTCCAGCTTCTTCCTGTGCTCAGACACCAAACAAGTCAAAGCACTGTGGTAAAATCTGTCTTGGATATTGAATACTCTGTGCACAGCAGGCAGCTCCCCTGGTGTGACTCCCCTCTCTTATTCCCTTCCCGCCCACACAAAAAGGGACAGTGTTAGGTTTAAATAACTTATTTCATTTGGTCTATTCAAGTGGTTTTTGACTTTATGTACAATTCAGAGCAATTTCAATCTGTGTGTCCTGCTTTAGTCTGCAAACACTTGCTGTTCAGATATGCTTAGGAGTGCTGGAAGAGCACAGGCTCCAGAGCCTCCTGCTGTACCCCGTGAGCTGATTCTCCATGAAATCCCTCCCAACACTTCTGAGACAGACCTTTGCTCATTTGGTGAGGCAGCATCAGTGTCACTTGCTAAAAATGATGAGTAATGAATTGTCAATAATGGCAGCACAATGACAGGGAGCCCTCACATCCCATTCCTTTCTGTGTTAAAACTATTCCAAGCTTAGCCTGCTATAAACTGATTGCTCACCATATGCTGAGTTTAGAAGCAGTGAGGCCTTCCTGAGGGATTCAGTACATATAATGTGTTTGGAGAATGTGAGATTAACATAAAAAGTGAGCTCTCTGCTATAAGATCAGATGCTGGCAGTGACAGCTTCTAAAGGTGCTGCCTTCTGGAGATGGCATTTCAAATGGGAGCTCATTGAAAATGAAATGCAGAAAGGCTTGCTGAAAAAATAAATCCAACTTAAATTTTAGATCCTCGTGCACTCTATGCTTTTTTTGAAATCTTCAGTGATGTATTTATACCTGCAGATGAAAATACAGCAGATTTGTCACAAAATCATTAATGAATGTCCAACACCAAGTGCTCTGCCTGTATAAAACTGGTCAGCTGGCATGTGAGCCCATGTGATGGATTTTCACTTGAGTAGCTTCAAAAATATTAGGGAATGCATTTTCCTTTTTCTCTTTCAAGTTCTCTCTTCCTGCAGCTTTTTGTTGCTTGTGAGCTGCACAGACCCAAAAGCTGATTAAACACCGTGAGTCAGAGCATTCCTTTCAGGATTTCTTAGCCAAGAATCAACAATGGAGAAAATTATTTGCATGGGTTTCTAGTCTATGAAACATCATTCTCTTCCCTTGAATTCTGAAACACAAAGAGAGAGAATTCACCTGCAAGGTCCTGTCCTTTGAGCTTGTTTAGGTAAATTGACTTTATGTAATGAAATTTGCATTGCTTCTGGGAATAAACAGAACAATATGTTTTTAAAAGCATTGCCTACATCAGAATTGCTCCATTTCTCACTACAGACTACATCGAGGAGCAGTATTACTAACCAAGTAAACATCAAGTAACCAGGACAGCATTTTTAAAGGGTAGCTCTTAGAGATGAATTTATGTCCAGTGGGAAGGGCTGCCTGAGCAGAACCCCCAGTTTGGAAGGGTGGGAGTCAGGCACACAGCAGCCTGTCCATTCCAACCCTAAACCTCCTCTCTGCACAGGCAATGCCCAGTCGGTGGAGCCATCTCCTGCTGCAGCAAGGCTCCCAGCACTGTTCCACACATACCAGGGAGAAGAGGAGAGTGGCAGGTGGGGCCCTCAAAGTCCTTTTCCTGGACAGATCCAGCAGCACCTCCTGCTGAGCGAGATCAAGGGCATGTTTCAGGCACTCCCGGGTTTTTGTGTAGCCCTGCCCTGGTGCTGCTGCTCTGCATTCCTGGTGAATTGGTGCTACAGCTCTGAGCACTTCAGAACTGCAAAGCACTGGTGATAATGGCACTCAGTGCTGCAAAAAGCTCTGCCTCCCACTGCACTTGTACATATTAAAAAGGAAGGGGACAAAAGGCCCCCACAAACGCCAGGCTCCAGCATCAGGTCAGAGTCGTTAATGAGAAGCAGCAGATTCAGTTTCTCCTTAAGTGCAAAATTTATTGCAGCCTTAACTGCTGTACCTTGGGCTGGTGCATGCACAGTGCTCTGTTCATTTCTGTCTGGGTCACTGATTTTGCCTGGAAGATTGAATGCCATTTGATAGGTGAATTTGTGGGTTCTGGATACACTCTCAGCTGTAGAGGTAGAGGACAATGGCTATTATTTCTCAGTCCCTTTCCCCCTGGTGGCCCGTTTGCAGTTATGTGCTTGGTTTCAGGGTGAACCTGTTCACACTGGAGTCCTTGCTGTGGGAGAGCAGCAAATGAGGACATGGTCCCATCTGCTGTCTTTTCCAGCCCTTCCCTAAGGAGTATAATGGCTACATATGGTTTTGTGAGACTTACTCCTCAGTCCATATGGAGACACTTCTGAGCATGTGTTTACAAACAAAACCACACTTTCCTCAGGGCTGAGAGGGAGACTTTTCAGGATAACTGCCTGTCCAGGTCTCACTTTTTTGCCAAAACAGATGTGCATTTCCTGCAGCAGGTTTTTGTTTTAACAGCATTTCACTCCCTCTCCCAGAGAGTGCCTCTACATTCATTAATAATAGAGTTTCAATATCTCAACATCATGTAAACTTAAAGCAAACAAACAACAAACCTCATGCATTTTCTCATGGTAGTCTTTGGTTCAGAAAGCAGAGTGGCCCAGGGATTCTGCCAACACCTCCATAGTTCACTGTGCATCCCAGTGATCAAAGGAAGCAGCTCTTGTTCTCTCAGTGTTACAGGTAAGGTTGGTTTGATTACAATGGATTTGCTTCCAGAAAAAGTGAAAATCCAGTAAAGTATCTCACACAGACAAGATTCATCAGCCTGGGAAGATCTCATTCTGCTTCTTTGCACTGCATAATATTTACCTTACTTTTTACCGTTGAATGCTACCTAATAGACTCTGTTTAAATTAAAGTAGTGCCAATTATTCAATATATTAACAGTATTACAATAGTCCCTGGGAAATAACCAAGAATAATTTGTGCTGGACAGAACTTTGCAGAAGTTGGTGAAGCCAATATTTTCCTTGGAAAGCATGAAAGATGAAGCCAATGATAATATTTACATCATTAACAACTTACTCTTGTTTTCTACAAGCACAGTGTAGGTGTATGACATTAAGACTATTTCTCCTGCATGAAAACCAGGAACCCATATACATTTGTTTTATTATGACTGGAAAAGTGAAAATGAAGTGAGGCAAGTAAATGTCCTGCTTGTTTCTCACAGCTCACTGTGCAGACAAGACAAGCTGCAGTTTGCAGCACTTGGTCTCTCTTTCACAGAGCCTTGTCTTTAATTGTGTCTCAGTAAATGGCAATGCAACACTGAACTGGCACCATGCACGAGTGCTCCTCTATCTCCTGCTTGGGCTGATCCTCTGTAGCTAAACTGTCTAAACCCTGCCAGTGCTCTCCAGCAAACACAGCCAGCAGGAATGCTCCAAGGCTGATCAGGATTTCAGATGTGCAGTGTAGGTGTAGCTCATGTGTCCACTGAGAACAGGCACCAAATCATCCTTTGTTTTCTTCAGTACTTACATTAATACTGCTCAAAGGAATTGAGCATTCAGATATAGGGTCTTCTGAAAACTAACAGCTATTTTAATCCTGTGGCTTTTATTTCATGTAGTATATAGTAAATTGCTTTTGACTTTTATTGCCCAATGAATTATTCACTTCAAGTCGGAAAGGCAATTTTATAATATCTCATAAAAAGCATTTTAAACACGATGGTTATTATACACTTTCTGTCTCTACCACAGATTGTTTGGAATGTTTTAACTGTGATATGAGATTTTAAATATTGAACATATTGGGTGCCAGTGAATATTTCAGAAAACACAGTCAAGCTCTTCTGGCTCCACAGTTTGTATTATTAAACTGTCATAAAGTGGGAAAAAGCCTCTCCTGTCATGAGACTCTGTCAAAGAGAGAGCACAGAAGTGACTTTGAAGAGAACCTGCAATAGTAAAGGTCTGAAAGAAGGCAAGGGAGAAAGAGAATAAGAAACATGAATGTAATGAAACAAAAAGATACAAAGCTGGCTGGGATATTGAAAAAGGGGTTTGTGTTTCATGGAGTCACAGTTCTGAGCTGTAAGGCTGCCTTGGCAGATGAATGGCGCAGGTTAGAGAGCTCTCTGTGCATCTGTCAAGCTGTAAGATTTAAGCTGGGATTCCAGCAAGTGTTTCAATCAGATAGCGAAATTTGAGGAGGAATACTGACTGCAGGGCCTCACTCTTAGGCAGATACGAGAAGATCTTACATCAAAGCACAGTTCTCAGTTTGAGAGAAAACAATGCTACCTGATACCTTCCAGACCTGTGGGTTTAGGGTTTTTTTTCTTTAAATAATAAAAAGATTTATAATAAAAATAATTTAAATAATAAATTTAAAACTAAAATTTTATTTTCAGATGACTCTGAATGGGTCACGGCTGCCTGGAATTCCTGAGTCTCACAAAGTCCTCCTACCTTAACAGCAAGTACTTCCCTTGTGTAGGCTGTTCCAGGAAGATGTGATGTTTTCCACTACCTGACACTGAGGTAATGATTTTGGGGGGAAAGCTTTTATCAACAAGCTGACAGTATGGAACTGGATGTATTCACAGATCAGGGAAATTGATAGAAAGGGTTAACCATGGATCTAGGAATGTAAAAAAACCCCTTTCATTGCTGAAATTTCCTAATCAGCAAAAATTTACTTTGCCTGTATGGATAAAAAAAAATTAGATACCTAAAGAGAAACAAGTCTTAAGAATTAGCACATATACACCAATATTTAAAGCATGCCTGCACTGTAGAACTGTGTTGCAATAACCCTTCTGAAGGTACTGACACATTTGCTGCTACACAATGTACAAGGTACAGGCTTCTTTTCATGCTAATCTGGCAAATCCCCTTGATCTAGAAAAGATGAAAGACATTGCAGGGGCTATCTTTTACTTTCATCTTCTCTGTCTATTACCCAGGTCTTTACCTTATAAGTCACCTTTGTCTCACCTGCTCCTTACCCCATAACTTTCCTTTTGAAAGAGCACATTAACGCAGCGAGGAAATGCACAAATTGCCTCTTCTTACACAAAAATCATGACAGTCTCTGGAGTAAAAGAAGGATGCTTGTCATTTATCTGCTGTTTAGACATGCTTAAGTGGGCATACTCCTTAGTCTCCTGGAGAGTCATTTTAAGGTCAATACTGTGTGTAAATACTACAATTCAGCCCAAGTTTAACTGACCAAAAAAAGATGGAGGCTTCCGCATTAAGGTTCAAGATGAAAAAGCAATTTTCCTACATATACTAATCATCCAATGTGTCTCTGTTCCCTTGAGGTCCAACCCTTCTTTAAAATCTACAAGAGAGGATTGCCTTGGCTTTTATGCTCCACAAGTTTTCCATCCAGAAAATAATATCCCATGTATATTACATAAATAGAGAAAAGGGAAGTCTCCTCACAGAAAGAATTATAAAAAGCCAACTAAACTCCAACCGATCACAAGCTATTTTTCCCTGTAACAAATTTCCACAGTTACTCTTGTCTGCCTACTATATGCCAGTTCAATGGGCTTCTGGTACACTTTGTTCCTTTCTATGCAAGTAATTCATGTTTGCTTGGATCTCACTAAAGGATTAACAGGAGCAGACCTACATGTTTGTGAGTGTGCAGATACATGTGTAAGAAACAGTTCTCCCAACAAAGACTGTTTTTTTTAGTTGTGGCTTAACCAAAGACTCACCAGCAATGTGCAGATTTACCTAAAGGCAAACATTTCCCCTCCACTCAGATTTTCCACATCTACACAGCAGTTCTAGTGAAGTTGTGTTATTTTCCTCATGAAGTTCTCAAAGCAAGTGCTTTGTATAATAAAAGGTAAGGAAATTTATACTGCAGACTGATTGCTGTTTTACTTTGCTTCTTTGTGGGAAAAGGATGGAATTGATGTTACCTAAAGCTTCTGAGCTCAAACTTCATCCATTAAAACATTTCCATCAAGTACAGACTCCATGCTAAATAAATGATGAGTAAGTAAAACCAGGAATCATGAAGAGTTGGGAGTTTCACTTATGCACTGATCTTTATTCATGACTTCTATTTCATCTTGCTGTGAATGCTCCAAATATTGAGAACTGCCTTTCCAAGTAGGAAGCAGGACTGGAAACCCATGCCATTGGTGAAAGAAATTTCTAGCAGCTCTGCTTCCTCTTGAAAATGAAGCAGAATAAGCGAGGAGGAAAGTGATGATGGCCCTTATCCAGGGGGCATTTTCTTTTTTCATGGAGCCTTTTATCACATGATATAATTACATAGAGAAGCTGGAACAAGCAAATGCTAAATATCTGAGTTCATGTATCAAAAGGGAACCTCTTAAGAGCAATGATGTTAAATAGATTATACTGTTTAAACAAAGCAGGACCTGGGGATTTTTAGAAAAAGACTTACATTAACTCACAAGTCAAACAATGCCCTTGAAAGACAATTTTTCATTGTCACGAATCAGGAGTAAGAAAGCATTTCCCAGTAATAAAGGGTGATGCAAAATGGATTTTCCTGTCATGGTGCTAAATTCTGCTGTCAATAGGATTAGCTGGATGTTAAAAACCTGAGGTGTTTCCTTCTGAGTTATAAACATTTTTAAAAGAATAAAAATTGCCCCATAAACGCAAAGGAGAAGCTAAAATACAAAGCAGTGCAGGTGACTGTTTTAAACTGGAAAAGCAGCTCACTCTGGACAATGAAATGGAGGAGGATCTGTTTTGCTGAGAAAGCTATTTTGTTTTCCAGCCAGATGAAAGATTTTGCATGAAAGAATAAAAAGGCCATGTACACAAAGCCCTCTGCCTTTCCTGCTCTATGAAGTAGCAGCTTGAGTGAAATCTGAGGGGCCTGGGGCAGCTGTTAAACAGCAGTTCCTCCCTTCCCTGGCTCAGTGTGATGCCAAGTAGCTGCACAGCCCCAGATTTGGAGACAAAAGGAAAAGGCAAAAATAACTTGCAGTAGTAAAAAAAAAAACATTTTTGTGATGTGTCAGCAGACATGGATTTAGAAACCAAACTGCACAAACATGAGAAGATCCATTGAAACTCCAGTGTGGCTGTTGAGCCACAGTAGGCTGGACTGTTTTACACTCAGCTGGGGAATTTTCCAAGGTAGTAAATTGTGCAAATCCAGAGATATGAGTAACACTTACAGGCATCTTACAGCTTCTGTAAGAAATCTCATTCTTTCCATGCTTCAGAGGTTTCAAATGAATACAACAAGTGCAGAAATTAGATGAGGCAGATGGAATAAATGGAATTTAATGCAGTCATCACAAATGAAGACTCATGTAAAACTAACATTGTATATATTATCATGGGCTGATAATCTGCAGGCTACCTAAAGTTCCTTCGCTGCCATACACGCCTTAATTTAGCACAAAATCATTATGGCCATAGCAAAATTGGAGTACAAACAATCAACAGTCAGGTTTTGACACTAACAGAAGGGGATTTCTTGGGCCAGGTGCTCCCATTGACTAAAGACAGGCTTATTAATCTTTCATTTCAAGTGTACTGCTTGACAAGCCTGCCCTAATTTCCACAGCACATGTTCACCTGCCAAGCTTCTCCAGCCTGTGACACCAGTTCCTGAGCACAGACCCGAATCAGCATTTGACCTTTAGAAAGTTCACTCAGAATGCAAGTGCATGTCCAAAACCACATAAAAAACTCATCTTTTCTTGGCCATAAACCACTAACAAGCTAGGAAGACACCGCAGGTTATGAGCACAAGGAAAGAGCACAAAAATAGGGAGTTAACAGGGTGTGATGTACTTGTGGCAAAAATTCTAACTTTCCTGCATTCACAGCCCACAGTTGCAAGGGAAAAAAGAGAAAAAATTTAGTGTTCAATAACACCTGAATAACACTTGAAATAATTAAATTACTGTCTTCAGAATGCTGAAGAATTAGGAAGAATGGGATATAGAGAAAAACCTATCTAATTTTTGAAAAATGGAATAGTCTACTGTTTCACCTCAAGTGTTCTGCTCAAACAATGCTTTAACTTTGGTGCCTTTTTTTTTTCCCCAATGTTTTTAAGAGGAAAAAATAAACACAACCTTACAGAGCATTTGAGAAAGTAACTATATATATATATTAAAAAACTATAAATATATTTGTTTATATAATAGTTGTACCACAATTTCTTTCCCTTGTGGTTTTTTCCTCTCTTCCCATATGATTGGACGCCCCAAACTGAGGCATTTCAATCATCTTCCTCCGGACTCCCTCTATAGCCAGTGGAGGAAAAAAGGACCTCTAGAGAGCACTGCAGCACATAAATTCTGAATCACCTTCAGCAGGGCTCTCTCCCTTCTCTCTCAGCTCTCAGGAGAGCCCTGGAATGTTCTCAGTTTAATGGGAAAAAAGGTAGATCCACATTCCTGGTGTGAGGCAGTAAATAGGTCTCCATTGCTTTAAAGATATGAGGCGCCTGTCTAAAGCTGCTGGAAATGAATTCCTTGTTTCAATGATTTCCCTGATTGATTTTCTTGTTTATTTTCCATAATTAACTAAAAACTAGACACATTTATCTGATTTAATATAGCATCACCAGAAATCAGATGTCCTGGCATTTTGAGCTGACCGGGTTCTTTTTAACTTTAAAGAGGTGGAATGAGTTTTCAAATATTCAAGTTGCACAAACAATTTTTCATGTTCATTTATAAAATCAGAAACTTATACCAGACTGTTGATCCAAAAGCTACAGTTGCTAAAAAATACTGTTGCAAAATACAATGTTGAAAGACAATCTTCAAAATTGCCTTTATGCCTCTACTGGTAAGGAACAAAATACAAAGTTTTCTATTTTATGCCAAAGTCTTTGCAACACAGTGTGCTTGAAGAAGTGTATTTTTGTTTTAATAGCTGGTTTTTCAATGGAATCAAGAGTATGATGCACAAGTCTCTTCAAAGATTGATGTCCTGATTTTATCTATTTTTCTAAATGTTGCTTCAAAGAATTTTAGGCACTTCACAAACTCCAGGCCAAAAAACTCAATACCAATGAATTGGTAATATGATCCTTTTTAGAGGCAATTAAACTTTCTTGACTCTAAAATGATTACAGTTAAGATGAATCTTTAATTTTCATTCCCTGCCCATGCACATTATCCTGTAATACAAAATTAATTTTTCCTCTATTTTTTTGTGCTAAAGTTTCCTTCCCACAAATGGAAAAACACTGAACTTGGTAATGTTTTTGCAAGACTTATCCCCGGAATGTTTAATCAAAGGTACCAATAGATATCACTTCTGTTTCTTTTAAAATAACCAGTCAGCTTACAAATAAGTGACATTTTAAATACTTTGTGCTACTTTCAGTAGTGTTCTACTCCAGCAAGCAAAATGAGACATGACACAAGCAGTGTAGCTCCATTAAATGAAAAATATTTCCCATGTTCCTGAACTCTGAAGTTATGTTAAAAGACAGAAAGAATTCTATTTGCATTGTGTCTCCACAATCCAGGTCTATACATTGCAAGTGCCTAGATGACATCCAGAAAAAAAAAAAAGAAAAATAATTCAGGGCACAGTAGTTTATCCTCAATAACCAGAAGTCAAATGTTGCAGTAAAAAGCTCTTAGAAAATCAGTGAAGGAGTAAACTTAATGTGTAATAGAAGCAAGAAAATGTAGCCCTAGCTAAATTATGTTGCCTGGCAGGGTAGGGTAATTGTTAAAAGATTTCAAGCTTTTGTATGATTAATAGAATTTCAACATAATGTAAATATGATCAGATTAGTCTTAACATTTTATGCAACAAGGTGTGCTTTAGCAATTGTCATTTTGTTTTGATAGGCAGAGACAATATTATTGATACTGACATAATAACATTTTTGTTTTACTAACTTAATTAAAAGTAGCTACAAAACAGAAAAGTTCATAAATACATAATTCAAATCAAATCAAGCAAATGCACCTAGCTTTATCAATATGATTTCTTTTTCCACTGGCAATATGAATTAATGACTCCTTTGTTCTGCTGAAAACAAGATTGTTTCCTCCTTTGCCAAACAGTTGTTAAATTGGTGAAGCAGACCCAACATATGGGAGCCCCAAAGACTGATGTTCTTCTGTCAGTCTTTCAGGACTCAGGGTAAGTAAGGACAACTGATAACTAAATACAGCACTACAAAAAAACCCTGCAGAAATACCAATTCATTCCATGATCTGTCTCCACTCATCAATTGCACAGACACCAACTGTAGCATTGATTTCTGTTTCTCAGGCCTTCCTTCACAAGGGCTGCTATTTGGATTGCTCTCTCCTTTGAACATTTCTCCATTTGCTTTCCATCTTTGACTTCCTCACAAACAGGTTTTTGCTTTTTCCTCACCTACCAGCTCATTCCCATTTCAGCCTGTTATGGCTCCCTTATTTTATTCTTTCCTTTACTGTAGAATTCCTTCCAGCCATTTTTTACAGAGAGTGCTGTTCCAGTCACCTTTCTTTTCTTTACAGCCACTTTGTAGGAAGGAGATTTTCCTGATGGGATCTTCTCACAAGTAACAGATTCAGGTTCTGCCAGTGGAAGTTTAGGTTATTTGGAAGCATTTCTTCAAAGAGAGGTTGGTCAGACCCTGGAACAGACTTCCCGGGGGTCAGGGGTGGAGTCAGTGCTCCCAGAGGGATTTAAAAGCAGCGTGGATGTGGCGCTTGGGACAGGGCTAGGGAGTGGCCTTGGTAGTGTTGCACTTCCAGTCTTAATGGTTTGTTCCAACCTATTTGAATCTCTTTGCATGGCTCTTGTAACTCCTGTGAGAGTTTTGTTGTCATATTATTGCAAAAGCTCCACACCTTCTCAGTGATTTGTCATGGGCAGCTCCTCACAGCACTGACCCCTTCCACTTCACATCCACCAACTCTGACTCTCCCCTCACCCAGCTCACCCACCCTTTTGTAGCACTCACCTTCTTATTGGACACAGCTGTGGCCTGTTAAGGGCAGGCCTGTTCCTAATTGGTGATGAGTACAGCTGCAACTCCTCAGGGGTGAGACTGCCTTCCGCACCTATTTTCTTACATTCTATCCCTCCACAGAGTTTAACTGAAGAGAATTTTCCAAATTTATCTGGAGGGGGAAAAAAGCTTAAAAACCCCTCACCAGCAAGAAGATAAAACCTATGAACTTTTGCTACCAAACATTTTGTAGAACTTGGCAGTGACAGTACCAATCCTTTGCAGTACTTTTCCCACAGAAACCATTTGTCCGTTCAAGTCAGTGAAAGTAAAGCTCTTCAGGGAAAAAAGAAAAACTAAGTTTTAATACAATCTGAAAAATGCCCACCTTTCAAAATTTTTTTCTTTAATATCATTCACCTCAATCATCACACATAAAATCACATTCATCAAGAAAATTATTGTGGCAACATTGACAGCTGTGGAATATCTATATTTTAATGTTGTATATAGAGTTTTAAAACATTTTTCCTGCCTGATATAACTTAGAGACTTGTTTAACAGAAATTAGAAAAGGAAGAATAATGTACTTCAGAAATCTTATGCTCCTGTGACATTTCAAAGTTCTTTTCCTTCCTGCAACTGCTGCAGGTTTCATTTGTGGTCCTGGAAAAGTTAGTCCTCATCACCCATGAAAATAGGATTTCATTCCTTCCAATCTCATTCCGAAGCAAGATCCAGCTTAATTTTAAACTTGTTGGATACAACTTTACAATCAATTCTGCCATCAGATCCTGTGCTCAGGATCCTGGGAACATCCTATTATCTGGGATGCCTGGGTGCTCTCATAAATCCAGCAATAATCACTACCATAGGAATAATTGGCACAAAGACACACATTAGTGAACGCTCCAACTTGGCCAGCTCGTGAGACACTGAGCTGACATTAATTGGGGACTTGCAGTGATTTGGGCCAAGTACTGCCATGCAGACATGATGGGAACTCGCCTCGGTAATTTCTGCTCACAAAACCAGTTGAATTTTAAGGGCTAACAACTTTCCTTCTAAAGCCCTTTTCACATCTACTGACAACCTTCATTGTTAGCTGCTAACTTGCTTGGGTGTGTTGATCTGCGAGTCTCATTTGAATACATTCATTATTATACTGCCAGAAGAAACAAAATAAACTTAATTAGAGGTCACATCACTTCCAGCTCAAGTTAATTAAAAGCCTAATCAAACCTTTTGGGAAACAGTAGCCTGTCAGTGAAAAAATGATAAGGGGAATAAATGGCATTATCCCCACACTAAGGACAGTTATCTGTCTGATTTCCTTTTCTTCCTCCCCCTGCCTGATTTTGCACAAAAAGAAACACACAGGATAGTTCATATACTCTCACATAACATTCGTACTAAATAAATGAGTTTGCCAGCTTTCCCTCAGTCTGGGAATCAATGCCTGTTGCAGGAGGAAATGCAGGAATGATGCTGCACATCTTGATGCTGCCTAGCACATAAAAAAGATCAGCCATTACAAGGTCAACTTTCCAACTCAACTGCATTTGGGAGAAGTATGGAAACCAGCTGGAGGCCTAACAGGACTGAATCTCCAATTAATAAAGACGAGATAGGCAGAACTCATGGGGTGCACACTCCAACTGCTGCTGTCAGCACGCCTGAGCTCTCACAATGCACGGACCTGCTGTGTAACCGGGAAAAGCCATTGCCTCTCTTGCATCTTTGCTTTGGCCATTTAAGTCTGCTCAAAAAAATTGGATCTCAGACCATGTTTGCTTCTTGGTAAATCACTCTCTTCACTTACTGCTATAATACCAATTAGTACCAGCCATGCTGTAAGGAAGTTACAAAAAAAGACATTTCTCACATAGGAGGTCTAATGAGGAAAAGTTTTATCAACAGATGCTAAAAAATGTGATAGCCACTTGTTTCATATCACCAACAACCTCATGTGACAGCGTCTCCCATCAGGAGCCCACGGATGAAATTTATAAAAGATAAAGACTGATTTTTCAATAAAAATTGTTTATTGGACTCAAAGAGAAGTCCTGAACAGAAAGTACCTAAGGAGAAATCTGGGATACTCAATATGTTCATTATCTGCATTTCTTCAACCCCAGGTACTTTCTGAGTCTGGCAAGAACCCATTAATTTTAAGCCCAACTGCTCCCTTGGGCATTGTAAATAATATTCACTATTGAACACAAAATCTCAAATTGTGTCAAACTAACAGCTCAGTATCGTGTCCCTGTTCCATACTGGATTCATAAAATTCCTAAAAAATAAGATGCAAACCTGTGTGCTTCCGAATTTTTCTGCTTGCCCTCACCCTTATTTGCTCCTCCTGGAGAATGATGAGCTGTTCAAGCTGAGCTGAGGTGATGGTTTTCCCCAAAAAAACTTTTTATGCCAAACTCAGAAATCACATATTGATTTCAGTGTTGATTTGAAAGGAAAATCCAAAGGAAAGTTTTAGAAGACTTCATTTTGAAATTAAAATTCAGGGACGTGAAGCTTCATTTAAAATTTTATCCTTAGCTATGCTGTTCACATCTGTTCTGGATTGCTCTTTCCATAATTTCATGATGCATAGAATATTATTGCTACTCCTGAGGGCTACACTTAATGTTAACTGAAAGGCATTATCTACTTAGATGAAAGTAGATTTCCTATTTGTGGGAAGAGCAAAACCACAAGCATGGCTGTGTTTTCCTGGAGTGTCCCAGAACAGTCACTTTTCTTACACATTTGAAGCATCCAGGTTTACCTGAACAGAGCAAAACCAGCTTAACATGGAAAAGCAGAAAGCAGATCAGGAAGAAATTGCTAACATTGGATATGTCAGCATTTTATTTTGGTATTGTTTTTCTCTTGTGACCTGTTTTCAGGGAGGGAAAATTAGGAACACACACAAATTTGATTTTTCACCTCCTGTCATTCTCTCACAAATGTTGTTCTCAATTTCAGCACCAAATGGAAATATCTAACATGGCTTACAGATTTTCGCAGCTGACCAATTTCTTAAAACAGATGAACATTTCAGTTGCAAATCAGGGCTAAAATAGAGATTTATTATGTCTGGAACTCAACTAGAAGAACATTCATTCCATTTTCCTTCTTCTCATGACAGTTCCCACCCAGCCAAACAACATGCATTGTATGCTACTCATAAAAATACATCTGTGCTTAGAGTGAAGGTGGGTACAAATTTCTTAATCAGATGAAAGAATTCAGGTCAGCCTTCATCAGAGAAAATGAAAGAAAATTCAGGGGAATTTTCTTCATTCAGGAGAATTTTGCTTCATTTAAAAATAAAAGACTGCTGAGATCTACTAGAAACCATGGAACCACAGAAGCATCATAAGTGTAGGGAGGCCAATATATAGGAATGCTAAAATCAGAAGGAAAAAGCAATCAGTGCTAAAACAAAGTACCAGAAATGATGGACGTCAGGAATGAATGAGAGATGTGTCATGAAAAGAAAACACATAAGTGGATATTGAAAGGAAGGTTCATTGGAAAGAGAAAGAAGAAGGACAAAGTAAAAATCAATGAGAATAAAATATACATAAAGTGAGTCATAACAGGATGCTTGCATTTTGTCAGATGGAGTCATCAGTCTGTGAAAAGCAATAAAAATGCAAAGCTGTGGAAAAAAGAACCAGCAGAGCTGGGTTGGAAATGCACTGGAGCTTCCCTGGGGCAGCACGGTGCCAGGGGCTCCCCTGAGCTCCACCGCCACAGCTTGGGAATTTTGGTGCCTTCCCTGCCGAACAGAGGAGGGCCAATTCACAGAGATTGTTAGCTCTGAGTGTGAAAGGCAAAGCTGGTACACAGGAGCTTCTTGGGCATGCAGAAACATGGGCTCCTTGGAGCGCTTTGCACTCTTTTGAACTTGGGCAAGCCAAGCTGAAACCAAGATCAGAGTTCGTGTGACCTTGGTGAGCGTAGGAAGCCAAGCCAGCAATGGTGATTGGAGACAGATCATGGCAGATTCCATCAGAGCACAGGACAAGAAGGAATGGGATACTATTGCCTTCTTTAAAAAGCACAAGACAACAGCAGTCCACACAGACCACAGTATTCAAACCATTTCTAACACATTTCTGAGCTCTGGGAGGGAATTTTGGCTGTAGTTTGTATAAATGAGAGATGGAGTTCACGATATAGACTTGACTTGGAAGTCACTGCTACAGTAGCAAATGGCTTTGTGAAAAGAATCTTGGGAGTTGTTACATCTTGAAACTCTCCTCCTCTAAAGCAAGCTTTTGAATGAGGAGATGTTCAGGTTTGGAGCAGAAGAAATAAAGCCCTTTCCAGGATTATTTGCCAAGGGTTCTATGAAACAGGAACACACACTGATGCTACAGATCCTGCAGGTGCTTTTCCTGGCTGCCTGCCAGATCAAGGGCCTGCTTAGCTGTGTCCTCCCTCCATAAAATGTGCCAGAGTCAGCTCAGGTGGAACAAACAATTTTCTCCCTACCAAGAGGAAGTTTCCAAGCAGATCCTTTTGCAAGAGGGATGTAGCAGCAAATCTTTAGCTGTTGTTATACACGTACCTCTTCTTGGTGCTCCTCACTGGAACTCTGACATGGATAAATTTGCCTCAGATATTGAAATCAACCTGGTAACCAATACGTATAAGTAGAATTTAAAGTACCAGCTCCTATCCTACGGAAACAAGATAACCATATTCTTTTTTGTTACAATATTTTCCTCAGTGATAGGGGAAAAAAAGGATGCAGGATTCTCCATCGCCTTTTCTCTACCCCCCTAAAGGCCTGGTCTTTATTTCTCACAACTGCTATTCAAATACCACCCTTATCACTGCTAAATATGGTCTCTCATTTCCAGAGCTATACACAACTCTACAGCACACAGACACGACATCTCTTCGTGCTTGGTTTCATACAGGCTTTGTTTCATCTTTTTGTCTGAAACTTCTAAAAGAGCGATTTAGGGTGAAATTGCAAATAAACCTTCAGAAGTGCCTAATTCATAGCAGAGAATGCTTGTTAATCTTAGGAAATATAATTGATGCAGTACCTAAGGACGTTTATAAAGCCTTAAAAGAAATTCCATAAGCTTAAAAAAACTCCATAAGCTTAACAGAACAACAAAATAAGTCAGCTGTGGAAGGTTCCCTGCCTTTAACAGGACACCTCAGTAGAAAAAAATGAAGGAGTCTGAAACATAAGAACCTATTTCTTCTGCTACAATGATATTTCTTATTTTAATTTATACTAAATACTTTCTCAAAAATATTAATACCTGCCCTGGTACTTGACCATTTCTTAGGAGTCTATGGAGTTTTCTTCCTCTCACACACTCATTCCATTATCCTGGGCTCAAAACTACTCCTGCTACACTCAGTTACTCTACTTACATCTGAGGGATGGGGAAAGAGGAATAAATCACTATGCTAAAAGTACACAAAATCTTCAAAATTGTTTTAAAAGTAAATCAGACATCTGTTGTCCTTGAGGATTTTGCCATTCTGTCACTTCAGAACGGCTCTTTACCTCTCTACATTTTCCAACACACTTTAGGGGAAAGGGTGGGAATATTCTTGGAAACATTGACAGTGATGAGTTCCAGATGCAGACACTGATACAACTCCTCTTTATTGATCATTTTCATCATGAATAGGCTGTGTGATTCCATACTAATAGAATTACTAGTTATTCATAGAGCATTTGGCTACTCCAACTGGAGTGCTGGGTGTTGGCCACGTGCATACTTGAGTGTTAATCTCTGTGCCTGAATCTTCTGCAGAACAGTTAAGCAGAGCTTACAGAAAAAGTACACAAATTATTTTGGCAAATAAATTGATTATGTAAAACATCACATGGCCTGAATTAGCAGGCTTACAGCAGCATTTCTGAAACTAAGACTGTTGGGAGGATGGACAGTGTTAAACATCTGCAACTGGCAGTAGTTCACTTGCTCTCAGGCTGAGCATAGGAAATTACTGGCTGGATGGGAGTATTCCAGCCAAAAAACTGGTAATGAACCAGGGTAATTGTACAAGAGCCCTTGTGACCAGTCACAATCAGAATTAATTTCTTTGTCTGAGTGCGTACAAGCCATTCCTACTTCCAGGTCCAAATTGAAAGCTTAAAACTGACCTGGCTGCTTTGGACAGCTTCCCCCTTCCATAGATTAGTGTTCGCCACAGCATTCACATGGCATCTTTTCATCATATGGATCACATCACTAAGGCCAAACAGAAACTAAACAAATACAAACCTCAGCTCTGATGCCTTTAGTAAATGTTCCAATTTGAAGAAGAAATTCATATTTTCTTGTGACTTGTTGACAACTGATACTGATCTGACAACGTTTTCCTCCCCAAACAGTAACGTTTTCCCCCAAACATGTGTTTCAGAACTGGAAAAAATAAATGAGGGGCATGAAAAGAGATTACTAAATGTGAATTGCAGGTTAACCCCACCTGGCAAGTAAGGGCAATGCAGCCACTTGCTCACACCCCCCAGGGAATAGAAGAGTGTTGTTACTATATTGCAAAGGTTCCATATTGTTAGACTTACATAGGTCCTTGAGATTTCTCATAGGCAGCTCTGCAAAGCACTGACTCTTCTTGGAGCAGCCACTTAACACCTGTTCCCTTCAACCAACCAACCCACTCTTTTATAGCACTCTTCTTATTGGCTACAGCTGCAACTCCTTAAGGGCTAAGATTACTTTCTATACTACCTTTATTTTCTTATATTGTATCCCCCTACAGAAGAGTGTACAAGATTTATATGAATTGAGATTTCCTTGTCACACCAAGTACAAACACCGAGCAACCCCTTCCCCCAGGCACAAGCTCTACTTGCACTTCATAAGGTCTCATATGACAGATGGCTGGCAAGTTCCTGGGATCCTGCCCTGTCAGGCCAGCGTAGAACATGGGGCCCTCTTCTAGTGCCCAGAAAAGAGCTGAAGAAAAGCTGAGGGGGAAGGGCTGAGATGCTGAATTTGCTGGAAGTTGCTTTCTGCTGATGCATGAATGGATCTGCTATAATTCATGTGGGAATCTTTGTTTTGCTTGGTTTGTTTGGATCATGAAAAACTGGGAGGTCAAAGCATTGCCTTAATTATAATCTCTTTCTAATTATTACAATTTTAAAAGGAAAATTATATTGTTATTTTACATAATGGTATGCAGCAGAATCTGTGTTTGAACAATAACCACTGCTAAATGCATTAATGTTTCCCCAGATAACTAGTTTTTACTTTTTTCTTCTCTCTTCCATTTATATGCATATTCTCAAAGGGAACAAAGGGAACATAGTGCTCATACTGTAAAAGGCTTGAATTGTTCTTTTTTTTTTAAGAGTACTGGAATTAAATGAAGACAAAAAGGGGAATGTATGAAATGCAATTTGGTTTTGAATACTATCAGTAATCTCTATGCACCTACCAAGACACAGATCTCTTCTATTGAAGATTTGCTTCAGAAAACGTTAAAAGCACCTCATAGCCTGATGTCCCCTGTGTGTGTGTAATGAAGGACGGTGAACACGCATTGTTGAAGCAGCTGTAATTCCTTCTACTGTTTTAAATTCTCTGGGAGTAGGAATTCAGTTCACTTTGCAGTGTAAATTTTGTTGCCCCTTCACCAAACAGTTAAAAGAAAAAAAATCCCCAGCAGTATTGAAATGGCTTCATTGCTTGAGTCAAGTCAAGGTTTAATGAGTTGATATAAATTGGCATATTTTAGTCAGGTTGTATTTTCTGCCTTTTTAATGTATGTTATCTTTATTATAAAAGGATAACAGTATGTTAACCATATTATCAGCCCCTTGCACATCTTGTAAGCATCCACAAAATCCATATGAATTTCCTGCAGACAAAATTCATCCGTTGGCCAAACCTCCACCAAACACTTGATTCATTGATAAAATCAGGTAGCAGCAGAACAGAAGGAGGGAGAAGGCTTAAAAAGCATTTTGTAGTTGACTTGGATCTTATCCCTGCCAGTCATGTGCTAAGGGCTGAAAGGTAATTATTCTTTCATTCATTTTCACACTGTACATCTTCCTTTTTCAACACTACAACGGGAGATGAAGATAATGGAAACGTGTCTGTTCAAAAGCTGCCAGGAAAAATGAGTCGGCAGCTATGATAGTTTTTACTGAACCTTCATAAATTCTATTTTAGAGCAATGTTAACTCTGCCTGTTATTGTACAAGTGCACAATGTATGCACACCAGATGGCAATTTGGGAATGGATGCAGGAGCTGAGGATATATGTAATACTTTTCTCACAGCACACCTTGAATTCCAGGACCATTTCAAAGAACATTGTCATTTTTTTCTTTCCTTATAATGAAGCACATCTTTTCAATAAAGGTGTTTTCTGTTAAGATTAATAAACTAGGAGTGGAGGAACACATCTCTTAAACAATGAGAAGTTCTGTTTCATTCTCTTTCCACTCCTCATCTGCAGTGGGGAAGTGAAACCTTTCCCATTCACTAAGGCAATTCCTTCTGCAGTATAGGGTATGAAGAGTAGTTTTATGCCCATATCCAGTACATGGATTATGAAACCTGAATCTCCTGCATGAAACACATCTGTAATTAACCAAAACTTTCTTGATGAACAAAGCAAATTCATCCACTCTTAGTCTTTTGCAACTGCTGAAGTTTTTTTTATTTCATTCCATTCCAGCCCCTACATTCAAACTCTACCTCAATAAATGGCAAGACAACTCTCTAAAAGAAACAGAATTACTGGGCTGGGTTTTTTCTCCAAAGAATATCTGCTGCCATCTGTTGACATCTGAAGTGCTCTTGAGTCTTAAATAAAATACAATCAGATGATCAGATATTACACATACAATTGAACCTCTTAGCAGCACTTGTAGATATTGTCAATTAGACACTTGAAACTGAGCCATATGTTTCCATGCTGCAATAAAAAAGACACGGGGAAGGCTGGATTCTGTGAAAAATCCCAACTCCTCAGCAGAGAGTGGTACAAAATCATTTGTGTGGCTGTTGAGGAAAGTATTTGCAGTACAATCAGTGGGGAAAGACAAGGGCTGCGAGGTGGCGTTTGCAGGGAGGTACTGAGTCATTAGAGGGCACAGGGATGGAAGAGCAGTGCATGGCAAAGCAGGGCCCAATATGCAGCTGGGCTGAGCATGAGTTTGGGAATAACAGGGGCTTTGTGCTTCCCTATGGAAATGTACAGGAGTCATTTACAAATTCAAATGAGGAAAGAAGTACTTTGTGACAGTGTAGAAAACCACAACCAAGTACCTTTATGACTATTCTGCCTAAACTCCGTTGTGCTGAGTGCAGGACTTAAAATTTTTTGGGGCTCTTACAGTTTTTCTCCCTCAGTAGTGCATTCAGGAATCTATGAAGCCTTATTAAGAGAAGGAGGCCTCTTTTTTTCCATTATTACATCAGCACCAAAAAGAAAAAGTTATTGGCATGTATACAGACTTTTTCAGATGCCCTGTGTTGCAGTTAATTTGAAATAAGTTAACAAACTGTATTTTTCTCCAGAATTTTATTTTTAAGACAATCCCCTACACATCTCTAATACAGTCACGGCCTGTTGTACAGAATCTATGGGCATTAAGCCATATTTGGGGGTTTTTCCCTAAGTTGAATTATACCCTTGCCTGATAAACTTCTTCATCCAACAGACAATGCTGCTTTCTCTCTATTCCTTTCCTAATCAACTTGTAAGAGGAAATATTGGTCTAAGTGTGGTGAAATTCTGTCCACTAAGTGCATCTTCCCCATCTGAAATGGGAATTTTTCTTCTGCTTCCTTGCACTGACAGGACCTTCAGGAGAGTATTCAGATCTTTAGTGCTGATACAGGAGCTGAAACCCCCGTGTAGCAGTGGGGAAGTGCTCCCCAGCTATGGGCAATGTGCACAATTGTTTCCATTGCCTAAAGGAAGAAGTCACTCCTGCGGCTTCAGAGCTCTGCTCACGTGGCAGACTGTACATTTTCGAGGTGTCAGCCTGATCAGTTGGATTTCTTTGGATCCAGCATGTATTTGTTGTTACATTTAGAGCAAATGCACATTTGTTTCTCTGTCAGTTGCTTTGGCTCAGATGGATCCAGGCTCTTACAAGACTCACAATGTCAGGTGTGGGCTCAGTGCAGAACATCTCCTGGGAGGTGATGCCTGCTTTCCCCAGTTGGACTGATCCTGCTTTCTGCCAGGAACTGACAGCTGGGAATCTCCTACCAGAGGCTCTAGAGACTCCCATCAGCACACTGAATTTGCAATCGCTGCTTCACTTTGCATCTTTGTCCCAAAAAGAGACTTCAGGTCTTCTCAAGGGTATTCTGATTATTTTTCTATGCTGTTAGATAGAATTTTGTTTTAAGAATGTTTTCTCTTTGAAGTTCCCAGTGTGTTTTTTATTTTCTTTATCCACCAGCTGTAGAGTAGAAACTGGAGGCTTGCTAGTAAGTGCTATCAATAAAAATGGAACTAATTATGTTTCAGGCATAATCCCCTATTATTATAAATGAGTTCAGTGAGAGATAAGATAATGGAGTAATAAACCCCTAAACCCTAAGATTTAGCAAGGAAATACCAACAGAGCTTGGAATGCTGCATTCTGACCTGAGTGATAAAATAAATGCTTAATCAACTACTACTGATAAGTTTTAAGCATCCGAAGAACCTGGATACAACAGCAATAGAGTCAAGTTTTAGATTATTTGCAACAACTTTACATCTCTTTTGTTATTAATAAAAAACAGCAGCCCTGATTTAGAGTTCTTCAAAGAATTTGAAAGGTTAAGAGACAGCAAAAATTGGTGCCAGCATAACTAGACACCTCTATGGCTATAGTAATATATATATATAAATAGAGTTTGGATGACCCTCTTCCATGGGTATCATGATTGAAAGGAATTCCAAGCTGCTAAATGTAGAATGCTGAGATTTCAAATCATGCATGACTGTAACCTCAGATTTATCAGAGCAAACTGTTCTGACTCATGTTGAAAAGTTCATTTAGAAGTTCAGTTAACACCTGAACAGCCATGTCAAGGGCCATGATGTTATATGTTTTCCCCTACAGGATGCAGAACATTGTAGATGAATGTGTTTTGGTTCATCTTCCATGTTGATTACAGAGGAAATGATTTCTTATGCAGCCAGCCAAGAGCAGATCTGTAGCAGTGATTTCCAGAATATTATGGCACACCAATGATTAATTGCCAACATTGCCTGTTCAACCAAGATGGTAACTGAAATAAAGACTGATCTTTTTTTTTTATTATTTTTAAACACATTTTATGTGTTTACAAAATGGCACATAGCAATTGAAAATAATTTGGGAGGTTGCAGTTGGTCCTAGGGTATGTTTATCAAGCAGATTTACTCTACTGTCTTCTCTTAGATCCAGATTCATGTGTTAAAATTAATTACTCCTCAATTCTCTGTTGCATAGATATTTATCAACAAGATGTGCCAGGGCTCTGGAGTTTGTAGGTAGGGAAGAATTATAAGAGACATTCCTCTAGAGGCTACAGGAAAATTTGTATCAATAGACACCTAAGGTATGTCTGTAGAAAGGGAAGTGGAAATCACCTTTCTTTTCCATTTTCTACCTTGCTTTTCCCTTTCCCAGTCTCTCCTGCTCTCTCTCTATGGTGAAGTGCTCCAGAAGAAAGGCCAATTTCTCACTGTACATTTTTCTCCTGTTCAGCTTAGATTTCACGTTGGAGAAGGTGGCGGACAGGTGAGTGCTTCCTGCTTGGCACAAGTGTGAATTTGTTCTAATCAACAGCAGCAGAAAGCTAGTGGGCAGAACAGCCTCCAAATCCCTGTGGTCATCAAAGCCAGATGCACATGGAACACATCATTAATGCCTCTTCCAAGTGAGAGGGAGCACAGTGAGCCCATGTGAAGGTTATTTCACAGAAATCCTTCTTTTACCCTCAGTTTCTGAAACTCCTTTCTGCTATGTCTCATTTTGCTTTGATTTTCTTAAACACTGCAGAACTGGAGGCAGCTGTGGCTTTTCACTGACTCATACAAGCATCAGGTTTGTAAAATCTACTCATACAAGTATCAGGTGTGTAAAATCTACTCCTACAAGTATCAGGTGTGTAAAATCTACTCATACAAGTATCAGGTGCATAAAAGCTGTTTATGGTCCTTCATTTCATTTTTTCCTGGCTTTGGAGAGCAGTCCTGCAAGGTACTCTTTAGGAGGAGTGTTGGCTTTGGAGTGCTTTGGCTGCTTGGTTGATCTGAAGCTGTGTGCTGTCCTGGCTCCTGGAAGAGGTCAGTAAATTCTGAAGTTCTTGAGTTTTTTTTTTAGCTCGTCCACGAACGTTCTGAGTGGGTAAGTATCTGTGTGTTCAGTTCAGATGATCAATAAAGGCCTTTTTGCAAATGATATGCAAGTTTTGAGACATATAGCTACCAGAAAGAAAAGCAGTCAGAAGGGTGAAAAAATACTGAGGTAAAATAATTTCACTGAATAGGCAAGCTAGTAAGTGTGGTTCATGGTTGCTGGCCTCACATGTGTGTAAAGGAAAGGAGTGAAGAAGGCAAGATCAAGTCTTGTGGCATTATGGAGTGATAGACCTACCCCAGTGTAGGTGAAATGGTGAAGGGAAAACAGAAATAATGTGGGGGAAACAGCCAGTGGAAAAATAATACTTGGTCCCTAGGAGTGAGTAGAAACTGGGATTTGAAGTTATAAATCTGGAGTAGGAAAGGCCAACTTAAAGTTTAGGGTTTGTTTTGATATCAGGTGTGGTATTTGCTTGGCTTGAGTGTAAAAGTTCTCATCCTGCTTCAAATGTGTCTTCCTTGTTTTTGGTGTGCTTCTTGTGATTCTAATCCTGAAGAATTTTGGGGTCAAGGGTAAATACATTTTTATACTTTGGAGTAGTCTACCTGAATTCTTTTTTTCTACTCTTACCACCTGAGGTTAACCAGTTATTTTGTTTTTCTGTTCCTTAGATTTTTTTAGTGGTCTTGAAACATGTAAGAAGATGAAAGCTAATGTAAAAAAAAAACTCACCTAGGTTCTAATTTTTTTTTAATTTTTTTTTCCTCAGATAATGGTTTTTCCTTGGGTTATGTTCGTCAGGGAGTTCTTTTCATAAGGAAGTTGACTTCTGATGAAATAGATGACATAGATGTGTAGTCATAGTGTTTCAGACAATTTCCATGGGAAACGAAAATAAACTGGAGGCAGGGTGTGGTTTTTCTGGTCAAATTTCACTTGTGGTACTTGTCTGTAAAGTAGAAACAACATATTTCTGTTTTTTTGTTTTCAGCAAAGGTTTGTATTTTACATTAAAACGTTTGTTAAAGTGTAAATAATAAGTGATCCAGGCCAATACGTCTCAGATTTCATACTGTGATTATTTTAAGTTTGATGTTAAATGTGTATTTAAATGTCCCTTTTATGAGGGTTAGGGAGCTTTAAGGGCACTTTACTTGTGCCCCATGGCTTTGGGTATAGTGAGCACCATTGATCTTTCTCTGTGACACTTGTGTAACTAACTGTCAATGATGTGCTGCTTTCTCTTAGCAGATGAGAACCAGTACATGTGGTCAAAGTAACCCAGCCTGATTCCAGGCAGACAATAAAGGCATGCAGGGAGGGAGGAGAGGGAAACGACTTGGTTCAGGATGTTGGCAGGTTGCTGAAGGCCTCACGCTTCCCCACTTTGCTGTGTCCAACTTAAATCTGCCATTTTCACAAGATGCCATGTTTTAGCTAGGTGAGAAATTGTTTTAGCACACACAAAGAAAAGCTGCCTGAATTTCAAGAAATCCCCCAGTTGGTGTGAATGACAACAAAGCCTCTCAAAGCTTCAAAAAAGCAGCCTGTAAGCCTGACATCCTCATTGGTATGTACCAATATGCCTTTGCCTGACACCATAATTGGTATACCATCAAATAGAATATGCAGTAATTGAATTAGTATTCACAGGGGTAAATATGTGTGGGGAAAAGTTCTTAAAATAGTTGATGAAAAGAAAAATTTGTGAAGCTTTCAGCGTTCTTTCAGGCAGCTGCCAAGCCTGGTGCCAGCTGACACAGCCTGCTCAGTTAACCAGAAAGCATTTGGACAAAATTCCTCCCCAAACTGCCACTGGGAATGGAAGCAGCCAAGGGATAAGAGCTCTTTGTGGAGAAGGATGCCAACTGCCTTGGCTTGTCAGGGAAGGCACTAAAATGCTGTTATTTTCTTGAGAATCCTCACTGGGGACCCCCATCCAGACACCATCTGCCTGTGGCTTGGGAACTCCAGGGATGGGCCCCTGCTGTGCCCATCCCTGTCTCCACCAGACCTGGTTTCATGGGTGCTTTCCCACTTGTGTGATGTTTTGGAGATCACTGTGGAGAGAGAAACAGGGTGGGTTATGGAGATAGCAGGGAGCACTATCTACAGGCATTATGCTTTGGTTAAAGACTCAGTGTTTCTCCCTGCCCATGGCAGTAATCACCCATCTAACATTTAGCCATAATTATCATACTGCTTGGAGCATTTCTTTCTTACTGTGGAAAGAATAGCTCTTCCTTAGGCTTATGGTTGTTATTTACAAGTCCAGAAAGGGAAGGATGGTGTCCCCCTGCAAGGGAACAGGGCGGCTGTGATGGGTTGGTGTAACTCAGCACAGAGATGATCAGCGGGGTACACTGTGGAGGGATAGAATGTAAGAGAGTAGTGTAGAAGGTGGTCCCACACCTGAGGAGTTGCAGCTGTACTCATCTCCAAAAATTAGGAATAGGCCTGCCCTTAACAGGCCACAGCTGTGTCCAATAAGAAGAGGGAGTGCTACAAAAGGGTTGGTTAGCTGGGTGAGGGGAGAGATGGAGTTTGTTGGTTTTGCTGTGAAGAGAGTTGGAGTTGTTGGCTATGAAGAAGGAGTCAGTGCTGTGAGGATCTGCCCATGAGAAATCAAGGAGAAGGTATGAGAGCTTTGCCATATGACGACAACAGTACACAGGGCTGGAAAGTGTTTTAAACAGAACTGTAACAAAGCCTAAATGAATACATAACATCTTTCACAAATTGAAAATACATTCCCTTGATGTATGTACAGCTCTTCTTTATGTATATGCAGCTCTTCTTCCCTTTGCCTATTTGTTTGAAGCCTTCTCCAAGTGAATCCTGCCTGGGAAACAGCAGTGGGCAGTGGGACACTGATTAGGAGCTCTAGAGAAAGGGTAGAAATGAAATTTTAACTACAAATCTGAATGCTGTGAATGGGAGTTCCAGTGGGAGTCTGAAGGGGTGGGGGACAATTAACCTCCACTGAAAATGTACTTTTAATGGTGTAGAAGTTACACACAGATGGACACAGGCATGGGATGAGGAGTAGGTCACTGATGTACTATGGCAGTTCTTGAGACACAACACATGAAATAATTCACCATTTTCTAAGAAGTGCGAGAGTCCTGGTGTGCTTTTGCTCCAGTACTGATTCCAAATAATCCTTCTTCAAAAGATGAAGTAGCAGCCTCACAAGCGCCTTCCAGGTGGGAAGTTCAGTTGGGTTAACCATTTGCTTTTAGTTCTGAGTGATCTCTGAAGGACCAGGGCTGGGGGTTTGTTTTTCCAGCTCCCCAGTTCTCCTGGCACGGAGTTAAATTGTTCAGCAATCTTCCACGGTATCTGGTGTGTGTGTGCACAGTGAGTAGCCTTGCTTTGTTAGGAGCATTTGGGTGCTTTTACTACCCTTGAGCAACATCCAGTACCTTCAGCATCAATTTCATTCCCCTTTTAATTTAGAAAGGAAAACTTATGGTCCCGAATGTGCAGCTCACTTTTCATATAAAGTATTGTATTTCTGTGATTTATTGAGATATTAACATGGAAATGGTGATGTTAAACAATACTTGGAATAGGTCTAAAAGTGTAGCGGGAATCATGATTTTGTAAGAAGAAATTTACTTATGTAGGTAACATTATTGGATAATTTCCCAGGGGATTTCTGCATCAGGCGAGGTTCTATTGCATTCTAAAACAAAGTTGCTTGCACTCACTTTAAATATAGAGTACTGCTGAATATGACAATATCATAAGGCTGCTCACAGTACAAGCAAAGACATCTGTTAATGGTACCATGAATAGTTATGAACTGTGGTACTCCAAGGGTTTTGCCAGCAAAGCATTGCCTCCTAATTTATTTTTATAGCAAATGGATGCCTCATTTTTCATGGTTTGGTAGTTTGCATTCAAATGGACCAATAACTTCCAGGGCAATCACTTCTATGCAGCATCTTTCATTTGCAAAAAGAAGAGGCAGGAGCTGATGGTGTGGTGGATGGTAGTCCTCTCCATCAGCAGTTCTGCATGAATCCTTATGGAATGTTTTTGTTCATTAAAAATAAATACATGTTTATGGTATATAGGGTTTAAGTTCGTTTCTTATCACACAAATGAGGAGGGACAAAGGCTGTGTAATGCCATTGTTCTGCCATCCAGTGTGTTACTGCTGAGCTGGACTTGGTATGAAGCCCTGAAGCCTTGGCCTTTTGAAAGTATCATTTTATCCCACTCTTGGATAGCAAAGGGAAAAAAAACAAACAAAAAAGGTGTTCCTGACAAAATCTTTGTCATTCCAGGTTTGTCACTCTGAGCCACTCAGCTTTGAGCTTTCTATTAATTGAAGATGGTTCAATTAGGTCACCAAAGCCCATTCTGCACAAGCCCACTGCTGCTTCAGCTGCAGCAGGAGCTCCATTGTGATTCCAAGCAGTAGCTGGAGGAAACATGTTGCCTTGCCTGCCCTTGCATTCTGTATCTCCAAATAATGACTGCAAGCCTCTGAGTAGTACAGGCAAAGCCAAAGCCATGTCAAGATCCTGTTGTAGCAGATCCAAGATCCAATTCTTGTAGCAGATTGAGTTTGGGATGCTGTGGGCAAATGCCAAGCAGCAGCTTGGCAGCTCAATAACTTTGTCTCTGTTTTGCTGCTCCTCTCCCTTTTCAGCATCATCACCACTTGATACCTGTTGTCAAGTGCGGCCTGGTAGCTCCCATTTAATTTTTTTGTGAAATACGTGATGGTGAAATATTCTGGTAATGAGGCATTTACCTCGAGTGATTTTGAGTATGGGTTTGAGATACAGTACAAGTAACCACACTTATAACAATAGGTATTTTTAGAGCAGTAGTGGTAAAGAAAGCTGAGCCTGCACAACTTGACAATCCCAGTAACATCTTCCTTGCAGGACTCCTTTGGCAGAGGCCTTTTCCTTGTGCTGGAGCCCAAGTGCCAGGAAGTTCCCAGTACCCCATGATGGTGTGCCATGGGAGCCATCCTTGGCAGGTGTGCTGTGCCACCGCTCCGGCCATCGGTGCCAAGAGGTGCTGACAGGGATTTGTCACTCCTGAGGTCTGGGGCAGGCTTAGCACAGGAGCTGCTGCACTGCAGGGGACATGGATCATACCTGCTCAGTGGCTGTGCCACAGAAACCAACTGGGCAGATGACTGGGGGGGTTGCTGGTGAGTGAAGCTCAGCTCAACATGTGATCAATCCACCAGAGAAGAGCACATTAGAAGAGATTGATCCTTGAGCTGCACTAAATCAGGTTAAATCATTGTCCTTGGGTCGGTTTGTTTTACAGAAACACAATTTACCTGTGAGTTCTTCAGTTTCTGTGGAAATTGTTTAAACACTGTATCTTTCTTTAGCATCTTCCTTGCCAGGACTGCTTTCTAGTTTGCACGCTGTGCTATGCTCAGTTTTACCCCAGAAATGTGTGTAATAGTAAGTTTGTGAGCAGTGAGTTGAAAGTCTATCATAAACATTCTCTGTGACTTTCTCCCTCAATTTCAGTCTGTGGGCTCAATCTGAGGTGATGTTTGTCCTCTGAGGGTGCCAAAGGGTGAGGGGCTGTATCAGTTCAGGTGTTGTTTTATCTGTGTGTCTGCCGCAGATTGGTTGTCTGTGAGGATGTGCATTTTTGAGGGTGCCCTGCTTCATCTTTTTATGTTTGCATTGGGGAAATGCCACTGTCTGTGGTGCCTGTATGAAACAGAAGATAAAACTGAAAATCAAGTATTATGGATTCAGTAAGACTTGTTTTTGGAAGGCAAAAGTGTGGTGATCTCCTTGATACATCTGGATGGCAGCTGTTCCAGAGCTGTGTGAAACCTGCTGCTGCCATTAGGTGTTTCAGGTTTACAATATGCTTGGAAAATAGGCCAATATTCTCTTGTTGGGCTGCCAGTACAGGTCATGGTAAGTGCAGCACACTGCAGGCTTGTGATGATCCCACTGGGGTGCAGGGTCTGCTGCTGCTGTGTTGGCTGTAAATGGACAGCAGTAGGTTTAGGGATGTCTCCAAGGAAATTTATTGTGGTCTTTGGTATATGTGATATCTAATTAGATTATTTCATTATTGTGTCATGCTTAAAAATCACATTCCTGTTTTTACCACCTACAGAAAATCCCATTGTTTGCGTTTGTCTGTAGAGCCATGTAGCAGCAGCCCTCCTGGGCTGGGATAAGGGAGGGGAAAATAAATATACATGTAGGATAAGGGAGGGGAAAATAAATATACATGAGAAATGACCTGCATATTCTGCTACTCCAACCTACTATGACAGCTTGAATGTGTCTTTGGGCTGTAATAGACTGTGATCTGAGGATTAGTTTATAAAAGAAAGAACTTGTACAAGAAAAGAGAAAAATAGAATTAGTACTTGCAACATAGAACAACTGAGTTTTCCCTGTCATTCTCTGACTATACAATATATCTACTTAAAAACAAATGCAGAGGATGATTTGGATTACAGCCCGCTTGGTTGTAGAAGCGCCAATGAAATGCTTGTCCATGAGTGACAGGAAAATGCCAAGTATCTAACTATGATGACATTTGTATCCGAGCTTTCAGGCTTCCTTTTGAAGTGGTTTTCAGTATGTGACTGACATTTGTCAAAGTCGTTTTTGCTAGCAAAAGACATCAATTACCCTGCTGAGTTATTTGGGAAGTCTGTAATGCTTCTTTTCAATCTAGTTAATTACTCTTGTAGATTTTATCTGCTCACATACAGAGAGAAAGAGACAAAAGAGAATTCATGTTTTGTTCCACAAACTGTCACAAAGGTATTTAATGGGAAGATAGTTGCACTTCTCTGTGGCTAGGGTTTAAATGAGGTTATGGCAAAGAGACACTTTGCAATGACTGAGACTTTATCCTCATTGGGCAATCCTGGTTCTGTCTGGAAGTGGATCATCCGAAGCACCTCATAATAACCACTGCTAAATAATCCTGGCTTATGATATCACAAGCATAAATATCTTCTTTTGCTTGTACAGCAGTTAGGATCAGGAAGTCCTAATTGTTTGTAAAGGCTACTTTAATTCCTTAAAAAAGGGAGAAATAGATGATAGATAACAAGGTCCCTAGGGAATATAGGGGAATTAATTATTCTTTCCTATCATGGTTTCAGATAAGATGATTTTTTTCATCTACTTGCGATCTATGGTTTATTTTTACCAAACAAAGGCAGATGTGCTTAAAAACCATGTGTTAGAGGAGAGCCCAGAAGTCCTTGTCCAGGCTGTTGTAGAAGAACAGTCCACCCACTCCCTATATTTTCTTTGGGTGGGGTGGATGGTAGGAAAACTTCTTTAATGGAGCAAGCAACCCTCTGGGCTTCTGCCACACTAAAATGTATGCAAGTGAGAAATGTATTAAGTAATAACACACTTAATTAGAGTAGTCTTTTGAGGCAGGAAAGGTATTTTTTGGGGTTTGTGTTCTCTTGTTCTCCTCCTCTGGTTTTAACCTTTGTTTCTCCTTTTCTCCTTTTCTGGACTCCTGCTGTGGTGTAGCCCTGAATTTCTCAGCTTTGCTGGAATTGATGTGGATAATTGTTAAATAGCTCATGGCTTCACTGCCAGTCATTAGTCCATCCCATGTTTGACTTTGTCTCCTCATTTTGTATTGAATTACTTGATTTGTCAGTGTCTTATTGTTTCATGGAGAAGCAACAACTTAGTCCAAATCCCCACTTGCAATCTTCTTCCATGCCTGAGGAGGAGTGAGGCAATTAAAAATGCATCCCTTGAAATGGATGAGTGCATGCCTCTCAGACTGCTTGCAGATGTGGCCCTTGCAAATTTAATATAGTCAAAATTGATTAGGTTCTGAAATTCAATGATGCAGGTTTGAAATGTGGGTACTGCCTGAAGTAACAATGGCCATTTCAGGTTTGGGAATAAGGCTGATTGCTATGAGAAGCAGCAGTGGTGTGCAGTTCTCTTCTGGCCAAATGGCACACATTTGAAAAGCATCAGCTTTCATGCACTGTGCCTTCCCTGCCTTCACCAGGTCACTGTTAGATTTCTCTTGCTTTGTCTGGGGTAGGACTTTGCTGCCAGCCAAAAGGTTCTCATGATGGCTCCAGCTAATCAGAGATTCAGGAGTTCAGCACAAATCCATTGAACTGGCCTGAGTCAAGCAGGATGCACCCTGACATGCTTGTAAATTGAATTACTGTGAATGGTCCAGCTTAGCGTAATTATGGTATTCCTAATGAGAGAGGTCAGCAAGTGTCTTTAATCATCTTCAGCTTTGGGAGCACTAAATACCAGTTGTTTTGGAAGGGCGAGGTGGATCTCTAAGCCTTCAAATGGAGAGGAGGAACAGATGGCAAAAGTGTACTACATCACGATACCCAAATATGCATTTTTTTCAAAGGCTGGTTTTCTAGTTCAGAGTGCTGTGTTTCTAGAGAGGTAAAAGAGAGGTTTTTAAATCATCTGGTGTCCAGAGAGTTAGAAAATCCATTGCTTTGTCCCAGCCCACATGTTTGCTGGCTCTGGGTTCTTTTCTTCTGCTAGAGAGGACCTTTGCATACACTTGTGCAAGGAAGGAAGCCAAGCAGTAATAAACACATAAAAAGAAAAATCGATTATTTAGGATATAAAGCATCTAAGAATTTATGTACCTTAGAAGCCAGAAAGTGCATTTTTATCTGTTCTGCTGCTTTGGTTGATGTTTATCCATGGGCATTATGCAAGAAGAACCAGGAAGAATTGGTGTTTAACCGATTACTGTTCTGTTTGTTCTGAAGGTCAAGAACTGGGTGCCAATTTTCCATCTGTAAAAAACATTTTAGAAAATAACAGTAGTAGGTGATTATAGATAAATATAGGTGAGAAAAGGTAACGCTTAAGCAAAATAACTCCTTTTTCCTTTCATTGCTTTGTTCATGGTGTGCTGAATGTAGCCTGACATTTCTGGCTTGGGGGCTTCTTACCATTCTAGAAATTGCATCCTGTGGATACTTATGTTGCAATTTCCTCCACTTGTTTTGTTGTTAAAATTAATAGCATTCTTTCAAGGTAGTGTTTTAATTGATGGAAAGACTATCTTAATGTTTGTGTTTCCCGGTTGTTTTGGGGGTTGTTGGTGAAGTTTATTTTAGGTTGTGGCACAGATATTTTCCTGGTTGGAATCCACCAGAGTTGTTGGTTACTGCTCTCAAAGGGTGTGGTGCACTGCTTGTGTGCCCCAAGTTTCTCAGTTGGTAGCCAAGTGGAAATGGGGAGGGAAATGAATTATCTGTATTGCCAAATCTGGGTTAATCTGAGGTGGAAGAGATCTGAGGAAGTCTTTAGCCTGGCCCCTGCTCACAACAGGGGCAGCTCTGACATCAGCAAGGGTCGTTCTGGGCTTTTCCCACTCAGTAACTGCAGTAACCTCTGAGGGTGAAGCCTCTGCAGCCTCCCTGGGCAGGAGCTTTGTCAGACGCAAAGGACATCTCAGCTGCAGGAAATGTATTGCCCTGGAGAGCACTGAACTTCAGGGTATTTTAAAGGAAGGATTTCATGCTGCTGCGAGGACTGGATGTGCTCAGTTGTCTTAACATGTAATAAAGATGTAAACTAGTTTAATTGTTTTTGAAAGGCCAACAGTGGGTGGGTTTAAACCAGGACAATAGGAGGCAGAACATCTGGGAGGTTTGTACTTGGAGTTCAACTAGAAATTTCTTTTGTAGGGTAATCATTTTTTGTTATCAAAATCTGTACATCAAAGAAACAAGCCATAGATTACATTGCATACATTCTCATGTAGCAGGGTAATTGCAAAATGCAGTTGCAAATGATTGACAGGCTTTTGTTAACCTTAGATCAGATTTAAGCAACAAAAGGTAGTTCTGTGGAAAAACTTGAGATAAGGAGCAAGTGTTTCATTTCCCAACTCTTGGAGCTGCCTTAGCAGCAGAGGCTTTGAGGAATACTGCACAAGTGTAGTGAAAGCCGTTTTCTCTGCCTCTGTTCAGTAAATCATTGATTCCAGCTCCTCATGTGGCTCTAGGAGCTGGAAGCCTTCTCTCAGTGCTGCTGTGTCACTGGGCATGGAGCTGCAGTGGGACACTGGGTGACAGGGCGGTGCCGGCATTTCCCACTGTGCCAAGTCCCCCCCCCAGGGAGCCCCTGTGTGTGTGGGTCCCCCTTTCCCCCCCAGGGAGCCCCTGTGTGTGTGGGTCCCCCTTTCCCCCCCAGGGAGCCCCTGTGTGTGTGGGTCCCCCTTTCCCCCTAGGGAGCCCCTGTGTGTCCCACTTGCTGTCACAGCTCTGGGTACCTGTGCCTGCATGGACAGCCTAGGAGGCCGAGCCTGCCTCTGGTGATTTTTCTTTGATTGCAGGCAAAGGAATAGTCTGGGTTATTTCTCCTGTCACTGCATTGAGTTCTTTATTGCAATCTAGTGTTTAGACAAACCAGTGTTTCTTTAACTGAGGTGCTCTCAGTTGTCACTTGTAAGAGCTGCTGATCTCTTGCTCCAGGTCTTCAGGCTGTGAATGGAGTTTGGGTGTGAAACTCCAGGAGCCCACGGGCTTGGTGCTGTGCTGGCAGGTGGCAGATCCTCTGCTCTGCCTCTGCATGGCCCTCAGCTGTTTCAGATGGGAACAGCTGGATCAGCCTGAGAGTCAGCATTGGTACTTGGGTCATTGTGGTTATCCTTGTGTTTGGGTTGTGTGGTACATCAAAGCAAATCACAGGAGGAAACTGGGAATATATCCAAGGGCTGGAAACCCTCGGAGTTTACTGATGGATGTAGTGCCATAGGGGGCAGTTTGGATCAGGCTCTTTGCATTTCCTCTGGGTTCTACAGTTTGGGGGTTCTAGTTTTATTTGGCAACTCACATGAAAGTAAGGAAACTGTTTCACAATTTTGTCTTCAATTGAGTGATAAATATTTAAATTGGTAATTTTTCTTGGAAAGAACCAAGATGAAACATGTTACATCTACAGGCTGTGTTTTACTTTGGCAGTCCTTTGGAGGCCTCACTCCAACTGCAGCTCTGTTTTGCCCTTGATAACCCCAGTCCTCTACTTTTCCCCAATACTGTGTGATACTACTATAAATCCATTCTTAAAACCACTTTTGTTTAAACAAGCAAAACAAGTTTGTCCAAGTAATTTTTTGCTGAGCGGGAGTGTTGAGCAAGGATGAGAGGGAAATAGCTTTCAGCAAAACCCAATATTCTCTAATTATTCTCATATTCTTTCATATGGAGAACTTGAGGAATTTGGCAGTTCTTTGCCAAGTAATCTAAGTAAAATACTGAATACTTTTGTAACACTTTGCACAGGCATTAATAAGAGCTGTAGAGGAATAAGGGTGATAGTAACTTCCCAGGCCTAGGCAGGGAATATTACTGAGCATTCCCCATCCAAATCATACAATGTGCATGGCTTATTTAATTTGTATTCAATTGTTCACCCAAAAATTATTTGTCATGATTTGTTGGTTCAGACAGGAGGAGAAAAGGACACTTGTCTGATGCTTTAAAATATGCCAAGGGTGAAAACTTTCCAGCACCTTTCCGAGCAAGTCTGGCAAATGTTGCCCAGTCTTTGATTTACATGTGGCAGTGACCTTTACATGATTTCTGTACCTAACACGTGGCAATTGTCGTCAGAACCAAGGACAGCAGCTGTCAGCCTTCTCAGGTGTCAGACTTTGAACCTTCCTAAATCTTCCAGATAAGCCTGGTCTTTGCGAAATTGCTGAACAACTCCAGCTTCCAAGTGTCTTCCAAATGTCTCTTGTGCCTTGTATTTCATTTGATGTCTGGAAGATTTCTTTGTCTGCTGAGTCACAGTTCTGATTTAAATTGAGGTAAAATGTTCTGTGAAAGTGTTGATCACTGATCTGTGCTTGAACTGGATGGGAAATGGGAGTTCTTTCCAAATCATAACAAATAAAGGTACTCTAGCCTAGCAGGCTGTTTTATTCGTAGAATATTGCTGAACTACATTTTACATTTGCACAGAATATGTTTTGTTATCTGAAGATGGAAGTAACCTCAAGGCAGAAAATTAAACTTATGAACAAATTCATTCAACTAAATCTGAATGTAATTTAAAAGGTAGAGATATGCCTAATTTTTTAGGAAGAGTGTTGCTTAATATCTGAGAGTTAAGTATCACAGTAAAATGTATTTCATTTATGGGGGAAAAATGACTTTATTGAATAATTTATGGGGTTTTTCTCTTGAATAACTGATATTTAAGAGCTTTGATCTCTTTTTTGGTGGAGGCTGGGGAGTTGTGTTGGCTCATACTGGCTGTCTTGAAATTCCCAGGTCTCAAATTCAGCAGTGTTCTATAGGTTGGCTGCCAGATTTTGGGGGTTTGATCCATGCACATATGGCCTCTCCCTATTCAGTATGGACTGGGAGAAGTCCAGCCAAGAGAGAATAAGGGAGGATGTTCAGTTGGGGTTTGTGTTTTGGCCCAGAGGAAAACCAAAACCAGGCAATGTCCCATCACCACCCCTCTGATGTGACAGGGGCCCAAACTCATTGGACTAAAAATGTAACTAGTTTTTGTTGTTGTTTTTAACCTAGTTTATCTCCAGGGGCAAAGCTGCCAGCAGCAGTGCAATACCATGAATTCCAGTGTAAAACACTGCAGACACTGATGGCAGCTGGACTTGTGTGGCTGGACATGTGAGTGACTGATCATGAACAGGGGCACTTGAGTTGTTGCAAGAGCCAGAGTAATACATAAATTAAATATTTCTCAGGCTGTGTAGGATAACAGTTTTATTACACACCTGTTATGGCAGCACAGCCAATGAGTAGAGCTGTCAGTCCTTTGTTTTGGCTTAAACAACAATCTTCATTGTCAGTCTAATTCTTATAATTTGTATTCCATGCAGTCAGGAATGTAGATGCCTTAAATGTGAGTGTTTAGTGCTTAATCCTGATTGTTCTACCCAGCCTGGCTTTTTAAACTCAACAGTTTCATGGGGGGAATTAGATAACCTTTCAGAGATTAAGTTTCTTCTTTAATTAAACAATATCCCTGGAAGTACAAACCACTTTCCGAGAGCTGTGAGACTGCTGCAGACACACCAGAAAATGAATTGGGGAACTCCCACCTCCCCAGCAGCTCCTCTGGCTGCCTTCTCTGCATCTTCCACTCCATTCCCGATAAGCCTTGGAAATGCATATTCAGAGCAGCCATTTAGCCTCAAGCCTCAGTGCAGCACTGTCTGAATTTCCAATTAACCCTTCATCTCTCTCCAGCAGGGCCAGTGCTTTGCTCATGGCTGTCAAAGCAGCAGCGGGACCGAGCCTCTCACTCAGAACTCGCTGCTGCCAAGGGGGTCAGGTACAGGTGAAAGCTCTTCCCATGACCAAGTTCTCACAGAATAGAACATCTAAAATGGTTTCTAATTGTCTCAAGTCCTCACCCTGCAAACAGCTCCATGAGCTGAATTTGCTCTGCACATTTTCCTTGGCTTTTGAATGAAATGGAAGAGGTGAATATTTCAGAGTAGATGTGGGATGGCTCCTAAGCAGTAGGAAACAGGATTGGAGAGAAAGGGGAACAGGAAAGCTATGGACTATCCTTAAAATTATTCATGCTTGTTCTGCACACTAAACCTTGATCTATTTTTTTTTCTAAGGCAAGAAGTTATCTGAACTTGTTCCCCAATAAGACCTGCCAATCACTGTGCATTGGCATGTTTATCTAAAGGGGTTTCGTTTCCTTGTGAGCTTGGAGGGGCTGCTCATGGAAGCTCAGGTAGATCCTGTGGCTGGTAAATCTGTTTATGCCTGAACAGACGACTCAGAAACATGAGTGGAGGATAAAGCCAGTGTGGCGTCTGCTGTGGCTGGCAGTTTGTTTGCTTCTGGAGAGAGCTCTGCAACCCAAGCATGTCTTATGTGAATTTGGCCCAGAGGCATTCATAAAAAGAGAAATGAGAGTTGCGCTGTAAGGAAAAAATCAATTGCATGTTGCTAGCTGATAAACCAAGGGACTCATCCATTGAAGAGCAAGTTTTTGCCATGAAAATATGATGGATAACCCATGTAACAAAAATGTAAGAAGCCACTTTGTTACTCGTTGCACTGTGAATTTTTCTTAATCGCATCCATGATGGGGAAAAGACAGTGAGCATATGGAAAGAGCTCTGCCAGCTCTGCTTGGCTCTGAGCTTGGATTAGAGCCAACAGTTGCAGAAGTTTTTTGCAAGGCACCCTGCTTTTCACTGCAGTCAGACTTCAGCTGGAATACATTTGAGATAAATGCAAATCTGCCATTGTCTTCTGTGTCTGTGTGTTCGTGCCTACAGCTGTTGCCCTTGCAAATAATGTGAATTTTGGAAAACTAGCTCATTTGCTGCAGATATGTCTGTGTGGATGAGTGGCAACTTCTACGCATTAGAACAAAAATGCTCTTTAAAATAAACCAGTATTTCCATATTAAAATGTCCTCTCTCCAGTTGTGAGACACAGATAAATTTACTGGGCCTATGGTTTACTTTAAGCTACTAAAATAGAAGGTATTAACAGATAACATGATGAATGAAATGGTTATCAACTATTTGTCATAAGATAATGTTATTTTGGTTTTTTTTTTATTATTTATAGTTAGTTTTTCCCTGGTTGGTCAACCTTTGGATTGTGGGGGGTTTTCCCCCTCTTTTTTCTTTTTGTCTGATCATAGCAAACTGTGTGGTTGCTGCTTCATTCCCAAATCCCTCTTTTCCTTCTAAGCTGGCTCTGCTTTGGTTTTGCTTAGCCTTCACTAATTATCTTAATTACTATCTTATTAATTCGTGTTTTCTTGCCTCCCTAATTTAAAAAAATCTCCTGGGTATTATAATTGATAATTCTGACTCTTGGATGAGAAATAGTTGAGCTGATAATTTATTGGAAGGTTTTGAAGAACTGTGGTTTGATAACAAATGCGTCTGGCCTGCAAGATGCACGGAGATAAATCAATACTGAAAGAGTTTCAGGTCCTTGCAGGAGTTTGCTGCTGTACATGAGATTGATCCCTGATCACACCCTGATCCCAGTCCTGGTCACTGCCGTAGGGAGGTCATTATAATAAGTTTATTGCAATAGTAAGTAAATATACTAAGTTAAAACAGCAAGTCACAAGGATAAATGATTTTAATTGAAACTAAAAGTGCCTGCGTTATTAAACTTTCATGCCATCATGGAGGTGGACTGACATGGCCTGTATCAGGCATTGAATGCTATGTACAAGTTAATAGGAGTTACCAAGCTCTGTCAAGTACCAATTATGGAGTACTTCCAACTCTTTTTCTCACTAAAATTCTAGCGTTGCAGGGAAATAATTTCATTTGACAGCTGTCTGTTTGCTCAACTTCTACCAAGTGCTAATGGGCCATTTTGGGTTGATTTTTAAACTCCTTCTGTGATATCTTGCTTTACCTTTTTGCTTGTTGTTTTGATTTACTTTGTCTCCCTCACATTCTAACTCTTCCTGTTGTCCAAAATTAAGCTCGAACAGATTTTATTTGTGGCTTCCTTTTCTCACGGATAGATGTTGGAAAGGTGGTTTATAATCACTATTGAAAATGGCTTTTTTGCAGTCACAACCTGAAATACTATATAGCTGTGGCTGCCAAAGAGGTCCTTCTCTCTTGGGAAGGTTTTGGACCAGTGGTGGCTTTTATTTACAATCCAACACCCACTGCATTGTGTTAGAGCAGAGTCCTGCCTGCTCTCGCTTCCATAACACGGAAAGCCATGCTCAAATATTCATTTAAAACCTGGACCTCATTTTAGTTCATGCTGTTATCATTTTTACAAAGGCTATTTTGCATATCTGTCACGGCTTCTGCATTTGATTTGTTTTTCATCTCCTTTTATTTCTCAGGATTATTTCACCTTTAATAGCTGCACAATCCCACAGAGCTTGTTCCTCTGTATCCCTAAGTACCAGCCAGGCACCTTCCCCAGTGTTTTGGTGCCCCCCACTGCTCCGTGGGCTCGTTTGTATGCCAGGATATTTCCTTGTTCTCAAAACAAGATGATTCTTTCTCTGTGTGCTGTTACTCAGCTATTCATAAAGGTTCTCTCTGTGACTCTGGTTTTTAGTGCACTTGTCATGTTGTTCTCATTCATATTCAGTCGTCTTAAAACACCACTCCGACGGCACTTGAACAGAGATATCCTGGATTTTTCATTTGTTGCCTCCTTGGGCACTTCGATCAAGTTTGCTTGCTGCTCTTCCCATGGCTGGAGAGTTCTTTCCTTTTAGCCTGTTGTAGAAAATTCATTTACAGGCAATTTTCTTTGGTGTTTTTCCCCAGGTAATAGTGGAGGGCTACCAGAAAGCATTAGAGGGGCCGAAACAAATGGGAAATAAGGGGAGCCAGAGTGCTGGGGCTGTTGAGCTGTCTGAAGAGAAGGCTGGGGACAGATCTGGTTGGCAGAACGTTCCATATGGCACATCTTACGAGGCACACAGTAATAGGATGTGGTTGCATTGCCAAAATAGGGATGTTTGTGGATGTATAGAGCTTGGAGCCTGGCTTGCCTCAGTGGTTTCCAGGGACAGGACAAGAGGCAATGGGCTCCAAGTGTAATGGAGGAAATGGCTTTTGATCTCTACTGAAGGTAATGAAGGAGAGCTAGATGTGTCAAGTGCTGGACTCCTAAGTTATTCTTTGTGACAATTTTCAGTAAGTTGGAGATGTCTTATTAAACCAAGCAAAATTTTCCAGATGCTTAAACCAGAGGATTACAGCCTTCAATAGTGGGAGTGTGGCTCATTTCTATAAGTACCATATGTATCTTTTTTTATGTATGTCATCCTTCATCTGTGATGTTACCCAAGGGTAACCAGAAAAGCACAACCAGTGGTTTTATTCAGAAAGTAATTTTCAAAATCCCAATGGAGTAATTTGGATTCGTTGCTCCTACCTCCCCTTTCTTGTTGCTGTACTTGGTGTTTTTTTAAAAAATTCAGTATAAAATAAAATTTGACCAGGTAGATAAAAAAAGGGAGTAATTTTTTTTTTTTTTTTTTTGCCTTGGAAGATTGTTTCAAGCAACTGGTTAACTAGTAAAAGCCTGAGTGAGAACAAGGGTGCATCCTGCCTGCAGGAAGGTGTGCAAAACTTTCCCTTCATTTCCTTGTTGTTGTTGTCCTCCAGAAAAAAACATTTCTCCCCTTATCCAATGTAGGCAAAGGAGGATTTTTTGTGTGTTTAATAAGAAATGCTACTTGGCCACGTGTTTGTGGAAATGAGTATGCAACTCTGACATGATCTGAAAAAGTCCAACTGGATAATCAGCAGCAGCTTTGAAGAAGAGCTGATCTGAACAGCCGGCCTGTTCTCTGAGTTATGTGCCCTGTGGATTACAGAGATGGCCCAACACTGCAGTTGTTTGTTTAGCTCTTGTCGACTTCCTCCCTGCAATTTTTGTGTTCCATTTGCTGCTTCTAAAACCTTCTTGAGCGTGAGACTATTACAGGATGAGTTGTTTCCATTTGTTACTGGGTGAGGTTTAACAGAGTGTGAAAGAAAAAAAGATTTGTTAGAATAAGAGTTTCAGAGAAGTATTTGTAGTTTGTTGGAACTGATGATGGCTGTTCTTATGTGGTGGGTGGGGAGGGGTTAGGGACAGAATGAATTCTTTCAGGACCTGTTGGTGCTGTTTGCAGCCTGGCTGAATGCTCTCCCATTTGCTAAAGATGCAGTAAATCAGTCTTTCTAAGAACTACTGGGTAACTAGTGGGTAACCAAATTTATTCAATGATGAGTAGTTTAATTTAAACAGGGAAAAAAAAGAAAACAACAGTGTTTTTAACTGATTTACTGATGAGGAAAATTTGTTTTAACTGATTTACCAGTCAGTAAAAGCTATGTCAAATCTTTGTTTTAAATATTTCTTGGTATTTGGGAATCATGGTCCAGTGATTTAGACATTTTAGCCTCAGTCTGGCTTTACCTGCTGGTTTTTTTAAACCTGTCTCCTATAACATTCAGTTTAGCTTTCCTTTGTTAAAGGAACATAAGACACAACTCCTACAACAATGTTGTTTCCATGCCTTAATAACAAACTAATGGGTCACTCCTAATTGTCCTTGGTGGGGTTGGTGTTTTGTTTTTAAAAAATATTTTTGTAGCAATTACACAGACTTGACTTCTTCCAATGGCATTGATTTTACACATCAACTTTATGTATGAGTGGGTTTTTAAATTTTATTTAAGTCTTTGTTCTTTGACATAAAGCACCAGACTGACAAGGCACATCTTGAAATTCTCTAAGTCCTTTACCATGTTTAAAATTGAGATTAGTCTCTGATCTGGAAATTGCATCTCATGGCAGTCGACCCTAATCATTTCCACACATGCAGGTCGTGGATAACCAGATGAAGTCAAGAGTTTAGGGTTTTGAAGAAGCCTGTGTAATTTGTTTTCACTATTTGTTAACCCTTTTTTTGGAGAGAATGTACTGAGAGGATTGAGACAAATATTTGGAGGAAGACAGTAGAATTCTTGACTAGAAAAATGGCCAAGGCAGTCTCCAAGGGATGATGTCAAGGGGTTCAAGATAGCAGCAATGAATACGATCTGCCTGATGCTCATAATTTCAAAAGTATTTAGAATAGCTATAGAAGCCTTTAATATGCGGGATATCATGTCAAAGATGGAGTGTCAGGCTTCAGGTGATAAAACTAATTTAGTTATAGTTAATGACACTTGGATTTAAATGGACCAGAAGAGCAGAAGCCTCTTCCTTAGTAGTAACCACTGTTAGTAGTTTTGTTTTGTTTTGTTTTTTTTTAAACCAGTGAATATGATACTGAGAAGAATTATCAAAAGGTCTAAATTAGTTCGATTTGCTGTACTTTAAATTGGGTGTGTCAAAACCTGTAAAATTGCATTTTAGTTTCCAGAGGATACCTGCAGAGCAGTGAGAGCTCACAGTGAAGGGAGTGCAGGACTGCAGCAGCAGGAACTTGCTGTAGGTACAGATGGGCTTTGCTGGGGCAGGGGCTGCTTCCAGACCCCTCCCCTGATCTGACAGCGGGGCTCAGACACCTGGTGAGAGAATCAGTGCTCTGCCCACTGCCTGCCCTTTCTGTCTTGTGACTCAAAAATAGAATCTGTGCCCCCAGTTAGGGATTTGACCCCTAATTCTTTGGAAAAGCCAAATGCAGGGGTTGTGTGAGCAGGTGGGTGTGCATTAGTTTTGGAAAAGCTGTGGCAATAAATGCTAAGGCACTGGAATGTGGTAGACTGCAGAAATGGTTGTAATTCATTCTTGTGAATAATGTGAGCGTTGTGGGGGAGGCCATTCTAGGATTTCTGTGCAACAGAATGAGACCTACCCTGGAAGTGATAGGGGGTTTTCAGCTCAGGACAGGGGGGTGCAGAGAAAGGAAATTCTTGCCTTGTTACAGTAACCCTTTGCTTGCCCTCTGTGAGATGTTCCTGTTGGAACATGGTTAGATACACACTTGGGAGGAAGGGATGCACCATTTGTTAGAAGCTCAGGGTTTCAGAACATGTTTTCCTGGGAGTTTTTGGCAGTTTTATGGGCTCTGAGCTTCAGGTGGTAATGGGTCCCTGACAGCAGATGGGATTTGCTCAAAGCCCTGGAGTGGAGGGAAGCTTGGCCTGAGGCAGGCTGGCAATCTGGGCAATCCTTGGGCAAAGGGTGATTCATGCTGGAGTTGAGTGAGTTGGGGCCATTCAGCTTTCCAAAACAGTGGAGTTCAGCTGGAGATTTGGGTTTCCACACCACAAGCCAAGAGTAGAACAATAGCAATGGTTTTTTTTTTTCCCACTCTTTTTTTTCCTGCCTACAAAAGCTCCTTTATGAAACATGTGATGTGGACTTGTGAGATTTCAGGTATGTGATAAATGCCTTGCAGCTTTAGTGTTACTCGTGGGAGGATTAACCACAATTGTTCCAACTTAGAGGAGAGGTTTTCTTGGGAAGATTTTATTCACCCTTTTATGTCTGTCCTTCAACAACTTTAGCAGATGAAAGGAACCTAAGGAGATTAGGAATTGCATGGTATCCACACTTTCAGTATTTCTGATAGCAGTATTGGTCTGTTTGCTGTAGTTTCTAATGACTAAGATTTGAAGAATAGTTCTTGCCTGTTTATGATGTTTTTAAGTTGCCAAGTTGGAATAATTTAGGCGTTTCAAGAACTGATTTGCTGTTTGGTTAATACCTGCTGCTTATCAGGACCGGAGTAATTTATTGTTGCTGGGATGAGCCCTGCCTAGACCAATAAACCTCCATTTCAGCTTGTGTGTTTCTGTGCCTGCTCAGTGCTAATGCATGCTAATCCCTGATGATGCTACTGGAAACTGGTTGGCGTTTGTTTTAATTAATTACCTTATCTTTTGTACTGAAAAATGGTTTTCTCTTCTCTTGTAGACAGAATATTTAATCCAATGATGCTTCTCAGCCACTTTGAAGTAAAATGTTGGCTCCTTGACAAAAGTGGAATTTTCTGTACTTATTCTAAGGATAGAGGAGAGCAATCAGAACAATTTTAATTACAAATCCGGTTTCCTCAGTTGATTTTCATTGTGGGGGAGCCAAATCAGTGGTCATGTGCATTAGGGTTACTTTTCCTGTAGTGGAGACAACCTCAAATGGTCTCAGGGCTTCTTAAAAGGTAGAGGTGTATCAGTAGAATTTGCATTTCCATTCCTGGTAAAACTCCCTGCTACCTGGATAGAGACCCTGTGCAGGTCCTTGCATCTTTTTTCTCCGAGGTATTTTAGTGTTATGACCTTTGGGTGTGAACACAGCAATACTCAGATCTTTGCTTTGCTCTTTGACCTTCCTATTTCCAAGCAGGAATTCGTGTTTGAGACTTAGGACCGGAGAGGAAAGAAGCAAAGGAACCAGGAGAGAGGAATAGAGTGAACTTGGAGCTCAGATTACATCTGAGTTATCATTAAATTCAAATAGCTGAATTCCTAAATGAAGTGTTAATTGAGCCCCTCCTCTTTGGATAAACATAAATAATTTCATTCCCATCTCCTTGCCACTTGTTTAGCAGGTTCAATTATCACCTAGCCAGAGGGCAGGAACACCATTGCACCCGGAAAGAGGGAAGCAGTCATTTAATGGGGTGGAGAAGTCAGCTGGTGAAGAGTACCTGTGTAACTTGCTGGAGAGCTTCTGTGTGGGTGTATATACACAGAAATATATTTATTAGTGTAATGAAGGTGACATGGACTGTTGAAGCTGAAAGCATCCAGCTTAGGTGAGCTGAGTGATGCTTTGCTTCCCTCCCACATTTTACATAGCTGCTTTTACTCCTTTCTGATTGAGGCTCTAGCTTTCTTCAGTGGTTATTACTTTTTTTAATATAATGTCTTATTAAAAAGCAGTATTACACATGGATTTCAGTTTATTAGGTCTCTTGGTAATAAATTGCTACTATAGCTATTTGCTTTTATTAAAAAAATTCATTTATATTAACACTTCGTTTTTGGAACTACAGGGTATCTCTACAAAATATATTCTTTTATGTTTTAGATGAATAGCTGTTTAGGTTAAAAGGGAAATGAGTTCTCAGTTTGTTGGAATACCTGGCAGTGTTTTTTTCACTGGACACAACTTGATACTCCTATGAGGCATGTGTGGAAAAGCAATGGGATGACAGACTGGAAAGAAGAAATGGGTGTAGCAAGGCAGTTACTTCTGCTCCTGGGGGCCCCAATCTAAATGAGATTACATTGGTATCTGCCTTGTTCTGTTTCAGCTTCCTGGTTCCTACAGAAGAAAAATTCCCTTTGCAAGCTGGTAGTTCACTTGGTTGATCCCCTACCATTTGGGCTCTGGAGACTGAATACCTGTGTGTTGCTGTATTGCATTGGTGGATTGATTCCCTGCAGTATTAATCCAACTAGTTCCTGATCTCTACTCTTTGGAATTCCTGATTAAATTCTTTATAGCTATTTCCTGCAGGTCAAAGGAATAATTTCTCCTCCAACTTCATAGGTTAATTAGAGTAAGTAAGAGAGATAACATTTTGGATTACTAGTAATTTCTAAATGCCATTTCCCATAAATTCAAATGCTCTTCTTTGAACTACATGGAAAAAAAGATGATGCCAAGTGGTTGGTTTGAGTTTTTTCAGTATCTGTTCAGCGAACTACAGTCATTCTCCTTGTTTGTTACCATCCTCAGGCCTGAAAGCTTATTTTATTTTTCCTTATCAAAATCAGAAGACTCCACACCTGCAGTAAACCATTCAAACCACTGAAAAAAGTTCTAGACTTGGCATAATTCCCTCTATTTTAACACAGCAGTGGAAGGGCAGTTGTTGACAACCAATTTTCTTGAGGTTTGGGAGGAGCTGGGGTAGCCAGTGGCTCCTTTGATGGGAGTCACTCTATCCTGAATTAGCCTCACTGAAAGGGGAGGACGAAATTGCATCCAGTTGGAAAGATGCAGCTGTGTGGTGGATTTGCACAGGGAGCTAATGATATTTGTTTGCTTTTTTTGCTCCCTTTTTAGTAATTGCTGATATTCATGTCTGGTTTTGCGCTCCTGGGTACTGGACTTATGTTCTCACAGCACTGCCTACCCTGACCTTAACATTCTGTTCCTACGTACTAGTGGCTGCTTATCACTGTGGAGCTAATTTTGTTTTCCCTTGTGCATCATTTTACAACAATCCTTCCTGAATTTCATCTGCCATTATTTCTCCCCATCCCTTGGCTGCAAGGTTTTTTTGCCCTTCTTCAGTCAATTCCTATCTTTACCACCATGAGTAACAGTAGCCTCCTGCAAGTTTGTCATCACACTCTCATCTCCTTTTTCCAGATAAGTTAAAAACATGCTGAACACCAGGATCTCCCATAAATCCTGGGAGACTCTGCTGAGTAGCTCTGTTTGGAGAGAGAAATGGCTTTTACACTGACCTTCAATATCTTCCTTTTTTAATCAGCACTTTAATTCATGTGAGAACCTTCTTTCTCATGCCTGCTCAGCCTGTTTGGAAACACTTTGAAGGTTTTTTGTAGGAGGCCTTTTGGCAATCCATGTATGTATATTAACCTCACCTCTTAGACATGTTGTTCTTGGCTGCTCAGGTAATCAATATGTTGTTGATACATGCCTTGCATTTATATAAGCTGTGTTGATTGCTGTGTAATAGATCCTATTTCTTGTGGCTTTGCTAATTTGGCTTTTTTTTTTTAGTAGCTTCTAATCATTTCCTTGGACCAGATTTTAGAATAACTGGGTGAAATATTATCAATAAAAAATAGTGATCTTAATTTGGGGGAAATTTTCCCTCAAGTTATGTTTGAAAGTCGTTCTAGTCATCTCCTAGTGTTCTGCCAGCAAAGTGGTTTAGTGTGACATTGCATACCATGCATAAATAACTATTATTTCATTTTTAATCCCTAAATGCAAGCCCCCTGAATTTGGTGTCCTGACTGCTGTTTGTGCTGCTGTGGACTTTGGATGTGACCCTTTGATGTGCTGCCGGGTCTGTGGTGCATGGCCTGTGGAAGGGAGCTTTGTCTTCTGGCAATTTCTTTTCTGTCGTGGCTCCTGAGCAAACTTTTCCTAAAAGAAAACAAAGCATTCCAAGGCTTGCTGCCCAGTACAAAAAAACCACCAAATCCTGTTCAATTTCCACTTTAGAGCAGGTGTGACCTTGCTGGGTTTTGGACAGATCAGTAAAGAGCCGCAGTGACCTCAGTCATTTAAGCTGTTTTCACAACAGCTTTCTGCGGAGTTAAATATGAAGTCACAGCCCTAGAATTATCTCACTTTCTTATTCCTCCTTTCCAAGTTATCAATAAATAAAGAGTTAGGCAGTTATGTGTCTGATTAAAAAGCAGAGTCGGGTTTTGGAAGTTAATTTCTGGCAGGAGCTTGTTGCCTTACTGTGTTTTGCCACATTTTTTGAAGGAGCAAACCCTTGGGAATATGATGCAGCCTTTGAGTCAGCTCCCACTGCACAGCACTGGAAATGCACTGCACTGAATCCTCAGTGAAATGGGCTTCCCTGCTTTGTCCTTTCTGGAGTTCTGACAGGAAGGTGGAACTACAGCTGTTCAAACACCTGAATCCTCAGCAGCTGTTATCGAGATACAGTGTGAGACTCTAACTTTGCATCTGGACTTGACAGAGTCCAACTGAATTAGAGCAACCAAGTAACAGAGTGTCCAAATATCCATTATTTTAAATGAAAAAGGCTCTAAAACAGATGTGCTGTTTCATATTCAAGCAAGTTTAAACTCTCACCTCCTACAAGGATAAACAAGCTATTAGAACCTAGATGTGTACAGGACAATTTCAAGGTAATTATATCAAAAACAATGAAAACCCTTTAGTCTTAAGAGAATTCAAGACTCAAGCTTTCTCTAGTATTTGTACAGAGGAAAAACTCAGGTGCTCCAAAGGATGGTTGGGTTCTGTTTTGAGAGCCTTATGCCTGGTAGCAAATTGTAATTCCCAGATATTTGTTTGCAACTGTTTCACCCCTTTATGAAGCATATGTTACATGTAACTAAATCTGAGCTGACACCCCTGGTTGCAAATGCATTTTGCAAAACCAGAGCTGTGCCAAAGGAAATTAAGTCAAAGTCATTGCAGCCATATAGCAAAGTAATGGGAAATGTTCTTGCTGCTAATTTACACGTGCAAATTAGATCAGGTTCTTGTATCAATAAATCAATACAGTGCAATGATTTCCTTGGGTAGAATTCAAATGCGGAAAGCAGAGTTTCTTAGGAAGAAAATGGTCTGTACCTTAGTTTAGATGCTGTTTTCAAATCGTGTCCTGAGACATTGTGGGAATTTTGTGGGCAGGGGGAGAGGTTATCACAACCAAACTCACTTAGTTTTATGGTGAACCCTTCATTTCTGGTAATACCAGCGTTCTTATTGTTCCCTGTTCCTTGGACCTGAGCACTCCCATGGTTTTCCCATGCTGTGCCTGTCTGGGCCAGCACAGGTGGCGTTTTCTGCAGGTGCCTGTACATTGAAATTAATGTTGCTGCTTTGCCCTTCCCTCCCTTCAGCACAGGCTTGCCACCGGATGGCTGCAGGCAATGTTGGACCTGTCACTCCTATCCTTCCTTTTTCTCTGCCTTTAGTGAGCTCAGGTTTGCAAACCTGAATAATCATTCCTGTCTAAAGTCATACTAATGACAAAGACTCAATGGAGGCATAGTTGTCTGGACTATGAGAGAAATATTTGCTCAAACAATTTTAATTGTCTTAGTTAATACATGGTGCCACGCTCCTTAGTGATCCACAGAAGAATACTTCAAGTATCTGAAATGTGGGCAGGGATGCCTAAAGTTAGGTTGGTCCTTCAAAAACTGCTGTAGTGATCATTCCAAATATCAAGTGACACACTCCTGGTTTTGTCAGAGTCATATTGACATTTTATGTGGTTTATATAATAGGGTGCACTTAGAACAAATGGAGGAAATTTGTTCCTTTAGTGGGTAATAGTGTTCCTTTAGTGCTTTCTTTGTGTAGCTGCTTTTAGTGACACAAAGTGCAGGTCATCTCAGCTGCTGTCCTTACAATAATGCATATCACGTTGATTTGCTTGTATAGAAAGATGTTTTATGCCTCTCTATTCAGTGAGGTGTTTTAGATGATTGGTTCTCTGAGTCAAAAGAATGATCATAAATTTTTGGAGCTCTTGGTTTTTTTTTTTTCTCTGCTGGAAATGGAAACTTATCCAAATGCTATTACCCTGAATGTTTTCCAGGTATGTGGCTGTATAGATATTTAATTTGGTTTGCCTGTCTGCTTTTTCCTGGTTTCCAAGTTACCTCACAGGACCAGAAATCAAGGTAATAGAAATTGCACATGGCTACAAGGTAATGCACACATGTCTAGTCATCTGAAATGGCTGGCTAAGGATTGTCTTTAAATAAGTCATTTGCTTGGTGTTTTGAGATGCTTTTTAAAATTCAGCAGTTAATGCTATTTACCAGTTTTGGTTTAGCTTTTAAACACAGCATCACCATTCACCCTTGAAACCACCTTCACAGCTGTTCAAAGGTGCAAATTTGATCAGCATCATACTAAAATTGATTTTACAGACTGATATTCCTTAAGTTGTTTTTTTTAATTGCTTGCAAAGACAGCCAGCATTCCTTCTTAGGCTGTAAGATGAGGCAAGATAATAGCACTTAGCCCACAAATAAGAAGACCAAACAAAGATCACAATAGTTTCTGTAAAATCTCAAATGGAATCTTAGCTTAACTAGCAGCTGACCTTGTGAAAAATGAGTGGTTTTCTAATGTGGCCTTCAGTTCAAAGGGATGGGGTTTCCTTGTTGGCACTTGATGATGAGTGTGGTCAAGGACAAGGGATTGTTTTACTGACAAGAGCTGTTGACAATCAACACTTCTAAATGACCCCAGAGTGCAAAGCATAATGGGGAGGGAAGCCAAAGTTAGAAGTGGTATGATAAAACATAGTAAAGCCATCTGGATTTATGGAGGGAAACACAAGTTCTGAATGACAAACCTTGCAGAAGATTTTTGCCTGTGTTGTGGTACAAATGTTGCAGCTGTGAAAATTAGATATTTTGCCTCTTGTGAAGCATTCCTGTAAAAGATTTTGGGGTGAATCTAAAGAACTACAGGGGGATTACTACCTAAGTTATCCAGGCACTATTTCAGGTTGCCCAGAAAACTTGTGGCTGCCCCATCCCTGGGAGTGTCCAAGGCCAGGTTGGAGGGGGCTTGGAGCAACCTGGTCCAGTGGAAGGTGTCCCTGTCCATGGCAGGGGAGTGCAACAAGATGGTGTTTAAGGTCTCTTCCAATACTAATCTTTGTCCTGCAATTCAAAGTTCTTAGTAAGCAGCTGATGGCTCTCCTTTTGGAAATACATACTTTGCTTTTATTGAGGGATGGGAAGAGATGTAGCTTAAAAAGAAACAAACACATGCATACAAAACCCACCTCTCCTCAATATTTGTATCATAGAGTGAAAAGCAGCAGGTGTTTATTTCCCTTTAGAAAAATAGCAGTCTCAAATGAAAAGCATTTAAAGCACAGAACAGCTCTGGAGGTACTTGACCTCTCACCAGATGATGATGATCCTGTCTTTAACTTACTGGCAGTATTCCAGGGACTTTTTGAAGGTTCTAAGGCATACCAGAGAAGTTTAAAGATTAACTGTGTGAAACATAGGTAGAATAACCAGGGGTTGAACAGGAGAATCTCGCACCTGTCTGCCACCTGAGGGCAAAACTGGGTCAGAGCTCTAACTCATGGTCCATGAGGGTTAAAGCATAACAAATCTGTTATGTGCTGAATGTGTTCATTGTGAGTAGGACCTACAGCAAGGGATTTTGCATGAGGACTGGTAACTGGGATACTCTGCATTTCCACCTCGGTCACTGCTGCGGTGTTCTCAGGATCCCTCTTTGCTCATTTTTAGTAGACCTATTTGTGTTGCTATAAAACTGCTGTAAGGGTTCTTGTGCTGTGCTGTGACTGGGAAATCTGGCCCTTAAATCACAGAAGTAAAGGAAATAAGCTAACTTGTATTGGTAGAATAGAAATTTGTGTTGCATATGAGATTTGTAGGGTTCTTTGTTCCTCCAGCTGCTTTGGAGACATTAGGAAAGAATGCATCTGTGCTCATATTTCCTGAAAATCAGAGGTATCAAGTCTAATTCATGCAACAATGCACCATCATCTCCTTTGTGGTGCACATATAGTGCGTTGCTTTTTATGGTGACATCCTTCACAACATTAGCCAAGAATATAGTGAGCTATTTTCCAGTATTCATTCTGGGCTTTTTGGAAGGGTAGGTTTGAACAGAGGTACTTTTGATGAGTAAGATGTCTGCTCAGAATTATCATTACTAAATTCCTGGAAGATGAGGCAGACAGGTGTCCATCCATTGCTGCCAGCTATGGAAAAATGCAGTGAGATGCCATTCAAAGTATGTACCTGTATGTAGCAGGCATCCATTAAATTCTGCTTAATTACATTTAAACGAGTGCCTCAAGAGCAAGCTGAGAAGGAAGAGGCGTAGTTAGGAAGCAGAGGGAAACAGCCTCACCTGTTATAGATCCCCTGGATGCCCTTGCTTACCCCTGCTTTCTATCAGAACTTTGTTTTACAGTAAGAAAAAGGCAGCACAGAGGGGATTGAGCCATGTCTATGAAGCATTCTGGTGAAATAGCCATGTGTTTGCACATGCTTTATCGTATCCATGTGATTTTAAGCTCTTGGCCCAAGTAATTTCAGCTCTAGGTTAATGTTGGGCAGATTCTGGGAAGGGGGATGGAACTGAAGTTTGCACTGTGCCTTGACAGTCTTGAGCAAGGCTTAGGTTGTTTTCCTCCTCTATTCCCAGCTGGCTCCATGTGCATTCTCACTTGAGTAGCCTGCTTGATTATAGACTTTATGATTAAATGGCTGAGCCTTACTGTGAAGGTTATTTGGCATTTTTGTGGCTGTTTGAGCTCTGCAGTAGCAAACTGTCTGTCCCCTGCAGGGGCACTGAAGGCTGTAGTGTCATTTGAAATGCCTGAGGACAAATCCTGCAGTGCAATTCCACTGCAGAGAGAGCAGCAAAGCTGTGGAAGCTCCGGGGCACTGTGGCACAGGGGCAGCTCGCTGTTGTTCCCCACTTGGCTGTGGGGAAGAATGTGGAGAACAGAGGGAAATGTCAGTGTGCTGATGCACGCTGCTTTGCCAGGATACACTTCTACACTCCTGGGAGTTTTTCCCTGGGCAGTGCTGGAAGTGCTCAAACATGAAATGCCTGCTTTTGTGGGGTGTAGCCAAGCCCTGCTCATGGGTAGCTCAGTAAGCCTTGGTGCGTGACCAAGCAGCGAATCCATTTCAGCTGGAATCTTTGGGAGGATGGAAACTGGGAGGCATGTAGTGTGTACAAAGAGAGAGGTGAGAAATTGATGTATTGTGGTAGCAAGGAGGCAAGTGGCTGCAATCTGCTGCAATTCCCTTGTGTATAACTAAGTGTTGGGGAAGTGTTCTGGGTGAAAACTCAATAGGGATTAAATGGGACAGAAAGGCCAGCTGGAATTCTTTCAACAGGGACTGAAGGGAATTGAGGCACCTGAGGTCTTACAGTGGACCCTTCTATGGGTGTCCCTAATTGCTCTTCATGGCTGCTCTGTGGAGCTTTAGGTGAGCAGAGACACACATAAAACAAGATTCATAATCCTGTTGATTTATTGAATCTTTGAAAGTACTCATTTTAATAATTTCACCCTTACAGAAGCATTCTAGCCCACACCTTAAATTGGTTTTAGCCTTTTATTTCAGCTCTCTCCTTACATTTGAACAGCTTACATACACTTTTTAACAAAACTGTACTGCTGTGCTCTAGCAAAACCCACAGACCAACTCTGTAGATGCTGCTGATTAAGGGTTGTGTTCTTTGGTCCTTATTTCAGTTCCTGCTCCTGACCAGAGGTAACACAAAACTCCCTTTTGAAGTTGCTCTTAACAGGAATCTAGTAATTTGTATCTTTGTGTGTTTTCCTCATTTGGACTCCATCCTTGAGCAGTGCTTGGATAGCTTAGGTCCTCTGTTGAGTATCCCTCCCCAAAAAATATCAGACGAAGTAAAAGGAAAGGGATTTTAAGGTAAGAGTTTTTAAGGTGGAGTTTGAAGTGGATTCCCACAGATTGAACTGCTGTCAGAACAAACCAAGGGAGATGTGGGTGGGAGGAAATGGGAAAAACCCTCTCTGAGACAGGAGTGGGGGGACAGGGCGAACTGCATGGGAGTGTGTAAAACTGACTTCCACTGAGATAATAACAGGAATGTCACAGGAATAATAACAGTAAGATTGTGGCTGATATCAGGGTCAGGCTTCTTTTCATGGGTCCAGAGGTCAGTGTTCTTTATTGTATGAACCTAGACAAGGGTTGAGGACATGGGGGATTGACATTTTCACACTGGTTTTATGGCTTTATCTAAATATTGTCTCTTGTTGTGCTCCTTGTTATTACAACAATTTTTTTTGAACAAGTATGTGAATGAAAAATAAAATTCCCCAAGAACCAAGTATTTCAACACTTTAACAACAATATATTTTAAGTAGCCCCAAAATATCAAAGATGTTTGCAAGTGTGTTTTGTAAATGGCACACAGGTAATGTTTGGAGGAAACACATTGGAGGGACTTAAGTCTGAGCTGTAAGTGACTTTTGGATACTGATAACATCTAACCTTTCACTGTACCATTAAATATTAATATAATTTTTTGTTTTAGCTATTTCTTATTTTTTGCACTGCTATCTGCTGTCTTTTCTCATAGTTATGACAACACAGATCACATTAAGTGTTCTAGCTATTTTTGGTTGATTACCTGGCTGGCCAAAATGGAAGTTGAACCTCAGATCGCTGTTCTGGAAAATATGGGACCAGTAGCATTGGATTTGTCTCTTCTAATCCAACTATATACAAACCCAGTTTTCTTTATTAAAACAGTAAGTGTTTAATATAATGGGAGGGTAAACAGGAAATCTATCACCTTCTCTGTACAGCCTAGGTTCTGCTGCAAATAGAACAATTTCTACAGAGGCTGATTATCCTTTTCAGTCTTGAAAAACAAAAAAGTAAGCCAGTGTCTCTTTGCTGTTGCTGCTGATAGAATAAAAACAGCTGGGTGAAGTACAGTCTCCATGAGGTAACCAAATATATTGGAGTGAGAGGGAGACCAACCAAGAAAAAAGTAGTTAGCCTGAGGGAGAATAACACTGCATGAAAATCTAGGTAAAGGGGAAAAATAACACTAAAATCTTGAAGGTTAGCCATTTTATTTCCATTTATAAAATATAGCCCCCAAATGTTTGTTTGTACCACAGACAAGAGATTCCTATCTTTTCTCAACCTGCAGTAAAATACAGAGAATAAAAAAAAAAAATTGTGCTTTTGTCCTTGAGAGCTTTCATGACCTCAGATAATAGTTGCTTGTTTACATTGGGCATAAACTTTACATTGCTTGTTATTTTTCCTTCTTTCTCTGAGCACAAGACTTAAGTCTATATACATGTTTCTAGTTTGACCCTAAATTTTCACGTTTTATGCTGAGGACAGCAAGTAAAATGAGAGTATCAAGGAAGCAGGCACAGAAAATTAATAGCAGAAAGACATATTCCATTGAGGAAGCTGTGCTGGTCATGGGGCATGTGCTGCATGATTTGCCTAATGAAGTGCTGAAAAGTCATGAAATATGAAATTGACCGTCTCAGACAGTTTGTTTCTTTCTTCATCTATCTGTTCCTGTTGGGTCTTTAACTTTATAATTTTAAATGTTAAAAATGCGCGAGTTTAATTAGAATTTTAGCTCACTGTCCATGTATAGACTTCAGAGATGAAGCTACCATCAGAGCAGCAAAGCAAAAGAGAAAAATAGGGCATGAGTATGAAGCACCTTTTCTGTTTAACTATATCTTTATGTGTATCAAACACTGATGCATTCAGGTAGCTGTACAAAACAGAGCACTCAGGAAATGGCACCGTTAAAATTTTTATGGCTTTAATACCCTGCTGATCTACTTGTTCTGCTCTAGCCATCATCACTGCTTATCTGGTATCTCCCCATGACTTTTAGATGTAGTGGTGGCTCCTTTTTTTTCCTTTGGAGCTGCTCCAGCTTTACTGACATTGTCTGTGACTGACACCCTCTTTCAAAGCATTTGCAGTTCCTCATTTGCTGATGCCGCAGGACAACAGTCCTGGCTACTGTTACAAAGCCTGAGAAGAGATCTTAAAAATTACCCTGGTGTTTATAGTTGTAATAAAAACATTTTGTCTTTTTACCTGCAGGAGGGATGGGTGCATAGCAACCATGGCTGTTCATTATGGGCTTTTATTTCAAACATCTGATCCCCTCAGCACTTTGTACAGCATTGCAGGAGCTTGACCTACAAAGTAGCTTGCTTATTCTGAAGGAACATCCAGCTCTTGGCCCTTCTAATTTATTTTCCCTCAGATGTTCAGCAGGAATTTAAAAGATCTTCTCTGGTGTTGTTCTCATCTGAGCCACATATTTCTGACCTGGCTAGGGACACCTGCCTGGTATTCCCTGATGAGACAGGCACGGAATGCATGGCTCTTGGAGAAGAGATCCACCATGAACAGGGCTGTTCTTTATTTCTGTGCAGCAGTTTTGCTTTTCTTTGAGTGTAGCAGCTTATAGGAAAAAAAGACTGGAAGTGAAGCTATTTTACAGTGAAGCACAGAGCGGTGGTGGAAGCACTTTTCTGGAGAAAGGATTATTGTGGCTGAACTGATTTATACTCATGACTAGCTAGTTTTTAGTTCCGGGAAACCATCTGAGCCATCTCACAAGCCTGGGCTTGAATCTGCTGCAGGAGTAGCACAGCAGCTCCTTGTCCTGGGGGAGGCTGTTGGCACTCCAGGGAGCTCACCTCCAGATGGGAGCACAGCTGCTCTGGTTGGGATGTCAGCCCAGGAGGGTTTTGTCCTGTGATGCTCCTCAGTGTTAGTGCCTTGTGCCCTCTCTCAGCAGATGGGCCTAGAAAGGGGCTCAGCAGCAGCCTCAGTAATTCAGTGGTGCTCACCAAACCCCCTGCCACACTTTGTGCTGTGTGACAATTGTATCAGCTGGGCTAAGAAAGTACATGACTCTTCCCTGCAGATCTTGTATCATTTGGAAAAGCAGCTGTTAAAAATACTGGGAGCAGAAGGGATTTTTGTAGGACCCTTAATGGTCACAGCCCAATGCTTTGAGTTTTTCTGCCAATAGTTTTTATTTTTTTAAGCCTTTGAACAATATATCCTGACAATAAGAAGTTTGTGCACAGGAGTACATATTTATTTGCAGATTTAACAAGATGTGAATATACACCTCTTGCTGCAGGCCAAAGTAAATTTGTAAGTTATGTGAGATTTTGGTTATGTGTGTATAAAATGATTGTTGTTAACTATGAGACAATTTTCTTTCTGTTCCTGGCTGTAAAATCTCTTAACAGGAAAAAATGCAACATTAATAATACTACAACAGAGGGAGTCATATTTATGACTAGAGGAGAACACTGGCTGACTCCCTGGAAGGTAACATTTCACAGTTTATGTTGACAAGTAAATATTTATGACTGAGATCACAGAACACCAGCAAAATCATCAATAAGGGATCCTATAATGTTGTGAGAGAAAAATTCTTCCTAAACAACCTTTTGCAAACTTAGTTTAACTGGATGATGCCTTGTTAATTCTTGCAATGGGTGGTGACAGTGACATGAATAAGATATATTACATTAGTCAAATGGAATGCATGTGCTGAATGCACAAGTTTAACCATCCATACCTGCACAATAAACCTAATTAAATGGTGTGTCATCAAAGATGATGGAAATGAAAAGATAATGAAGCAAATCACATGAAAAGTGTTCAACAAAATTTATTCTGAAAGGATAGGAAAGGTTATTATAATTAGAGAAGTAGTCCTTCATGTTAATCACTTTTTTAAATGTCTCATTAAGAGCACAAACTTGAGAAAAATCATAGCAAGTCAATTTCCAGCTTGGGGCAAATGACAGGAATTTTTGTGATGTCGTTTATCAGAAAGGGATGATATGTATTTTTACTGGTCAGTGCTGAGGGAAAGTTTCAGGTCTGCATGGAAATAGCTGGCTTATGGCTCTTTGTGTCTGACCAGGATCCTGGTTCTCTCTTCTGAGAAGGTTTCCAATAGAATTGAGGACAAGTATCTAGTGGATGATGATAGAATATTTACCCCTGATGAGAACAAAGGCATTTTTATTGAGACACCTGCCAATACCTTGTTCAGAGGACCAACAAGCTGTGAAAGGGAAGGAAAGAAAAGGAAGAGACTTGCAGGGCTCTTCTGAGCCAAGAAGTTTTGTGTTTTCCACCCTTCAACATGTTGTGTGCTCAGTGAAAGAGACACGTGGCAGTGAAGGGACTGTCACCAGGCTCTGTATTGCAGGTGTTTAATTGTCCAGGACAAGGGCTTGTCTGTGGAAGATGATGAGTGGCACTGGAGCTTTAGTCAGTTTCTCCAAAAGCAGTATAAAATGTATTATTAGTCCCCAAGATAGCTAAAAATGTTTTCTTCAGGTAATGTTGTTACCTTCCCCTGTTGCAAAGTTACAATTAACCAATTCCTTGATGCTGTGGGAGGAGAAGAGCCTAACAGCCCAGTTGTGTGTTTGTTGCCTGGATTAAACCAAAGTGACAGGCAAAGTACTGAGCCAGAAGTTTCCAGGACCAGGGTTTGATGGCATCCCCCTCTGCTCTGTGTGTGTTTGAGGTATTTCCAATTTGTTTGTTCCATGATTTGAAATCATCCTTTTACCTTGTTTCCTTGGAGCTCATTCCCAGATATGTATCTGCTTTCTCCCCAGTTCAATTGCTCAGCGCTTCTGCCTTCCCCAACACAAGCACGTGTTTAGGCTGGTTGTCCAGTTAATATTTCTTAAGTTTAGTTTGCTATTTCAAGCCCGTCTCAACCTCACTGATGCTCTGAGAGCTGCTGGTCTTTGTTATTGCTGCTCTGCAATGACTGCCAGCAGCCAGCACAGCCAGACTGCCCTTAGAGCCTGATGTGCAAGTGGTGTCAGGGGTGAAACCAAGTACCTGCAGCGAAGGGAACCTGTAGAGATACTTCAGTCATCATCAACCAGGTTAAGGCCAACAATTCTTCAACAGCTCTAGCATGCAGAGCAGGATCTTGAAGTTTATATTAACTATTGATGGATACTTCCTGGAAAATCCACCAATAGTTAAAAATGGCATGATTTTTCAAGAAGACTTCTATGGTGTTTATCTCTTCAGAGCTTTCCTGGCTGAAGTGAGGCAGAGCAGGGGTGTTTAATGAGATCACAGCAGTGTCTCAAGTGTGACCTGTTGGCTGGCAGAAGGCAGATACTTAAGAACAAATCCCAGTAGGTGGTGTAGCTTTTAAAGTAAGGTTTCGTCTCCACAAAGGTTCTGAGATTTATTGGCAGAGAAGGCAGGAGAGAGAGAGATTGCAGTGCACCCATCTGAAATTTAATCAAGAAGTTAAAGTTAGTGTAACAAAAATGAAGCTTTAGCTATAGAGAAAGTACTGCTTTGAATGTACTTAGTGGAAATCAATAGGGAATGGCAAGCCCTATACTCTTAACAATTTTGTGTCAAAATCTCGTTAACATATCTATCTTAATATATTAATATGTAGTCAATAATTACTCCATCAGAAGTGCTGTAGTGTATGATTATTTCCAAGTAGAACTTCAAACTGAATTCTTAATTATTTCCTTTTTTTAAAACTCACTTCATAATCACACACAATAAAGCAAAAAATGAAAGGGTTCTTTGTGGGCAGACCTTCTGAAGTAACTGCAGCCTCTAGTTCTGATCTTTGCAGAAATACTGCCACATTTGTATTCAAGTGTCCTTGTTCCTGAGCAGAGATGGACACTGAAGAGTTGAAAACTTGGCTCTACTCAGAGTACTTGTTCCCCCTTTGAAGATGTTGTAGCTGTTTGTTGATTTGGTTTTTTTTTTTGAGGGCTGTTTTTTCAGTGTTGCATTAATTCGAAGTGCTGTCTTCTGCTCAGGACAGGCTTGAATGGTCCCAATGGCATCTCCTGAGGTCTTAGTTTCTTAAATATGACCTTTAACAGATGATAGAACAAGAGAATCTTAGAATCTGCTACTTTTCCATTTCACTTTTCTGGTGGCTGGCCCAGCATCAGAAGATGCCAGTACAGTGACCGTCTATTTAGTGAGGTGCCCAAATATTCCTGGAGCAGAAAAACTAATGGAAAAAAAAAGTACACAAGAAACTAGGTGTCCATTGGCTTTGTGACAGCACCTGTGAAAGGTCAAGTCACTGTGCTAGGCAACTTGCTGTACCTTGGGGGAGGTCTTTTGGCTTTGTTTAGTGAACAGGGCAGGCTTCTGGGGGACTGTCCTCTCCCTCTGTCCTCTCCTTGTTGCTATCAGTCTGCTTGTATTTGTGATCTTTGCCTGAGATGCAGTCAGACACATAAAATATGCTGCATCTTTTGTTCTGCAGTGTGAAGACAGTTTTTACTGCAGTCAATATGCTTTCAAATTTGAAACTGCTCGGGGTACCAGTTTTTTGCTGTGTCTTTTGGAAAATGAAATTGCACACAAAACAGTTGAATTTGCACACATTACATGTGTGACCTCTTCTGCAGACAAATCTCCCTGGAGTCATGTGTTCTGGCCAAAAGAAAATGATGCTATTATATTACTTGGATATAGCTTTTGGATATATGGTTAGAAACCAGTATTTTTACTAAAGAAATACTGACAAGATCTTGTGTTAGGCCCCTGAGGAGCTGGACAAAGCAACAACATAAAGCTCAGTGAATGGGTCTCACTGTGTGAGGTGAATCTGCTGAAGAACATGACTTTGCAGTTTGTGGTTAAAGGAAAGAGGAGCTGAATCCAAGGGGGCATGTGAATAACTGTGCAAGCCAAGTGACAGGATTCCATCTGCCCCATTTGGGCGACTCCCAAGATGAGGCAATATTTCTCTTGCTTGTCTTTTACAAACAAAGCATGGATATTTCCAAGGACACAAGTGGCTGAGACACTTTGTCCTTGTTCAGGCTCTTTGGGAGCTGGCAACTCCTGGTGCCCAAATGCCCCGAACCACAGCCTGGGAGCCCAGGTTCAGCCCCGGAGTCAGGATGGAGGATGCCATCTGCTGAAGTACAGAGTCCAGTTTTCCTTGGTTTTTATCTGTCCTGGTAGGACTAACAATAGAAGCCATGGCCTTCAAGCCAGAATGTGGTGTGCTACAGGCAACAGTAGCTCAGCTGGCAGATGAATCTGCCTAATCCAAGGAGAAAGGAACTGGCTGTTTTTAGTATTGCTTTGCTACATCTTGTCTCTTGAAGCCTGTTGCAGAGTGCTACTTCGTGTTGTCTCATCCATGCCTAGGAGCTTTGGTAGTAGAGCGTGTTCCAGTTTGTCCTTAATATATGGCAGACCAAGAGAAAATAATACATTCATGGATAAAAATCCCTTGATGCCAGGATTCTGTTGGAGAGCATCTGGGAAACTTTGAAAGCTTTTTAGAGAGTGGTGAGGTGTGATACCTGAAACACCAAGAGTAGGTAGTCAATTACCTTGTCAATTTTGCTTCCTCTCCTTCCCTCTTCTCTGTTGCTTTTTTCTTTGTGTGATTTAAGCTGCCTGGTATGTCCTCACACTTTTCCTTCAGAGGAAAAGTGAGTCCATCTGTCCTTTGCTCTTGGTGCTGAGATGAAGACTGCTCTGTCAACCTGTTGTTGTTTACCTCCCCAGGCTGGCCCAGCAGTGTCTGCAGGGAAGGAGACCGGCCTGGAGTGGTTTGTCAGGACTTGAGAAAGCGATGGATGTGCTTGGGTACAGGAGAGCGGAACCGTGGGACTGCCATGGCTGTGATTCCCTGAGGCTAACAGACAGAGCAGTCTTTTCCCAATAGGAGTGTGTGTTTTGAAGCCAAAATGGTGCTTTGAAAAAACCCAAATGCCTTTTTCTTTTTTATTTGTTTTGTTGTTGGTTTTTTGTTTTCTTTTTTGTTACATAACAGCCTCCTTGGAATGTAAAGCAGTGGCATCGCTGGTCACTTGGATTAACTTGTGGCCTATGTGTTAGCTGCCTTTTTTGTTTGTTTCTTTTGAAGTGAATTCATGGAAGACTAATATTGTGGCTTCTCTTCACTGGTTCTGTGTTTTCTCACTGACTATGTGGAAGCTTTGTTGAGGGCTGTTTATTATCAGAGGCGTGTTTATCGGTCATTTAGATAGAAAAGGGTTTGCGGGAGTGAGCTGCTCGGCTGTCAGAACTGTGCCATGAGGACAAAGCCGCTTTGCCCCGCGCCTCGGGCCCTCAGGCCGCTGTCGGGCAGCTCCAGGCGTTTCCCGCTCTCGCGCCAGGCGGATTTGGCGCCGAGCCGGAGCTGCTGCTCCTCGTCCCTCCGCCAGGGGGCGCTGCAGCCGCCGCCGCCGCCGTGAGGGGGCCCCGCGGGCGCCATTTTGTGGCGGCGAGGCGGCGCGATGGCGGAGCGGGCTCCGGAGGGGCCGGGGGCGAGCGGGACCCTCCGTGCGCTGAGAGGGGGCAGGAAAGGGCGCTTCAGCTCGGACGACGATTCAGGTGTAGTCTTGGCCTTGCAAAAAGGGAAGAAATAGCCGTGAGGGTAGGTATCGGTTGGCCAGGGGTGAGCTGCGAGGTGGTGGTGAGTCTTCCTTGCCGCGCCTGACCCGTGAGGGGAGGCTGCAGCAACGGGTTGGGCTTTGGCCATTTCGGAAGGGCACGGCTGGTGGACTGTGCTGTTCCTGAAAGAAATTAGTGCGAATGCTGGGAGTTGGCAAAAGGTGCCCGTTTGTTAAATAAAAAGTGCTCCTGAGGGACCAAAAGGGACATCAAGGCCGTGAGGGCTGCAGAGGGAGAAACAGGTTCTGGGGAGTGCTTGATTAAGGGAAGGCAATCAAATATGCTAACTCTGGTTGTGTTACTTCTGAGGAGAAAATGGAGCTGCTTTTCCCACTCCGAGGGCTGTCGAAGGACAGGACAGGGCAGAACAGGAGGTGCCGGTGGAGGCAGCAGTGCAGTGAGCAGATCCCAAACGCTTTCCTGTGGGAGAAAATGAAGGTTAGTGACAATGACTGACACCTGACTGAGGGGTTTGTTGCTCCACAGCACCACGGCTGCATAACAAATGTGTTTGGTTAAGTCTATGAGTTTTACTATGTCAGAATGGTTTAAGGCAAGGAAAACATTAAAAAAACGCAAAAAGACAAGCTGAGACTTTCGGCTAGTTTATGATAATAGAGAAAATGTTTGGGAGAGAAAAAGCTTCTCACCTGTAACTCTGGTGAAAGCTGTGCAACTCGGCCAGATTTGTAACCCGGGAGAGATGGTTTTGGTTTTCCTTTGGAGTATCAAATAAGGTTTTTTTTGTCCGTGTTCATTGTCTGGGGTTTTATAAAGCATGAATGCTCTTCATGGTTCAATTAAGAATTAAAGTCAGGAATTTTGTGTTGCTTTCCCTTTGGGGCAGCAAGACCAAAGAATTTTGTTCTGCCTTGAAATTCATTGTAGTTGTAAAGGAGAAAGCAAACAAATTCTAGCCCTAGATGTGCTGGAGTACTGCACTCGGCAGCCCAAATATTTGAGGCAGAGTAGCAGAAATACTTACTGTGAGCTAAGTGCTCTGGCAGTCATTTGGACAAAATATTGCAAGAGCAAAGATGTTTAACATTTTGTGAAGAGCAAATAATGTGAATTTTTAGTGGAGTTTTCTGTTTGTGCATGGCGATCTCTAGTAAAATATGCACTGCCACTGTTACTTGGGCAGCCCATGAGGCACACCATGTGCAGTCACTCCTATTTTTAATTATATTAATTTAAAGGCTGAGAAATGCGATTGACATTGCCATCAGTGTTCAAGAACACTTAAAAATAGTTATGGGAACATGCTTAGTACCGATAAACAACAGGAAGAAAGAAGATGAATTCAGTCAGCTTGAAAACTTGTGAAGGTCAACATGTGCTGTAAACATGCAATAAAGATTTCTTCCACAAACGGTGTGGTTTTTTTACTTGTGTCATGTGTTTTGGTTTGGACAAAATTTGACAGGTGTGTACAGCGGGAAAAACGGAGGTGAAACAAATGTCAGGAAGCTGGATGTGTTGGGATGGTAAGTGTTTATGGTAAGTATTGCAGAATCCTGCAGGGGTGTCACGGAAGGTATGGCTCTCTGAAGGTGAGTAATTGTCATGGACTGTAAGTAGGCATTGGAGTATTTTGACTCAAGCAGACATTGTTAAGCTGTGGCCCAGACACTGAACAATGGAAGTTTGTTTTTTGTTTTCAGGACAAATTGTGTTTCACAGGAGTTGGAGACTTTTAAAAAATTGGTTGCAGCTAAGAATATAAAATCTTTAACTGAATGATTGTTTATTTATTTTACTTAGATGTGTATTTTACACAGTATTATTTTACTTGATAAAACTCAGGTGTTTCTGTAGTGATTATGGTTGGGTTTGGTGAGCATCAGGTGAGGAGAGCAGGAAGCACAGTGTGAGTGTCCTGACCTCTTAGTAGCAAGGGCCTGACTCGAGTATCAAATGGGCACATTTATATCAATTCATTAATTCTTATTTTTAAGCAAAAGATTTATGATCACTTGATGGTTCCCATGCGCAGCTGACCCTGAATTGCACTGTCAGGGAATGGGAGGAGGCTGCTTTCTTTCAGTGGGTCATGGGTATCTGCTGGGAAGGTGTTGAGAGCAGTTCTTCTGCTCAGACAAAAACTTTATTTGGTATGGTTTGTGCTTTTAGTTGCGTGGTTTATGAGGGGCTTTTTATTTCTTAAGGTGATTGAACAGGGCTCATAATTTAATATTGTGGTTTGTGCCTTTTGTGCCACTGTAATCATCACCTGCTGGGCATCGTCTCTGAAGTTTTAGTGCCAGAGCTCTTTCCTTGGAGAATGGGAGGATGAGGAGTACTGTGTGCTTTAGAATTAAAAGTATTTCAGCAATGCAAGGTTACTTTTATTTAAACAATATAGAGAAAAAAGGTGCAACCCTGGATTACTTTTTCCCATTTTTCCCAGTTTGGGGAAGAATCGTTTCATTTTTTATTGTAATGTTAGGCACATAGGGATAACAAATAGCTGGTTGTTACATGTTATTTATGTGTTTACTGCCAGCTTTCTGCAGATGTACATTACCAGCACCTCTGACAGACTGGTGTTTGTTAAAATGGGTAACGTGGATCTTTGGTGTCTCTCGTGTGTGTTTATCTAATTACTGGTCAAGCAACAGGACTTGGCTGCACAAGTAATCATTTGAAGGCACTTTGCTTTATTTCCTGAGGAAACTCAGGTGTCAGTTCTGTCTAAGCAGTTCGTCTGACACAGACAAGTGAGCAGAAAGGACTTTTACCTAGACCCAGTGGAAAACCTTGGTTTGGTTTTTTTTTCCAGTTAGTGCAGTTTGAGCTGTGCGCTGTGGTGATGATTTGGAAGGTGTTGTTTCCTTCCCCCGTGACAGCACAGCGGCTTCTGCTGTGACCTCAGAGAGCAGTCACGGGTTTGGAATGCTTCTCCTGGCACCCAAAATCCCTGAGCCCAGCTCAGGCAGCTCAGCTTGTCTCGCTCTGAGCACAGTGACACTGAGGGGAGCTGGAAATGTCATGAAGGGAACGGCATTTGAGGGGGTGGTAGGTGAAACACCAAAAAAAGTCATGGCAGCTATTGGAGAAAATGTCAGTAGTGCATGGCTTGGGTCCTGTTCAGATTACATTTGCTTCTTGTGCCAAAGAGAAGGAAAAGTGGACAGCCATGTTGAGAACAAATTGTAAATCCATTTCTAAGCAAACCAGCAAAGCTGCATCCAAAAATTCAGTCTCAAGCTCTCTTAGAAGTAACAACAGAAGTGAGAGACAATGTCTTCACTGTGAATTCAGATGTTTCTACTAGTGGTAGTCACTGCTGATGTTGGTTGAGAGACTGAAAGGAATACTCATCTTCTGAAAAATGCAGTGGAAATGTTTTTGGGTTTTTTTTGCCAAATGTTTTTCCAGTGAAGGAGGTGGGAAACAATTTGAGAGGCATAGAAATAGCAGGGCAGAGAACTTCCATTTTGTGAGTGGTGGTTGCAGTTGGTTCTCTTTTTCTCTTCCACTTTATTTTCCTGTATTTTTACATGATTTGCAGTAAAATGCATATCTGCGTTTTTAAAATATTAAATCAGTGGTTTCTAATCATAATTGGAGTTGAAATGTTAAAAGATAAATTATGGGTAACATTAAGCTTATTGTTCTATGGGGGTTTATGATAAACTGAGAAGAGTCAACTAAAACCTACATGATAGGTGGTTCTTCAGAGGTTGATAGCTCTGAAAGAAATGAGTTGATGCTGCAAAATGCATCAAGTTCAGTGTTGGTCCTGGTTTGTTTGGGGCACACAAAGGCTGAGCTTTCTCCAGGTTCCTTTGAGTGGAGCTGGAATAGTGTGTGCAGCTGTTGTCTTTTTCAGCATGTTCTTTCTCAGCAGTGTAGAGCTTTTACTGTTGGTCAGGCTTAGAAGACTGAGCCAAATCCGTTCATCAAGAGCCTTTTTCTTGCTCACTAGGATAAGGAAATTTTATTCTAGTCTTTTCAGCATGATGAGCAGTGTTATACTGAAGTTATAAATGAGTACTTTGTATCTGTGGCTGGAGGAAATCCCGCCTCAGTCTGGCAGGCAGGTGGTGGTGTGTTGTGGCAGCTTTCAGTGCATCCTGGGCTTCCCTGTCCAGCCAGCGGCGTCCCTGCTGCAGCCTGGGCTGCTCTAGAGTCTGACCCAGCTCGCTTGCAGCTGTTGAGCAGTTTTTGTCTGGCACTGCGCCATCATCTGACTGTCACAGCTTGGGAGTTGTCACCTAGAGTAATTGTTTAGGGTGCTGTCCCATGTCTTTGTTCCTGAAATCCTGGTGATTTTCCCTGTGCTGAGCTGTGACTGGTCATAAAAAAAAGCCCAATCACCATGTGTCAGTACTGACAGGAGTGCACAGAGTAGAGCACAAAGTAAAAACGTAGTTGGCTGGTGTTTGCTTCTGTGATGGATATTGGAGCAAAAAGGAGTCTGCAAGGGAAGGACTGGCAGGCGGTCCTGCTGCAGGATGTGTGGCCCAGCTGCTCAGCACAGTGCTGACCTTGCTGCAGCATTAAATGTCATAAGAGCTGAGACCCCCACAGTGTTTTGGTGTCTCCTTAATGCTCACTGCCTCAAACACTGTCCTTGCTGAAATGTGTTCTGTCCAAGTTGTTCTTCCTCCTCCTGAAACATCTGGTATTTTTCATGACCAGTGCACATAAAATGAGCTCCTAATGTCTGTTCCTGCAGGAGCTGCTGTGGCAGTAGAGTGCCAGAGACAGACAGTTCTGCAGGTCTCACTCTGGAAGTAGAGTAAGAATTGGTCATCAGCTCCTGTTGAACCATGTAGCTGCTGTTGATCTGTGGGTGACAGATCATCCTACCTTTGATATCACTTTCATCATTTCTGGACTTCTTTGGTGTGTTTTGAGGGGTTTTGCTGCACTAATTATGTTTTTTTATTGTGAACTGAAACCAGTTGGATAGTGTGTGCAACGCTGAAGAGTGTCAAGATTGTTAGGTTACTTAAGTGTTTTCCCCTCTTTTAGAAATGCGGTCAAAAGGGGTGAAAATGTAGTCAGGACTGTCTTAGAAATTATGTGGTGTGGAGCAGCTTTTGCTTTATGATGTCATGTAGGGGAGGCTTGTGTCAGCAGACAGGGAGCTGTTGGGGAAGCAGTAGCGAGTGTCCCAGTCACTTGTAATTTAGGTTCTCCTTCAGAGGCTCTGGGTCTTGAGACCTGTTTGGATTGATTGGAGTACAGAGTTAGACTTCTTCCACGGCCCTGCTCTTTAGGAGTGGGTGCCTTCAGTGTAGTGGAAGTTTGTCCCCCTGTGGTATTTCTTGTGGTCGAGATGTACACTGGAAAGGACATGTTCTCACTTTTCAAAGGAGAAAGGTGACTGTATCATGATTATAATAGCGAGGGATGGGAAAACCACAGCAGCCTTGTTCCTTCAGAAGTATTAGTAGAGTAGATGTGAGCTCTGTGTTGGTTTTGAGTCTCGTTCCTGCATCCTAATTCTCAAATATCTTACCTGTTTTCATAAATGGTGAGGTTCTTTGACTTTGACAACAGAAACTGTGTTGAGTCTGTCCTTGGAAATGTTGGAGCTTACATGATGCTGTAGTGGTGAGAAATTACACCTCTGAATTTTAGATGCTTAAGATCTGTGTCTAACTAACAGCCTAAAAGAGTTAGAGGCTAATGAGTGCTTTTTCAGGACACCACAATTATAAGAACAGCTGTTTTGAGCCCTGATGTGTTGACCAGCTGTGAAAATGGTGTTCAGTGGCTCTTGACACTTGTCATTTCTCCCAATGTGATGGAGTAGCTGAAAGCAGAGCTGTGGTTTAAAGTAGGGATGGACAGGGATTGGAGAGCTTGCGGTGAGGGGTTGTAATGCTGCCTGCAGTCAGGCACATCTGTATAGTTTTAAATGGAGTGGTTTCTGCTTGTGCCTCTGCTTTTTACATGAAAACAAGGATTCATCAGTCAATCCCTGTGAGCAAGATACATTAGACCAAATTGTTTGAACAATGCTCTAGTTCCTTAATGAACTTGATTATAACGGTCCATCTTCACATATAGCCTGTTTTATTTAGAAATATGTGACTCTTAGTCCAAATTGAATTAATAGGAGTAGCAAAAACCCCCACTCTGAATCAAGTTAACTTTATTCAAGTTTTAGAAAAAAGTTAACATCAAACACAACTTTGAAGGGAAAGGATTTATTTTTCAGTTTAAGAAAGGTTACTAATGATCTGTTACAATAATATTTCTGGAGAGAAAGAAGAAGGCGAAATTTTGCTTCTTTGGCTTCTTCTCAGAGGAAAATGGCCAGATTGTGATGGTACTGGACAGTAACAGCTTGAGACTGTTTGTTTAACATGAGATTTTTTAAACTAGAATCTTACTGAGACATTAATACCATCTGAAAGAAAACAAATTTTTTGAGATGAATTATATAGACTACACAGTTTTTTCTGAGCTCCCTCCAGAGATTTTTGCCTTTTCCATGCACAAGCACTGTGTTTTGAGTCTGGGCCAAGTGAGCCAGATCAGGTACCCCTAAATTCAAAGCGATTGATCACACAGCAGTTTCAGTGGTGTCCAGGAGAAGGCACACCCCATGAAATGGCATATTTTTCAATGGTTCCATTTAGGTGATCATGGAAAGGGACCAAAACCTGTTAGCTGAGTTCCTTCTGGCACAGCAAGTGTCTGGTTGTGTGGGGCACTGTGGGCTCTGAAATGCTGCGCCTTTGAATCCCTCGAGTTGAGCAGAGGGACGTGCTGTGTTTGTGTGAAGGGTGTTCTTTCCTTGTGCTGCTGCCTTTCAGCTGGGGAAATTCCCCATGAAAGCAGGAGGTCACTCATTCGTGTCCTGGCTGTGCACATGGAGGGAGTGGTGGTTGTTCTGTGTTAGTTCCTGCAAGCATGGAACAGTTTTGCCCAGAGCGTTTTCAGTGTCTGTGGTGCTATCGAAGATTCGTGCAGTGATTCCTTTTGTCCAAGTCTCTTCCAGCTAGATAGCTGAGTTCATTTTTCACCTCTATTTTCCCAAAGCATAGATAATCTCCTCAGCATTTTATCTATGGGACACTGTTTATTGATTAGTTCCGTTAGGCACAAGGTGTAAACAGTGTTTTCTGAGCCTATTGTGTTTTAATTTTACTTAATATCTTTTTTTTTTTGTTTCCCCTGCCCCTCAGCATAAGGAGCTTGATATTGGCTTTCCTTTGAATATTTTTGGGAACTGCCAGATGGCTTGATAACCTTGCTGTGTCCTCTGTCAGTACTTCCTGAGCCAAAATCTCCATCAGGTATTTCTCAGTGTTCTGGCAGTCCATGTTCCAGGCTCTTGGCTTTTTCACTCAACACAACCCAGAAGTGTTTGACAAGATCCTGATGCAGTGATGTGTATCCAAGTCCCTCCAGGCTCTAAAGCTCATTTTAGAAATGATGGTAATCTGGATCTAAAGCATTTGTGCAAGTTCATTTTAAGAAGTCGTCATTTGCGTTTCTGTTATCATATTAATCAGTAAAATATAGACCAATATCTTTAATTTCAGTATTAATTTTAATATGGGCTATACTTTCTTGTCTAAGCCCAGATTCTTGAGGAGAAGTGTTTGTAATCCACTCGTCATCCATCCTTCCTGTGCTTTTTCCTTCACAATTTGCATCGTGTTCACCTTGAAACCTGCGGTTTGCTGTCAGTTGTTTTGGGTTGCTGTTTAGAGCAGGAGCTGCCTGTACAAACACTTGTGAGGTTTGCTGATGTTTTCTGTGACTTCACCATGTGCTGATGCATTCTGTGCTTGAGTTGCAGAGCAGTACCTGGTCTTGAGCTGTGGTGTGGGCAGCCTTAGGATATTGTTGTTTGTGTAGCGTGTGAGGGAGCTTAATGAATTGTTTCTGCCCAGCTCATTTAATTACAAAACGATGCCAGAGTTCTTCACTTTCTCGTCACTCTCCAGCAGCCCAAGAGATGGGAGCAGCTCTGTTCTCGAGGGGTAGAGTTGTATAGCAGTGATGAACTTTGTTTGCTGTGCTGATCTCCGGTGTTGGCCTGTGTGAAAGCAGTCATAGGGGCTGCCAGGACAGAGAACAAGGTGTTCTCTTCTGCATGTTGTATAATGAAGGTATAGGCAGCTATGTGTGAATTAAGGTGGAAGAAGAGAAATAATACACTATGGAGCAAGAGAAATCTATATATTATTGGGAAAATATGGGATCATATGGTGGATCACAGCTAATAGGTGGTAATAATGGCCATAGTATGCTTAGCATTTTCAAACCCATTGTATTTCCCATTTGGATTAAATTAAATGCATACATCATTGTAACAAACCTTTCCTAGCAGTTTGTGAACTTTGGAAATGGAGAAGGGAATTAATGGCAATGTATTTCATATTGGTGTTCTTTTGTCTAGTGATTCAATTATTTCCCCATGAAGAATTCATGGTTTCTGCACAACAGATGTTGGTCAGCTTGTGAACAGACATTGCTGAAGGTGGAGTGAAAAATGACCTTCAAATACAGTAAACTCAACAGCTATTATTTATCACTTTGTCTACGAGATGGGCTTTATAACCCATTGCTAAATGAGAGGGAAAGGGAACTAGGACACAGCTGAATTGGGATGTCAAAGTGGTACCATCCCGAGCTGATCTGTGAAGTCAGGGAAATGTGAGATAGCAAATCATGGGAGTTCATCACTTGGATGTGAGACTGACAGGAAGCAATGATGGAAGACAGCTGTCTTTAAACAAATAATCTGAATATAGGAAGGCAATAATGAAAAATCTGTTGCTGCTGCTTTTTTCAATATGAAGTCAACTTCTAGGAAATGATCTAGTTGAATAGCTTAGGAAATGAGCTCACAGAAAGGTCTTGTTTAAATAATTGCAAGTTAAACCACTTATGACATAGGAGTACAGTTTGTGTGCTGAGGAACACATTTCTGAGATGACACCAGCGAAGTTACAAGTATTCACAGCCTTTTGCCTTGCCTTAATCTTTAGTGAGAGAAAAAAAAGGAAATCCTTTTCTAGCAGTTAGATGCCAAGGGGTTTGTCATATTTTTTTTTGGAAGGCTTTAATTTGTCTTCCAGGGGAGCTGTATTTGTATTTTCATTATACATAACGTGTGAGCAGCCTTGAGTTCACTTGCCCAGGATGTTGGGGAGGGGCCACAACTGGTGTTTTTACATGCTAAAAGGCTTTGACTGCAGTTTGATAGGAAAATTGTAAAGTAATGGTACAGCCTACATGCCTGCCAAATTCATATAAAGCAGAGCCAGAATAAGTGTGCTGCGTAAGTCAGTATTGGAATTCATCCTTAAATATTTGGTTTGCACAGATTTCATGCATGTAATTCCTGAGCTTGGCATGCACAAGCATCATGTGCTTTGTTTTAGATGAGCTGTGTGGGTGTAAAGATGGCTGCTTACTGAAGAGCTCTGCATCTGCCCTATTAACAGAAGGGGCAAGCTGGGAGGGAATTACCTTGTTTTTATTTAGAAAGCATGTATGTAGAGAAAGTATTATGTTTGAGTGTTGTTAACCAACTTTGATGTACTTGGTTGAAGATGTTGTTAATCAAGTATTCCCCACATTTATGACCTTGTAAATATCATTAGCAAGTGTTTTAAGAGTAGCAGCGGACAGGGGGTTTTCCCAAGTTTTTCCTAGTCCCTCTTAGTATTAAAAACAATTTCAAACTGAATGTAACCTTTGCAAACTGTGGAGAAAAGTAGCTTAGAAATAGCCACTTTATTTCTTATTTATGCAGACGTTCTATAGCATGGTGGGTAAGGACCAGACTCCAGAACTGCTTCAGGCTACATAACTTGGGTTGCAACTCCTGCTGTCAGCCTGGGAGAAAAGGAAATGGTTTCTGTTGGTGTTGGGTCTGGCAGGCACTGAGGAGGAGGGCCAAGGCCCCCTTGGGGGTCAGTGTTTGTTTGGAGCAGTTCTCTGACCTTGGTGGAGTTCAGGCTGTAGCCCAGGAGGTGTTGAAGGCACAAAGAATACAGAAAGCACCTGGTCAATATTAATGGAGCAGGCTGAGATGGGGTGAGAAACAATAACCACATAATAAAAACAGCAGCAGAGGATTGGTAAGGGAACCCTCCTGTGTCTGTATTTTCCTCAGTTTCAATCTCTTTTGGCCTGTCTCAAGACCTGTCTTCTTGCCAGATGTTTTACAATTTAATGTAATTATGAACAGCTAATAGAGATGATGTCCTCAGTGAAAAGCCAAACAGCAAACACTTTGGGGTGTTTTTGGTCTTAACAGGTAGTGCAAGTTTGTCATAGTTAACAAAAGTTTTCATGTGCACAGTAAATATTCATTTGTGTTTAGTTTGCTCTTGGTAATTATATCAAAAAAAATGTGCACTCTTAGGGCTAGAATATGTACAGGAATGTCCAAGATGTGGCTTCAAGTGTTCCAGTCCAGTGTGTGGAGCTGTGCTGCTGTAGGACCGTTTGTGTGGCTGAGTTCTGGTCTTGTCCTTCACTGGCAAACTGTTCTGTACATGTTTAAACAGCTGTCACCACGAAGATTTTCGCTTGACACACCTAGTGGCTCTCATCCCCCAACTTTTACATACCACTTCATGATGCAGCAATGTGTAACAAGTTCATAGTGCCAGTCCCTTAATGAAATGCAGTTAGACTTCTCAAATTCATGTTTTCCAGTTGGCAGCTACCAGAACAAATTTTGTTCATCCTAACTTGGTCAGGCTCTGCTGTTTTTTGAAAGCTCCGTGCTGTTGAGCTAAGATGTTACTGCGGTGTAGTAATATTGACTTGAAATCTTGCTTTTTCCCAATTAGAATAATCAAGTGATCAGCAGTGTTCTTCCAGACCTGCTTCGAGGGAATAGGTCTGTGTTTACCCACATGTAAGCCACAAACAGAAGGGACTGACTGAAGAATGATGAATGTCAAAGACTTGAATTTATCATTCCCTTTGACAGCCTGCGAGTTCTTCTGGTTAGAGCGTTTTGGTGAATAATGCTTGGAATGGAACTGTTACCATTTGGAGTTGGTTGCATATCAGAGCAAAGCAATACTCTTGTTACTTGTAAATTATTTCTCTGTCGCGAGGAGTGAGGAAAAAGGCAGGATTCAGTTGTCTACCTGCTGTGCCGTGTGATTGACAGGCCTCTAAACTGATAGAAGGTGTTGTGTTTTCTGAGTGCCAACGGGTGGATTTTGCAGGAAGAGAAGTGTATTTATTTTGTGAGACCATGCTGGGGAGTACTGAGAAATCTTAACGCTTTCTAAGGTAGTTTATTGAAGTTGGTTATAGATGACAAGCTCACTAGGAGCTGTCTTCATCAGCTACCAGTTGCTGTCTTATGCTTTTTTTTTTTCCTTCTGTAGCTTCCAGCTCACTTGTTGACAGCCTGTTGTAATTCATGATTTGTATTTGATTATAATAATGTCAAGTGCTGATGTTCTTTACCATTGAAGCTTTCTCATTCAGCTGCCTTAGTGCACTATGAGAGGGACTGAGGACTGGAATGCATTTGGATGTTAGGCTGGAGTTATGGAGGGTGGGGCAGACCCGACACTGTTCTGAGATGGAGTTGTTTTCAAGGCATTAGGAAAAATATTTCAGTGATCTGGCTTGGAAAATAGATTGGGATGAGGCCTGTATTTACATCCAGGAGCACAGGCTTGCATATAAGTTCTGCGAGAGGGAGCGCAGTATAACAACTCCATTTCCTGTCAGTGCTGTGTTTTTTCTCTGAAAAGGTAATGATTATTACTGAGTTTAAAAAAAAGTTTGCAGCATATCAGGCAAGTTGAAAGCCTCTTGACACCTTGTTCGATTGGCTGTGCATTTCTTTGTTGCAGCCAAATGGCCCTGCTTTAGAGCCAAGGAAAGGAGGAAGAGGCTGAGCTGGCAGTAACTCAGTTGAAGTTAGACTTTTCTTGTTCTTGAATTTGCTTCTCGGATTCAAGAATCTTTTCTTGAGGTACTATATGTTTCCAAAGTTTCCTACTGTCACTTTATAATTTCTTTCTACATAAGTGAAGTTTGAACTCAGAACGTTAGTCTGTTGTGCCATTTTAAAATATCCTACCTATATTTTGCTGGTGTACTCTGCTCCTGTGGTGCTTTTGGCCTGTCTGCCCATGTGTGAACCGGAGTTTCAGGATGTGGTTTGAGATCACTTCTGGCTTGTTTGGTTTGGGTCATTGAGCTAGGGAGTAAGAACGGCAGGTGAGGGAAGCTGACTTAATTTCCAACTTATGTCTTAACATTAAGTTTTATTGCGGAGAGTGCCATAATTTTCTGATGTGATTGTAGCAAGTCATCTGGTATGTTTTTGCTCAGTCTTCCAAAGAGGAAGATGATAATGAATGTTCTGTTTCATTTATGACCCAGTGGAAGAAATGGAGTTAGACAAATGTTTGGAGCATCATGGTATCAGTAAACAAACCTGAGATTTTGTATGCCAAATGCTGTAGGAAATAATATATAGCTGGACTGTTCTTCAAGCATCTCTTCTGACCCACTGAATCATTCTTGGAGAGAGAAATAAGGGGTTTTTGAAAGTAAGGAAGATATCTTTTAAGTGACAGGGTACTAAAATTTGAAAAACCACCCATATTTGTAATGGATCACTGCAAGTGTCTTGCCCAGCATGAAGGGGAAGGCGTTGCCAAGCAGGTGGGTCTCAATCCTGTCTCCACTGACAAGTGCTGCGGTGTTCCCAGAGTTAGCTCGGTGTCAGTTCTGGGTGAAGCTGCACTGGCTGATTGCTGCAGCAGTCTAACAACGAAGAGGGGTGACAGCTTCTGCTGTGTCACTGCCATGTATTGATTCATGGCCTTGGTGGAAAGAAATTTGTGAGGAAGGTGGCGGAGGGACATCCAAGTCATTCTTCTTCTCAGCAGTATATAGTGTGTGGTGTTCTGTGGCCTTGTCAGTGTTTTGTAGTTTCTGGTTTTTGTAATCAACCCAGTTGTCTTCCATGTCACTGGTGTAGGCAAGTAAAAAGGGTGTTCCTTGTGTCCTGAAACATGTGAGAAATAAAATACAAAACCAAGCTAGATGGTGAAACTCAAATTGAGCAGGCTAAAATGTTAACTGTGCTTACTGGTGATCTTCTGAATGAAATTAGGGGTCTATGGCTTATGGTTTGTGTTCCTCAAATGAAAAAACTAGGGAGGAGCTGGGGGGGGATTTTCTGTGGAGCCTCTTCCTTTTTGTTTTGGGGTTTGGTGTTAGATTTTGTTTTGAGAGAAAAAGGCTTACAGGGCTTTTTTTTGCTGGGATGGTGTTATTTGGTAGATAGCTTTTGCGAACTGGTGTAGTTTTACATGATGCTGTTTGTGTGGCAAATAGATGACTTTGTGTCATGTTCATATGTATTTGGTGCAGTTTGTGTAATGGGTGGTAACTATTGTGTTGGAACCAATGAGATGGATAAATAGTTTGTTTTGCTTTTTCTCTTTATCATTTATTTATTAATAAATTAATTAATTTACTCTTTATTAGAAAAGGAGTACTAGGAAGAGGATGTTGTTTCAATGTCCCAGACTGCAGAGTTTATGAGAACTAATTGGAATTTATGGTATTGTAGTGAATGCTAGTAGGGGACTAAAATTAAGAGCCCAGCAATTACAGCAGCATGTAGTCTGCTTATTACAGCAAAAAGACTTAAGAATTCTTTTCTAAAGAAGCTCATGAGTTCACTGCTGAGTGAGATGACTTTCTGTTGTTCTCTTAACATCATTCTTTGTAGGCACAATAGTAGTGGCTATGCAGTGGGTTTGAGGTGACAGCAAATTACCTCAGAGGCTCGCTTTTAGACCAAGGACAAACTCTGGCTTGAGGAGTAGTTCTACTCAATCTGTCTTGTGTGTTTCTGTGTTTGATATGGGTGTGTTTCTTCTGAGGTTTGGTGCTGTTTTCTTAGTGCCCAAGCCTGCCCAAACTCTGTTCAGCATCTCTGTAGTGAAAGTGTCCCTTGAGAAGCTTAAAGGACATTGCTGGTCATGAGGAGATTGTCTAAGGATGGGTGTGAGCAGTGGATGTAGATGAGTGCAGCTCCCCTTCTCTCCTTTGCAGTCCCTTTACTCCAGTACTTGTCAGTTTGCTTCTTGGTGAGGCCTCATGATAGTGATAAGCTCCTAGCTGAGCACCTCATTATTTTCCATGGATGTGCTAAATAGCTGTGTCCTATGACTTTGAAGTGAAGATAATAAGTTTTTACTTCTCTCATGGCCAGAGATGCTGCGCACAACCAGCAGATTTTGTTGCCTGGTAGTTGTGCATCAGAGTTTCCAGTGGATTAGGTATCACAGTGTATGGGCCATCTCTGCTGATGTGATGAAGGCAGTGTCTGTGCCAGCATCCTTCACAGCTGTGGCTGTTCTATAATTGTGACTGTAGAGAGGCAGCACAGAGATGGCAGGTGGAAGGTTGTGTTGACTTTTCTTGCACAGTTTCAGCTTTGAGTATGGGATTTGGATTCTCTTAGTTGCTAAAGCTGTCTTTTCCCAATAAGTGTTGGATGGGCAGAGCCAATTTGTTTAAGGATGGTTTATGTTTGCATATCATATTCCTATCTGAGATGGATCTTGAGGGACACAGAGAAGCTCTCTCCTGTCTTACAGAATGCTGTCTTAGAGACAGATATTGCTTGTTCCAGTCCAGCTGTATTGATGATGCAAGAAGGGAATTAATTTTATTAAAGTAACCTTTTAAACAGCAGCATGTAACTTCTGATACTCTGGTTGGTTGTGTGGTACCATACCCATCAGGATAAGTGAATGTAAACAAAAAATACACGGCCGTATGCCAAACAGGGGTATTCCTCAAGTCTTAACTGTTCTTTGTTCTTATTCGAGCATTTGCATTTTAGCAGACGTGCTAGTGCGCTTCCAGACTCTGCTGAGCATGAGGACAAGTTTTGATTCCATGAAAAGTCACCAGGCTACCACAAGAGTGTAAAGTCTGGATATGAGAGTGAAGTGCAGCTGCAGTGACTCTGTGAGCTGCTGGCAGTTCAGTGAGCCAATGCAGGAAGCTGGTAGTGGCTGTCTGGGCCAGCTGCTCAGCTACACACAAGAGGCAAATGAGCTTTTCAGTGGGTTTGCAGTTGTTACAGGTTATCAGATGGCATTAGCGTGTGTGCAGTAGGCTTGGTCACCTGCATTCTGTGGGCTCTTTGGGTATGAGATGGCTCATGCTTTGTGATATATTTGCAAGTGTATGGCCTTACAGTCTCATTCTAGGCTATTCCTCATCCCTGTTAAATTCTTAGTGTCAAACTGCCTCTCTGCCCCTTCTCTGAGGCTTAGCTCTTGCATCTGGCCAGTGGCCAATTTCTTTTTATTAGTTTAGCATTTAAGAGTACTTCATCTTGAAGTGATTGGTGATTCAATTGAGACTGTTGGAGTATCAGAAAAGAGCAAATAAAAATGTGATTTGGAGTGTTTATCTTTGAATGAAGCTCAAAGTGCAAGTTGTGTGTTAGCCTAGGGATTCATCTGGATGGCTTGGAGAATGCTCTACAAAAAGAAAATCCTTTGTGCTTTGGTGGTTTTAGTAATGTAGAAATAAATTTCAGTGTAATCACATGTTTTCTGCCTAGAGGGAGAAGCCAAGCTGTGATAAAAACACTAAGCTCCAGTTGCTCTCAGTGATCATTACCTGTGAGTTGTCTGAAATGGCTGATGGTGGCACAAAGTAATGTGCTATAAGCTACCTATTGTATTGTTCTTATTTATGCAACATGGTCAGCTGTTGCTGGCTTGGAGTCTCTTTTTCAGTTTTGAATTCTAGTATATCTAAAATTTTAGTATATATCTGTGGAGAATTGATTATCTGTACAAGAGAAAAATATTTACCCAAATCTATTATTAGCAGTAAGTTTATTCTCAGCAAATGCAATTTCACTCAAGTTGACTTTTTTTCAGTTAGTTTTAGATGAGTGGCATTTGGACATCAATTTCTTCAAGCTGTAGCAAAAATAAAACTGCAGGGACCTGGGTTAAAAATCTCAAGCATCTGCTGTGCTGATGACCATGAGGTTGAGAGCTCTGATAGAGCTGTCAGTGCTTAGGAACAGGGCCCTGATCTCTATGTTGTTCTGTGCCTTACTGAGTCTCATTTCAGATGAGATGGCAGAGAGCCCTGCATGCAGAGTTCCTCACAGCAGAGCAAGTTTTGTCTGCAAGCTCTGAACTTGACTGCAGTTGTCTCTGCAGGCCAGAGACAACTGCAGTTGTCTTTTTGGAGGAGGTGGGAAGCAGGGAGGGAGGCCTTGTAGGTGGAAAGCAAACTTAGCTGGGTTACTCTGGCCAGCCAGAATTCATATTGTGTTCTGTAAGCCTCACAGGTAACAATTACGGTTTTCAAACTGTCTTGGTACAGAGCTTAATATGGGTCAGAAATAAATCCAGCCAAAAGGCCTCATTCGTATCATGTTGCATTCCTCTGTGTAGATGACTTGCTGTAGTAGGTGCTGGTACACTGTTAGCAAAGCAGGAGGACTGGGAAGTGCTCCCTGCATAACCTTGGCTATTCTTCACCAGAAAAACAGCAAAATGTAGACCTGACCACTAAGCTGCCAACTGCCTTTACTTGTTGCATTTTTGGGGCCGTGCAATACCAAGATTTGAAGACTTAGAGGTAACCAAAGCAGAGAGAACATTAGCTGCAAGTCATTCACTTGTCTCTGTTATTTGTTCACTGAATTTTTTTGTCACATGGGCATTTGAGCAGAAGGATAAGTTTTGGCAGAGATGACTGAGAGGAGTGTTTTGCTCAGTTTTAACCCTGCACTGCTGTCACTGCCCTTAAGCAGTGAACAGTTTCATCATTTTGTCTTTGCCTCCGAATAACCATGCTGTGTTATATTGTTATTTTGGAACAACAGAGCCGTTGTGAAATAGGGGTTGTTTCCGAAAGAATGTAGTTAAACATACAAAGATAGCACATTTGGAAACCTAAACAGGAAATGCTTTCGAAGTTTCAATGGTATCAAGTATTCAAAATTGTCAGTTGGTTCAGGAAAACACATGGTAGTTCTAATTCCTGTTTTTTTCATTGGAAGATAGTCAAAATGGCAAACTGTTGAAATATTGGCAGGTGTTACTTGTGAAACCAAAGCAGCATCTTAGAGGCAGCTGGGTGGAGGAGCATGTCAGATGACATCAATTTTTAAGCACAGGCTTGTTATTTACTGGGTGCCTTGTGTCATAGGGTAGTTAATGCCAGAGCTGGCTCGCTGCTTTTGAATTCAGGGCATTAAAGCCTCATACTCAAGCTTGTGTGAGCTTGAGTTGGTTGTTTAATGGAAGTTGGGACATTTTTTGGCCAGAAAAACTGTATTGTGTGTATAACAGTGTCATGGAATAATTTGGATTTTCATGGGGTGTCTGGCCCCATATACATTCATATAGGAAGGCTTTAAAGCCTGTAGTAGGTTTCATGGTCCATGGTAGTTGTCTCTTTTTAAATGTAAAAGAAAGAAGGGTCTGTTTTGCTTCTCTTTGCCATTGTCTAACTGATAGTCCATGGTTTAATTCTTCATAATAATTATAATCCTATTAGTAGGCAAGGGATGGTATAAAGTAATTATGTGCAGTGTTAGGGTTTATACTGAAGGAGATCACAAGATAATGGGAAATATTTAGAAAGAAGCTAATGAGCATGGGGGAGCCTTGGAACTAGTTTTATTCCCTGCCAAGGTCTTTTTGCTCAGAGCATTAATGTATTAATTTTTATAAAGAATGACATCAAAGTCTGCTGATGAAAGGAGTTCGGGGGAAGCTGTAGAGAAGGACTCAAATTCATGCCAAGTGTGAGTCTTGCTTGAGTGTTGGCAAAAAGCAGAGCACGTTTGGCCACTTCCCGTTCCAGCACAGCACCAAGCTGGGGCCACCTCGTCTTCAGGAGGCACCAGGCAGGAATGCATCTGTGCCAAAGGCAGGTGGGGAGGGGACCCAAAGGGAATCATCACAAGAGCAGAGGGCGTTTTTGCAGCCAGCTGCCTCAGCTTCAAGCTCCCATTTGAAAGAGAACAGAAGCTGCATGTGAGAATGGCCAGGCACATGTAGAGACTGCACAGTGTGTATGTAATGATGTGTAATATCCTGATGCATACTCTGACTGCACTACTGTTAGCTTAGAGTATACTGTACAGACACAGACATATTGCATATAAAAAAGGAAGAGCTGGACAGTAATAATCTGGTTCATTTTCCTCATATTTTAAATCAAGAATGCTCAGTCTATAAATCCAAGTTGAGCATCAGCAAAAAAGTTTTTGTGAGGAAATCTGTTGAAGAAGCGCCACATGTTACTCTGGACTTTGAACCTTACCAAATGTAGCTTCCCTATCCACCTGTAAGAAAGAAATTTCAAGTCACTAAGCAAGCATCTGGCACCAAGGAGACTGAAATTCTCACACAAGCTGCTGCTGCCACATTTCAGTGCCTGTTCCTGATGGAGTAGCTCGGTGTTCAGTGCGCATTAGAGCCCCACCTGTGCCCTGCAGTTGTGGAATGTGTGTCTGACGCTGCTTTAGATTGCATGGTTTGAAATGCTCTTGTCTGAATGAGAGAGGTCTGTGCAGTTTATTGTGGACAAAGGTATCTGCTTGCTGGTCTCTGCTATTTTATGTTGCTTTTTAGGATCTTGAGTTTCTGGATACACTTACAAGCATGAGGGTTTTGTGCATCTGTGCTGATGTGTGCTAGTGTTCTGTGCTGATTTCTTATTCATTTGGAACATGCTCTTTAGTGTATTTTGCTTTAGTTGATGGAATTAAATCACCTCAGTTTTTATGGCTAACTTAGAGCCTGGAGTTTTGGGAAGGTGATGCATTTATATTTCTCCTGAAGACTGCATGTGGTGTCTTGATTCTTGCTTGGTGTTGGTAAAAGCTGACACAAGGCATGAACAGCTAGTTCAGTGCTAGCTTCTGCATGGAAGGTACATGGATGCTGGGTAGCAGAATACTGAAAGGATGTGCTGATCACAGCTTGTACTTTCTTTTAAAAATGAATGAGGGCTTGATTTTGGCTTCCACCTGCAGGTCCCAGCTGTACCCCTCTATTGTTGTCTAATAGGGTATGACTTAGGCTCAGACAGTTAAAGAGGTTGAGCAGTAACCAAACAGAGAACTGAAGCCATTATGCCGAAAGGCATAATTGATTCTGCTTATAACAGGATCGTGGAATATCATTATTATGCCTACTGTGAATTTTAAATTGGGAACTTATGAACTCATTATTGTTAGTCAGATTTTTGACATGAGAATCCTTTGATGGGGTTGTGCATGGTTTATAACTGCTGTATTGTCCTTTACTTGCTTTAGAGCTGAACAGATGTTAGAGCAAACCAGACTGGTTCATCTTGTGTCAGTCTTTTATTTTGTGGTAAGTTAGCTTCAGGAAAAGTTAACCCCTCTGTAAATGCAAAAATTCTGCTGTTTTTTAAGTTGTTTGAGGGCAAGAAGCAACCAAATCCAGTCTCTGGTGGCACCAGGGTTCAACTGATGGGGGTTGCTACAGTATGTGTCCTTTCTACACAGGCTCAAGCCCTTAAATTGGGATGTGATGAATAACCTTAATTGAGAAGACCACAGAGCAGTCCTCAGTAATAGTTAATAAGATACATGACTGCTTTAAAAGAGGCATTTGTATTTTATGGATGAGTTTTACTTGGCAGACTGAAGTAATGTTTTAGCCATTTAGAAATAGGTATGTATTTCCAGCCTGACCTTTATTTTAGCAACTGTAATATGCCACAAGGAAAAAACGTCAAGGTCATACTCGAAATTGCTGCTCTTGCTTCATTGTGAGTAACCCTGATCATTTTTAGGCAGAAAGAGCTGTTACTTAGGTGGCAGTCGTGGTGCTCAGGGTATTGGAAACACCCTGTGCTGTCAGTGCAGTCTTTGAAATGTGGTCTGTAGAGTAAAATGGACAGTGCTGTGTCAATTTCACTAACAAGCAAAGACCAGTTTGAAACAAGTTTTTATAGTCCTTGATATGAATCCTGGAGAGCCAACATGAGATGCTTTGTTTCACTGGAAAAACAGTTTTTCATGTGCCTCACCCAGGGAATATACAGGTCACATTGCCAGGTAATAAGAAAAGAAATGAAACAAAATGTGTCATCAGAATCTGTAAAGAGGTTCTAATTGTATCAATAATGCTTTTAAAAACATGAGGTACTTATTGACTTTTGAAAGCCTGTGAACATAACAGCTGCTTTGATTTCCCGAACACTTTATTGATGCTCTGCAGGAAGACTGGAGCAGTTTTGAAGGGTGATGCATATAGAGGAATGCACTGATCCCAGAAATAAAGCAAATAGTGAGATGGAAACAGGGATGGTCTGTGATTCCCAATGCTTTGAGAAGGAATCACTGTGTTTTCAGAGTTTTAAGTACAGCACTTGTGGGGAAAAAAAAAATCCTTCTCGACTAAAGTAGTCCAAAGGTTGCTTTATTGATCAATGTGCTTTATGAGTACTGTGGCCATATGTGCCAGTGTTCCTCTGTACTGTGCAGAGATTGACCTGTCAGTGAACAAGATGACAGAGACAGAAACTTTTAATTTGCCCTAAGTCCTTCACTTAATGGCAGAGGAGGAATGGGATAAGTATGTAATTTCAAATCTCTCTGTCACGATAGTGTAGGCACAATAGAATTTTAGTGATGTTATGCCTCTGATTTATGTAACTTCTACCTCATGAGGATGTGATACACCTGTTTCTGAAGGGATTTTAGGAAAACTGGTTTGGCATGAGTCCCTCCTTTTGGGCAGAGGACTGACACCATTTAGGCTTGAAGTGGCAGTTAAGAGAAAGACTAGATCTGCTGGACGCAACTGCAGTGGAGTGCTGCCACCTAATTGCTGAACACTTAGGATGCCTGGTAACAAATATTCCCTCTCCTATGAACTGCAGAGTAAGTTAGGGTATTTCTTGGAATTTCAAGGATGGTGAATATTCTTGTACTTAATTTCTGTGGGGATCTCCAGTTAATCTTATCTTCTGGCTGCTTTGCAATATGCTGTATGTTGAGGTTGTCAGGATGTGAGTGGGACATATTTCTACTCTGTACTGACAACCTCAGTGTAGAAAAGATGTATTTCTGTTCTGGCTGTCTCCTGTGAAGGTTCTTTGCCGAGACCCTTTCTTTGCTGCTGTGTTCACTGTTTAGCCTGACCACAGTAGATTTACCATTAGGAAGAGCTGTTGTAGATGAAATACTGCTGGTTGATATGCTTTGAGGTGTGTTCACAAATGTGTAGTTTCCTCTAGAAAATTATAGTTTGTTCTGGTAGGAAGAGTGGTGTTAATTCTCAAAGCATCATGCAGTGTTTTAGATGTCATCTGAAAACCTCCAGGTTCTGATGGTGTTCTTTGTGTCATAAGTCTTTTAATGATCCAGTTGTCTTCAGAACTGACAATTTGGTAATTTGAAGGCTTGATGCACCGATGTTCTCTTATTGCTGTGGGTACAGATGATTTTCCTACATTTATTCCTAGTTGCTATAGTTACTGTCAATGTGGAAAGTTGTACTATTCAATAGGTGATGGGCTTTTTCAAAGTATAGAAAAGTGTTTTCTTGCATTTCCACCGTGTGCTATCTTGGACATAAACCCTAGTGGAATTTTCTCAGTGCTGGTCTGCAACTTGGAATTTTTCTTCCTCTTCCATTTAGTACCCTCATACCACATTTCATGCTCTTCCCAATTTTCCCTTTGTTTCCATATCACCAGGCTGCTTTTCTATGTCCTTTTTTTCCCTACTTTGAGGAGACAGGTGGTAATGTTGTATCAGACAAGAGTGACTCCCAGCTGTGGATTAGTTTACTTGCTTCAGTACCAACAGGTGCCTCTGCATTCTCCAGGGGGAGTCACATTCCTTTCCTCTGAAGTCTTTGTACTTTCCATCGATGCTGACCTGCTGTCCAAATTGTCTGCTGGCAAATTGTGCTTTCCTTCCTTTCAGATGTAATAAATCCCTCAGCCTCAAAGTAATAAGCTTGCTGTTGTCTACCTTTTCTTCTTTGTTTTACATGTATCTGCTAACACGGTCATGTTCTTAAATTTTTCTTTGATATTTACCATTAACATTATGAAATATTATTTCTAGGTATTTTTGCAACTGGGCTGTTGTAGAAATGTGTGCAACATTAGCTGCTGCACATCAAGTTTGTATGTCTTCTGTTGAGTGTCATAGGTTTAAAACACAAGTATTTTAAGACCTTGACTAATGCTTTCCTTGCATTTGTTATCCTGATCTACTTTAAGTTTGGATTTAAGCCAAATTACCCCACAGTTTATCCACTAGAGCAAGCAAACAATGATGTTTGTGTTTTTTTGTGCTTGAAGATATCTGGCAGCCTCAAAGTATCAGAGCCAAAGATTCAAGTTTGAACCAAGTCTCCTAGAAAGACCCCTTAGGATCTTTCCTTCTCACAGCTTTTTCAGGAAGATTGCTACTGAGTGTCAAGTCAGCTGCTGTGAAGGCAGGTGGGGACTTTTCATTCAGTTGTGTTTAATCCACAACAATTTCCTTCCAGGTGAGACTCATCAGGAGAGAAATAGTTGAGGGCGTGAATTACACTCTGTGCTATTCCAGTTAAGCAGCAGACTCTGTAAGGATCATAAAACTGCTTATGAGAGAAGTTAGGTAGAGAGTCATTTAGGCTTTCTCCAAGGCTGTTTTGGTTTCTAGGAAGGAATCACAGATGTATCTGAGGTTGTGTAACTGCAGCACAGTAAGGAAACAACAGACAGGGACTCCTTCAGCAGGCAGCTGCCTCCATGGTCTGGTCTGAGCCAAGTACAGTGCTGTAATGGCTAAAAACTTAGATAAGAACCAAGGTGGTGGAAGATGATTTATTCAGCCACAGCACCAAGAAAAGTGTTCAACTTAACTGGCAATAATATGGGGCTAAGCAATCATAGATTAATATTGTTCATTGCGATATTGGCTGTGAGGTTAAAATTTCATGAATTTGTGTATGCATTCAACTTTTATTAGTTTTCCATAACAGCTTTTTAAAACACTTGATAGCTTTGGTTAGGAGAACATTGCGGTAAGTTTAAATGCAGTTCAATCAGAAATAGGAGCATTATTTTTAAGCAAAGCATTCTGTTCCGAATATCTTGCAATTCATTGCCACCCTTCTGGTAATGGAGCTATGATGCTTTTCTGTGATAGCTAATAAATGTTCATAAGTGTAAAAAATCCCTCTGTGCTTTCCTACAATGTAAAAAAGCTAAACGAAGGCAGTATTGTTGGAGTGAGGCCCTTTGTTTCTCACGCTAACAATCCTGTGAGCACCTGAAACTTAATTCAAAGATTGAAAAGGATGGAGACTGGAAAATTTTGCTCTTACTTATCAGACATGTTTTTGGTTCAGAGGGAAAAGAAAATAAACTGCCCCCCAGCCAGACTGAGGGGCAAACAAGTTAACTTCTCATTCTCTCTAGTAGAGAGATGTGGTTATCAGTGATGGTGTTATCTGCCGTTATGCTGGGAGTGCAGGATTTTAGGAGACGATTGGCAGGGAGATGGTCAGATGGCACAGTGTGAAATACAGATAAATTAACAGATAAATTTATCTGAAACACAGATCAGTTGACTGAGGTCCAAGATTATTACCGTTTTCAATGTGCATAATGTGTTGCTCAGGTTATCAGTAGATGAAAATAAACATTGAGTTTTGGGCATGTTTTCCATTGACATTTCTCCGTGTGCTTGAGTGAACTAGAGAAGTGAAGTCCTGGAAACTTTGGCCTTTGGCTAAACAGGAGATTAGAGGGGCTCATCTGTAAGGATTAGGCCTTATTTAAATAGGGAAGATGAAATGTTACTAGGCACCAGATTTTTTTGGTGACACCTTTTATATCCATCTTAAAATTTGGGTTTCAGGCTCATTGAGCCTCATTTGCCATTGCAAATAGCTTTACTATGGTATTAATAGCCCTTTGTAAAATCTAACTCAGTGCAGTTAAAGGTTGTGTAACTACAATGACTGTACAGAATAATCATCCTTTAATAATGGAGTTGCAGCTGATGCTGACTGAAGCCATATCTGCACGTAGATGTCTGTTTTTAACCCATCTGCCCTTGTTCTGTAAGATCTTTTAAGAAACTCCTGGATGTGGAGACCACTGGTCCATATCCTATGTCACAGTTCTGCCAAAACTGATACTTAGTTCATTAATTAGCCACTAAGAAAGTACATTTCAAATCTTGACTGTCAAAATATTTCAAGTGCCCAGTTGGCTTTGAAAGCTTGAAGATGTGAACTGGTTGTGCAAATTGAAACCTGTGCAAATATTGGGTTTGAGTTAGACCCTTCAACATTGAAACATCCATAGGCCAAGCCCAAATCAATTATTTTCTGCTTAGCAGCCACCGGATCCTTATATTTTAAGTTAAAATTTACCTTCTGAAGTACGTTTAACTGCTCAACTTGAACAAATGTAGGCGTTCTCAGAAAAATACTTGAATGGTATCTTGCTGGTCTGGGAGTCAACCAACAGTTTGTACAAATCAAAACTGGTTCTTAGGAGCTATAGTGTGGTTTTAGATTACTGAGGCTAAATATTTTTAATGCTCGTTTTCTATGCCTTAAATTAACAGTAGTCTTCATGAAGTTTGGAGATCCCAGGATAACCTAACACATTTTAATGTATTGTATTTTCTGTCGTTGAGTAAGGTTGTTTAATTGTCAAAACAGACTATTAGTATTAATCTGGTGAAATAAAATTAATGCAGACAGCTTATCATATGAAGTGATTCATATGCAGAACACACTATCTGTGTGTAATTTAGTAAAATACAGAAGTTAATTTGAAGAGTTTTAGGGAAGAGGATTTACATCAAGTGTCATTTAAACTAATTGGGGTTGATTTCATAAAGTTTTGAGTGGAGACCTGTACAGACTTCTCAGCATTAAGAAATGTTCTTTTTTAATTTACCTGAGGTGCAGCTAGGTAGCTTAGTTTCCATATGGCCCAAATTTGATCAGTTCTCTTGCTTTCAGTAATTAGCTGCAATTCCTCTATTTTTTCCCTTTTCTTAGAGTACTTGTCATTCATACAGATCTTAGTACACAAGAAAACACAGTATTACTGCTGGGCAAGTCCTGTGTTTTTCCATAGTAAGACATGGTTTTGAGCGGGGGCTTTTGGGCTGTTGTGTGTTGTGCTGCTCCTGTGTTTTCTGTCCTTTTTTGTTTTAGTTTCAGTAGGCTTAATTGTTTGCTTCATTCCATCAATGGCATTGAAATTGGTGTTCTTTAATAGAGTGTAAAGCACTTACCCCCATGGCAGTACTTGGGTGTCATACTATGGATAAGCCAAGCAAGTAATGGTAAAATTGCTGTCCAGTTTAGTTTTGTGGTTGGTCATTCATTTTTTTGGCCACTGATAGAGCAACCACCACAAAAATGATGATTAATCTAATGAAAAGTAAAAAACCTCTGTCAATTGCTTTATGTACCTGAAAAGCATTCTTAGTCTTTCAGGCTATAAAGAGGTGATGGCCTAGTCATTTCGGAGTTGTAAAATTGCTACTGTTTCTTCAGAGTTTTAGAAAAATTCCTCTTATTTTCAGCATATATTTTACTTTAGGAGACATAAGTTGTTGTCAGAAATGGGGCTAGAACTATGCAAGTGAAACATAATTTACGTTCAGTCCACCATAGGAGTTAAGTGGGTAAAGTATAACAAGTAGGAGCAATACCTGGCGAACGGTGTTAGAAGTGATAACTCTTTTGTTCTATTGAATAAATAGTTGAATAGTTACTGGAAAATTCTAGAGTTTTCTTTTTTCATTTAACATGGGAAAGAGTAGTTACTGTTACTTATAGTTGCCAGGCAGTTCTGGTGTTTTTGGAAAAGCTGGAGTAGAGTTGAAAGTTGCATTTTTTGAAAGCTGTTGACAGCAAGTGTAGAACTTAGTGTTGGGGAGAAATATATTGACAAATAATGTTTGTGTTGGAACTCTGTGATTGCTTAAGTGGTCCCTGGTTGGTCGGTGTATTGCAGATGTGGTTGTTTTTTGCAATGTGGTGTAGGTTTTCGTTACCTTTTTTTACCTCCTTCAGTTCTCTCTTTTCTTCGTTTTTATCCCAGTTCAATTAAAAGAAAGCTTTCAAACATGTCAAGGTTTATTTTGCATTCAATCAAAATTTAAAAAAATCTTTCATCTCTAAGAAAACTGTTCTGTCACAGACTACTTGAAACATATGGAATTGTGCTTATTAGATGTATTCCATGCAAAACAAAATCTAGAAAATCTTATACCAAAGCACATGAAGATTTTCAGGTTTTTGTTTGTGAGAAACCAGTGATAGAATTCAGTTTCATCTTCCCATCTCTGGTAACGTTTAATTGCCTACATTAAAAGCAGTAATTATGAGCTTTGTATTTGGGAGGAAGGACTAGATTCTTCTGGGATACAATTTTCCCAAATTATTTTCTTTTTCTGCTTTAAAGAAAATGGTCTTTGACAAATATTTGTTTCTCTCTGAAGTTCAAGGACATCTGTGTAGTTGAATTCTCCACTGGAAAGAGCAGAATCCCACTCTGCGTGAGCTGCAGACAGTGCGGCACAAAACAAGCAGAAGTGGGGAGCGTGTAAGGAAAAGATGGCAGCTACCCCAGCAAGGCTCTGTTGCAGCCCCTGGACACCTCTGCCTACAGGCAGCACGGTTATTTACAGTGTTCTTTGCAACATATGGAACACAGCTCAACTGTGACCCAGCCCATTGACACAGGCAGCAGGAATTCAATTGGCTGATGAATTACCTGGGTCTGGTGCAACTCTTCAGTGTAGGTAGGACACGGAGAAAATGAAGCAAAGGAGGCAGGTGGAGGCAGATGAAGGGAAGAGGGACTAAGACCGTACAAATGATAGAGGATGGTTGGGAGAGGGCTTTGGAGTGTTGTTCTAGATATCTAGTTTTGAGATGGATTATTAAATTACATTTGTGTTCTATGGTTGCTATTTAGTTCAAGCACGTAAATATCATGGTTTGTTTTGCAAGTGTTGTACTTGATGGATTTGTTACTTCGTTCACTTGGCAAATTACTGACATTTCAGGCTGCTTCTTTCTCGTAGTAAAGCTGAGTTTGAGATTAGAGGACTAAATAATAAGGTCATGGATCACAACAGTGATGTAGAACTACAGGGCTGTCATGTTAACAAAACCCAAGTGCTGTATTTTAATGAATGGCAATCACGGTGAAACAGGGGACTATATGGTGAATTTGGAGAGGATTTTGTGTAAAACAGAAGTGGAAGAGTTGAATTAATTCAACATTGAGAGGTGCCCAATACGTTGTAAACCAGTTGTTTAATGGAAGGTGATGAGTGCTGCAGCTGGGGGATGGTTGGCGTGCTGTGCACTCAGCAGCGAATGAGCTGGAAAAGATCAATTCCAAGAAGCACAGAGCACTATTGCTCAAACACAGAGTTTAATTAATATCAGTGGCATTTGGCCCAGCATGGGTTAGGGCTTTACTCTTGTACTTTAGATCCAACTTTGATTTGTGTTTTCCTTACTTGCTTGTGACATAGCCATAATGTTGTTGTAATTATAATAAGCAAGAAGTGAGGCAAGATAGTTATACAAAACCATACAAAAAGATGAAAATAGGAAAAAGCAAGATGAATTTCTGGCAGAAATAATTATGTGAAGGATGAATGACCTGAGTCAGAACTGTTTAGTCCAGGAGCCTCCAAGCTTTTGTGTAAGAGCACAAGCACTGATATGATCTTGTACAGTTGTGTTCTTGTGCTGTGTAGTTAAGTGCTCGTTTGGCATTTAGCTCAACCAAGAGCAGTTTTAACCCCCCGTGACCGTTCTTTACTGCCATCGGAAGCAGTCCCAAGGTAGACATGCTTTGGAATGGTATTTCCTGCTGTTTTCTAGACTAATCATGGAGCAAGTGCCCCTGCAGGTTGTGATGGGAAGCTTTGTGCAGACACCTCTGTCATCTGTGAGCAGCCGAGGACACAATCTCAGTATTTGAGTTGTGCCAGCCAACGAGCAGAACAGCTAAGACCAAGGGGGCTGGTACAGTGTTATGAACTGCAGTGGCTGGGCAGAGTGGGGAATTTTCCTTTTAGTCAGGATTTCAAAATGTGAAAATAAGGGTCTGAGAGTAAAAAAAAATAGAAGACCTGCTCTATCAGTTCTGAAATATTGACCTTCTTAGAATACTGAGAACGCATTTATGTAGGCTTTTGAACCACTTCTTAATTTTGATCCTCAACTTTGTTTAATTTTGCCCTTTTTTTGCGTTTTATTTTCATTGTGGGCCTGAAAATATTGGCTGGTATGGTGTGGGAAGATGAGCAGACATGAAACTGGGCAGGGTTCTAGTAAATGCCATTGGAATTTTGACACAACCACTGTCTTTTCCAGCATGCTGGGATTCTTTCAAATTGGCATTTGCTTGCCTAAAGCTGTTCTGTCAGAAGAGTTTTAACCAGCTCTGATATCTGCAGGACAAAGCTAACTTTTCCTGCAAGAGGATTTATTGTGGTTACATGTGCAGCCTGGAAGCCTTGAAAGCAAGCTGCTACCGAGAGGACTGAAAATTCAGTTCTTCAGCCAAGAGGAAGGTGTGCAATCATTTTCTGTGGAATATCACTGGGGAAAGCTGGAAAACTGTAGTCTTTTGCCTGGTAGAATATTTCTACTTGATAATTAGCAGGGAGAGAGAGAGACAGAGCAAGTGCTCATTTTATCTGCTTCTCATTGTGCATCTTCTGTGATCTGTTGTTTCCTGGAGATAAATTTTTGTTCTGTTTGCTGCCTTCTTTCCCCTTAAAAAGACCTCAATTTGAGAACAGAGAAGTGGGGGATTTCTTGGATAAGAATATTATCCTGTTTTTTAGTTTATCTGTAAAAGCTTGAACTTTTGGCTTTTACAATTGGATAAATTAAAATCAGCATGTCCATAGAGAAAAGGTACAGTAAGTACATTTTTATAGAGACAGCCTTGCAAAGGAGAAGAGTAGCCTGGGCAGGGAGAGGCAGAAGTAATGCATGTGAAGATAAGAAAGAGCTGACAAATGTTATTTCCCAACAAATGGGCTGATCCTGTGACAAAAAGCTCTGAGCAGTAACCCCTAAGGAAATCAATTCCCAAATGGCTGCATAATCCTCAGAGACCAGCTCCAGTCATCTTTTGTTTCTAACTGTATTGACAGCTGGCAGTCCCAACTTTCTGGCAATTTATCCCCCCACTGCATATTTATTGAGAGATTTCTTGTCATAGTATTGACCATACATTAACGAAGGAGTGTGGATAATAGTAAAATCCCTATGGTCCTGATAGATGTTTTCTTGGTGACGAGAGCTTGTGCTGACAGCATATGCACAACAGAACAAAACTGAACATTTTTGAATCAAAATAAAGCATTAGTTAAATGGATGAATTGAGCCTGTGATCTATATTCAGTTCCTGATTAAAAACCAGATTGTCATGGTGATTTTTTGGTTTTAGAGACAGTGCAAAATTCTATGGAGATAAACACGTGAAGTGAAGCTAAATGTAAAGTGAATGCTGAGATGATTATGGTGGTTTGAGTTTCTTTATCAGAAAATTATTTGGAAGAGAAATTATGGTAAAATAGGACTTCGAGATCCAGTCTTATATTTTTTGGTGTATGGAAGTCTTTACCAAAATTTCAAGTGGTATATTTATGGTGTGATAAAAAAATCTAAATAGATAAATCAGCTAGAACCAGCTTAGTAATGTTTATCTTTGATTCCTTTATGTGTATATTAACATTGCATCACTTGGTCAGGCTGTCCATTCAGCTTTGGGCAGGTACTAGGAATTAATACCCCTTTACAAAGTCAGCTTGGCAGTAGTCCTCTGTTCATTAAAACTGAGATGCTTCCTAATGTGCTTTGCATTTTCTTGACTTAGGTGTGTCCTTTATGTTGTCTACTGACCTCCAAGTAAATCACAGGATCTCCTCACAATGAGCACAGCATCAGGTCGTTGAGATGTTTCCAGCTCAGTTACCCTGGAGTCCCACAGGGAAAACTCATCTCTCATTTGCGGAATGCGTTTGGAAGTGTTAGAGTCTTGTGGGGCTCTTTAACCTTGGTCATTAAAACTCTGCCTTAATGGTGCTTTTTGTGTCTCAGGTGCTCTGGCTCTTGGTTCCCCTGCTCCCCAGCTCAGCCCACATTCCATAAGTAGTTCTGGTTTCACTTGTGGCACAAGCTGCTGTGGCTGGTGAGGCTCTTCTGCAGACTGGACTTTAAAAGTTGAGCAGTTGAGGAGGTAATGAAGCCAGTAATGACAGAGCTCATTAGGAGCATTACAGCCAAGAGCTATCAGAAGCCAAGGAATGCAGTTTTGGTTAGACACTAGCATGGAATTCAAGCCTAGCATCTGCTTCTGAGGTTGACCAGCATAGTTCAGTAAAGCCAGCAGCAAAATTCTGAACTTGTGCTGTGGACTAGGATGTTGTTTAGATGCAGAAACCAGAACCAGAAAGGAGTTATTAGGGCAGGTTTTACAGTCAAGATGCAGTTTGGATGGTCATTCAGATGGAAGTGATTCCGTAGAGGTTGTATCTGCCTCTCTGCCCTGTGAGTTTAATTCAGGACAAATATCATGAAAAATTAACCTTTGGGTTTTGCACAGCCCTAGATAAGAACAGGTTCTGCTTTCTGGTGTGGCTTCCAGCTGAGCTTGGTCTAGTACCTCTGAGGATATGTGGCCTCTTGAAGAAATTGCATAAGAATGGAAAAAAAAAAAAAGATGCCTTTTGTAAATGACAGTGTTCTTTTTCTTCAGTTGTGCGTGTTCCCAATGATTGAAGAGAATAAAGCATTAAGAAAGAGAAGCCCAGGAAGTTCGAGTGACCAAAGGGCAGAAGTGAGGACAGGGAGGGATTTGACAAACAAAGAGAGAATTGATTACAGAACAAGCCAAGGGTCTGTCCTGTGGAAGGTTGGACATGGCATTGCTGAGTTGGTAACAAAGGTCATTGTCCTGTGCCCTTCTACAGTAGCGTGTTTGTTTACATGTAGATTTCATGAAAACAGCAAAATACTCAAAATGCACAAACAGACCATATCAGTAATTGAATTTCTGCTTCACCTAGAAGTGAATAAACTGTGCTTTCCAGATGTTATTTTGGGAATTGTACTGTCTTTTCATGGCAGCTTGTTTGCCCAAGACAACGTATTCCAGGCTTTCCCCATAAAGCACCTTTACTCTCTATTTCTCTTAACATTTGTCATTTAGTACATTTTGCCTGTGCTTCAGAAGAAAATCAGATTAGAAGGAGACAAGGTGTTCTTAATAGCGTATTTCACTTGGAGAGAGATGTGAGCGTTGATTTGGTTTTTAGTCAGTTGTGTTTTATGGTCTGCATTTTGATTACATGTGATGAACTTAAGGGGAGGCCATGAGAGATGAAAGATGAAGTCATGTTATTTGGAGGGAGATAAAGGATGATAGATGAAGCAGCTGAATAACCTACGTGGCCAAGCTCATGTGCTCAGTAATCATTAGTGCCCTCTGTGATGCTCATGGTGCTTCTTCATCTCCAATGAGTATTAAAAACCTGATTTAAAATTGTTTTTTAAATAAAAACTCTATTTTCTGTCTACTTTGATTTCAAATTAGATTTAATTTGGTTATTTTGCTAACAAGAGGTATTTTGGGGAATAATAGTGAATCTCCAAAGCTTTTTAAGTTTAATCACAGGTACTAATTTTTTCAGAAAATTTTGAGCATGTATTTGTCATGTCACTTTTCTGTAGTGGCTGTGCAGAGTTAGAAATTTGCCAGTGTCAGGATCAAAAGGCTGAGAATTACATGGGAGAAGTAACTGTAATTTTATCATTAAGAATAAATTTAGATGGCTGCAAATTCGCTGGGTTACGTTTGTCCTGGAAAGAAATCCCCACGTGGAGCTTGTCTCACAAATACAAGTGATTTACAGGTTATGGGATTGTATAACCTGACTTGTTAAGTCTCGTGGATGCTAACAAGTAGATGAGGGTTGAGTATGTTGCTTTTTCAGAGTGCTTTTGGCAATCACCTCCTGAGTTTTTATGTTAAAAATAAACTTTTTTTTTGGCTGGTATTGCTGTTTTTGGTGGGGATCTGGCTGGGTTAGAGAGAACTGATCAAAGGTTGGCCTTGCCTAGGCCATATTTATAGAATCTGAGTTGGCAGCTTTCCACTGTTCATATTTGTTTGGATATTTAAAGTATGTTTAGCATTCCAGTCTTCCTTGGAACAGATAGCAGTTGTTCCTTTAATTGCATTATTTTTAGAATTACACTGTTGATATTTTGTGATTTTATTTACTCTGGATTCAAGAATCAACAGCAATAAAAAGTCAAGGTTGTTAATCAAATAATGCTATTTTGGAAGTCTCAGGAGTCTGGCAAATGGCATAAGGTTTCCTTTCGAATGTGAACTAACCTGGGCTATGAATGAGTCTCTTTAATGGGAAGGGCAGCTTTTCGATGTAGCCCCTAAGGGTAATTATCATTTTTTGGACTCTTATTAGCATGGCAAGTGGCAGAGTTGAATGGCAATATGAGCCTTGGGAGCCAAGTGAGGGGACAGTAATGCATATATTATTGCAGCTTGTGCGATGATATTTAGCTGTATCAGGGGATACGTTGGAAAGACTTCTCTGGCTTTTCCAGAATAAATCACCCATGCCCAACAAAAGTTTTGAGGCCTGGGTTTTGCTTCTGTCGTAACGGAGGATTTGCTTTTTCCTATTCTTACAAGCTTTTTTAGACTCATTAATCTATAAGAGTAACAGAGATTAAACCAAGTCGGTTGTGAGTTTGAATTTACAGTTCACAAATGTGTTATATGTGTGGCCTGAAACTTGCAGAAGTTACAGCAGGGAAGGAACAACAACTTCTCAAGACTAAGGCTTTTATTGTACTCTGTGGGATTTACTCCTGTCAGCTGTACATTGGATGCATTAGATTTGGGAGTGTGTTTTATTAGTCTTGATGTGTTGTCATCCTTGTGAAACTTGGTTGAAGACAGCAGTATATTTAAATTCCGAGTGGGGTGTTTTTCTTCTTAAAATAACATGTTTCCTTTTGTTATTTAATTTCAGATATTTTCTTGGCATTCTTTTATGTCTTACTCCTTTTGACATTAGTGGATTTTATTGACTCATTCTTCTAGCTGCCTTGGAAAACCTCCTTCTATGCCATAATTTTTACAGTAATGGTAACCATTGCTTGATCTAAAAAAAAAAAAAAAACCAAAAACAAAGCATGCCCAGGTGAATAGGCTGGCTTTGCCCACATATTTGTATGAATACATGGAATTTTAAAGCAACTTCTTTACAGTATCTGGAAGAAAACCTGAACCTTTTGACCACCAGGTCACTCTGGTTTTACACAGATTTTGTTACTGCAGATGAGATAATGGAAGGCAACATGTTAGACTTTTCCAAGAGGAAATGCACATAGACATGGCATGTAGAGATGGAAAACTTGAGCCTGAAATGTTTATGGATGTTTGTTCTGGGGTAATCCTGGAAGTATCAGTGTACTGGATTGAAGAGATTCATTCATGAAGTTATTTACAGGCCTTTAAAACACATCTTAAAATCTCTCAATAAAAGATCAAGAGGGACCCATCCTTGTCACGGGCTTGAAAACAAGTTTTTGGGTGTACATATTCTCCATCAAACTGTTATACCCAGATTTTGCAGCCAACTCTTCTGTTAGTCTCTTTCTTGCTCCTGGAATCGCAGTTCTGCTCAAGGGTGGGGACAGACTTGGGAATAGTTAGAAGAAATCCATGAGGAGTTTTCACCCTGTCTGTTCTGTGTCTTAATTGTGCACAGAGTGGGTTTAAGAGAGGAAAATGCTGTGTGACAGATGTGATGCTTTTGGGAAATCCTGGAGAGGAAATTTCAGGGTTGTTGTTGATAGCACAGGTAGATGGGGTGGCAGACCAGAAGTTCACATCCAGTGGATCTCCAGACATCCTCATTTTTCAGGGCTGTGCGACACAGACACTGCCAATGGCAGGCAGAGAAGCTTTGTCTCCCTGAAACTCTGTTCTGTTGTAGTTACTTGTTGGGTAGAGAATCAAAATACTGGCATGGTGGACTGCAGTTAGGTAAAATGATGGTAGATATTCAAACTTGCATGGGAAATAGTCCCATATAAATTGTAGGCTGTGTAATTGTGGGAGACATTTATCTTTGACAACATGGCTATAGCTTCATATAAACCAAAACCTGATTGCATGTATTTTCTTATTTCTATATATAATTTCGTAAGTGTATTCCTACGTAGTCTAAGTGCACAGCAAAAATTTGGCAATGACGTGTATGGCTTATTTCTGTTTGTATCTACCATGACAAGGTACTGCACTCCAAATGGAAATGGAATAGTAATGGTTAGGGAGGAAGAGCAAGTCATTATTTCAAGTGACTATTTTGCACCTGTACTAAGCAGAGGGGGTCCTTCCTTAAGGTCAGTTCAGCAAAACTGCTCAGAAATATCCTGAGATAATGCTACCAGTGCAAGTTGTACCAGGAAGGAATTTCATATCTTGATGGAATTTGATACTTCCCTTCTGTAGACTAAAACAGCTGATGGGAATGGAAGTCTCTGGGGTGCATTGTGCTCACACAATGAGGATTTGTGTGTGCTCAAACATGCAAGGGACCATTTCTGTTAGAATGTCAAATAAAGTTTTGGAATTTTTGGACTGTTTTCTGTTAGATCAGTGTTGTATCCTTAGAGGAATTGACAATGAGGCAGTGGGATATGTTAAGCAAGCTCTCAAAGAGCTGTTTCAGATTTGTGAGAATGCCAGTTTTCCTTTCCTTTGCTGAAAGCATGAGGAGGGCTCAGGAGGGTAGGGTGCGGAGGTGCCTTTGTGGGTTTGTTCTGGTGTGTGTGCTTCACTCTCAGCTCCGGAAGTTGGGAGTGGTTGTCCATTCTCATAAAGTTAGTTTTTACTTTCTCAGACTGCCTCCTAATGCTTTACAGTACTCACTTTAACAGTAGTGACATTTAAATGGGAAATCTCTCTGGAGAAATTTCTCCATGTTCTGTCAAAATATTTTTCTTTGGTGTGACATGCTGTGTTCCTTTTCTTAGGTTTGCTATTACTGCATATAGAACACAAAATTCTTCATCGTCATCTCTCTGTGATTTTTCAGACTCAGGTCGTCCTTCTGCTTAGCCATCATTTGCCAAATATGTCCCTGTTCTAATGGCCATGGAATTATATTTCATTTCTGTGTGGGCAGACAGGGACTATTAGATGATCCCTGAAGGTCAGGGAGTGTTTATGACAGTCTGCCAGGCCAGGTACAGATCTGCATTGGGTGGCATGTGGTGAGCAGTCTCCTATTGAAAGGTTTGAGAGTGGATTGGTACATTGTGCTGGGAATGCATCTTACTGACAGCTTACATGAAAAAACTTGGTGCTTTATATGCAAAAATTGCAACTTTCAATGTTCTTGGCTATCTTGTGAGCAAAACTGTTATACTGGGTCCAGGGACAGAGGTGGTTCTAGTTCTGCTTTTAGCCTCTTGCGGAGTCTTAGGATTTTTCTACCCTTTGGCTCCTTTTTCTGGTGTTTGCTTAAAGGTAGAGGCTACTGATGTGCTTCGGTGAGATGGTTTCATCATCCTTGTACATAGTGTTTTGTCATCTTTAATTTTTTAAACGTCATCTGGTTTCCTGGAGTTGGACTTAGAAAAGACCCACAAGGATCATCAAAGTCAGGATATTCTATTATTTAGTTGATTAAAACAAGGCTCACAGGCAATTCTTTTGCAATTAAATCAGATCATGTGTTAAAGCCACAGGGAAGGCCAGAGATGAGCAGGAAAGGAAAGTGCAGTTCACCAGATACATTAGCATCTCAGGGCCAGCAATCAAACTTGACTATTTAGTATTTTATTCCAAGTCTGAAGATAATGAGCTTGCTAATAAATCCAGCTGGAGATGATACCTGGTGTATTGTCCTCACCTGAGAATCTGTTATAAAGTTTCAAGAGACTTAATAACCTTGAGTGAATACTCTAGTAAAATGTCTTTTAAAATTTCACTGTCAGTTCTATTTAATAAAAGTAAAAATAAGAGTTAATGTCAGTATTAACACTCTAAGATTTGGATTCACCAGTAGTTTGAAGAAATGCTGAAAAGAACCTGACAGCTTGGAGGATAAGGGAAATGTCTCTTGAGTGCTACCCTGCAAATACAAATTAGGAGCGCAAAGCTTTGTCTAAGATTTGCAATTTTAATTATTCCTTCTCATGTCCAAATTGACTTCCAGTCAGTTACCCACAGTAGACAAAGCTCACTTGCAAAATAAAGACCTGTTTCTGTTAGAGGACAGATTTACCACCACCGAAGCATAACACCTCTGGAATAATCTCAGGAATGGTCTATGACTCTTCTAGAAATGAGTCCTGATGCAGAAACTGAGAGGGTCACAGGAAATAATTATCCCCCTAGAAAGAAAAAACCCTTCAGGAAAAACCCTTTGCTACCATGAGAAGGCTGTTGAAAACAGCAGTTCTTCCATAAAAAGAGGCAGAGCACATGTTGTAAGTCTCCACTGAAATGGGAATGCTCTTTGAAGTGCTGTTGGCTTTGGTGGGGAGCACAGCTGTGTCATCTTCTGGGAGCCTTTGCTTTCCTTCCCTCATCTTTTGTGCAGTGTTTGAAACGTTCTCTGACACTGTAAACCTTTCCATTCTGCTTCTGAAAATGCAGAGTTTGCTTCTCAGTTCCCGGCAGTGCGCTTCAAGACGGATCAGGGCAGCGTTGGGAAGCACAAGATATGTGGTGACAAGGCTGAGTTTTCTGTCTTCCACTGCTCACAGGCAGTAAGGAAGTTCTTGTTGTTTTAGCCTTGGTCCTCATTCTCTCTTTGCCATGGGAATTGCTTGAAAACACTGATTTAAAAAGGGAAATGCAAGAGCCATTTCATTAGCAGCTGTAATTCTCAGGGGACCTGCTGGTCACTCAGCAGAAATTAAACAGGTGCTATCCTGCAGTGGCTGGAGAAGGGTGGGTGCATAATCACAGCTTAATAGCTACAAAAATTGTGTAGAGTTTGAGGTTCTTTCTGAAATCCTGGAAATAAAAGCTTTGTACCCAGTCCTTCAAGGAGTTTGAGGTTTTATCTCAGTGCAGGTATTTTTATTGAACTCAAAACAAGCACCTACAAATAGACAGCCAACCGTTTTCATTATGGTGCGCTGAATCCATTCTGGGTGTGAAAGTACTTTTTAAAAAACTGCACTGACTTAATACTACAAGGGTCTGAGATTAAACCTCAAGAAATCCATGATTTTTGTTAAGCCTGTAGCAAAAACCAACCAACCAAAAAAAATCTAACCTCAAAAGGAAACAAGTCACTACATTTTACTGTAAAAGTTCCCCATTATCCCCTTCTGTTTGAACTAGGGGTAAGAAATTCCATGTACAAAACAGTAGTGAAATAAGTGTGGAGTGGAGGGAGAGATGTAATAGGACTTACTCAGACGTGGAAAATAACTTTTACAGAGAAAATTTAAAATGAAAGGGCAAGAGGCAATATGTTATTGGAATAAGGAAAACACCTTTTCTTTGTCACAAAATTGGAAATAAGATCTAAAATTGTTCAACTTTTTAGATAGGATGCATGGCTATGCATGGCCAGGCTGCTTTACCTCCTTTATTTTGTATTGATAAATACAGCAATGAAATTTATTTGTATTGAAATCTGGGAGAGGCATCTTTAGCTGGTAACTCCTGTGTAAGGACACAGGAGTTCAAAGGTTCAAAGCTAGGTGGCAGGTAAACCCTTGAATTCCATCTGAAGCAGCACCACAGGAGCTGGGTTGCTGTAATGGGTGTTTTTGAAGGAGCTGGTGTCTGTGTCGTGCGTTCCAGTACTCCGGGCCCCTGCAGGATTTCAGGTCTGCTGAGAGGACACGAGGGGTGCAAAGAGCTGCCCCAGAACATGAGGTTCTCGCTCCTGGGCTGCACCCACAGCTCGGGGCAGTGTGCTTGTTTCAAGAAAATACTGCTTTGTCCCCGCACTGCCCCACTGGTGTAACTGCAAGGAACATCTCCTTACCGGAGTGCTAAGTGGAGCTTGGGTATTTTTATTTATGCAATGCGAGAGTGATTGCTGGAAATGCTCGGGGTGATGAGTGCCCTAACAACAGAATACATTTGACCTGAATGTGGACTGCACTGTGAGGTGCAGTATTGGTGGCAGGTGATTTCCTCTGCTTTTCATGTTGTGCCCTCTTGTTAAAAATACTGGGCGTAAAAATACTGCCGATTGCCAGCGCAATCAATGGAACGCCCAGTGTGACACTGGAGTTTTTTCAGGCTTTGACAAGCTGCAACTCTCCTGCTCAGCATCTCAGGGTGCAGGCTGTCAGCATGTGTAAGTGTCTTGCAGGCATGATTTTAGTGGCAAACAGCATGGAAGCTTTCCCTTACCTCAGAGGTCACTGGATATTTAGAGAAATACCAAGTCTGAATGAAGAGGACTGCATTCCTTCACAAGTTGGGGCCTTTCTCAGTAAACGTACAGGAGTGATTGGTGTGGTGAGCTAGCTGGAGTTTTTCATGTTTGGTGGAATTTTCACATATTTTTCATGTACGTGTGTTGTCTGCACACCTTAAGGAGATTTAAGAGAGCAGATTAATTACAGGGAGAATACAGTTAGGCAATATCTACGTCTTAATTTTTGCCAACTTTATCAGAGTAGAAAACTTGGTGTTTGTTAGAGGGACAAAGAGGTAGAAGATTGGACAAGTGCACATCTAATGCAAAGAATAAGTAGGTGTCTTGTATGTTTACTTGTTTATTGTCCATCTGAGTTTGGAAAGAAAACAAGTTACTATGAATGTAAATGATAAAGCATGTGAGATGCTTTGTTTTTTCAACACATGGCTTATGGTCTGCAGAACACCCAAAATTGGAGTAAATATTTGAAAACAAGAGTATTGGCCCTAAAGTAGAACTCAGAACTCTGCTGTTGCAAGATACGTTGTGTATTGTGGTGTTGTGTCCACTCAGTACTAGAGAAGTTAGGTGTTCAAATGAAGTTTGAATTGAACTTTGAAGACTAATTAGGAAGCTGCCACTTAATTAGGAAGGTGTCTCACCTTTGTGTTCATCCTGAGCACAGTAAACATCCTTGGGCAGGGCTGGCTGGTCATGGTAGCCAGTAATACAGTAGATAGTAATCTAAGTTACATCTACATGCAATAGTTCCTACATGAATATGGGTGTTAGTGTGCCATGCATGGAATTGAACTCTGGATCTCAACCCTCATTCAGAGTAGGTTCTGGTATGGGCAGTTTGAGTCCATTTTCTGAGGCAGAAATGCATGCTTTTTCTTGGCTTTTAAGTATATATATATATATGCATCTCTATGTACTTAGCACACTTTAGAAGTTCTTTTTACATTTGCTTAAGTTTTCCTGTCCTGTAGTTTGTCTGAAATTGGTTTCTTGAATATTACTTTGGATTGTGAAATATAATTCATGTGCTACTTTAATTTATTCTTTTAAAGAATGCATTACTGCAGTATTAATACTGTTGAGTTATTTCCACTTCCCAATAGAACTAAAAGAATAAAACTGCTATTTTGAATACTTGTCAATGCTCCTTTTGAGGTAGCATACCCACATCTCAATAGGGAAAGTTGCAGTAACAACTTGCAATTGCTATGGACTCCACTTCTGTATCAGTTACATTGGGGTTTATCCTGACTTTGGTGAACCCCTCGGATCAAAGCTGGAGCTTAAGGAGCAATTGGTATGGCCTAGTTACAACTGGATCTTAAAGCCAGCTTATCTTGTGTTATTTGTGCTCTTCCATGGCATGCAGAATGTGCTCTGACAGACTCCTGGGCCTAATACTGGATTCTTCTCTTTAGGGTAAATTTACTGTGCTTAGTGGTCTTAATTAGCTCAGCACAGGTGAAGAATCTTGCAGTGAATTAGACTCCATTCTCCTCTCACATGAGCTGTCCCTGTTGTGTTTCTCTTATTCCTGTTAAACCCTTCAAAGATGCCTTCCCTGAGCCATGAGCTGTGATGTGAGATTATCCAAGGGTCTTCACTTGATCCTGGCTTCTGGTCTTTGGGGCGGGAAACAGCCGGTGGATCAAAGAGAGGTGTTAAAACTTAATGTGGTCTGGCAGAAAGATCCATAGCCCCGTGGAGACAAGCTGTACTGATATTGATACAACATGAAGCTATTTCAATAATCCATTCAGGCTAGCTCCTGTTTCTGCAACACAGAGCTGGGACCAAGTTTTCTTCTGGTCCCCAAGTTACCTAATTTCTGTAGGCACTGTGGGAGAGGATGCAGAGCTGATCAGAGCAGTAGGTGGATAAACTAGATGAAGAGAAATGTTCAGGCAGATAATTAGGTCTTAGCAACACCTAGTAGCAGAACTAATCAAATGCAGTGCATGCGTGCAGCTAGGAATGAATTTAAGTAGCTGGATCCTAGAGCAGGTAAGGTGTTGGTGCAAAGCAGTAACAATTTAGCAGAATGAAAACTGAGAGTTCATGAAATCAAGTGATGTCCTTGAGGTTGTGCAGTGTCAAGTCAGTAGTTTTCAAGAAAACCAGGAACACCAGCTTTTAAAGCCTTGTTCTGTCTATTAGGCCACCGGAATATAGAGATGTCACTTCCAGGAAGAGCAGTGTTTGGTTTAAATAAAGCTCAACTCCAAGTGAAAATGGGTTGAAGAATGGCAGATGTGAATGGATTTGCTCTTTGTGTCTTTGCTCTAAAGCGAAGCAATATTTTATATTTATTGTAATTTAGTGGTATAGAAAACTGTTGAAATACCCTCAAGTACTTTGGGAACTGTAACTCCAAAACATAGGTGGTCTTTTTTTGTGCCCTGCATTTTGTATTATGGAGCCATGCACAGAATAAAACGCTGCCAAATGGTGATCCATGGCCCAGACTGATCTCTGTAGAGCAGATGGAGTTTGACAGGGGAAGAGACAAGCTGACAGCTTTTCCTCAAATAAGAGTCATACAGTGTGTTTCCAGTGCCAAGCTGGATTTGACATTTAATTAAAAATCTACCTCATGAAAAAAGACCAAAAAAACTCCACCTCCACAGCCCCCCAAAAACAGCCTTTCACATGCAGGCCCTGGTACAGCGAAAGAATCTGTTTGGTCTTATTTAAACCGAAGCCCTCAGTGCCCAGAAAGCCATTACTGGGGAGAGGGCAAACATGGAGGTACTGTGGGAAATACAGTCTGCATTAAAAATGGGGTTTGGCTGGTCACTGACCAAACTTGGCTTCAACATACAGTGGTGCTTAATAAGCAAAATGAATTATAACAAATATTCAGCCTCAGCTACTGTAGTTAGAATATAATATGGATGGTATATATTCTGATAGGTTTCAGTACAGCTGTGTGTCTTTGTTTTTCTTGTGGGCTTTACTCAAGAATATTGAAGATGTAAAAAGCTTAGAACTGGTGCAGGAAGTACTTGCAGTCACAAAGATGTTCCTGCATTTCAGTTTTCAGTTCAGGATCACCCCATGATGCAAACCAAAAGCACCCACAGCTGGCTCTTGTATCCTTTTGGTTCCCCACAGATTTTTGGGGTATATTCCTGACCGTGAGCTGGTCCGTGTTGCTCTCAGCTCTCCCCTGTTGCTGTTCTCTGCCTTGGCACCAGCAGCTACTGGCACTCGCTTCCTTTCAGAAAACTTCTCACCCTCCAAGGGGAGAAAGAAACACAGGAATGGGTGTTAGAAAAGGCATGAGATGGTGAGGAGGGGCCCTGAGTTCTCCCTGAGGAAACACCTCAGTTTTCCTCAGTTTTTTTGTTGCCTGCTTATGTCGAGATCCTGAAGGTGATGAACCTAATGATGGCTATGTGAAAAAGGAACACCAACTAAGAAGTCTGAATTGTTCCTTTTGCCGTTTGGCCTGGCTTATTATAATAACTGTTAGGTTTTGTGCTTTTTTCTGAGGTTTAGATTCTGTGTCAAAAAAACACACAATCTTCCACCCTCCCCTGATGGCTGGGGAGGGTGGAGGAAACACAACACCAAGATCCTTGATGTTTCCAGGTGAGTTGGCACATAACTATATAATGAAATTTGTTCCTTATTTCTGTACATCATTTACTGCTTTGGAAAGGAGAGGTGATGAGTTCATTTTCTTAAGTGTTTTGCAGTATGGATGAGAGATAAACAGATAGCGAGACAAACTATCAAGCTCTGACTTGGAGGGGTTTTGTTGTTTTCTTTTGTAGTAATTCCTGTAACCTCCTCACCATAGTAAGTTTAAGAAAAGATAGGTACATAATTTATGATTACAGTGGTAATGCAAACCACTGAAGTTCTACACTAATTGCTTCAAAATTGCTTCAATCTGGGTTGGAATGTAGAACCTATTAGTCCTATTAGTTAGTCCTATTTCATAAAGGGATTTAATAACTTTGAGTAAGAGTTTTTAAAGGTGGTGAGGTAGGTGCTTAATAATGCTAAGATTTTTTTTTAAGTGCTCAACAAAAGCTGCATCATTATTTCCTAATGGAAATATCTGGACTTACCTGACTATTTTTGGTGACTTCTTAAAATCCTAGTAGCTGTTTATTGCTAGTTTTAGACATGAGTTTGTTTCAGCTTTTGTCTGTGTGGGGTGTACTCGTCACTCAGGGATGCACTCCAAGTGTGTGGATGTCCGTGTTCCTGCTGGCTTGGCAAGTCTGAGCGATTGAGCCCTCGGGCATCTCTGAGCACAAAGCAGGAGTTCCTCCTGCTGGAGCCCAGCGGGGTTTGCTGGAGGGATGGCTGAGTGCTGCAGGGCAGGGATGGGCTCTGAACAGAGTGCAGAGGGATCCTGGGCCAGTGGTGTGAGGGCAAATGGTTCCTAGCACTGACTGATCCCAGAGGTCAAGGGTGGGACTCAGGATCAGTGCGAGCATCCTCGTTCTTGCTCTTGTACGTTGAGTGCAGATCCTGAGCTCAGGCCCCTGGGATTCCCCCTGGGGACAGCAGTCCCAAAGTGCTTTCAGTGGGCACCAGGCTCCGAGGAATTGGAATCCTTCCCTGGTGTTCTTTTCTGGCTGCTTTTAAGCATCATAGTCCAAAGACTATTGTCTTTGGAGTCCTGCCTAACCTGGACTCTCTTGGAAGCAAATTACGCTTCTATTATTTGAGATGGCTGTTTCATAAGTAAGTACCAGATTTCAGCTGTTTTGGTAATTGTCTTAGTAGAAAGAAGCTTTTGGAGCTCTTGTTTCTACTTTGTTTAATCCAGGATGATAGCATTTCATACTGAGGAGGATTACTACTGGTTCTGGCTTTGTTGTCTCAAAGCATTAGGTGTATTGACATTTAAGAAACCAACCACTAGCAACAATAACAACTAAAAATCTGCCATTTCTCTGGAGAGTCCAGATGAAGCTTTAATATAATGTGCCGCTGTACAACATTTGAGTCCCATTGACCATATATCATGAACTTTTTACAACACTTTTGACAAGAGCCAGTTAAGGCAGTTTTTATAGACAATTTTTTTTCTCATTTTGTTGTGCACTGAATTTAGTCCCTGTGGAATTTTAATAATTTTAGCTGCAGCAGGAAAAGATACTTGTATCCAAGCAAAGGATAGGTTGTTTACAGTTCAGTGAGCCTTAAATTTATTAAAAGTTGACGTACTTTATAATGGTAGTAAAATTAGATGGAAAGATTGTTTATTGGGTCAGAGTCTGTGAACATATTGCCAGATGTTTGGCGAATGAGAATATCACAGCCTGTGCCCAAAACATGGCTATACTTAGATATAAACAAGAACTTGAGCTGCTTTTACGGAAAGCAGTTTTGTTGGTAATATGAAAGCTGCATCAAATGCGTTGGTGGGGTCTTTGCTGTGAAATAATTCAGGCACTTGTGTATTCATTGATGCCTCTTGGTGTGGTAGCAGTGGTTGAATCAGTGCTGGTCTGTAGTCAAAGCTCTGTGCTGGCCCAGGTGACCGTGCATCACAGCAGGGCGTCACTGGGAAGGAAATTTCTGCAGCTAAAAAAGGACATCTTCCTTATGTTTTGTCCAATGCTTATATTGCCAGTGGATTAGTGGAAATAAGCTCCTATCCAAGCTTATATGAGACTTTAATTGGTAGCTTTATTTGTAAAGCATTGAGAGGTTTGGGTTTTTTAATCTGTCCAAGAGACATAGCAAGGAAGAGTTCACAAAGGACCTTGAGAATTCCTATCTAAGATAGCAAGTTGTTATCAATAAAAATGACAATGGAAAGAAGTACTGAAGTCATAAATAAAATCAGGACTGTCCTAAAATTCAGCAGTAACCTCTCTCTCTTTGCACACATGCTGTAAGGAATTGAAATGATACAGTTCAGAACATTTCTCTTACCTAAGCACTAAGTAGGAAAAGTACATCTTCCCAAAACCAAATGATGCTTGGATAATTGACAGCATTAGTGCAACCTCATGTAAATAGAAGATGAAAGGTGAGAAGAAGGAAGCAAATAGCAGAATTTTTATGACTTTATCACTTCTCCTTGAGAACCTGGAGATATAACACTCATAAAACATTACAGACACCAAGAGTTCTAATGAACACACGTATAGCATCATAAAGAGATGACATTTGCATTTAAGGGGACTTTATCTGTTCCATAATTGCACCTCAGCTAATATAGGAAGCTGAACATATGAGCTGCCAGCCTGACTCACTAAATCAAGAGGGAGGTTATCCTGCAGGAACCCAATAATTGTGCCATGGGCGTGTTCTAATGGATCCAGGACGTGGATCTGGTAGCAGCAGCTGCTGAGATATGGTGCAGGCTGGGGAGCCTGGCTTGCAGGAAGCTCCAGAGCTGTTCATCGTCTACATAGAAGAGCGAAAGGAGTAGGAGAGTAAGCTAGTAAGTGACAAATAATCAGTGTCTTAAAGGCAGTAATATACAAATAATTACCTATTTACCAGCTAGCTTTACATGACAGTCACAAATTGAAGAGCAAATGATTAATTCTCGATGGAGCTGTGATGTGTATTGTGCAGTTCTGTTTTAGATAGTACTGGAGAATTGCTGCTCCTGGTTTTTCTGTTCTGGAAGAAAGCTGTTCTTTGTATGTGGAGCTGACATCAGTGCTGCAAGGGATTTGTGCACCTCAGCAAACGGCACTGGCAGCCCCAAAATGTGGCACCATGCAGTTGGCTTGAGTGAATAATGTGCAGGAAGTGGCATTACTCACAATTCTGCCTACAGAAAATGTCAGGGAGTCTCAGATACGGCACCATTTTTCTCACTGTAGAGTTGATAGGTTCTGTGGCATCTGCTGAGTGACAGTGCCCATTCTGTGCACTTAGAGCTAGCACTTGAATATGAATTCTTAACAAGGTAGTAATTTGTGTCTGTCTGTAGCTGCAGCTGACCTAGAGTGTAGCAGCAAATGGACTCCCTGTTGTGAAGGACCACACTTGTCTGTTGCTTGTCTTCCTAGGGCTGTCTGCCTGTGTCCAGGTCATTTTTAAGATCTTGTTTTACTTAATTCAGATCTTTCTCAGACCTTGTCCTTGTCTCTGCTCAAATACATGGGTGATCTTGCCAATGCATTTCAGGCTGTTTGAATCAGATTCCCCTACTGTGACCGTGCAGTTTGCTTTTCTGAAGGAAAACAAGCCAAGGTTGTTATTCAGTCACTTCCTTTGCTGCTTACTCTGTCTTTGGGTCCTTCTGTTTGAGTATATGTTTTGCTTTAATCTGGGGATCTGGGCTGGAGCTTACCAAGTTCAGATTTGCAGTGAGTGAAAACTGGAAAGGAATTTGCAGAAAAGCTTTGCTCTGAAAACATTCTCACTTTGTTTTGATGTCTCAAAGAAACATTTGTTTAAATAAGCAATATTCAAATCCTGGCGTGTCTCTTTCCCTTATTTTAATATTAAATGGGCTCCCTCACTGAATTTCTGTTTGCTGTGTCACAGTTTGTTGACATGTACTGAGCCATCTCCCAAAGGGACAATTCCCTTAATGTTATCAGAGATGTGAAAACGAACAGCAAGCTTCGCTCATAGGGCTACTACAAGATATTTTGTGGGTATTCAGTTGTTTTCAAGAATTTCTTTGTGCTTGCCAAACATTAAGCTTCTGTGGGAAGAAAAAAGTGGAAAATTCCTTGACACTGGATCTAATCTTTCTATGTCTTTATTTTTAATAAATTTTTAGAATGGAAGCTTACGTGTGGATGAGCAACCCAGCTTTACAAGCCAACGAACACCTGTAGAATTGGAAAGTAAGAAAATTGCTTTGCGTTTTGCAGTGTTTAGGTTGTGCTGCTCCCACGCGGTGGCAGCAGTGAGCAGCAGCCGCCCCTTAACCATCGCTACGGAGCCGTAATTCACATTTTACTCAAGGCTGCGATAGAGCTAACTGACATCCCGCGCACACACCTTGGAGTTGGATGTATGTTGAAGACATAAGGAGATAATAAGCCAAAAACTTCTTAAGCATTGCCATCTGAACCGTTCTTTCCAACTGAAAGGGAAACTGTATGAATGTAAACTGTGCTGAGAATCTAAGTGCTACAAACACAGTTTTTATGTTAGTGTAACTGTGTTAACAGTACTGATATTTGGCCCTGACAGGTTTCCTTAATTCAACTCCCTCTCATGCTTTTTGGAAAGGTGGGGGTTTTTCAACTCCTTTTTCCTTGCTTCTTTTATTTAACCCTTTCTATATTCCAGGAAGCATTTGCTACTTGGAATTTGTTTAGAATTGCAGGGAAGGGAAGAAGAGGTCAAGAGGCAATATCTTTGTGCATGTTCAGTAATTCCTGCAGTTACTGCTTCCTTGGAATGCCTTGGAATGGGTTTCACTGTGCTTGGGATTTTAGTGCTTTGGATTATTGTAGTTAGAAAAAAGAAGGATCAGAGTTCTTTGTAGTCTTATCAGCAGGTGACCAAGCTGGGATGGGAGCTGGTCCTGTAAGCTCCAGGAGAGATCTGTCTTGTGATATCCTCACTGCAGGATAAAGAAGGTTGGAAGTTGAAAGTTTTGTTCTATTTTTGCACCTCTATGAGTTGTTTTTAAATAATTTTGAAAGGGATTCTGTACCAATACTATTTTGAAATGCTTTGAAAACACATGAAGAGCAAAAAGGTTTTCTTTCCCCGTGGTCTTGTTCTTTTGCAGAAAGAATATATTTGAAGCTTGCTGTTCTCACATCCTGAAAGGACTTGGTCAGGATCACATTGGGGTGACTTATTTGGTTTGGTTAGAGAAATGGCAGAATCCAGGCAAAGGACAGGATCCACCTCCAGTACTGCTGATTGCCATGTGAGAATGAACCCCACATGTGTCAGTGGGACACTGCTGTCACTGTTTGTAGCCCAATAAAGAAGGGATAGCTGATGGTAAGAACGAGGATTTAACATTTCAGTTATCAAGGTGCACATTATAATTGGGCATTGGGAAGCTCCACTCTGTGCTCCTGCTGAAGGACTTTGAGATAATGTGTTTGTTTTTTTTAAATCATGTTCTTCCTTGAGGAACACTGGAGACCCAAATCTACTTTTGCTGTCACTTGGTTCGCACAGATTTGAGTATAAATTGAGTAACCATGGGAAACAGTCATTCATGGGTTTTTTCTTTTAGTACAGTGATACCACTGTGGAATAGATAAGTGTGAGTAGAAACATGCAAAGCTCACACTGGAAGCTACTCAGGTAAATAACTGCACATTAAATGTATTTGCTAGAATATATCTCTGGAGTTGAGTTCATCACTGAAGAGCCTCTGCCTTGTCATCCTCATAATACAGTCACAGAAGAGCTTCTTATTGTTTTGTTGTGCTGTTTGTGTGACCCGGGGATGTTATTCTTTGTTTAACCTGGCAGAAAAAGGTATCTGTTTGCTCTTAGTATAGGTGAAATCCACCAGGACCTGAATTCTGAGTTTGGTTTTTTTTTCTTTACTTTGGGTTTTTTGCCCATAGCATAAGAAATAAGACTTCATATTTATGGCTGTGTTCTCCTCTAAAATAAAATGAAAGTAAGTATTTTCTTCCTCATATCCCATACTGTAATAGTTTACTGCAGCACCTTTGAGATGTTTTACCTTCAGAAGATGTGCTTCTTAAAGAAGAATTTCTTGTTAAGTCTCTGAGATTCCGGATATATTTCTGAGACATTGATTCAGTGGATGATGCATGATCTAATGTGTAAAACAACCTTGAACATGAAAATCCAGCTCTGATGGGAAGTTCTGTGGCTGTCATTGGACCATTCTATGTGTCTTAAGAGTTGTTTCCAGACAGCTTGTCCAGGTCCTTGCTTAGGCTTTCCAGCCACTGTTTGGAGGTCTGGCTAAATTGCTAGAAAGAAAGCAATTAAGAAAACATTAAAAGGAAAACAATATAATAATAATTCTGATGTAGCCTATGTCTCCCTGTGCAGACATTGTGGGCAGGGTTTGTAATGTATTTTCTCCTACTGAAAAAAACCCAAAACCCCAAACTGAAACCTAGGGACTTTTCTGCCTAAAAGATAGTTTTAGTTACTTGTAATTCTACCACACAAGTCAGTTGGTTTAAAATGTTCTCTTTTAAGCTTTTCAAAATTCAAGCCTTTGTCTTTCTTGGCCCCTTACCCTTATGCCTGGTGCTGAGGTTGGTTGAGTATGTCACTACTGCTGAGTGTTTTTTACCACTGTATGGCCACCAGATAACCTCCTCAGCAAGATGCAAGAAGGAAACAGTCATCTCCAGAAATACAAAAGCACCAGTGGCTCCCTAATTTAGTACAGTTACTTTGGGTCTGTTCAGCAGTGTCCGGTTTGCGCTGTGGTACCACAATCACAGGAAATGTGGGAGAAGTACGGGCAGACATCCTACACTTGTGGCTACCAGATTTTTAGGAGATGCAAAGGCAGGCATGGGGTGCTTCATGCATGTTCTGTAGCCTGCAGATAGGAGAAACCAAAAGTGCCAAGTTGTCAACTTAAACTTTGTCAAGTAAAAGATGAGGAATAGTTGTGTCACCCTGGGAGGTTCCCTCTTGTCTTCTGAGAGTGCCAGCACACCATGAGAGAGGCATTAGGAAGACGTATGGTGTGACCAACATGGACTTATGAGGAGATGTTGTACTTAACTGCCCTTCTTGACACCAGCTGTGTAACAGGAATTAGTGTCAAATCTTTTCAGAGAGCAGAGGTGCTAAAATCCATACTGAGCCAACCTGTGCTTGTTGAAGGAGAGTAAAATATGGTAAGATTTCCAACTCTGCTCAGTTTTAGAGACATACTGAGTGGTGCCAGTTGATGTCAGAAATTGTTCTGTGCACTGTGTTTTTCCCAATTAAAACATATGAAACAAACACAATCATGGTCATGACAATACACAACTCGTTGGTTCTCTTTTTTTTTCCTCTTTTCTCCCTTGGCATGATTTAAAATGAAAATCGTGAGGCTGGAGTCAAATACTTAGTGTGTTGTGACTCCGAAGTAACTGCATTTGCATCAATGCTGAACATGAATGATAAGAGAGATTAAAGGCTGACTCTCTAGGCCCAGTATGGGGGGGTTGATTCTTATTTGGTTTCTTGTTCAGGAAAGTCGGGAGAGAAATGGAAGTTTGCATTCAAGGAATGTAACCTCCCAAAGCCCTTCATTAGCACTACAAAGAGCTCCCATCTCTGTAGTTGACCTGTTACAGTCTGTAAGGGTTTGCAGCTATCATTGTTGTGGCTTATTAATATGATTTTGGTTTTGCCCAGAGATAAAGCAGGGAACATAACCAAGGAAAACTGGCAGCTAAGTAAGGAGACTGCTAGAGAGACTGCAAAACTGCTTGGATCCTTCCTTCTTTCTTTAGGTGGAAATGTGCTTCTCTAAGAAATTAAACTGACAGCACTGAGAGAAGTCACACATAGGGCTGTTTTTGTACAATGGGTAATAGTTTCTGGAGGTCAGATGCATTTGAGTAGAAAAGAACATCCATATGAGTAGAAAAGAACAGCTTTGTTCTTAGCTCTACCGGTGAAAAAATATGGGCACGATCTATCAAATTGGAATGGATTTCATTTATATCACTGTAGCTCAGATGCTCTGTCACGCTGGAAAATCCCCTAGAATTGTCAGCCTGCTTTTGCTTAACTTGTAAGCATTTATGTCTGCTAATTTGACCACTTAGCTAGAGGTAAAAGCTGTTCAGTTCTAGTTAGTATACAGTTAGTGATGATTTGAACTGCCCCATTTCTAGCCACTACAGACCTAAGGAGACGAGGATAAGTGGCTTACATAGGCACAGGTGGCTAAATGCAGATGGGATGGCTCCTGTATGCTTTAAAGTCCTGGTGAATGAATAAGCCAGACACAAAAATATTTGTGTGTAAGAGATCTGATGAGGCTTGGTTTAGATGAGGGAGGGAGATGCAGATGACTGCAATTTTCGCTTTGTTCACGCTTCTGCCAAGTGATGGTTTGGGCATCTTCTAAGTCCTGGGCTGTGTCCTCAAGACGCTCGTGCTTAAATGGCCCAACACTGGGGCTTCATTGTCCTCGTCTGTGAGACAAATGGGGGTACCATGGTTCCAGTTTTTTCCTTAGTGTCTTTTGTTCTTTGAAAAAGTCACCTGTGTTTTACCTATGGCGCTTGGTGCTGATGTAGTCAGTCATGATTTCACATCACATTTTGTGCACCGAAACCATAGAGGGGACAGCGTCAAGTCTGTGATGAGCAAATTGGTTCTGAGGTACACCACTGGCAAGGCCACATTTTTTCCAGATACTGCACTGCTTATTTATTCAGAGTGGAGAAAAAGTTTTGCATGTTGCCTAAGGCAACTTACAGACCAAGTATGTGATGTAACCCATCCATGAGAGCCAACAGCTCTGAATTCTGTAGCTTTGACTAATTATTCAATCTGTGTCATTGTGAATAGACTATTTCTGTTGAGGTGAGAAATAAAACCAGCTTTCAGGGTAGGATTTTTGTTGGCTTCATAGGGAGTTGCGTGACTAAACACTAATTGAGGTTCTGAGGTTTAGTGCTCATTTCCCAACAAACTCCTTTTGAAATTTCAGCTTTGGAATTTAAAGCTTCTGTACTGATTTGAAAAGCTCATCTGCATTTGTAATGCAGAAAAGTATGGGTTTTTTTACTTTCAAATTAATACTTTACCGTTTCTGGCTACTCATCATAATTTCCTTATACAGGCTTGTGTTCTCACTGGAAAAGTGATATTTGATGGAAACTTTGTGTTTGTGTCCAGACTGCTATCTGAAAAGTAAAAAGTGAATCTGACTTTGCTCTGACCACTCATAGGAGGCAACTGAGCTACCTCAGGGCCAGGCTAGATGAGAGATCCGGTCTGCAGTTTAGGTGTACCCAGATTACAGGACCGGGGCTTTCTTTGCTGCTTGAGGACCAAACATTGATAATAGAAATGGCTGTGCACAGTCCTGGCTCTGATCCAGGAATTTCCTTAAAGGTTAGCATCCAGGATTGTTCCAAGTGGCAGCAATGACATGAGGAATAGAGAAACATAGATCTAAGTCTGTTTCTGCTTTTACCAGCAGATACCTAAGAGACAGGAATTAGTAATCTATCATCTTGCTCAAGATCTTTTAAAAAAATCAACCTGAATCAATAGAAACTGATCTGCTTAAGCTGGAAGTTCTCAGAACTTTTGCTGTGGAAATGGGATAATGTCATGGTTTAAGGAGTCTGAAAGGGGGAGGGAGATGATTGTGAAGCTGTCCAGGTACGGCAAAAAGTGTGCTTTGGTTTCTTGGTGTGCAGTATTTGTCTCTACTGTTCCTTCTTGACAAGGTAGACCTGAAGCTTGTAGAAAAATACATTTCTGGTGGGACTCCATAGAATCACACCAGATTCATGAAATTCATGTGACTTTGTAGAACGCTTTGTTTGGAAGGCGCTTGAAAGATGATCTCATTGTACTCCCTGCCCTGGGCAGGGACACCTTCCTCTAGACCAGGTTGCTCAGAGGCCCATCCAGCCAGCCTGTGGCCACTTCCAGGGACGGGGCAGCCACAGCTTCTCTGGGTGACCTGTGCCAGGGCCTCACTAGCCGCACAGGGAACAATTTGTTACTAATATCTAATCTTAGACTTACTTGCCTCTCTGGCAATTGGAAGCCATTCCCCATTGTCCAGTCACTACGTTTCTTTTCTGTTGGCAGAACCATAAATTACATGAAGGGGTATTTTCCATAGTCTAATCTTGTCTTGTATTTCTCACGTACCTTTTGAAAGTATTGAGGAAGAGTATAAACAGGAAAGGGAGTACTGACTGTACTCTGAACAGCATGAGACATGAGTATGTTTTTTCTTTCTGGAGTGAAGGCATATAATTTTGCAGAGCAAAAGCTGCTGAACTAGGTTTATTTTTATTATGTATTTATCTTCTGAAATTTTAAAACTTCCTAGGAAAATGTCAGTTTATCAAATTCAATTATGCAACCTTCAGACTTACTAAAACCTTACACTTTTCTACTTCCCACATGCTTTCTATATTTAAGAGGAGCCTTTTTTGCAGTAACTAGCCTTGACAGAGATAATTAGGAAAGCAGTTGGCTTTCTTCCTACCTCCTTAATCTATAATTTTTTACTTTTTCAACTTGTTCCTCACTCCAAGACAGAACACCTCCATCTTGAGAATATTTCAGTGGTCACAAGAGCTTCCTGCAGGAGCAATTGTTTAGGAGTGGTTTGAGTCTAGTCTGCAATTCATTACAATTCCAATGCCAGGTTGGTTTTAATGGCTTATTTTAAGAGACTCCAACAGCAGTGATAAATACTGAGGAGGCCTATCAGCCAATCCTGTTTTCATTTGTAAGGGTTTTACACAGCTCTTTTCAGTGGTTTGTAGTTGCTTTAGTCAACTTGTCTCACAGCATGAGGCTGTGTTCTTCCTTTTAAGTCAGGTCATAACTGAGTGTGCTGGGAGGTGTTTGGCATTGTGAGAAGCACAATGGATGAATAATTACGACATGGTGTGGCTCCTGCTGGAGGTGTTTGGACAGGTTTGAGGACTCTCACTGCTTTTATGATTTGTGATTCAAATGGTATGGCTCTTGGTCAGAGGGTTTGATCTGGAATGCCTGCACATTGCTGGTTTGCTGTGAGGAATGTTAGTTCAACATTGTCAGTTAGAAGGAAAGGTTTTACTTCATTTTGTTCCCAGAAAAGATAATGAAATTATAACTCATTGATAAGTTTTACACTTAAATATGTACTTAGGTAACTCAGTTTTCCTTTTTCCTTCAGAAGGGCCCACTGCTATCAGTAGGATTGGACATGACATAAATGTTGTCTGTTTAGGGACTGTTTTAAGTAGCTTCACAAGAGAATACTACTGCAGATTTTGTAGGGCTTTCCATTTATGTATTTCCTTATTAAAAATATACCTTTCTGTTTTATTTTTCACATGCTACTTCTAAGTACATTTGGACCAGCATACTTCAGCATGGTACCTCCTAGATTATTTAGAGATATTTGAAGTAAATGGATTTTTGATTTTTTTATTTTTAATGAAGGGGATCAATAAACAACTACCTTTATGCAGTAAAATTCTGTCAGGAAATCTGAACTTTGATTAGGTGCTATTTAGAACTGAACTGTCATGGTACTAGAAAATTATTTCAATCATTGATTCATGTATATAAGTGCACTGTAGAGTATTATGCATCTGACATTGCCTGTTCCTCCTTTGAAGACACAGGTGGGCAATGGCCTTTGTAAAACATCACAGGGCTGTAAAAAGACCAGATGATGGCAGTGGCAGAGACCAAGGTGGCAATGGCTGGAAACAACAAAGGCATCTTGACCTTTTTCTTCCTTTGGTCCTCCCAGCAGCTGTAATCCTGTACTGGGGAGGAGGGTCACAGCAGGGCAGCTTAGTGGCTGTAGAGCATTTCCTTAACATAAAAGGAAAAGGCTAAGAAGGATATGTATTAATCCTTTCCTTCTCCAGAGGTTAAGTTAATAACTTGATGGTAGGAAAAGGAGCCCAGAATTCTGATGTCAGACCAGAATTCACAGCTGGGTGCATTTCATACAGTAACTGCTGAGTATGAAATGTGCTGTCCGTCCTTAGGAGCAGGGCCAAGCTGAGCTCTAGTTCAGATCTCCTCTCCATTGGGTTACCCGTGTAATCACTGGGCTGCAGTGTCAAGCTCACTTGTGCTCTCACATATTGCTTCAATGAAGGATTCCTTTTCAGTAGGGACCCAGAAAGGCCTCTCTTGCAGCACAAGTGTGTGGACAGTGTCTTCCTGAGGCCAAGACAATTTACATTTGGGTGTGTGAAGCAATCAGTTAAGATGTCCTAGTTTCAATGCTTTTGGATCAAAGAGAACAGTGTGGCTTTTCTGCATTCACTACTGGTGCTTTATGCACTGGGGAAAGGGAGTACTCAAGGGCTGTGCTTTTTATTTGGGTGTGTGTTGTGCAGGTGCGAAGGGTATCTGTGTGTTTGATTGGACTTAGAGGAAGACAAGCAGGTGGGGCATCTGTGTTGATGCCCACCAGGCTGCTCCAGGTCCATGAAGATGGAGTCAGTTCTAAGTATAGCATGCAGATTATATATTTAGTCACACATGCGAGAACACTTAGGGACTGCGAAGAACATTGACCTGTAGAGGATTGATGATGGTTGGAGATTTACCTGCTGGGATATTGATGCCTTATTCCATTTTAGTTTGTTTTCAGCATTTTAGTCTTCTTGTAGATCTGGGTCTAAGATATCAAAGTAATTCAATGAACTCCCGAATGTAGTTTTTTGGAGTTTATTTTTCTATTGGCACGTTTTCAGAAATCTGCTCAAAGTGAAAAACCTGTCTTTGATGTAATCACCTGCAACAAAATAGTAAGCTGGGCTATGTTCAGACATCATTAATCCTTTGACATGCATTTAAGATGTTTATCCTAAAGAAAACATTGTTAACAGTCTTCATAAGAATATGTTGGATTTTACAAGGCTCTCTGAAGCAGCATTTTAATAACTTGGTAATTAGTCTTGTAATTATTAGGAAATGAGCAGAAGTGGTTTAGTGAAACTGGGCCCCACATTGGAACTTTCCCTGAAAAAGAGAAGCATAGAGAATCTTCAACAATCACATGGCAAACATTTTCTGTGGCCGCTTAACTGTGTATTATTGTCATATATACTGAATTCTTAATACTATTTACTGAGTTTTTCTAGAAATCAGCAGGACTTAAAATGAAGCACTCTTTGGCCACGCTACATGAAATATGTCAAGTTTCACTTCCAGCTTTGAAGATAGCTGGTATTTCAGGGTCTCATTTTCCATCCTTGTTGCTGGGGAGAGGACATGCAGACTAGGACATGGCCATGGGATGCCCCTGTGCGTCTGAGCCAGGGTCCACACAGCTTCTGACCGATCTCATCCAGAGAGAGTTGGCAGGAGCATCTAATGCAGTTGGGCTCCAGTTCATAGATGTTAAATGGCTGCATCAGTGCATGAGTCAGACTATAACTTGGGATGAATATTAGGTCCCCATCTGTTCCATTATGTAGTGGTTCATGTCATGTACCTCCCACTTTGCAGTCAGTACAGTCGTGTTGTAAGCAAAAGCAAGTTGGCTCTGGTTTCTGTTAAATTTTAGGAGATGCCCCGTCTCTCAGTCTTTGTTTCACCGAAAGGCCAAATCAAGAGTTTTCTTGTTTAGTTTTTTCTTAAAAGAAAAAGCAAGTCTTTCAAACGTGGAGGAAAGGGAAACTTTGCAAGAGCCACCTGACACTGTAAAATCTCTGCTTGTGTTGTAAACTTGTCTCATTTTTCTAAATACAAAATAGGGAAAAATAGTTTCAAGAGCCATAGAAAAACATATTCTAGGCAGAGTGATACCATTTTCATTTTCCATTAAACCTAGCCCTTCTTTTTTTAATAAATTCTATCCACAATTATGCTGTATTCAATTATGCATTTCAGCTTCAGGCTAATGAAAATCTAACATTTGCGATTGTATCAAATTAGCCCTGAAGACTGAGAAAGTACTTAGTAATCTATGCAGCTTGGCCTATATTAAGTACTGATTGATTTAATGTATGAATACGTTTTATAAACTGAATAAAATAGCAAGCCAAAACCTAAAATATATAAATAATATATTATCATAGATTGTATCTTATAATTACAATTTGTACTTTTTGGAAGTATATGTGGACTCTAAACATTTAGAAATCATCGGGGTTCTATCATTCACCATTTCTGCCATCCTTTTTTCAGCTCATGATTTAGTTTCCTCCTTCTGTGGTTTGTCTGTCAGGTGTTTGTCATGTGGAGCACGTTGATGCTGTTGGGGCAGCTGCATCCAGCAAAATTCTCTGTGTGTGACTTGTCGATTTTCTTCTCACAGGCATTTCTAGATGGCCTAATCTTCTGTTTGTTACTGTGAAGTTTGTCAGTTGGATAAAACAATTATAAGAAGAGTAATAGAGAACCAAGTTGGTGACTTGAAAATAAGTTTCAAGTTTTTTGGGGTACATGAACTCAAGCTTGATTTTCAGCCATGTGAATTTCTTTGTATTATTAAGGAGTGTGTGTCCAAGCTGCTTCTGAACTCGAGGGCATTTACTGTAAAGAACTTGGAGGGAACAGTTTAGGGCCTACCAGGCTGGCAGACATCCAAGATTAAGGATGAGGACCTGAGGAGTCAAGTCTAGGTGTGAATAACTGGATAACTCAGACAGGTACCATGTTACATTTGCCAACATTTGGTTTCTGTGCCTCAACAACCGGAATAAGGTAGTGAAGAATAATCAGCGCAGATTGGCTGAGCACAAACCACATCAAACAAATCTAGTTTCTTCTTTAGATCAAAGGGCAGCAGAACAGATGAACAGGAAGAAGGAAATGTGTTTTGAATTAGCAAGCGTACTGAAATTTCTCAGACAAAGAGTTGAATTTTCTAATCTTGAGACTAAATTAACCTCTCATTCTCAATCCAGTTCTATTCACCAGTTTCCTTGAAAAGGTCAAATGCCATAATGTTGGGGAAAACAAAGCAGGGGTCCTTCAGAGGAGATAGTCAGATTTTGGTGCCCCTTGGAGCATGACAAGGAGTATTTAGGAAAAGTCTAAATATAACTAAATTCAGAAGCATATATATATATATATGTAATTAATCTTGTCTTAGAGCTTCCAGCCATACGTTTCCTTGATTCTATCACCTGTATTTAAAGCTCTTACATGACTGTGTTACTGCCTATCCAAAACATTGCAATATATAAACTAAAAATAGCTCTATATTCTTCTCCATTAGAATGTGTAAGCACAGCTTTCCTAGCCTGCAGCAATGCAGACCAAAGCATTCTTCACAAACAGCACTATTAAACTACTCTGTGTGGCACACAAAGATGTATTAAAACAAATACAGCGTATCGTTGTCTGTCTGGATGAGGCATTGAAGGAGAAGGAATGCCCTGAGCAACACAGCCCTTCTTCAATCCCACTCAGTCCAAAAAAAAAAAAAAAACACAGAGGAGAAACTGCCTCTTGCACATAAATGCACTTTGACACTTTTCTAAATAGAATCTTTATGCAGAGAGCTGAAATGAAAGCCAGGCCATAAAAAGGCTTTTCCGAGAGCAATCTCCTGAAAGTCACAGCATATTAGAGAAATTTTAAAAGTCACGGAACCTAAGTTCAGGCCCTGGCATCTTGGGGTCTTAAAATTTATGACTTCTTCTTGGTGGGAAAAGGGAGAAGGAAGTATTTTTTGTACTGGGTTTGCTTTTCTCAATCCTCAAGTATAATCCATGCCTGTAATGCTTCAGTCAGTTTTCAAAGTGGGATCTGAACTGTCCTTTGGGTTCCTTAGCTTAGGATAGATCAATATATTCATTTAATAGCATAGGTAAGGAGAGAACCCCCAAATAATAGCAGATGTGACATCAGATAGTGGGAAGAAGCTTACACGGACACAAGTTCTCTGTGTGGAAAAGAAACCAATGTTCTTGCTGGTTTTTTCCCTTGGTTTCAGAAGCACTGAAATCAGACAATACCCATAAAGCAGTTTTTGCAAAGCGTTTCAGTCTCCCAGTAAAAATACAAAGCAGGAGCACCTTCTAAAACAAAGTCCTTATTTGCTTGGAATTAGACTTTGGCTCCAAGTGAGAATGCCAGCATGAAGCCTGTTTTAGTCCTAAAACCAGTCAGAAAAGAGTTGGGTGGAGCCAGAAGATGCTCATTGTGTTCTGCTACTCCTGCCTGTGGGAGAGGGAGCGTCCAGAACGACCTGCTCACAAGTTCCCAGGTGCTAAACCAAAGCCTGACCTTGCTTTGTACTCTGAGGCAATTTTGGTTACAGGAATGCTATTGCCGCTTCATATTGCATATAGGGAAAGAACTTGCTGTGTAACATTTTTCAGTTATTAGAAGTGTTTAAACCAAAATGCAATCGAGTACTTAATGGAAAGAAATGTATGTACAATTTGTCGTATCTAAATGCTGCAGCAGGCAGTTTGAGTGTTTGGAAGACTTAGTAGAGCTACTCTAAATTAAGACTGGAGTAGTGAACCAAGAACCAGTCAGATGATCCAAAGGAGTGAGAGCTCTAGAGGTTTTTTGCATAGAAAAGGCAAACAATGTTGGTATATACCACATGGGATTTGGCTAATCACAGTCCTAAATGCAAAACACAGCACTGCACCAGCTACTAGGAAGAAAACTAATTTGATCCCAGCCAAAACCTGGCCAAGTAGTCAAAATTCAAGTAGTGCTTATCAAGCCTAAGAAAGTCCTTCAGCATTTGCTGTATTCTGTTCTTCTTGTAGAAAATGTCAAGTGCCACTTGAAATCGAGATGAAGTTTGTAACACCCAAACTAGGTTCCATTTTCTCCTAACTGTAGATCAGCTAGTAGGGAGTTCAGTGTTCTGGATTTCAAACAAGACTGTATCCTCTGGACAGAGTGTCTGCTGAACTCCCACCTGAAGTACAGTTTATCAAAACCTAAATCCAGACTAGGGACTGTTTTCAGCAGCTCAAATATGATCCAGTGCAAAAGTGGTGTTTGCAGTTTGTGAGAGAAACAACAGCCTGTGTGGATCTGTTCTCTTTGCTATAGAGCACCTACTAAGTACTGGTGGCATTAAAACAAGTTGGGTTATTTCTGACTCTAGAGCAACATGCTGACCTTTTTGTTAAGTGTGCTGTGGCGTGCTGCAGATGGACAAGAGACATCTCCTTTCTTTTGCTCTTTCCATTTTCAGAAGGGAAGCCAAGTGCAGGCAGGGCATTTGTCGTGTGTTTCTGGATCAGTGATGAGCATCACGCTGCCTTTCTGCCCCTGCGCTGGTTGTGCAGAGTTTGCCACCTGCGGCGTGTGGCTGGTGCCGTGTGTGCAGACACGCAGCTCTCACAGCTCCAGCCTTACCCAGTGTGCAAGAGCAGCTGCAGTGATGGCAGGGCTGGAGGAGTCAGTGAGCTGTGCTGCTTCCCTCCCAGCCCCTGTGCCTTTCCAGCAGGCAAAACATCCAGTCTGTGTTTCTTACTTGGTGCTGCTGTTTGCTGATCATGTTAGTTGAGCTAATTAATTATTGGTAGCACAATTACACCTATGCCTGTTAGAGTTTTACCACTGGTCTTGTCCACAGACCATTTTTTCAGAGTCACTGAAGCATTTACAAGCACCATCTGACTTGGTGCTTGGTCATGAGATTTCAGATCCTAGGGCTCTTGGTTGCTGTTGGATTGCACATTTACAGACAGGTGTTGGTAGAGAGGAGCAAAGGGGGCAAGTTAAAATGTGTTGCTATATGTGTGTACAGAAAAGTGCAAGGTACTAAAATTCAATGTGACTTGTTTCTATCAAGGCCAGTGAGTACATTCAGTGTTTTAAAAAGCTGAATAAGTAAACTGGGCTGTGTTCTGCTGACTCCTGTGGGGATAAGAATGGATCTCAGGGATGCCCAGTTAGCAGCATCAATAAGAAAATTCCTACTGCGCCTCTGAGGCTGAGTTCTTGGGGGCTGTCTTCATCTCTTACGTGGCCCGCAGGAGGGAATAAAGATGCCCTCGTGTTTGTTAAATGTCCGCAGTGTTTTAATATGTTTGCGTTTATAATTAAAGCTTCTGTTCCTTAGTATTCCTCTGATGCCTGGAAAAATTAGCAGCCTGCCAGTGCATTTCTGCTGGAAAAAAGGTGCTATTGGGGTTTGCTGTACTTTACAGAGCTTGGACAGAATCAGATTAATTCTTATCATTTTTAGTTTGGCTTTTGGTTCTTGTTTTCTTAATTTTAGGTGATGATTGGGTGCATGCCATGTCCCGCACCTTGTTGTTCCTTAGCAAGTCTTTGAACTGTTGGTCAACAGGTTTGTATTGTATAGAGAACACTTAATTCCATTACATTAGTTTTGCTAGAAAATGTATTTGGTTGTGTGAGGGAGAAGGGATTGTTAAAGCTTAGAGGATGAAAATAAATTTGATGAGACTCCTCTTCAAATCTCACGTTTTGTGAGTGCTTTCTTTTTATATCAGGTTAGTCTGTTTTGTTTAATTCCTTGATGAAAGCAGAAATAAGCTGACAAGAAGTGAAATCAGTGGGCAAGTTAGATCCAGAAGGAAAAAAATGCTAACCAAGGAGCTGTCAAAGGTGAAAACTCTTGGGCTCCAGGCCATTGGTGCTGTGGTTCCTGGAGAGGCAGAGAAGGTTCCCATCCCCTAGGGGTGGGAAGTGAAATCAGAGTTAGGCTGCCTCAGGGGTGGATTAGAGAGCCCTCATGTGAAAAAGTGTTTGAGATTTGCTGATCTAAGGAAGCTGCTATGCTTTGGCTTTTTCCTACCTCTGTACATGGAAGGTAACCTGTAGTGACTTTGCCTGTCAAGTGCTCCCATTCTCTAGTCCAGATCTTACTCTGTGCCTTCCACTGTGGTACTGAATTGGGCCTCCAGCTGACCAGCACTTGAGAGTAAAGGCTTGTCAGCTGTTTGATCCAGTCCTGCTGCCGATTGCAGTCGTGTTCTGTACTACTCACAGTAGTAAACAACAGCTTTGTGGAAATCAAAAACTTAGAAGGAGCAGTCACAGCAAGGAGAGAACTTGATTTAATAAATGAACAACCACTGCACCAAAATAGATCAGAACTGGCTCAGAGGGTCAGAACATTTCTTTCCCCTAAGGCAGTAATTTGTAAGTAAGGAAAAGAAGCAAAATCAAATAAACTGGGAGCAGAGTAGAAGAGAACCAATAACATCCATGATGCCAGTGATACAGAAAAGTCAGTAGCAGGAGGAGGGATGAGCTAATAAAAAGAAGCAGAGGAGGAAAGAGATGAAGGCTCCCAGCTCATTACAGCTGGTGGTGCTGCTCTGTCTCTGCTTGGCAGACTCGCAGCGTGGCTCTCTGTCATCCCTATAGGTGGTTTTGGTTCCACTGTTCACCAGGAAGAAAAAAATTCATCTTCCCAGAAACGCTCCTGCAGATTTGGATGAGTTTATAAGACATGATAGGATTTTGTCAGCAGTGACGAGATCTTTCAGGGAGACTGGTGATTAGTATAACAAGATTGCTGTTATTAGGAGTTGGCTGGCAAAATTACAGAATTACATGGGAAAAACTAATAGGAATTGTTGATGATACTTGCGAAGATGCTAAATTCGTCAGCCAAGACAAATAAAACTTCAATATTTGATTGCTGTTTTTTTCTGTGGTGAAAACCATCTAAAACAGAATCACAAGTGATTAAGGAAAATTGACATCAGTGAAGGGAGAAAAGGAAGCACATCTTAGGGTGAGAGGCAGAAGGAAAATCTAGTGAGGAACAACTCTTTTATCTCAAGGTTTAGATTTAGCCCTGAGATTTTTAGGGCTATCAGATTCTCTAACAGTTCTGACGTTTTAGTAACAATTACTGAAATTGTTGGTGAGCTGCATCAAGAGACCACTGATAGAGGAGGATCTGGACTCCATGGTCACAAATGTACATTCACAGTGACAAACACTTATATTTTTCTTGTTCGGTCCTTGCCAGTGCCTTATCAGCACTCCACGTGACTACATCACTGTTCTTACTCCCTCACTGGAGTTATTTCCATAGTGATGTTTTCCATGGGATTTTTTTCCTCTCTGGTAGATTTCAAGCAGATATCCATCATCTGGAAAGGGACATCCCAGTTTTGGAAAAGAGTTTGCCGGAAAGGATGTGGAAGTGATTGCTCTTGGCAGTGCTGTAGCTACTTGTAAGTTGTAATTTATACCAGGCAGACACAGAATGCCATCTGGTCGTGCCAGAGCCATTTGAAAGGAAGCACAGAAAGGCACGTTTGAGTTGGCCATCTGTCCTCGTATCTGTAACTTCATAGAGGGAGGTGTTGGCATGGCCAAGGCAGGGAGCTGAGGCTTTGTTGCTTTCAGAGAGCATGGAAGGAGGATCTGGCACAGCCCTCTCGTGCTGGAGCTCCTTGGATTTTTTCAAACTTGATTGTGTAAGGTAGAAGGGGAAAAATGCCAGCTTCAGTCTGCGTCTTGGGTTTCTCACTCACATTTCCCAGCAAGAGCATGAGTTTGGGGACGTGGATAGGTATATCCAGTTCTGGAATCACTGTCTTGGGAGTAGTTGCTGTCTCACTTGAGGCAAGGTTGTAACACAGAGTTAACAGTTCTGAGTGGTGAAGATACTTCTGTGGTTTCATCCGTTTTTTTTTAAGGGGTTTGGGGTTTTTTGGGGGAGGAGAGCACTGGTTTGGGATTATTTGTGGGGCAGGGTTTAGGACATGAACTATGTGTCAAGCCACTTTCTGTGAAGCCAAAGGAAAATTTTGGCTGCCTACTGCAGAGCTTTGGTGCTTATACTGAGTTCTGAGGAGCAATTAGAGTTTGATGGATGAGTCCATCCATTTGTTACAATTACTACTCATAAACCAGTGCTAATCTTGTAATTCATTTATGTAGAAAGCACAGCGCGCGTATTTTGTATGAGCTCTTTACAGAGCCTTCACAGTTCAGGAAAAATGAATGCAATTCTAGGACATCTTCCCTACCAATAGGTGGTTCTGCCTGCTAGGGTAAAGGGTTTGGTTCCCTTTTATTTAACATCCTGAGCTGTCTGGTGGCCAGATAGCCACAGAAACTGCCCAAGATCCACCAACTGCAAAGGGTTCTCCAGAGAACTGGAGGCTGAGAACTTCCTCAAGGGCTCCTGCTGGTTGTGGTGTGCAGAGCACATCTCCCACAATCCTGCACAGTGCTCTAGGCAGGGGGTTGGGACCTGAGCTGAGCTGGGTTTGCTCCCAGGCTCGTTCAGCCCCGAGCTGCCGTGCCTCAGGTGTGTTGTACTTGGAGGGCATGCCTGGCACACCGAGCTGGTTCATGGCTCCAAGGCTCTGGTGCTTGAGTTTGGGTTCAGCCAGCTGGTGGCAGTGGTTGGTACCTGGGCAGTTCTGTGCCTGCTGGGACAGCCCGGGAGCGCCTTTGTGTGCGTGTGGCATCTGGACAGGCTCAGGTGGGGCTTCTCTCAATGCTCTTCCGAGCTTGGTATTTAGGAGCTGAAGGCTTGCTTTGATCTTTGTTCTGTTTGATGCTGCATCAGCGAAGTAAATGTGAGTTCTATCAGTGACTTAGGTGCTGAATTAGACTTGAACAAATTGAATCCTGGTAATACTGCTGTTGAGGCATGGATCTGGTAAATACTTTGTTTAGTGAAAGAATGCCTTAAATTCTTACCCATATCTCTCAATTACAGTCCTCATTTAGCACAGGGAAAATGTGATGCATGTTTTTGTGATGGGGGTATGGGAAGGGGAAAGGAGGGGGGACAGCATATTTTAACTGAGAGCCTTTTTCAATTTTTTTATATACAGAAAGTAGAAATAGGTAGAAAGAAAATAAATTATAATATAGCAATTGTGAATTCTGTACTCGTGGAGAGCAGGAGGCTGTCCGGGCCTTTTGGGAAGCAAACTTGGGGAAATGCAAAGTGCAGATCACAGCAGTTGTTCCCAGTGTGCTGTTTGGTATGCAGCGACTCCAGCACGCGAGGTCCTAAGCAGCAATCTTTGGAATCCATTACATTTGTTCCACAAAGTCACTCTAAAACCATTTAATCTCCTTCATCGGCGCTGCTGACATCTGCAACTTAGGCACCGAGGAGACGACTGAGGAGGAGATTTATCAGGCAGCTCTGTCCATTGATTCTTAGCAGGCCAGTTTCTGCACTTTAGGAAGGGCAGTGCTTCATTTTACTTTAGCTTTTGCTTTGACCATCTTCCATCTTCTCCCATAGTGGCTACACTGCTACTGCTGACCTAGCAACGCTTGCAGGTTTTATGAACAGAAATTAAATGGTGATTATCAATGGTGCCTTCCCAGGGATTACCTTGCACAGAACATAGTCCCCCTTCTCCACGTGTAATGTGGAAAGGCTGGGAGCACAAAAATGGTGAGGGACTGTGGCTTTTGTGTTTATTCAAAGGCTTTTTCGAACCAAGCGTTTAATAGCAGATTGGTCTTTTTTTCCAAATCCTTTTGAGGGCACAAGAGGGCACAGAAGCTGTGGCAGAAATCCTGAATGCAGCAGAAGGAGCAGCTTGTTTCACACACTAGTGCTGGCACCAGTAAATGGGTATTGGCAGGGTGACTGAGTGAGGGACTCTGGGCTGGGAAGTAAATCAGCAGCTTTTCTCTGGTTTATTTTCTCTTGCTTAAAAGGCCAGTGCAAAGGAAAGGGAGGCAGAGAAGATGGTAAACTTGCTGTAGAATTTTTAAAGCTTTCAGTATTGATCTGACACCCTGAAGTTACAGAAGCCTCTATCTGGAGTCAAAGAGGGAAGAGTTAAGCCAATGCTTTGTGCTTAACTTAAGAAATCTTTTAACTGGAGATTATACTGGGCTGAGTAAGGCAGACTCTTAAGGCAGGTAAATTCCCAGGAGCCGAGGCAGTTTGTCCCTGCATTAAGGTGTGAGCTGGATTTGCAGGAAGATCAGTATCACATCCCACCGCAAATCCGCTGGCGCAGCAGCAGCATTGAAGGTCTGTCTGTCCATGGCAGTGTCACAGCAATGGGGATTGCTTTACCCCTGCTTTCACAGGGAATGGTTCGTTCTCCAGAGGCACATGGGAGCTGGGAGTCACACTGGTCGAGAGCTATATAGCTCTTTCCTCAAGTCCTACAGTACAGAGGTCGAAAGTACAGGAAACTGAGATTGTCTAAAAATGCTATTGGAAGGCTAAGCAAAATTATCCCAGAGCATAAAGGATGTTGGAAGACGTTTTCTAGAGAGAAACAAAATTGGACTGAGATCTTAGTGCTCAGTAAATACTGCTTATGAAGTAGTTGAAGCCATTTAGACTCAGTTCTCTCACCTAGTTGTATATTGTTGTGAAAAGCAGTATTTCATCAGTTTAGTAATGATCATAAATTATAAAGTTGCTCTAAAACTGTTAGTTGTTTCCCAGGTAAGTGATATTTGGGCTTCTTCAGCTGATATTGCATGCTAATCAGAGTAAGGAGTTCAGTAGGTAGATGGTGTTAAATTAATTAGTAATTCCCACTTGGCTTTTCTTGCTAACATCTTGACTTTTAACACGCATCCTTCACAATTCAGAAATAGAAATGTGTCTCTGAGAGATCTGGGAGAGGTCAAATAGAATCTTAGTCGCAGGCTTTGTGGGTCTATAATTAAATACGTTTCTGAAACATGGCATAATGTGCAAAAACTTGCCTAGTTGCTGTTCTTTGGAATTCCTTCTCAACAGAGAGCTATTACTGTCTTGGAGGTTTCTGACTGCAACAAATTAAATACCATCTGCTAAAAGAACTGTGGCAATACCATCATCTAGAGTACTTCCCTTCTGGTTACTGTGGGCCCAATACAGGGAATATTCAGAGAAAACAATGAGACAAAGACCGTGTAATCCTTACTTTATTGTATCGTGGCCACAGAGATAGCCTCCATAAAGATCTGGGAACCCACCGTGTTAAGTGTGAGTTGGGTATGGCTGGATTGAGGTGTATTTGTAGCTGAGAGAAATTATGTGACCTTACTGAGGCAATTAGGGTTGTGAGAGTAGCTTTTCTACTTTTCAAGTAGTTCACTTTTATTTTATCATACCAAAGAAATGAGGAGAGGGATGAGAGATGTGGAAGGGGATGAATGAAAGCTGAGAATTTGTGGAAAAAAGAGGATGGGTTGGAAAGTAGGTTACTGTCCCAGCAGAGGTGTGAGGGAAGGAGCCAGGGAGCAGCTGAGGTACTGCATCATGAGTCGTGTTCAAGGGCTTGAAGGAGATCAAGTGATGCTGTCACCTCTGCTGGTGAGCTCTGGGTGGTACCTGCCACGAAGGCCCTGGAGATGAGTTCCCGTTTTGAGATCCCAGAACCAAAGACCAGGGGGCAAGAGGAGGATACCAATAGCTGGGAAAATGCACAGGAACACAAATTGTCAAGGGCAGCCTTTAGCTTCCGGAGAACAGTGAACATCTGCTAGATGCTTTGCTAGCTTGGGAGCTGCTCTGTCATTCGTGCCGCACTGTTTTCATTTAGGCTGGTCCTCATCTGTTTACCCTAACTCATCAGGCAAATATGGCAAATCTCTTCAGAGGAATATTCTCTCCAGAAGAACGAAATCTGAAGGCACATGCAAGTCCCAGCTGATCTGTGTTAGTTTTGTTTATTCTCTCGTTCCAGACAGTAAACTAAACAATTTGTCTTCCATTAACTGGTTTCTCTTGTACGGAACAGCACGCTTATTGAATAATTTCCATCACAGAAGTTTGTTTTAATGAAAAGTTTTGAAAGCCCTTCCTTCTTTAACTGCGCCAGTGAGAGACTCAAAAAGGCTGCCCAGAATTATAACAAATTACAAAGGTACATACATTAAATACTGCTTTTGTTTTTGGTCTTTGTCTAAAATTAATGGGTTTAAGGTTAAGATATACATCTTACCCTTCAGCACCATCCCTATATTGAAGATGCAGACAGAGAGCTTTCTCTTTCCCTGCTCAGAGAAGGAATGCTTTGACTCTACCTGCAGCTTTCTCAGGAAGCACCTGATTCTTACACTATTTTTCCAGTTGAAGACCCTCCTCAGGTGTACATGGAGTAGCTCCAGAGGTGTGGGTTTCTGTATATGCTGCGATGCTCTTCCTCAAAGGCAAATGGATTTTTCTTTCTATCATGTTTGCATGTCTGGCTGATAGCTGAAGAAACCTACTTGAGACGTTTGTAATTGAATCAACGGATGTTTATATAAAGAAAGGAGATGTAAGTTTGGAGAAAAGTTGGCTCATATCTGTCTGTACTGCTTAAGGAGTTCAATTTGGGCTAAAGTAAAAAAGCCTTTACAATTGGACATCTTCTGTTTGGCTGGACTTGGTGTCTCAGCATAAAATAAAATAATAACACAGATACAGGTATGAATATAAACATTGGGAGGCATCCAAGATAGAAGTATTTAAACTATTTTTAATACATGAATATATTATTGTAATCACTTCACCTGGTTTAATCATTCCCTTTTGGCTGCCAGGAAAAATAAATTGGTAGTGTACAATAGGTCAAGGATCTGGTAGGGAACAGAATGTGCAGTCAGTAAATCTGTACAAGCATGCAAGAAGCTCAGCCACAGCTGAAAGTGCAGCAGTGGCCCCAGCCTTTGCCTAAGGATGACGTTTTAAGAAATTGTGACTACTTTCAGGACATGGGTTGTTAGACTGGACTGCATTCATTTCTATGTGCTGCCTGTATGGACAAAAAGAATTCACTCTCTTCAGCCAGCTGGCACACTGCATTGGCAGGCTGCTGTTCTGGGCTGCTCAGGTGCAGTGATGACACTGCTCCATCAGAGAGAGAAAAAACCCCTGTGGTTCAATACTCAGGGACTGGGTTTGCAAAGGCAAGCCCTCAAAAGTTGAAGTACAGAGTTAGAGTTTTGAATCTCTGAATTTCGTCTGGCACTTCTGTGTATGAAATTTATCAAACCTTTATTTCTGTCTCCTGACATCAGTATGTACCTTTTCTTTCTATGGTGTTCCTTCTAGGCAGCCCACAGATACCTGCCAGTGAATGTGGGGAAATCGAGTCATTTTTTAGTGTTCAGTGTGAGGTGCACTGTTCTATTTACTACGCAGTGCCCTAATATCACACTTAGTTACAGATTTAATCCTGGTCTCAGGGGCTTTCTGTGCAGTTCATTATCGCAGCATCGGAGCGTTTTGCAAATGTTAACAGGTTTATCTTCTCGACTCATTCTGAGTGCTGGTATCATTACGGGCTCCTCTGAGAATTTCCTTGCTGGTCTTTAATTATTTTTCACTGAATATTTGCAAATGGCAGCTTCAGACACTGCAATTCAGTGAACGTTGGGCAGATTTGTTGGACGTCAATAAGCATCCATAATTCCTGAATCTTTGCTAGTAATTTAGCAATGAAAAGTAATCCACTGCACATTGCAAAAGTATGAGTGCTGCAAAGCTCCTTAACTAAGCACTTGTAAGTTTGTTTCCTTGTTTTTAATTGTTGACCTTAGATATTTTCTCTGGTTCTGTTTTTGGAAAAAGCTGAGCCTTTTATTTTTTAAACTTCCTAAACCAGTTTTTGTGGACTGTTGCCCAAGCTGTTCAAAGCCTGCAGAATGTTAAGCCATTGATAATGATTTTTTTTAAAAGGCATGCCAGAAAAAAACAACTGTAATTAATACTTGTAAACACGGTGCAGTTCAGTAGCTTCAATTTGTTATAACCCAATTATTAAAATAAGTCATGGTGTTTTAATATGATATAAAGTACATAGAAATGCTATTAGAACATATATCTAACTTGTAATAAATATTTCTAACTGCCTAGTGTTAAGTCAGCTTTAACTGAGGTGAAGAGTTTCTCCAGGGTGTTGATGTGAACCCATTGTGTCTCTGTGAGCCCTCCCATCGCTCTCATCAGTGGTGCTGGCACCTGGTCTCCAAGGGCTGCCTCCTTTCTCTCTGGACTGCAAGTAGGTCACCATTGCAGCAGTATGGCAAGTGGAACGTAGAAAAAACAGAAAACAAAGAAAAGCAGCTGGGAAACTGGGAAAGGTCTGTTCAGATTCATAGAACCGGCATCATTGTCAATGGGAAATCCAAAAGTACTTGGAGAACCACATTTTAACCCACTTTATAAAAAGCTGTACGCTGCACAGCCATAGTCTAGTCTTTGCAAGAACAACTTAGTCCTTCATGTGTAATTTTCTACTTTATTTCCATGCTGAGTATTTTTTTCCTTTTTTCATTCTATAGAGTGGAGAACCTTGATTAAAAAGTCATAAATTACTAGTGTATTAGGTAGATGAAGAGCAAGGACCAGATTTAAAGGACTTTAAGGGATCCTGTGACAGTGAGTTTTAGCACATATCCACACGCGTTTTTATGTGCTTTTACACTTAGTTATTGATGTGAAATGTAATTCCCCTTAGGTGTCACCTTGGAGGTGCTGAAATGGCTGTGAAAATCCCTTGGCACTGGTTAGCAGAATTAATGTGTGTAAAAGATAACATATCGTGACATGACATGAAGACAGCTAGCCTCAGCTTTTTGTGTTGTACAGCTCTCTACAGGTCCTTCACTTCGAAACATGTTCTATTTTGCCTGTGTTTAAATGAGTTTTGTTTTTATGACCTAATATAATTGACTTGGTTGTTTCAGCTTCTGAAATGAAAAATCCTGTATATCCTCTATATATGTTGCCTTCACAAATGCTGCTGACCTCTGGGGCCAGAGCTCCAATGTAATTTTTACCTGAGCATGCCACAGTTTTATGGGATTTTAATTGGGTATGAAGAGGTGAGATAGATATAGTTGTAGAAATAGATGCTTGCACTTCTGATCTGTGCTTGAAAGGGCTTTGCAGGGTGTCAGGAAGAGGATTCTTCTGCCAAAGCACCTGATGTGGGGAAGGGCAGCAGGCGTGAAGGCTTCCCTCATGCTGCATCCCAGCCCTGATGTGCTGGGCCAGACATGTTGTCATTGTCCTCTACCAAATTTAGAAGGGGGAATTGACTGTTAGCAAGAATGATGCTTATAGAAGTGGGAACACCACAGCAGCATTATCTCTAAGGCTGCTCTTCTGTGTGTACCTGTTTGGTTCGCTTTCTCTTTGCTTTACATTTTGCTGATGCTCTCTTGCTCCATGTCCTGGGACTATTCTATTCAAGCCATGTGCCAGAAATCATCACTTTTACTGAGGAAATTGCTGTGTTCTCTATTGAATCCTCACTATTTTCTCATTGCAATGTTCAGTGGGATATTGTGATCTTAAATGAGTCTGAATGGTTGTTAAATCTCATTTCTAATGCATATGGTAATTTAAAATATCACAGTGGCCACTTCTTCCTGATTTACACTTTCTTACAAATTAATTTTTTTTATGCAACAGGAAGATGATCCTTGTGTAAAAAGGTTCGCTTCCTGAAAGCAGAGGGAAGACACTTTAGGGGTGGTGTTACTCCTACCCATCATTGTCCCAAACAGTGGAATTAAATTGAGTTAGATAAGGGTCTATGGCATGAGCTGAGCATGGCAAAGATAAAAGGCTGTTGATGTTTCTGCAGAGGTATATGATAAATTTTAAAATAACTTAGAGTTACTGAATGACTGAGAGGGAAGGAAATTAGGTTAAAAGAAAAATTAATGTATATTTATACTTAAGTACATGTATGTGTTGGCCATGTGTTTATCATCTGAGGGACAAGAATAATTAAAAGCATGGTGATGGATAAATGATACAAGAGTGCAGGCAGATGCAGAGGAATAAATGTTCTGCTCTTAAGTTAGGAAAAGTTTGGTCCCTCACATCAGCTTGGCTTTACCCAGCCCATTCAGAAATACTCAGCATCTAAATTCCCTGTCCATTTGTGTAAGAAATTAGACACTGCTCCCTCATTTCACTAGAAGGAGGTAGCAGATAAAGATGCTATTGAGGCAGCACTTGAAATATTTCAGGAACTAAGTGGCTCTTGCCTTAAGAACCCCCTGGGCTGTATGTAACATAAATGTAGTTGGTGCTTTCTGAAAGGGTCTTTATAGCTTGGTTGGAAGTCTGTTGGCATGGGGATGTTGGACAGCTATTGATATGTTCTAATAATGGAGATAAAACAACCAGAAGTGGCAGAAAGTAGCCTAGAAAGCTTCCCATAAGTTGGATTGCAAGCCTTTGAGCAATTAGTACATTGTCGTTTACTTATGTTAAATTGTGGATATTGAAACCTATACTGCAACTACAAAAATCATGACTACTACCTTGTTCCAAGCTCCATGTTACTGTTACTATAACAGAATGATTGTCATGGACTGGAACCAGAAATTATATTTATCTGGGGGGGACTGAGAAGAAAATCCATAGTTGAGAACCCCCTTGAATGGTAGGGCAGTATACTGACTTGTTCAATGTCAATGCAATTGGATGTGCAGATGCTGTTACTAACTGGGCATTCTGTTCATTGAGTTCTCATCAAACTGTGGTGCAAGGCAAGTTCTTTAACTTCTGCTGCTTTCAACTTCTGCAGCACACTTCCTTTGAAGTTTCTTAACTTTTTCTTCATTTTTCGTTTCTTTTGGTTACTAACCACTGTCAAATAAAAGAGGAAAATCGCAGGTTTTGGGACAAGACAGCATGAGTTGATAGAAATATTCACTAGCTCTTTTCCTTCATCACCTATTTTGTTCTTTTGAACGTTATTGTGAGAGTCTGCTGGCTTTAATTCCCCTGCAAAGCTAAATGCCTGTTCATTATTTAATTCTGAAAAACTCCCATTGATGAATAACACTTGTGGAAGAGTAACATTCAAATTAGAAATTATTGTTAAATGTTTTTGAAAGGTACTTGGGTGACTTTTAAGTTGTGACCTGGATAAGTTCCTGTTTTCTGAGATCTCTTCAGATCTTGAATCAGTAACTGTCAATACCATTTCATTCAGCAGGAGAATTGTCTGACTGTACCAGAAATTCCAGCTTTGTCCAACCAGCTGCCAACACATGGAGCCTGACCTCTGACAAGATCTAATAGTACATATATAGTGTAAAGGGAAAATTGACAATCCAACATCTGCAGTCCACAGGCATTTGGAAACCAAGTAAGGTTGCCTGTGCTGAATATCAAGTTAAGGGAGATGACACAGAATATCTAACAGTTGTTTTGGAAAGAAATTTAGAGAATTTATTTTAAATGGATGGGGAAATATGTGAATATTGGGGCCCAGATTCTGACTGGGACCATTCAGAGTTAGTTCAGTTGCAAGTAAATTACAGCTTCCAAATACGTGAGCTGCTTTTGTTTTCTGTAATTTGCAGATCTCAGAGCTAAAACATGCACCTCAGTATGGAGTTTCAGTTATAATGAACCAAAGAGATTTTCAGGTTCTACAGTGAAGTAGCTTTTATCACTCTAATGGCAACTATGATCTAAAAGGTAATAATTTTGCAACCTCAGCTTCTGTGCAGTTTAATAAAATGCTTCCTTTCTCCTTTAGTTTGGTTTGTCGGTTTCTCAGTTTCCATTCCCCACCTTAGAACTATATGCAAAACTGAGTTATTAAACTTTAGAGTCCTAGAGGAGGTAAGCAAGTATTTGTGGTGTAGTGTTTGATTCTCCTGTGGCTGGAGCAGCTGATGCCCATCTGGGTTTGTGTTTCATCTCAGCTTTATTACTCCTTTCTCACTCTATCATTTAGTTCCGACTCAGCGCTCCATTGGCACTTGTTTTTTCTAGAGCCATCAGCACATCCCTCAACCATGTTAGGCCTGAGATGCTTAAAAATACAAACAGCTTTGGTAATCTTCAGCTTGGAATTTCTGCTGCAAGTGAATTAATGGTTTCAGTATTTGGGTTCATTAGAGATTTCCAAAGCTTTGGAAGAAGATAATAGCCTATTATGCAAACTAGTTTTAGCAACTTCATTAGTGGAGAACTCCAGCTTAGCAGGCCCCTGGAGCATTTATCTCAAATGGCATATTTTGAGATGCTTAATGTTGTTCTGTTGTCACTGAGTTGATGGCATAAATGGCCCATCTTAACAGCTTTGTATGCAACCAGCAGTTTGAGAACCTTCTTCTGTGGTCTGTATTGAGTACTTTCTGCTTAAAAAATGTTGTTTAAATTTTAGCAAACCTTAGTGTTATGTGAAATAAACCCATACCAGTTCAAATAAATAAATTATGAAATAAAGGTGAGTTGTAATTTTTTAGTTGTTCAAAGTTGAGCTCTAAAGTCAAGTGTTTCTCAGTTTTGGCACAAGGGCAATTTGGAGTAGGTTTTACGCATTTGTGATTTTAGTGTTTGGCTGAAAATCAGTAAGAGGGATTAATGATTTCTATTACTGAAAGGCAAAGGAGTATTTTTTAAAACAAGAATTTGTTAGAATTTGTTGATTTCACCTTTACCATTTCCTTGACCTTGCTTTTAAAAAAACCAAAAAACCCTACAAACAGATTTAAAAATCAGTAGAATGGGAACAGCTTCAAACAACCACTTGTATAAAACCGTGGTCTTTTCTGACTGAAATTGTTGATGTGAGTGTATTTATGTCAATGTTTTGTTTTACCAAGGAGAATAAACTAGATCATCATCTGAAGTAAATAATTTGTTTTCCACTTCCCTCCCATGGGATTACAGTGATCTAAATCAGAAAAATTCTTTCAGTGGCAGACCAGTAATAAATATAGCTGTATGGAGCGTAGTCTTAAGTGTAGAGTAGAATAAAGGGTAAGGTGACCTAGCAACTCTGTCATATCTCATTTTTATTGCTCCTTGGGGTAAGAAAGAAAAAGTCTTTTGAGCTGACTATGTTCATTGTAGCAAAATTACTATGAAAGATTCCCGTGGGACACTTGCATAACTGACCATTAGGAATAAAACTGGCAGTCAGGAGAGTAGAGCAGATACATTTTCTGTTCTCGTCATTATCTTTGTCCCAAGTGTAGGACGGGGTTATATAATCACAGTTAGAGTCTGTCTTGCATTCTAATGCACTCATCAGCCACTGAGAATCTCTCCAAGATGGGAAGATGCCATTTGAGTAAATCTGTCTCGGGGCAAATTGGAAACACTGACTGAACAGAAAACAGCTACAGTTATGTTCAACTTCTTACGAATGTTTCAGGCTACACAAAAATCTCAGCAGCTTCGTAGCTGCTGGTATGAAAGCATGATGTGGGCAGTGTAAAAGCTGATTTGGGCCATGACATTTCCTACATGAGTAGATGTATTGTAGTGATTCCTACTGTGCTGGTGCATTGGACACTAGGAAGTTTCACCTCAAAAAACAAGTATGTCTCTGTCAAATGGAGAATTGAGTGTGGTATGTCTCAGACCTCGTACTGTTTTTCTCAGGGAGTGTGAACTTGAGCGTTGGAAGGCAATGTGAGGATTATGCTTAATTCCATATGTGTAATTCATGATGAGGCTCTGTCTGGGTGGAGTTGGTGTCTAGGATATTTGGACAGAGTCATGGGAGTGAACACATCTGGAGTTGTGCTAATTTTGTGTGACCCAAAAAACTCATAGAAGTCAGTGGAAAGGCTTCCATTAATTACAATAAGTGCTGGAGCAGAAGATCCTTGGCCTGATCTTTCGAAGGCAAGTGTACTCTGGTTCTCCTCTCTCCCTCAGTGTCTTGTCCAGAATTGTTCAGCAATATGGATAACTGAGTTGCTTTCCAGAAAGGCCTTTTATTGATAGCAATTTAAAAAATCATATAAGATGCACTGGAGTGGTGTGAAATGATACCTTGAAGTGTGTGCCATTGGGCAGGACAGGAAAAGGAGCTGCAGCTCGGCTTGCTGGAGCAGTTTCCCAAGCACCAGAGATTTTGTGTATTTTGTTTTTTCTGTAGCTTGTTAATAGTTAATCTGTGTTGTATAGACAGGCTGGTGAAATGAACGTTCTGCCAATTCTTCCCTGTATGTTTCCCTAAATGAGCTCTGCTGAAGTAACACTTGAAACAGGTCAAAATAATTTTTAAAAGCATTTTTAAAGATATGTGGTTTTTTTTCTAATATGGTACCACAGAATCCCACATACTGAACTGTGAGAGTTCAGTCACTGATTCACCCATAGCAAGTGATTCTCAGAAATATAAGACTGCAAGTGACATCATTCTTGATAATTTTGATAATTATCATCTTGATAATTTTCTGTTTCGATGGACACGCACACACCCCAACACATTGTGTGGCTATGGGTGCACAGGTTTTCTGGAACTGTTTAAAAAGTGCTGTATCTAAATTACCAAACACTCCTGAACAAGCAGGTTTCTTCTTTGTTTAAAAAGGTAAACTAGGCTAAAATTAGAAGCATCAGTTGGGAATGATTAATATTCATTACCCTGGGTGTTGGTGCAGTCGAACAGTATTGATTTCTGCTGTTGAGGATTGCATTCTATACCTGTCTGTCTGACTGTGACACTGAGTTCTGGTTGTTGTATGTCTTGCGTCACCCTGTGCTTTGGGTCTGCTGAGGCACAGCCAGACCATGACATTAGGCATTTTCAAACCTCAGAGAATTCAAGCTGTAAGTAATACAAACCCAATGTAACACTGGCATTTCCAGATTGCTTTGGTCTGTCTTCTATCCTGTTTGTCATTCCGAGAGCCTGGATGTTACTCGGTGCAGCAGCAGGTCCTATTCAACACCAGGAAGTGACAGAGGATGTGGTGTTGCAGCCCAGCTGTGCTTCCCTGTGCTGCTATAATAGGAGGGGCTGCATCCAGGCCTTTGTTTGTCCTTCTCCAGCTGCACCAATTTATCCTCACTTTGGGAAGATTCCATATTTATTCCTCTTGTACCTGGGCATGCTGCACCTAGGTGCAGCAGCAGTGGTGCAGTCAGTGACTGACAGAGAAGGCACAGCAGCCAAAACCAAGTACTAGAGACAGTTTTGTCTTGCTGGGAGTTCTTTGTGATCCAATTTTTTTATTCAGTTACTTGTCCTACTGTTCACAATTGAATCTCAGCTCTGTGCTATAGATTTAATCCTCAGAGATTTCTGTATAAATGCACAGTAATGCATTTATACACCTTTTAAACTGTACCAGAGGTGTTTTTAGCTGTCAATAAGTGTTTATGATCCAACTTTAAAATGCCTTTGTCAAAGTTTTTTCTTTAAGAGAAAACTTCTTTTGGAATTATGTGCATACAGTCGTAGACTTGTCTCCCTTAATATCCTTTTCAAAGGCTTGGGAGTTGAAATGTAAAATGGAGAGAAAAGGGATGAATGTTGGTTTGTTTTTAAATGTTAAAATGCTGTTTCCAAAATATATGCCTGGCTTTAAATTGTAGAAATGCTGAAATCTCATGTGTTTATGCATTTCAGTAACAGGTAATTTTCACTCTTGTCTGTTATTGATAAACTTGTATATTAATTTCACTACTTTCAACATCAGTACCTAGCATTCAAACTCAGAGTTCATGCTGATACAGGACTTATTCAAGGGTTACTTTTTGAGGCTTTTGCTTTTGTAGTGATGTATATTTCTTTAGGCTCTAGTACAAAGAATGCACAATATTTAGCACATGTAACACAAAAGCTAAATCATTCTTGCACGTCAGCAACAGCAACATAATTTAGTATGAGAATAACTGCTAATAAGTGTCCATACAATACAGTGAGTGATCTATAAGCAAACATACGTACCATGGTTCGTTTTGCAAGAGCTGCAGTCTTTTCCTATTCTCCTTTTCTATTGCATTGCTAGGCTAACAATAAAAATTCACTTTTCAGTTGTGTTATTAAAGTGTGGTGGTGGAAGAATGTGTGTCAATTAATGTCAAATTCAGCTGAGAAATGTGATGATTAAATGGTCAGCAGCAGGTGAGGATTATGAAAAGCGGTAAAACCCGCAATGGGAGCCACTTTCAATAGCAACTTTCTGGCACAGGACTAAACGTGAGCATGTTGCTGAGGTTTCCAAGTACAATTTAGTTTGACCTTGAATTAAGCACCAATCTCTGCAAGGTAACTTAATTACCTTTTCCCTTGGATGGTCATGTAAGGTAGGCAGTATTGTTTGTGTGAGGTAGTTGTTAACTATATAGGCATAAGAAAAATATGCAGAGAATAACTCTTACCTCCTTTCTTTTCATCAGTTGCCAAGCCATGACTTCCCTGAAGTAGTTACACTTCTTTTGTGCTGCTAACCAGCAGTGCCTGTGTATTTTGCTTGTCCAGAAATGCCTTGTGCTTTTGTTGCACTGAAGTCAATTAGAGCTAATAGTAAATGATTATGTGGAACATCTTGGGAACTGAAAGACAGCAGAACCTTTCCATGCTCTGTATGCCCATTTGCTATTCTGTTGTTTGCACTCCCTTCTTTTATGCAATTACTTTTTCCTTTTTATGTCAGTAATTGCTTAAAATCACTCACAGATTGAACCTCTCTTGCTGCCTTTGTCAGTCAGTTCCACGGGCTGGTTTCCTGCTCTACACAGAGAAGTTTCTCCTCAGTTCCTGTAGTGACGAATCTTTTGTCTATGCAGGCCATAATGTCTTGTTTCGGGACAGGCTCTGTTGGCCAGAAGACTGCTTAGGAAATGTAAGTTTGTGTGTACTTACTTTCACAGCTACAAGGGAGTGTTAAATACAGCATGGACCCTGAGGTTCTCTGTGCATTTCAGGCTCTGCATGGATCTCAACTGATGCACTGGAGGGACAGAGTATGTTTGGGTAGAGATGCAATGAAGCAAAAAAAAAAAAAAGGTACAAAGCAAACTTTGTTTTTTTCCTCTGAGACATCAGGCAGGATGACACAATTAGAAATACCAAAGAAATGCTTGTGCTTAGGTGAAAAGGATTTACAAGCTGAGGTCTGTCTTGTGCAGCAGAGCTTTGTTTGTCGGCTTGCTGTTGTAAAATGAAGACAGAGAAGAGATCAAATGAGGCTCAGGAGCTGGGAGAAGGGGGGTGTCCTGGCCTAGCCTTTTGTTTCAGTCATTTGCCGTTTACCTTTGCATACTAAGACAGTGAAACCGGGGCCCACAAGTGGGTCTCTGTGTCCTTTGTCCAGCTGGGAAGAAAAGAGATTGAAGTGAACTCTGGTGAGTTTCTGTTGTTTTCCTGAATGTATTTGCTGTGCTGGACTTTTCAGATGATTCAAGCATTTCTATACCTGCATCTGATTCACCTCTGCTGTTAAATTGACAACAAGACTCAGCCTGGTTTAGACCTGACTAACACCTTCCCAAACAATTTTCAAGTGTGGCTTGGGCATGCATCAGCTTTCTTTTCAATGCTAACACAAGATAATAAATGGAAAGGATGTATCACTTAGGCTGTCACACGTTTTTGTTTTGAACTGAGATTTTCCTCTCCTCTCAGAGAGCAAAAGGAGCAACCTTGCCTCCACTTGCACTGTGTTGTGCTTATTGTGAGTGTGCATATGTGAATAAAAGGTGTAGAGATACTGAAAGGCAGAGGTGAAGAGCATCTTGGTAGTGTGAAGATGGTGGATGTCACCAGTTAGATCTTCTCTAGCATTGGAGAAATTATTTTAAGGCAGACATAACCTGTTTAGCTGAGCTCTCGGCCAGGTTATTTCCACACACAGTGAGAGCCTTGCCAGCCATTGTCCTGGCTTTGTTGAGGGGACTTGGTGAAAGGTTCAGATAGTGGAGGAAAAAAATGGGTTGTATGTGTTGTTGATCACTGCTTGTGGGATTTTGTGTGAACTTGCAAGTGATGAATAGGAACAGGTCAGACAAGGGAGGCTGTGGCAGCAGCCCAGCTATCCTGCAAGGACTGCTCCCCCTGTCAGGGGAAGGATATGCCAAGCAGAAACTTACTTGGGGAATTGGCAAATCTGGATGTTTTAATTTCCCGGATATCTTTTAAGAAACTGTCTCCATTCCACTCAACAAGCCCTGAATTTGTTCCATGAAATAAAAACAAAGAGAGCTTTCTCCTGAAACATTCCTATGAAGCATCTGTTTTCAGTTAGACACAAAATTTTGCTTGGAAACATCCTGCTGGAGATGAACACCAAACTTGTTTAATAAATCATTGCCAAAAACCATCTGAAGAGATCTTAGCCGATAATTGGCTTGACAAGATTCCTCTCCAGCATATTTGCCAAGCATTAGGGGCTGCTGATTAGGGCCTGCCTGGAGCAGTGGGGCCCTTTGCAGCTCAGTTACCAGCGGTGCTGGCAGGCACAGAGAGCCGGGCATGCCTGAGTGACACCTGCATGCTGATGAGCCTGGTTCTGCTTTTCCCTGGGCTCTGGGGTAATCAGCATTCAGGGGCATGGGCTTGTGCAGCCACCCCTGCCATAGTTCTGCATATGGAAATGGGCACTTCTGCCTCGTCTCAGCAGCTTTTGGGAAGCGGCAACAAAAGGGCTCTTGATCAAGTGTACTTATTTATTTAACTGGATCAAGTGAAACAATGTGCTTGAGAGCAAGACAAAGCCTTAGTGGTCTGTACGAGTTTTCTTATTTTCAAACATGCTGATGCTAGCTGTCTGACTAGTGTTCTGTAATCTGCAGTGTCAGGTAATCAGGATGGAAATACTTCAGGGTTTTTTGCCCTTTTAATGTTATTGTTTTCCCCATCAGGAGAGGTTGCCGGCCAGGATGGCACAATAGAAAAGCCTAGGGAAGCGCCTCTTGGCTGGCATTCTTCTACAGCAGCACTAGTTATGCAGTCATCATGTTTCATCACTTCTGAGTTTTCACATTTTCATCTGAATCACTTCATGGCCCAAAGACATTAAATTGAAAGATTTTAACCATTTTGAAATAGAGGAGTCTTTCAACATTGATGGGGATGAACAGGAGCACTGCCTGTTGAATTCTATTTAGAAAATGCCTTGAAATATCCATGATCTGGAGTTAGCTGACAAAATGCATCTTCTGAATACTGAAGGAAACGTCTTCTTAGCTTCTACTGGAGTTTTTTAAAGGCAGAAAAGTAAGGGAAAAAAAACCTTGACTGATTTTTCTCCTCAAAATATGGAGGAAGGAAAGTAAATTTAATTAAAGGGTTTTGCTTTACTTATAGTCTTCTTCACTAAATATCATCCCTTACATTTTGTGCAATTAGCCAGCTCAGTTTCCTCAAATAAATGCAACGTTAACAAGATGTTCATTAGAGCTGATATATCCTGGGTAAGGAAGTGGGTTTAGGTTTTCTTTTTCATCAGTAGCATGTTTTTTAGTGTCACTGATTGCAGTTAATTTTTAAGAGTCAGTTAGGATTGCAGCTGGTAGGTTATGCCCACTGGAGCTGTGCTGCTCTGTGGGATACAAAACTGTGTCTGTGGGGTGACAGGAGAAAGTTTGTGCTGGCCACACAGTGGGCAGTGTTGTGGTGAGTGCTGCTTCAGCTCTCTTTCCTAGTGCAGTGTAATACCCTGCTTCAATGGAAGTAGCAGAGATAAAAAGTCCTTGTCTCACTTTACATCACCATTGGCTTACCTCACAAACAACTGCTGATTTCACACTTTCTTTTGAGCTTGATTGTGTGGCACATTTGTTTTTCATGGAACAATTCTTTTCTGAAATGGCTTCTGATGACACATGGGCAAGCAATGGAAGAAATATGAGTTTTGGTGCCATTTTCCCAGCAAGACTCACTCACAGTAGCAGAACACTTGTGCATATAGTTCTTCCAGACATATCATCTTTAGTAGAACTGAATGTTGGGCTGTATTTATAGAACTCCTCTTAAGCTAGAAAATTACAATCATCTACTTTTCAAATGTGCGTGGGTAGAGGCTGCAGATCCAAACTGAAGCGTCCTTTCTGCAGAGAGAAAATCAGTGACATGTTGAAATTCACAGCCAGCCTAGCTCCAGGGATTCAAATTCTTACAAACAAGCACCCTGAGCTTATGAACTTGGCAATTCTCACTTCAAATTATTTTGAAAGACACTTTCAAATTTTACTATTTAATTCCCAAATGATAACACTTTCTGAAGTTCCCAATGATAGGAGCAAGGACTTTTGAAGTACTGACTACAGTAGTTGGATTGCTAGCACAGGTAGAGCAATAAGGAAATAATAACACAGTAGGCTCTGCTTAACCAATATGTTAATGGGCTGAATGTCAGCGTACTTTAAAAAAAAAATGGAAATTCGTAACATCATAGCCTACTGGTCAGTCACCAGTATCCCAGATGCACGTGACCAGTAACTAAGCAGTGTCTTTAGAAGGGGACATGATGCAGTGTCTAGAATTCATTGCTTATGGAGCTGTTAATTGGCAAAGTTTGAATTAGGCCTGGAAAACTTTCAAAATAGACTAAAATCAGATGGAAAACATGGTTAGTCATTATGGATCATGTAGTCACTCTGTTTTATCTAGTGTGCAGCTTATTAAAGTTGACAAAACCCTCATAAAGCTGCTGAGAAATTTCATCGGGAGCTAGTTGTTAAAAAAACTTTGAGATTAATGTCATAATTTGCTCTTCTAAGTCATAGTAACAACTTCCTTAGAACCCAAGGCAATGTGTCAGGTGTAGCCAGGCTGTGGAGAGCAGACTGTTAGCTCTTTGTGGTTTGTGTAGTGTGTATGTGTCTGCAGCATAAAATTGCATTAACCTTTCAGACTTACACACCCCACGACTGAATAGAGCCCTAATTATCTTTCCACTGTCACCCTTAGCTTTATTTCAAAATTACTGATTTCCAAGTTTTCACATCTCTTGAATTACCCTTATTTTGGATTTTCTTTCTCCAGCTATTAGCTTGCATGTATTCCAGTCTGAATCATATTTTCCTGGGGGAACTCTTGCCTATTTTCTTTCATTTCCCTAATAATGTTTTCTTTAATACACATTAGACTTTCAATTTCATTGGAACCTAATATTATGAGCTGATTGGTTGAAATAGTATTGCTGCTTATTTCCAGCTGCCTAGTGACAAAATTAATCACAACCAGGTATGTGGACTGTTCCAGGTTCCATGTCGCTTCTTGCTCCGTGCCTGGTATTCAGCCAGAGTCTTAATTTATGGCCTTCAACCTGTTTTTAATCCAAACCCATGCTAACAACTTTTTTATAATTAGTATTCTTTGAATATATGAAAGCTATCCCTTCAACAACTAATTCTGATTGTATATCAAGGCAGACCATGAAATCTCAGTGGTATAAATGTTAAGGCAAAAAATCTTGATTATACACTTTTTCCAAAACTTTTTGTGACATTAAGACAGGATTCAGCTGCCCAAGTGTAGGCATGTATTATATCAATATCTGAGCTTGTCATCTCCATTCCTTTTATAGTAAATGAAGCAAAGGAAGCAGTTTCAGGCTGTCGTTGATGGCATCCTGTAGGGAAGCCTCAGTCTATGGAGCAGAGTCCTTCCAGTGTCTGCCTCTTCACTAACTGAACAAAGCTCATGTAGACACTGTACAAACAACTCTCTGACTTCTGTCCTGACCACATTAATTAATCTCGTTTATTAGATTAGGCTTCTAACCTCTTGCATTAACATCAGTAGCCTTTTCCATATGAATTTGAGGAATTAGAATCCCTTATTGTAATATGCCAGCTCGAGCCATCTCATGTACTATTTGCTAACACTGAAACAGAGATTTAGGCTTTTCTGTGTGCATCCACGATAAGGTTTTACAAAAACAATTAGAAGGTTTGCAACTGACTCTTTACATCAAAATCTTAATTTTAATCTACTGAAGTTCAGCTGCACAAGAGGAGTTTTTCAATGGCAGCAGCTTCTGCATGTCATGTTAGTCATTTGGGGTCGAGTTTTGTAGCTTTTCGTTAAGCCTTGTTAGCAAGTTGTTCCACCCCCACACTGGGGTCAAAAAGGAGTAAGTAACAGGATTGTTAAAAGTGTTGTTTTCTTCCAAGTGCACTTGATTCTGCTTCTTAGACCAGATGGAATAAACAAGTGATCAGTGTGTTGTTTATCCCAGCAGCATAGCCTCCACAATTCAGCCAGGGTTTTTGCAGACACTGCCTTCAACAATAAGCTTCAGGATAGCAGGCTGGAGAAATCTATAAAAGTGTGTTAGGGCACTAAGTTCTCACAGAAAATACCTTATATAATAAGGGTAGGTGACAAATCTGAGTTCTTTCTCTGAGGGTAAGTATCATGATAGCCACATAAGCCCAATACGTTGGTATAGCATAGAAAGCTGGAAATCAAGAGTCATTATTAATGTTGAAACTAATTTCATTGTCCCAGTCACGCTATTTAAAGGTTGGTGTATAAAGTTTTTTTCCGTGGTATTGAACTTCTCTACATATCTTCCTTTTCCTTTTTTGCAACCTTTGAGGCTCAGCAGGGAGCAGTCTTAAATGTTTTGTGCTGTGCTGCCTTTGCTATTCCAAGTGACAGACTTTGTTAGCACTGGAGTTTGGTCAGAGCTTGTGGGAACTGTGACCAGCTCTCCCAGAGGTCCCTGACCTGATTTGCAACATGTACATTCAGCAGTTTGGAATCTTGTCCTGGAGGATTGCTGTGTCTAAATATCACTTGTGCATATCTAACTGCAAATAGAAAAGGGAATTATACCTTTTCATTGATTAGGAAGTCTGTCCACGTATTTTATGCACAAGGATAAAAAACCCCAACAAACCTAGACACACGGGGTTGAATACTTACTCATTCCAGCTTCCCTTTCATTGATTGGCAAATAGAGGGTAGATGGAGAATTTTAAAAGCCTATGACCAACAAAGAGGGCTGCAGCAGATAACTAAGTAAAAATAGAAACCAAACAAATCAAGATAAACAGGAAAAATCACCTGGAAAAGAATCTGGAATTTTCACTTTTCACTTGTCTAAAGCTGAGGAGATTCTTCAGGGGATTCTGGAGTCTGGTCTGTCTGTGCCCTGGCTCGGGATGTGTGGTGCAATTCCACTGGCATCAGTGGGATTTCCCTGCTAACACTGACAGAGCCCATGCCTGCGAGTGCGTCAGAGGGTTCAGACCTGGACTGCAGTGAGGATAGACCCTGGCAACTTTTGGGCTGTGAAGGGTCTTCTGCCATTCCATCTTGTCATGTCATACCCTGTTGCTCATTCCAAGGCAGGACAGCAGGTCAGAGCTACAGGGAGCCATTCCATCAGCTTGTCTGTGTAGGAGGTACTGGAAATGCAGTGAGATAAATGTGCAGCTGAGGCAGCCACACAGGAGAGTAGAACAAAAGGTGCAGCAGAATCAGGACGCTTTTGTAGCCACTGAATCTTGTAAAAAGCCTTGCAGGGAGCCTGCCTGCTTGAAGCTACTCAGAAAATGGGAGATACAGAGTTCTCTCTGCTTTCTCATTTTTAACACTACATGATCTGCTGCTTATGTGCATCCTTGAGGAGTCATTTTGGAACATACTATGTTGCATCCAGTAAAATATGTGCTTGGATTTCTATCTTCCTAATGTTTACTGGAGTCATTACACTGGACTTAAATCAGTGAGTGCTGTTTGGTGTCTTTTATTGGAAGAAAGCCCTGTGTTGAAAGTGCAAAAAGCATTTATGCTTCCCTTTTCCACATTCAGGATGGACTTAGGTGTTCTTGTCTTTTGGTTACATGGTAAAAGAGGTGGTGTGGCACATGGAATTCTTAGGCAGAGGCGCCAAGGCCAAATGATTGATGTCTGGTGCTGCTGTAGACTGGTCCAAACAGCATTCCAAATATCTGCTTGCTTCAAAGTACAGGTTGTCTGTGTTTCTGAGCCCATTATTACCTCACTTTGCCAAAAGGAACATTCCCAGTCCTGCATTTGCTGTCTCCACAAACAGGCTCCCCCCTCGGTCGCTGCCCACATGCTCTGGGCACTTCATTACACGAGTTTTGCCTTTCTGCACACCCCTCTGGGACCCTGTGCAGCTCACTGAGCTGGCAGGAAGATAAAGCAATGTGTGTGTAAATAATTTTCCTGGGAATTTTTTTCCTGCAGACTTTGGAAATTGAAACAAGTCAGTGGGGGATGCGAGAAGCCCCAAAGCTGGTGTAAGGGGAAGGAGGTTGGGTATAAGGAGCAGGATGAGATCATCAGAGCATAGGGTCAAGGAGCAAAAGGAAGGGAGGCAGAGTAGCAGAGGAGGGAGGGGAATGGAGATGCTTTTTGGGGAAGCTTTTCCACCAGCCTTTCAGAATGGTTAGGTTATTGAATCGGACAAGTAGCTGTTGACAAAAGCCGTTGTTGAGCAAAGGCCTGTGACTGCTTTGAGGAATGAGAGGCATCTCCTCTTGTCACAGTATATGCCCTTGGGTTGTATGTTCTTAGAAGTATGAATTTCTGAAGGTAAGTCCCCAGTGTAAATGCACATGACTCCTGTGAGCTCAGACAAAGCTGACCTGGGATCTTTTCTCCTTGGCTAAACCATGTGCTGTGGCTGAGCCAATGGCATTGTTCCCTGTCTCCGAAAGGAGTATTCCTGCTCCCAATCCTCAGGCCGACTCCCTTCCTTGTGCTGGCTCCAGGATTGTTGCACCCTGCTGAGCCACTTCAGCTGGCTACAGCTGCAAAAACCAAATTCCAGCTTTACTCACAGTCTAAAGCCAACTCAGTGCTTTTTCAGAGATGTGGAACTGGTATAGAAGTGAATGTGTCACTTAATAGCAGGTCTGGTTTAGTTCTGTAACATTAGATCAGAGCCACTTTGAAGGCACAGATGCTTTTATATTTTATTAGACATCTGAGAGTTTAGTTTCCAAAAAGATTTCTGGTGATGTTGAGTTCTGGGGTAGAAATAATCTCATTTATTATGTAAGTGTTCGTGCACAGACAGTTTCTTTAGAATCAAAGCTCTATGTGCCTTTAACATGAAGGCTTCTGATAAGAAGATGTAAACTTAAAGTGGTTCACTTGAGGTCTTTGTCATATTTAGTAAGGATTAAATAAGATTTTTCCAGTTATGTATGATAGAACTGCGTAATGAGAGCTAATGAAACAGTCAACAGAAAGTAATTTTGTTCCTGCTACAAAATGCTGTACGATAGAATCTGAAATTCGCAGCGCTTCTATCAGTTTGATTAAAGCGCATTTCGTTCTCTAAATAAAGCTTCTTAGGTGCGGGATATTGAAACTGAGAACTGGCATCTCTGGAGTATTTCCTAAGGATTGTGTAAAACCATTACCTGAATCAGTTATTATTACATTAATCAGCACCAAATTCAAAAAGGAAAAGAAACAAAAACAACAATGCAACCCACAAAGCAACCAAAACAGCCCAGGGAAAATGAGAATTTCACCTCATATAAACTGGAAATTATGTTAAATTCCAGGACAACTGGATGTCACGCTGTAACTGTGATACAATGACTCTCTCTACATATAAGCAAACTCTGCAGTTTGTAGTCTCTGTAGACACTCTCTGTATAGTCCTGCCATCTAATCGGCGATTTATCTTGTTCAAAATGAAAGTTTTCTTCATCTAAAGAAATGTGTCAGTAGCTCCTGCTGGTGCAAAGTGTTACACCAGACTTGTGCCTCTTGCTGCTTCACTGCTCAGCCAGTCTGCTGCTGCTCGGCCTCAATTCTCTAGAGGCAGTTTAGTTGTAACCATGGGACTTAGTATGTAAAATAACTCAATTAGTGGAATTAAAAGTACATTTCTGAGCTAATAACTGGATAGCATGCAAGGTATATGATCTGCTCTCTATTTGGGGACTGAGAAAGCAAATTGAAAGGTCAGCTGAACTTAGAATGTTCAGCTGGGCACTTAAAGGCTGGGCATGCAGGTTAGTAGTACAGGTATTTGTTAAATGCATTGCTTTAAAATAATACTGTAATTCTCTGATACCTGTGTCATAAATCTAGGAACTGCAGATGATGATACAGAATAATCAATATCATTCATTCGGATGACTTATGCATCCTTGAGAGAGGGTAAGTCATCTACTGTGTAGGGTTTTTTCAGCTGCTGATAATCAGACTTCCAAAAAATCAATGCTTGGTGGAGCAAGAATTCAGGTATTGCAGCAAAGGACTGCAGGCTGTACTTCTTTGGGTAATGAAAGTATCCGAAGGGGCTGTGCCATCTCTTTCTAGCTGTTGTAACCATTATGTTAGTCTCAGTTATTCTGTGTAAAAAGGTTTTGATAATGCTTTCTCTCTCAGCCCAAAAAAATAGTCCTTCAGTCTACAAAAGGATGCTGTCCTTTGTGCCATGAGAGCACATAGCTGTGATTTGAAGCTGTGCATAGTCAGACTTCTAAGTGTGTTTATGTTCACCTTATGAACATGTGAGGTAGGGGTTATCTTTTTCTGATGAAGCCTCACTTCCTCCCAATTTAGGTTTCTTTCCTCGATAAAAATGCCACTACCATTCACACCACAAAATACATTTTCTGGGGCTCTACAGCAGATAATCAGAGAAATGAAGCTCCTGCAGTCCAATAGTCTTGGCCATACGTGTGAAAAGTTTACTCTATAAAGGCTTTAGGTTTAAAGGGTTTGGCTGCTGAAATGAGCTTCTAGGCATTGAGTAAGAGTTTGATCTGACGATGGAATGGTCCCAGTTTCAAGAGTCTTTTCTTCATCGTGTTGCAGACTTCTTCAGTGTCTGCTAGAGGCCAGTGTCATGGGTTCAGGCTGCCCTGCTGCTTTGAAGGCTAACAAGCAGAGATGGTTGGGCTGGAAGCTTTGTCTGCTTCCTGCTCTTGGAAGTTAGCTCAGATGCCAGCCCTTGTTTCCTGGTGGAGAATCTTTTGCTGCCTATCATCATGAAAGAATTCATCCAGAACTTACTCGAAGTACTAATAAATTGGTGCTACCAAGAACTCCCTCTGTTAGCAGAAATCCAGGGTGCTTCTCCAGCACCGTCATTCTTTGGCTTGCAAAAATTGTTTCCAGTCTTGAGCTCAAGGTTCTAGCTCAGGTTGTGTCCCTGAGCCCCAACCTACTCAGAAACCTTCCCAGAAAAATCTAACCCTCCTCTCCAGCAAGGCCTTTAATTTCCTGCCAACTTGCTGGATTGTCAAGGCTCAGAGGGTGAACGGCTGAGGGTTTTTCACTGTTAATTATGCAAATTAGGGTCCACAAAACTTCCCTTGGACTTTGCTCATTCATGAAAGACTCAAATGATCTCATTTATTTTAAGTGCCGAAAAGCACTTAAAGCTCTGTGTGTTTCAGCATTGCTTCCGTGGCCTCTTGGCTGGCCCCAGCAAAAGGAATGGAATGCCAAGAGCATTTCTCTGGAATCACAGTGCTCCTGAGCAGCCTGGTAACTCTGGTAAAACATGTGCTTCATGGTGCCTGGTGCCAGGGCTTCAGGAACTCCTCTCTGCCATGAGAAGTGACCTGGCTGTCTCCAGGCCACAGCTCTGCCCCTGCCCTGGGAAAAGGGCACAGAGGAAGCACTGGAACAAACTGAAAAAAAATTAGACATTTTACCACTTTAAGTGAAGAAACCAGTCATTACTGATGCACATTAAAAAGTGTCAGGTTAGTACTGGACAGATACCTTGTAGTGCCCTTGTTTATCTATCTTGTTTCAGTTATTTCTCTAATTTTCTCTTAGGCCAGCAATAGACTTGGAGTTTAAAGTTGTTGGCTGTTGTGATTTCATGACCATACTAGCCACTCTTCTTATTACGTTTAGTGGCTTGGTAAATTAGCTGATTGAATTGTTCAGTAGATTTACTTTTGGTCTGTAAAAAAGCCTCTTTTAATCTGAAATGTAATTGATTACAAAGCTATGTCCTTCATATCTTTCATATAAGAACTTGGTGTTATTTGCTACCCATTATTTCCAAGTAAAATGAGTATAATTAAATTCTTAATTAGCTGAAGCATATTTTTTATTTAATGGTGTCTTCATTCCTCAGAGAATTCTATATTGTCCGTTTGGGGAATTGCTCCCGAAAGATTAGCATTTATCATACTGGAAAACCCATTTTAATTGATTACTCAGGTGGCTGGTGGCCAGTTTCTATTGTTCATGCTCTTACAAAGGCTAAGGCCTGCATGCTAGAGAAGTATCTACGGGAGGTGGACTTAGATGTCAGAAATCCAAAAGTTTTTTGGTTTTTTTCAGTTTAAAGGGTTTTTTATGACTGTATTTAGCTAGGATCTTTTTTGCACATAGGAAATGCTTTTTTATGAAAACAAATGAAATTTTATGTAGGTAAGAATATTAGCATGAAATCTTGTAGATGTAAAGATAAAAAAATATATATATTTATGTCCCTTAGGTTATATGAATCATTACTAATTATTTTAATTAACGGCTTAGTTAACCAATTCCAATTGGAAGGTGCTGGCGTAATACAAGCTGTTATCACTGGTTGTTTTGGTACATAAGTACCAATTAATAGTGCCTACATCTAGGGCTAATTGCTTGAAAAGATATATTTAATTAAAGGAAACAATGCTGCAATTTGTATAGATGCTTTTCCCTTCCAATAGGCTTCTCCTCCTACTGCACATAATGGGAGAAAGTGCAGGATCAGGCCAAAAATAGTGTTCTGTGCTTTTTAAATTTCATTTGTATGTTTTTAATCTCTGGTTGGCCCATGTTCACCTAAATGTTATGTAACATTCCCTCTTTTTCCAGAGCAGTAATATAACCAAAAGAACTCCCCCACCAAAAAAAACTTTTTAGGATGTTTGTAGCAATATTTCATCATGAGAAAGCTCTAGTGGGGAGTAAAGAACTGTTAAAACCTTAATCCATGACTCAATTTCCATGATTACGCTAAAGGAAATGAAATTGTCAACTTTAATTACTTTTACACTTAGAATATAACAGTGATTTTGCATGAGCAGAACATTGTAATGTCTTTTCTTTGTGTATAATTATTACAATTAGAAGGAGTAGGGAGGAAGAGGTACGTGGCGTTTAAGGGATGAGGACAGAGAAAAAAGCAAAATGAGATGGTATCAGGGACTCCTGGAAAAACTTCCTTATGTCAGAGTAACATTTTTGGATATTGTGAGGATAAGAGGATTTCTCACATGGCTTTAAGGGAAGGTACATACTCAGGGCAGCATCTGAGGAAAGCATAAATCATCATCTCTAAAGATTTACCGTCCTTTGAAGAGCCCTGGCATAGCAATTCTGTGGCCTCTGCCACACCTGTTACCCTTTGATGAGCTGAGATGGAGCTGGCCCACAGAACACGGTGTTTTTGGGTGAGGCCAGAAATTACTCTTTGTTCTCACAGGGGGCTATCATTCAAGGGTTGCTGAAATCTCAGTTACTCCTTAACCTCTGTGTGTTGATGGCAGCCAAAACTCTGAGTAAGGGAATAAAGAATAAATAGGTAATTCAAGGAAAATTCCTTGCCTCCAGCTGGGTTTTTCTGGAGAATCTTTGACTTTACTGTGAACTTGAGTTTTTCCTTCTGCCCCTCAAACATCTCATTTACTGTTAGCTGGGCCAGTGTGAGAACAGTTGCTTCTCTAGGTCAGCTACTTGTTCATATCTAATTTATTTTTCTATGTGTTCTGCCTTACTATTGTTCTTTGTGCCTTTCTGTGTATAGATTACAGTAATTATAGAGAAACAGCAAACCAGATCTCCCACAGGCTAGAGATGCAAGGTCTTGAAAACATCTCCTTGTGATGTTTCTCAGCGGGATCCATTTCGTCATTACGAAATTATTGCAGGCAACCACAGCTTTTTGCTCATGACTCCAGACAATAATATGTGATGAATACTCTGGTAAAAGAACTGTGAGCTAAGACTGGTAAAGCAAAGTCTGCAGCTAGGAAAAACAAAAACTGTGGCTTTCAATTTTTTGGTTAGTATAGTAACTTGTTCTGTGCCAAATACAGGATGAAGCAAAGAATCAGATTAAACCTAAGAACATCAGTGTGTTTGCAGTGGCAAAAGATGCACAAGGAGATAATTAATTTCTGAATTGCTTGATTTAAAAGGTACTTCATCTTCATATCAGAAACTTTGCGTTATGTAATGAAAAATCACACCATTTTCAAAGCAGACAAAATAGAAAGGAGACACAGGTGGGCTGTTTATTTTGAGATATAAAAGCTATGGAAGGGACACTTAGATTGATGGGAAAGCAGAACAAGCTTTTATCCAAGGAAAGGTATTTTTCCTTGTCACACATGAAGGGTTTGTATTTATTTCTCCATTAAAACCAAAAAGACAGGGGACGTTTAGTGGTAGAACAAAATAAGTGATACAGAGAAGATGTGATCTTGCTTTATGTGAATTTTCATTGTGTAGAAGTTCAGGCAATGACAACACTCCGTAAGATTTCTTCAAAATTCATGTTTCATGTTTGCCTTAATCTGATGTCAATAGTGTGATTTCATTTGCTCTTTATCCCTGTAATAGGCTATTTAATATTTAAGCACTCGCTTGTTGCTTTTTCCTTATAGAAAGCTCCAAATCTGAGTCCAGATCCCTGTCTCAATTTTTGACACAAAGAAAAGCAGATTGTAAAAATAACAAATGAGCTTTCAGGAGTGTAAGAGTTTGAATGGTCAGAGAGGTGGGGTTTCCTTCTCCCATCTGATGTGTAGCCTGTTGCTTACCCTCACGCTTTAGACTTTACCTGGGAAACCAGAGTGAATTATCCCAATTTCCATTTATCGGTACTTTACAGTTCCCATCTTGAGTGTTTGCATCGTTCACCTGTCTATCCCTGCTGTATTTGTACATAAAGCTGCCTGGGATTTGGTGTGCATTTTGGGCAAAGTCTGCTTTTGATAAAAGGTGACCTTTTGTTTTGGTTGTCTGGCAGACTTGAGTGCTAATAAGCTGAAGGATGAGGTGTTTAATGAGTCCTGTGTATAGAAATAATGACGGATGGCTTATTTGGAATTCTACAGACACAGCATGGCCAGGCATGCTGAGGAGTGCCTGGAACTGCACCAGCCTTACAGTGGGAAGCTTATTGATTACACAGAGACAGGGTACATTTTAATAATTTTTGGAACACTGTACTGCCTCAGGTTCTAAAATCCATTAAGGAGGACTATGAACTTCGTTTAAACCCGGATCCTAAATTGTTTCTTGGTGTACAGTCAACAGCAGCTTTGTGAGATCAATCACAGTTACTAAGGTGTATTAAAATCAAGTTGTTTGATTTTAATTGCTGGTATGCCTGACTCTCTGTGAGGCAGCTGTTCATAAAGCTAAATTGCTTTTCTGCCAGGTAGGAGTTTCATTTCACTTCATGGTAGATTTTTGCCTTATGCACTTAACCAGCATTTTGCTTTCCTTTCCTCCTCCTTCCCCCTCGCCCATGATTTTCATTTCTCTCCAGATAATTTGCTCAGTTTTGCCTTCTATCCTCATTAGCAGAAACTGCAGCCTTGCCAATGAGTCAGCTTTAATAAAGTAGTTGGATTGTTTGAATTATTAGTTAATGTAAAGGTGCAGACCTGGAGCTCTTTTTGGTAGTCTCTGTTAACCTGTGCTATATGAACAGTTTTGCCTGCAGACTCCTAATCAGCTCATAAAATCGACTGGCTCTGTTGATGGATATATTGTGAAGAGATACATTTATTTTCAATTCAGGTTATATCCTATTTTCTGTTTAGCTGCCTGCATTTTCGTTTTCTGTGCTCTGGTTTTGTTGCGGTTTTTTTTTGGTTTTTTTTTTTTTTTTTTTTTAGGGGAATGCTATAAAGCCATTTCATAATTTCATTCTTGGTTTTGCATCTCCTGTCACTCTGTTTTGATAGGGGAAAATCTATGTTCAGTTTGTAACAAGTTATTTCCTTGCTCCTGTCTCTGAAGTTAATCATAGACTTTAGTATCAGAAAAGGAGGAACACACCTGAGTCTTGACCTCCTACATAATGTATTAAATAGGGCTGTAGCCCTCATTTTCTTTCAGTAGAATGGGCTTATAAATAACCTTGCTGCTGCCCAGCATGGACACAAGATTCTGCTCTGTTCTGAAGAGTATTGGATGCTTTCCCATTTCCAGTCAATTGGAGGATTTTCTCTGTCCTTTGAGAGGCAATTCAAGCTTCTATATCAGGTCAATACTTTCAGACTCATAGTAAATGCAGAGAGATAAGAATAAAATTACTGGTTTTCATTTATTTAAAGGCACACTTTTCGCGAAGAGAACTGGTCGATGCAAGAGACTGGTGTGCAAAAGCAGAACACTGAATAGTGGGAAAAGAGCAATGGTTCCAGCACAGCAGTTGAACGAGTGCTGAATTTGTGCATGGCATTACGGTAATGGCTTATTAGGGCACTAAGTGGCAGCAGTTAGGGAGATTTGGACACGATGTCTGTCATTCTGGAGGCAAAGGGAGTCAGTGGTGCTGGAGCAAAGATGCACAGCTTTCAAACTTGAACAGAACATAGAAAGTAATGTAATATTATTGAGACAGCAGGAGTACACAGCACTAAGTAATTCTGTATTTAGATATTTTACTCAAATTTTTACCCTCATGATATCCTTGACCCTGTAGATTTTAGATTTTAGCATGCTCTGTGGATTTTCCAACAGTTTCACTCCTGTGAAATAATGAAGGGGTTTTCTTCCATACGGATGATTCCCATAATTTCATGAGTTAAAGTTCAGATGTTACTTGTCTGTTTCTGCTTTGTTTCTCGTTTTTCATTTGTGTATGTTCTGTGCCCCTTCTGTAGCAGGTTTTAAAATGCAGGTTGCAGGTGGAGAGGGGCAGAGGGACAGCACACACAGCTGTGGTGCTGGAGAGCTTGATGCAAAGGGTGCTCTTCAGAACTTCCTTTTGCTTTTCTCCTGTCTGTATATAATAAATTGCATTGACTTTGGATTTTTGGGGGTTTTTAAGTGAATAAGAAATGCTGGAAATGAGAAAAGCATTCTACAAATACAGCCATATTGCGGATCTCTTGAGATATTCTGAAGGCCGCAGTCCACTTTAGTGGGCCTCAGTGATTGACATAAAGCCCATCCCTTGCAGCTGCCCTGTTTCTCCTTAAGCTCCTCTTGTCAAGGCTTCCATGAAAGCAGACAAAACCCAAAGTCATCTCCTGCGGCCTCCTGTCTGCTTCAAAAGGTTGTTAAAGCCACATTTCTATGTTTCCATGCTGAGTTTCTGGAGATATCATCACTTAGCAATGCGGAGCTTGCCTTAGCTCATCCTTTTCTCACTTGTGTGCCTGCTGAACACCTTCTTCTGCTGGGTCTGCCTTCAAAGGCAAAGAAGGTTTGCAAAATTGAGCCACTTTACAGGAGAGCCTGCTGTTTGCAGAGTTTGTTCTCTGAGGATTCCCTGGCTGTGGAATGCACTCTCTCACTGATCTCAAATAGCCTGAATTTGGTTACATGGTTTTGGGATAAATAAATGGCTATGTCAATGCAACTTAGCTCTTAATTACCTGGAAGGACAAAATTGTAAACCAGAGGTGTGTTGAGATGCACTTACCCTCTAAACAAAGCACCAATTTTCTTCCTTTAAAAATGCCTGACAAGTGACTGGTGGTGTTTAGGTAGATCTCTCCACAGAATTGCCAGATAGTAAAACTAAGATGTGATTTAACAGTTTTTCTCTGACTGGGCCAAACTCTGGAAAAGATATTTTGCTGTAAGAAGGGGAGCAAGAATTCCTTCTCTGTGCATGTAATCTGGGAGTCGTTGTTATGAATAACGAGCCATCTGAATTGGAAGAGCCCCGTGGCTCCCATATATCAACCAGCTACCATGGTGATGGACATTGTGTAAAAATCTCAGTCAAATAGAACCCTAGGATATTCTCCCTAGTCTTTATTATAAGTCCCAGGCAAACACTCCCAGAAATGAAAATCCTCTAGGCAATGTTAAATGTAACTCAACCTGAACTTGCAGGAATTCATCTTCGGAATGGAAAAATTGTTTGTCTGTGTCCAATTAATTCTTGGCTTTCATTTGAAACTGCCAGAGACTTTGCCAACCCAGTTTTGATGGGTTTTATTTATGTAATATAAATCCTTGTCAGCTGAGAATTAGTCTCATATATTCATTGGAAAGGGATTTTTTTTATTCATCAGCAACCTGGATGTTGTACGCAGGAGACCTGCAAATGAAAGAATCTGTCTCACCTTATGAGTCAGAGCTAAACCCCCTTTGAAGAGCTGTTGACCCAGCATGCCCCATACAGGCAGCAGGTAAACCAATGAAACATTGATTATTAATAGAAAACAGATACATTTTCTTCTTCCTGCCTAAAACCCCTGCTAAAAAATAAGCTTCCTGAGTTCCTCAGCCTTATTTATATGAGGGAAAGTTTTCAATTTTTTCTCCAAATGAGAAACAGTAATGACTGTAATGCTTTTGATCAAACACTTAAGACATATTGATGAGTGTTTTGAGAGTTATTGCAAGTTTCCTTTGCAGATTTTTCTTGGATTCATTCCAACATTTGGATTAGATCTGTGGTTTCTTGCTGTTGTCAATTTTGATGTTATGCGCCAGTACAGATTTCCCACTCCTAATTTTTCTTTAGCGTGGAGGAAGATGGGGTGCTGTTCCCATTATCAGTATGTGGACATCAATCCTACCTAGATTGTTTTGCTCCTGCCTGAACCTCATGCTGAGCTCTCAACTCTCTAGTGATTTGGCCAAGCCTATAATGAACAGAGTTCTCAGGAGCTGGAGCCTGCTGGTTCACCATTGCTTTGCCAAGATGTTGATCTTCCACAGCAGCCTCGGGTGTTTGCTTTGACAGAGTGCCTGGGAAAGGTTATGTGTGTCCAGCAGGAGCTAGCCGTGGCTCGAGCAGCTACCTTTCCTTAGAGACCATTTCATTTTTCTCATTTTAAGTGTGTGACCTGCACTCTTCCCTGTTGCATGCCCTTAACGAGTTGTGTGCATTCCAGCTCAGGATTTTCACTGATGTGATGTGTCCGTGTCCTCCAGGAGACCTCTTAACTCTGTGGAAAAAATCAGGACCAGATCCATAAAAATCCATAGAAATCAGTGTTGTTAGGAATGTGTCTTGGTCATGCTTAAGGAGAGATTTGAGAGAAATTTGATTGATCAGAACCTCTTTAATGTTTTGCTTATTTATACAGAATTCTCCTTTTTCCCTACCTGTTTAACTGCTTCCAAATAATTCTTTCCAAAACCAGTTGTAGAGTAGAAAATGTACATCAAAAAACTGTGAACTGCAGAAAAAAATGATGCTGACCTTTCAGTCTTCCCTGAACATAATTTGTATTTCGGCATTCTCTTGTTCTTTCATGTGCTTTATAGCAAGTGAATGTGGAAGAGAACTATAATTTAGTATATAGAAAACTTTAAATTCATTTGCATAATTCTATATGTCCAGGCTTCTGGAGGACAAATATGGGCGAGCACAGCTAGCTGCCTTTTTCTGCAAATACAAAAGTATCCCAATGTGTATAATCATATAATGTACTATATAGTTTTCCCATAATGCATAAAATACCTCAAAAGCATAAAATTGTTTGTTTTTTTAGTGCAAACTAATATCAGCAATTGTAGCATGAAAATAATGTGAAGTTTAAGAGAATGCTCTTACAATCTGCAAATTACCGAACAAGCAAAAATAAAAGTTAAGCAATCAGAATGATAACATGAAGATTTTGAATTCTGAATCTTCAGTTTAAGACTTTATCCGCAGGTTGTATGAAGTCTGCCCTGAAATAAAGGAGCTGAATTTCCAGGAATCCCTTGATTAGAATAGGATGTGGGAGTTTGAGCCCTCCTAAGGAGCCAGAGCAGGCTGTGACCAGTTGTTGGAGGGGGAATTATCAGGTAGGCAGTGCCCTTCAGAAAAGGTGTGCATGAATCCCTTTGCTCTGCTCAGCGTGGGCAGGATCTCATCCAGAGTCCCTGGGCAGAGTCAGGACACTGCACTGCAAGGCAAAGTCTGTGCAGAATGAAGGGAAGCCATAGGAGACCAGGAAGAACAAAGAGCTCCAAAATCAGCCCTCTGGGGAAAGACTTCTGGAGCTACTTCACAGAGAGAAGATAAAGGGATGGTACATGAAAGGTATTTTCAGCGTGGCAAGGGAGAAATTATGATATGCGTTACGGATAGGAAAAAAAATACACTTAAAACACAATTAAATTTATCTTGTACATTAGGAAAACTTCCTAGTGGAGAGGTTAATTAAACATCAGAACAAGGTGGAGTTGAAATGAAAAGAAGTCATTCTAAATAATAAAACAGAGCAGTGATAAAATCATAGGAAGAGCAAATCGGCTTCTTTTTGGTGTCCACACCAGGCAAATTCTTTGGCTGGAAAAACGGGTCTGCACCTGACTTCCCCTTCTCCAGCCCTTGCTTTGAGGAATGCTTTTGTGAGCTTAAGCTGTGGGAAGGGTGGCAGGGAGGACCTAGAGCTCCTCCTCTGGCTCTCTGCTCTTGGCTTGCAGCACCTTGTTCAGTCCAGACTGCTGTCACAGACCAGACACCGTGCCTGAAGTCAAGAGCAGACCACACTTGTCCCCCCGGGCAGGTTCTCATGGCCACATTGTTGGAATAATACTAATGGATTTAATTAACTCCCACCGCTGGAGAATTTGTGGCTACACGTGTAGTACCAAGTGTGGGAGATGCTGGGTTGTTTGTTGAGATGCTCTCAAGTAGTTGATACTAGGCTAATAAGATTTGTTTTACATAGATAGCTGTATGGGTCATTAATGAAGAACTGAAACAGATGATTACTGAAAATAATTGATTTTCAAACTACAGTTCTTTCTCAATTAAAATTATCCTGAGGCACTCAAAAGTTTTAAATTAAAGTTGTAATAGAAATATAAGCAAGTCCTCACTTGATATTTTAGATTCAATAACCATTTTGAGTCACGTGAGCTGTAAAAAACTCTCTCTTTTATTCTAAATTGTCTAACATTATTTTTTTAATTGGATTAAGATTGATTTTGATTTGGTTTTCAGATGTGTTCCAGTCAGGAAATTGGAGGCCATTCTTCTTACTGGGGGAAAAATGGATAAAGAGCCCCACTGTGGTGTCATCATCTCAAACTTTACCATTAGCTTGGATGACATCCAGTCTTACCCAGTGCCCTCTACCTGAGACTTCACCTGAGAATGAGGGAAAAAAATCAGCCCTGGCTCTCATGAGCTTACTGTGGGCAACTAGGCTGGTCACTTCAGCTGCAAGTGCTTTGTGCAGACCTGCTTTGTCAGTAGGGATAAGTCAGTATCTCTAATGAAGAATTTTAGTGCTATGGGCATGGGGATTATCTTTTAAAACAAAGCTGTTACACAGCAGCAATATCCACAGTATATGTGTGCTGAGAGACATTTCACCCAGGCTCTCTTACCGTCTGTAGCCCTTCTGCTTTGGATCCCTGTAGGATCATTCCAGCCCACTTTTAAGACTCCCATTTCTGTGCACTCTTCAGTCTCTTCTTTTTCCAACTTTGCATCTGACTTGGTGCAAAATTTTGTGTGGGGTTTATTTTGTGAAATGGAATTTGTAAAGGGTTGTGGTTATTTGACATGAGAACTTGAGAGAGAAAATTCATGTTTGTGACAGAAATAAATTCTTACCCGAGAAGCTCCCCCCCCTCAAATCTTTGCTGTGGGCTATATTGATAGAGTAGCTTTGGTATCCCTGTATCTCCTCAGTGCTTTGACTTGAACAGAAAATATAGATCTGTAGCATGATCTGTCCAAGGGCAACAGCATCATTAATTGCTAAGTGATCTGCAAAACAATTAGAGACCTCCTGGCTGGTGTACAGAGAGATGAATGGAGCTGTCTGCCTAATCAGATACAGTTGTATCTATCTGTGGACCCAATTGTGTTGTTCCAAAATGCCGGCAACATCTGTCACTTCCTCCTTCTCGCAGTAACATATGCTGTGCTCTGCTCTGCAGGGTCCTGCTCAGAAGCCTTTGAGGAGAATTTTATTGGGCTGGGACAGAATGGGTAGAGTTTTTAAGGAATTTTTTATCCCCTGTTTACCTGTTCAGATGTGCTTTGTGAGAGATGAGCAGAATTAAGCTACATGTTCGAAGCATTGAAGAAGCTGTAATTCATATCTGCATTAACGGCATGAAGGCAGGACAAATGTATTAGAAATTAACTGAGCCTGAATGCAGTGAATTTAGCACATAAGGAAACAAAGAGGATCAATGGTTTTTGAGGCTGTGTTCTTCAGTACCTTGTGTTTCAAAAACAACATAAACACTGCATGCCACACATGGATGGTGCTTGTGTGTGATACTCAGTTTAGTGCCTCAATATTAATATCTGATTTCATTTGCATTCTTTGTTTACATATGTTACTGTTTGAACACTTTTTTTTAATCTGGTGATGAGATTTGTGAGAAAAGTTCCTGTGGCAGTCACTCTGTCATTCCAGCTCCAATTTGAAGTGGGTTTTGGTTGAAATTATATACAAATTTTAGGGAGTGTTCCTCTCCGTGATATTGGGTTAACACAAAGCTAATGAGAAATATACCCAGTGGGTAGCTTCCAAAATATTTGTTGCTGTATCTTGCCTAATTTTGACAGTAGAATTCTGCAGAGAAGCTTTTATTTCTTTCAGTACAGGCCTTGCTGTGTTCAGCACAAGGGCCAGAAGATGAGCAGGAGCAGGAGAGCTCATACTGGAGAGTGTGTAAGCTGCTGCTTTATGTGGGATTTAGCACCTGCTTCTTTTAAGGAGTGGTTAATCTTTCTAAATTAGCAGCAGATCCACTGACCATCCTTCCAATCCCTCAGAAGGAAAAGGGATGAGGGAGTCCCTGCAGTGAGTGATTGAGTGCAATCCCCATTATTGTGTCTCTGGGCAAGGCACTAGGAAAAAGCCAAGAGGATTTATCTGGTAGATGGAAGGGTGGGAGAGTGAGCCTTCCAAAACCAGCTGAAACTCACCCTGCTTTTTGTTCCTTTAAGAAGCAGTTCATAAAAAACTTGAGCTTTTCTGTAAAAGAGGCTGGATGTTTCCTGTTCTTATTTTGTCTTACCAGTATTCCATGCACGGAATACAATCAGTGCTGTTTTTACAAAAATGTTCCCAATTTCGGTAGAATGGTTTTGTGATGCTTTCATTGACATCACATCAGGGGCTAGGTGGTGTGACAGAATAATAAACTGGCTTTCTGCTTGTGCAGACAGGTGCTCACTTATACCACAGATCACATGTAAAAATGAGTCTGGCACTCCTGTCCCTATTGCTCTGCTTTATAGCCCAAAAGGGGGAGGAAGAACATGAAAAATACTTAACTCCTGGCAAACTCCCAATTTAATTTTCATCTATGTGTTCTGCTGCCCTCCATTCAAATAAAATAAAAAAAAAAAAAGAAACCCAACAAACAACACAGTTCCTAATGCCACTCACAAGCAAGGTACCAGAAAGTCTGAGACAACAGCCTAAACAGCAACGAGGAAATTTTCTAACAGCGCTGTGCTGCAAAGGGGAGGTGTTTGTAGCAGGGGAGATTTGATCTTTATTCATGCATGATCTTAGTTTCCACAGTTACTGGCATGCTTGGAGGAGTTGGTGCTTGAGGAGACTCCCACAACTCAGCTGTGCTTTTCCTAGCACTGCTCTCGTGTTACTGGCTCTGGTGGATTTTGGAGCTGCAGCTCCAAAAGCATCAGATAGGGACTTAGACATAACACAAGAATTTTTCTGGAGTACAGGGTGTAGGAATGGGGGGTTTATAGTCAGTATATTTTATTCAGAATTGAGCAGAGCTGTTAGTCTGTGTAGAGATTCTCTGTAGGTCAGGCTCTGGATCCAGCCTGTGTCTCATGCAAAGCGCTGGAAATAATCTCTCTCCTCATGTCTATCCCAGCAGTCCAGAGCAATGTTTGCTGTTGAGATCCCAACCCAGAAATGTAAGAGGTTTTCTGTAAGCTTGTGTCATGACATCTTAGTATAAAAAATCAAAACCAGATAACTCTACATTTTCAGTGCCCTTCCCATGGCATGGTCTTGGCAGCAAGACCCCAGAAACTCCCAGCCCTTGAGCTTTTCCTCTGGAACATCAGTGATTTGTCTGATGCTGGCACAGTCAGACAGGGCTGGGTCGTGCCACCCTTAGTGATGCTCTGTAGGCTTTTCCTATGTGAGTGAGCTGGCTTGTCTGTAGATTTCTGGTACTTACTCAGAAGCTGGGAATCCAAAACTTGGTCGTGGATCTGAAGTTTTAGCTTAAACTAAACATCAAGCTTCTGAACCTGCCTGGGGCTGTCCAGAGTTGTGTGCAGCAGCGTTTAGTAAACAAAATGAATTGTAAACTTCCTTTGTGTGTTATTAGCCATGTAAGGAGAAAGAAAAACTTCAATAAAGGCAGAATTACTTCAAATAAATACTTTGCATCTGTGGATAGCTGTTTCTGGACCAAGAGCATGGGAAGAGGAGAATAAGAGGTTCCGACTTTGAACAGGAGTTTTAAGTTTAAATGTGCATGGCTGTGGTCAAATGCAGAAGTTAAAAAAATGCACATAATTGTAATGATTTTTCAGGATGGCTCTTTTGAATTCACTTATGTTTTGCTCTGCTTAGGGTAGAACCTGATTTTTTAGGGAGAGAAGATGTTCTTCTTTTCTATCCATTAACCCTGTTTACCAGTTTCTTGTTCCAAATAAACCCTTTGATGAGACATTGTCATCCTCTTCTCCATTTATATTTGCTAAACTGAATTAATAGCAGCTAAAAGTATCTTTTTCTCCAAGAGGACATTGTTAACTCTTTTATTGCTGTCACCTGAGACATTTACCTAATCAAACACACAGATTGCAAGCTGTTCCCTGTGGTTTTTGAGTGCTAATCCCTGGCTGTTCCATGTCTGCCAGCTGTTAAAACAACAAGCATTCATCCTGAAGATGTCTCTAACTCCCTCATACATTAATAGTGAAATATCAATACACTAGATATGAGAAGTTCCAGCAATTTGGAGAGAATATTAAGATTAAATCACTTTGGATATAAAGTAAATAATACTGACTGTTGCAGCCATTAATAATTTCCATGGTGAATGTAGGACCTTTGCTTGTAATTCTGAGGAATTTTTGTAGGGAGAGCATATGGCCAAGATAAAACTGTCCTTCAGGTTTGAAGATGACTGTGGGCTCTGTGCCAGGGCAAGGGCTGCCATTCCTGCAGGGCACTCCTGGAGATGGCTGAGACCTTGCCAGAGCAGCCAAGTGCTTTTGGAGGGAGAAGGGAGCACAGAGTACTGAGAATTGGTTTCTGCATGCTTCTGACTATTGCCCATTGGACAATATACAATATATCTATATGATGTCTATAAATATAGAAATAAAGGACAGTATATTTCAATGTCCATTCTGATTGTGGCATCAAGCTTGAGTAGATAGGGTGCTGTTTCCAAAGGCTAGTGTGGCTGTTGTTATTGCAGAGGAATTGAGGACTGAGTTCTGGGAACTTCAGCTCATGGATGGAAATCTAAGTTGTTCTGCCACTTGCTAAGGGAAAATCCAGCATGGTTCTAAGGGGATTGTGGTTCATTTTTTTCTTTTTTAAGTGTGTGTGACAAAGTATCTGGAACACATTTGACGCTGTGTAAAGGCAGATTTACATTTAGAAATGTGAGAGTATTAAAATTTTGTACCCAGTTCTAAGTTCAAAATAGTATCACTGCAGCTAATTTGCGAAGAGGAAAACAGTTTCTGGAAGTTCTGTTTCACAAAATAACACTGTCATATTTATAGGCAGCATTTCCAGAAATAAAACATTCAGCAGCACCTTCACAGGCAGGTAAGAAAAGCCTATTCCTGTTTACAAGATCCTGGTAATGAACCATGAAGGATAGTGCTTTGAAGCCATCTGTCAAGCACCTTAGTTTATTTGGTAATTGAAAGTGATTTAATGCGTCTCAGCAAAGAAAGGTCGAGCATGTGCTGTAATTCTTAGCCTGTGCTGTAGTGGGAGGGAGCAGTTTCTTGGGACAGTCAGGAAGGGTAGGTGATCCCTGTGTATGGCCAGAAAGTGCAAATGGAGCCCTGCCCTGTGGCACTAATGGAGTGTAGGAACAGATAGATATCTCTTCTCAAAAAGAACCTCAAGGTTGATTTCTGTACTGCATTTCTGTCTCTGCAGCAGATGTTATTCTGTAGTAGTTCTAAGGCCTTTGATACACATTTTTTTTCTAAAAGTAACTTTGTAACAGTAAAATCAGTCTGGTTTAAAGTTCTTTTTCCCCCTTTTCCAGCAGTAACCCCTCTGTTGATGAGAACTGCATTCACTGAAAGCGTAGCATTCCCAAACTTGAGTGCATCACACAGAAGTTGGTATCATTTGCCACTACCACATCATGTGTTTTCATGATCGCTCTGTAGAGGTTGTCCCACTCCTTCCAGAGCTCTGGAGATGATAACTGTGACAGGGAAGTGTGTCCCTGCCTGGGAGATGCAGTTGGATCAGGTGTTCCAGAAAGATGTAGCTGCTGGTCAAGATGGAGGACAAGCGCAGAGAAATGCAGGGTTTGTATCAAGGAAGCTCAGGCTGACCTGCCCACTGAGGGAGTAATAGCCCTGAGCCACCTCTGTGTGTGAGGTTACCAACAGAGGGAAAAGAAATGCCTCCAAATGATTCTGGCTGAGGCAAAATCATCCGAGGAAAACAAAATAATCCTCATTTCTAGGAGATTGCCTTCATTGCTAGCCAGAGTAGCAGAGAGTAAGAAGACTGGCAAAATGAACCCAGTGTGGGGCAGGATTCTATGAAGCTTTCTTTTGTGAGGAAAGCACATTTGAGGGCTTTCTTCCATTTTCCAACTTCTGAGTATATAATTGGGACACACCTGCTGGAATCTATTTAGCCCTCATCATCTTTAAAAGAGTAGATAGTGCTTATAGACACTGTGGAAGTGTCTATAAGTGCCCTCAAAGTATCGATTTCCAACTCCATTTACTAATTTTGTGATTAAATTAAACCTGAAGAATTGTGAAGTTTTTCCTTTACAGCTACATTTATGAATTTACTCTCCCATTGCACTCTGTTTTCTACAAGAAAAGTCCTTGACCTCAGGCTGGTGATTTTATCAGTGTTACCATTTCTTGGGGTAATGAAAAACTTGAGTGACTTTGTGTGTCACAGTTCCTCCAAGGAATTTGTTCCCTAGCACCTAATCCAGATCATGCCACAGTTAGCTAGAGTGCTTGCAATTAGTGTATCTAAGTGTAAGTGTGCACTAAGTGTATGTGACTCCTTGCTTTTTTTTTCCTTAACAGAGGTTCTGCTTTAAAGAAACAGTTTGGTGCTTTTTAATGTAGGACTAATGGTGCTTTTTTTATGTAGGGCCAAAAAAAGAACCATTTAAGCCAACTGAACTCTCTTTGTTTCTTACTCTTTATGCAAAAAACAGCTGAACAGTTGAAAACTTAGTTGAAAAATTGTATCTAAGACAACTTACATGCCAAGCTTCAGCCAAAAATACTTTTTGCAGCCAAATTATCAAACTCTCTGAAAGAGTATTTATAATAGAATTGCGGATGCAACCTTTATTGTAGGGATATGAATAGCTATAATGAAGGCTTCAGCTGATGTTCTGGCAAGCCTACTGCAGAAAATTATTCTGAATTTATCTGGCATTCAGAAAATGCTTGAAGTGGCCAAAATGTTTACACCATCATTATCGTTTTGACAATATCTCTTTTATCCCGAAGGAAGTCGGTGATGAACAAATTGAAGCAGCATGTGAGACGTGCGTATTTAGCATCTGTTCCTCATTCTTTTGGCAGCATTGTTTGATTTGAGAAAAGCAGGACCAAGGCCCCAGCCACCAACTTGCAAGCAGTTGTGTTGAATCAGCCATTATTGCCCATTGTGTCATTAAAGTATATTAGTGAGCAGCATTCTGCTTTTCCTAATGATTTAATTTTGGTTTGTAATTCAGCAATGTTTGCCTTGAGCAAGAGTGTGCAGTTCCGCAGGAGAGCACTTTGGACTTTCATGTCTTTCCTCTGGTTCTTTCCTACCAACTTTTTGCACCGTTTCGAAACATCATTTACTCATTTATTTTTAGAGAAATTGTCCAAAGCTTTGTTAATTGTGGGCTAATTAGAGATGCAGCATTTTCCTGTCAATGTGTGACTTCAGCCTCCCTGAGTAGATCCAGGTAGATACGTGAGGATATAGATGGAACTCTTTGAGCAGCTTTCTTATTTCTACTAGTATATTTTCAGGGGATGAAATAGTCCAGTTCCTCTACTTTTGCTGGTTTGGCTACTTGTGGGATTGCACTGATTAATCAAGTTTGATTGCTGGACTGATTGTATTAAGCTCTTGTTCAGAGAGCTATCAAGTGAATTAAACCTGTCCCGTATTGACTTCCCTTAAACTGAGTAGGGCTTGACGTACTAAATCAATATAAACCAAATTTAAAATTATTTAAATGGGTGCACAGAAATGTTTGCACTAGTATAATGAAATAACCTCTAAAACACAGTATAGACAAGTTCAATATAATGCAACTCAGGCTTCTGGGTATGTTTTTTAAGGTTTCAGTGCTGATGGCAGTAAACTATGCAAAAAAGTTTCTACATGAAATTTCTTGAAAGATAGGTTCTTTTAAACTCTTTTGTCACAGATTTTTCATAGAGAAAATGTTAGCGTTTCAATTTCATTTTAGAATGGTCAAAAGAAAAAAAAAAAGCATAGCATCATCTAAAAAGGGTTTTTAAATGGAATAAAGGTTTTTGTGACACTTTAGGTGCACATGCTGGTTTGTGTCAGTTGTATGTGATTCAGTAAATTTTGTGAAGCCTTCGTCTCTCCCTCTTTTCTTTGAAGAGTATGGAAAAGGAAATTGAGACTGAACCAAAAAATTATTTTTTTGGTTGGAAGGCTTTAAATTAGGTTTGATTTGAGGTGTTTTGCTACTAACTGAGTTTGCTGATACACTGATTTTAACAAAACTTCTGTCTCAGTGTACCTGGGGCACTATCCCAGAAAGGGGGAGTCTCTTGTTTGTTTTTTGTTCAGCATCAAATTCTAAGCAGAAGATTGGGATTTTTTAATAGGAAACCATTCTGAATAAGATGGAAAAATAGTTGAAATTTCTCTTGTACAGTCCTGCATTGAAGAAGAAATCTTGGCACATATTCACCTTTTCAGAAATTAGAATAATGTTTCAGTCAGTCAAAAAATTTTCTTTAATGTGATTGAAAAGTTTGACCTTGGAAATGAGGAATAAGAGAATATCCTGGGATGATGGAAGCTGCTGTAAAGTGAGGTTCCTCTGTTGGTATATTCTGCCAGCAAGGCCTAGTTGGCTCCGGAGTTTTCTTGAGTTGTTCAGACTGTACTTAGCACCAGTTTCTTGATTTGCCAATTACTGTTATCATTCTTACTTCCCCAAGCAATTGGGTGTCTTTGCTCTTAACTTAGTGACTGTTTAGGAGAAAACTGGAAGTTACAAAGAACATTGGGTAAACCCAATATCTTCTTCAGGGGCAAACACTAGCTTAGAGAGGGCATCTCTTGTACTGGGCAACAATAAAACCCCAAAACTGGCCTTGTCAATGGTGCTTGGCAGAGGTGCAGCTCATTGCAAGCTTAACTGATAGTAGGTCCTTTCTCAGTGTGAGATTTCATTTTCTTCTGGGTGGCTGGCTATATTTAGTGTCAGCAGACATAAACCAGCCTGGCAGCAGTGGGCTCCACACTGAGCTGGGGAAGCACCCCCTGGCAAGGGAGCAGAAAACCTCCCCTTGGCATCCTGTCCACTGCAGGACTGTGCAGCTCTGTCACCGTGTCAAGGCTGAGCTCATACATTATGGATGTTGATCTGCAGGATATCTTATAATGCAAAGCAAGGAAGCTGAGGTACACTAGGAGAGCAGTTCTAAATACTGCCAGCTTAATAAAGCACCTGAGTTACATGGGATTAATCAAAGCACCTCTGACATAATCCAGCCCACTAGGCCTGCTAGAGGAGCGCTTTCACCTGTTAAAACCAGACACCAAGTACTTGATAGGCTTCCAGGATTCAGTCCTTTCTGGGTCAGGTGTTAACCTTGTTCTGGAAGCCAAGGAAGAAATCTTCCCCTCTCTCTGCCACCACTGACATATGTGGGAGCTGTGGGAATGCTGATGAAGGTGCAATCCATAAACATATCCAGGTAGAATTCCATGAAACACCAGCTGGCAGCCAAATGGGAGTGAGGATTTAACAGGTGATAAATGGCAGATGAGCACATGCTGTCTTTGATCAAAGATTACCATGGGTGTCGCAGAACAGCTGCCAGTCTGATGATGGAAGGGGGGAGAGCAGGAGCTCAGCTTTCCAGGGGAAAGAATTCCAGCTCCTGAGAGTGCAGGGCACACTGAGCAGTGAAGCTGTTAGTTTGTTGGCTCAGGCCATCAATGGAAAGGGTTAGGAAGGAGCAACCAGTCCATGGGAAGGAGGTTGCCTGTTTATCTCACCCTGGTGTGCCCAGAGGGCTCTTTTGCACTTCCTTAAAACGTCACAAAGATCCACAATTACACTTGGTGAAGTAACCCTATGTTGCTTCAGAACATTTTGGGAAGGTTTCATTTCATTATGAAATTATATTTCAACATTTGTGTTAGAAATGTTTCATTTTTTAAAATTTGGAAATTAAACCACACTGACTGAAAGGTTTGGTTGGTCAGAGAAGGCTTTGAGAGGCTTTTTTTTATGAGAAAATAAAAGTTTTGCTTTATGTGACCTGAAATGATCTTTTTCATGGCAGGAGGTCCAGTTATTTACACAGCTCAGCCTGTCACTCAGCTGAATTGACAAAGATCACAAGTTGTGACAATTTCTGGGTCAGCTCTAGCCTATCAGTTTTGTAGCTAATACACATTGACAGCAAGCACACTTGGGTACAGTAGTAATTGGGCGTCTTGTGAATACTTAATGACATTGTTTAATTTGAAATATGTTTTCTCTGTTGGTATTCTGATCAGCTCTGCATGGAGGAGGGGAAGCTCCTAAGCCTGCCCTGGAAAAACAGCACTGGCAGGAATAAATGGGAGCGTTATATCTTGTGTCTTAAAATCCAGGGGAACCGTGGAATAGGGTCACCCAGAACTACCTGTGGGACGTTGACTCCCCACACCCCATACATTGCAAGGCTCAAAACTTTCTCCCCATCTGCAGAACTAGCTAAAGACTGATAACATGAAATTCTGTGATTGCAGAGGTGTTTTTCCTTTGGGCAACAAAGAGTGTTGTAATAGTTAGTTTCTGGTATATCCATTTTGATAAATCGCATTTGAACTAAATTTTTTGCATTTGCAAAAATAGTCTTTTACAAAACTCTATTGCATATGACTGTGTAACTTTAGTCTCATCAAACCAGCAGCACTTTTCTCTCCAATAGTGCTTTTGCTACTTCAATCTCTTTCAAAAAATGTAAAAATTATTGGAATTGAATTAATTTCTCAAAAACCTGTAGCAATACTTCGCAAATATTTCTTTCATGTACCTCCTATCATATGATTCACTGTGGTGAAATTATCCATGTGTAATTTAGGGCAAAATTGAGCCCTCAGTGAGCAGGTGGACTTAAGCCTGACTTTAGAAATGATAGATGTATTCAACAGCCATAGCTGTAGCTCATTTTATCATCTGAAATGTGTTTTAGTGACATAAAGTATTTAATTTAAATGATTCTAGCACTTGTGATAGACAGAAGCAGGGAGGATGGCCTCAAATATTAACAGTTTCATTATTCTTTAAGCTGTCAGTTATTAGCTAACTTCTCCCTTGTTAATAGTAATGTTTGCATGAGTCTGTGCTGAATAATGGATTGAAGGTTTTCCCCACCAGCAGGCAGGCCAGTGGGCAATAGTAATTTAAAAAGCAGATTAGTAAAATTGTATTTGGGGAGCTATAAAAGCAGCTTAAACAGAGCTTGAGCTGTCCTGAGATGCGTTATTAGGCAAAGGATGTTGACAGACAGTAGCAGGACTTGGATCTCCACTACATGCCTGAAACTTGGAAATTGTAGACTTTAAATAAAGAATATTTAACATCTGATTTATCTACAGAGTTGTGGGAAGATAAATAAGAAGGTGGGGCTTCTTTTTATTTTGTTTTTATCAGCATCTGCTGAAAGGAAGATTGCCAGCATGCCAACTGAGAGAAGGTAAGAGAGGCAGAGCCAGTGCTGCCAAGTGGAATTCTTATGTAAGTGAAGGTTGGATTTCTTTGCACCACGCACATGGAATAGCTGCAGAGACAATCTCCTCTTTCAAGAATTAGTCACCAAAGTCATTGCCTGCCTGCCTGCCAGGGAAAAAGTGTCTCAAAAATTGATTGTAATTAGAGAGCTAAGTATAGAGCCAGTTCTCCTGACTCCCTTACATGTGCCCTTTCCCCTGACCCTGATAAACACAACCTCGTGTGTTCATCCTCAGAAGGTGGAATCCCGCCAGGATAATGGGCACTTCAGGCTGTTTATTGCAAGAACAGGGTTTCTGGGAAATGCACTGCTCTCAGATCGAGGAGGGCAGACTGGAAAATAAGAATAGATGAAAGCTTTAGTGAATCAAAGTGGAGGAAGACCTGGTTGTGCTGTTTAACATTTCATGTTAGATGTGGCTGAGATGTCAACTGGTTTTTGTTTCTTTGCATAATCTTTGGTGCAAATAGGAATGTGTCAGCCACTCCTTGAGGGGCTGGAGCTGTGCTTAGCTGAATTTTGCCTCTTGGTGAAGTAAAATGTACAACTTCGGCAAGACAGTTGTTTGTTTGTTTGGAATTTTATTTGTCATTGTGAATTCTGCATAAACTCAGTTCTGTGGGTTGCAGGACGTGATAAAACTCAAACCATGACAGCTTTATCCACGATAGCAAATACTACCTGAAACTGCTCCTGCAGAGTCCAGAGAAAGATGTGGGGGTTTTTGCTGAAAGACTCATATTGTAACCAAGATTATCAGCAAGACTCTGGGAGCCCAATAAAATGGAAACATTGTGTAGTACTAGAATAACTTAAATTACTAAGGCTGGTTGGCATTCTTTCCAAAACAAGTGAAGATTGATCTTTGGACACAAGCTGTGAGCTGTGTAAAATTGCCTCTGCTAAATATATGCTAATTGGCATATGAATGAGATTTTTGCTGATCTTCTGCTTAAATAAGTAGGTAGAGAAAAGGTGCAAGTAAGTCCTGATTTCTCCCTTGTAAGAAAGAGTGGTTATCTTAATAATTTAAATTAGCAAATATAATGCAAATATGGTTTTGTAGATACAGCAAATAATTAGCAACAATTATTTGGGAATAATACACCAAAATATGTGTTCCTGCTTTACTAAAGTACTTCTGAGGGTTAAAATTGACAGAAACACAACCAAATTGTACATTTAAGGTGTTAAATGCAGTTTTGTGTTCCCCTGGTTTCTTTAACCATATGCAAGAATCTTCCAAGAAGTCCTGTGTTGAGTTAGATGGGGTTTTTTGGTGTCCTAATGAGGCATAAAATCCAAGTAATGGAACAAAATTGGAAGCCAAAAAAGGCTTTCCTCTGCTTTATTTTTTGATTCAATTCAGTACCACGTTTATTAACTGCTGTAATATGAAGAATAAATCATTGCATTTTTTAAGGGCTTAATGGTACTTCACACTGAGGACTAATCCTTGTGTCTTTAGGGTGCTGAGCACTGTAGCAGGTCATATTTCTTGAATTTCAGAAGGATCACAACAATGCAGCACGAGAGACAAGTAGGATTTCAAAGCGTGTGGGGGTTGTTTGAGCCTCGATGATTTCCTTCCCTTTGGGGCACTACTTTGCATTGGCTGGTGGTGGCCAACAAACCTGTTATTCTCAGGAGCCATTCTGGTCTCTGCTTCTGCACCAGGCAGGGAGAGGTGTTATGAAAGGGATCATTCACCTAAAGCAAGTTCTACAGTATAAGGATCACTGTCCTGAGATTTGTAATTCTGTATTCCAGGGATATTCTGCACTTTTTTCACAGTAAATGCAGCTTAGTTGCCGTAATGAAGAAATGGGTAGTACTTCACACAACTTACACATTTTTTAGCACACCTAAGGCAAAGTTCATTAATTATGTCACAAATCACCTTTGTGTAGCTTCAAAGACAGCATACATTATAAAAGATCTTTAATACATGAACATAATGCTCTGTCTTGTTAATACTGTGCTCAGTAAAAGGGGAAAAATACATTCTGGAGTGCATATGGATGGATCTATTTACATCCAGAGGTATTTCTTTATGGTAGTAAGCGTCAAACCCCCTCACCACCTCATGACAAATGCACTTTTCAGAGGAACTTCTTTTTCCTCTTAAAGCAGCCAGAGCTGAGGAATGGCTCATTAAGTGCCCAGCACGCACCATTAGGTAATGCAGGTAGCCCTCCATGCTAACCTGGGTAATACTCACACCCCTCACCTTGGCCTTCACTGCTGCCAAGAGGAAAAATGTTGCCAAGCAGGATATTGAGCCTAAGGCAGTAGCATCTCTTTGCTTTCATGTCTTTCTAGTCTACATCAAATAACATTTTCATTTCCACTCAAACAGAATTACATTCTTTGGCTATACCATCCTATGCCGTTATCTGTCCAGTAGAAAAGATGGTGCCCTAGAGAAAAAACTTCCTTCAACAATATATATTTCCTGTCAGAAGTTTTCCCCCTGCAGAGCAGGTGAAGTGCTGAGACTCAAATCACACAATGGACTGGCAGAGATGCTGAACCCTTCTCTGCATTCCCGGTGTGTGAAAAACAGAGCAGCACTTTTCATTCATGACAGGATGTGCCTGGTCCACTGTAGCACACCATGTTTTTCTTGTTACGTAGGGTCAGTCTTATGAAAATGTGTTGTCTAAATTACCAGAATTCCTTCTTCTTCTTCCTTGTAAGGAATACAAGAAGTATCTCCTATGCCTCTTAGCAGTTTGCATTAGAAATAGAATCAGCTCTGGTTTCTATGTTTTGTAATCCATCTGTTAAGATGTAGCTTTTAGCAGGTGAAAAATTATTTAAATTCTGTCTTATCGTAACTTGTAATTTTTTCATGTTATAAATGATGTCCTGTTGTTAGCTGGAATACTGCAAAATTTATTTGCAAGTTTAGAGCTGGTCTCTCTAGGAGTACTGTCTGAGATGTGTGTGCGTGAGGCATCTGCATGAGGAGCATTGGTGGCTGAAGCTTCCTTACACCATGATCTTCAGCATTTGTTAGTTTAACAGGAGCCAGGAGTGGCTCCTTGGCAGGCAGGTGTGCTGGGAGAGGAGCTCGGTGGGCAGTGCCTCGTGGGACCATGGGTGGTAGGGCTGTGTGAGGGTCTTCTCTGAGGGGGCAGCTCAGTCCCATCTCCTGGGACCCTTCCTGAGCACAGCCTTGGTGGGCAAGTTCTGGGCTGCCTGTCTCTCCTGCATAATGAAAGAGCATATTTGAAAAAGGCAACAGAAATAAAACCAGGAAACAGCATAAATAGCACAGGGCAAAAGGCATTTGGGGGAGAGAAGAGTAGCTGTATAGAAAGCCCGCAGAAGGAATCTCACCCCTGTGAGTACATTGTGCTTCCCAGATTGAACTGCGCTGCCTTGAAACCAACTTCACAAACAGAAGTTGCAACATAATGAAAACAAACACCCAGAAAATGCTTAAGAAGTCTAAGGATAGATCTTTTGCCTAGGAAATGTAGCTAATCAAATATTGGGAAAAACATTCTGCAGAATATAATACAAAAAGATTATTAGAAAGTACCTATATTTTTTCTAAGGGTGTAAATAAAACAGTTTCTAAAAAACAGTTTTCTTGGTTCCTTTTAAAATGTTCTACAGCAGACTTAGGAACTTAGGAAATAATACAAGTAGCAAGCTGTTTGGTGTTTGTGGCCGAGAGAGAGGTCATTCAGCAGTTAGGTCATGGACTGTTCTCCAAAGCAACTTTGAGTTAGTAGGACAGTGCTGACAAGTGGTGTTGTTGCTCTCTTTGCAGTGTGGTGTCAGAAGATTTTAGACTCTGTTTTCCCCAAAGAAATGCACCCATCCTAAATGGAAATGTAGAATTACACTTAAGATGTTTATATCTTTTTATTGTCTGTCTGCTTGTGCTCTGGTACTGGTTCCTGTCTGAAGGCATATTCTCCAAGCAATTAATTAAGCCCCATATTTGTGTAATTGTGTTGTCCTACTTGTTGTAATTGAGCTACATATATTTGGCACTAGGCTGCTCCGTATACCTTTGACTCCCACGGGTGAGCTGTGTAACAAATTGGTGTGGCTCATTTGGAGCCAGGGAAAGAAATGTGCATGGCTAATGGGTTCCATGATGTATGGGCAGCCCATGCAGGGCTGCCTCCCTGAGTATCTTGGCTGCACAGAGCTCTTGATAAATGAGCAGCCTGGCCAAAGAATGAGGGCAGACAGGAGATGCTCAATAAGTACTAATAGACTACACAAAGTATTATGCTCAGCAATGTGGACTTTTTTCCATAATTCCAGATAGCAAACTGTGTTAGTCGTGCTAATGTGATACAGTAGTTGTGACTGCTTTGACACTGTCCATTTAAATATTCGGAAAGCTGCTTCTTTCATATCTGCATGTCCAAGTACATTGGTGCTGCATTAGCTCTAGTCAATTTAGCACTGTATTGTCAACTGTAGTTAAAACAAATGTCACAGGCTACTTCATCACTGAGTGACCTGCACTCATTATACAAAAACTGGCATTTATAAACAGCTCTTCCATGAGGCTGTCTTCAGTTTGTGGGTGACTGAGGGGAGGGTCACATCCTGGCAGCTGTTGCACTCTGGATCTGCTGAGGCAGCTTCAGCATCTTGTGCTCATTCAGTTCAAACAAACAAAGCAACCCTCCTGCATCTGGATATAAGGAACTGCCATTTTACTTTGTGGTGACAGATCCGCAAGGCTGATGTCACTTGTTTATATGGAAAAAGCGAGATCGATAAACTCACAGGGAATTCAGAGCTCACACACTGCATTTCCTAGGGAGGATTAGCTGAAAGGACATGTCTGACAGCTCTGTGTCAGCTTTCACATTGCAAGCTGAAATATTCTTTCTTCCCCTTCACAGTCTGATGGAAATGAGAGACGTTAAACTGCTATTCACTTAAACCTGGGCCAGTCATTTAGCAAGAAGTGTTGTATCAAATCAGTAATTTTGTCTTCTGCAATATCCTTGACCTTTAGCAAATACTTAGGAACACATCAGCCTTTGCTGCCAATCAAGTCTAATCATTAGTTCTACTATCTTTACCCCAAAATCTGCCAAAGCATTTCTTAATCTGGAATCTGCTAAGGGTTCACAATGTAGATTGATATGAAAGGGCCAGAAACTTCCAGAAATGTTGTGTTCCTCTTTGCAGTTTGAATCTTCTTGATGAGGATTGTCCTTGTCATCTTCACTACATTGCTATATATTTATTGTGCCATTTTTACTGCTCCAGTGCTTACATCTTCAGGACAGATGTTTCAGGGAATGCTCTGAGAACTGAGGCTTTCCTAGAAGCCGTGAGACAATAGAAATATTAAATTTAGCATGAGGTCTTCCTTCTCTCTTTTCAAAACTCAAAACAATGATGAAAATGTAAAATTAATAAGTGGCAGATGCAAAAAATGGTTTTGGTTATATCTTGTTATATCACATGGATGAGTTGAGGGTTTTAAGATCTATTTCTAGGCCATAGCTGACTCTCTTCTACTCGTGCAAGTATATTCCCAAGTTGCACAGTCAGTGGCCTTGATTCACCACCATGTGTTTTCCTACCAGTTACTGGCTTGGAATACTGTGTGCTTTGGCAGAAGTAGCAGCCCTCCAGTGTTGGAAATAGAACAGTGAGCATAAAACTGGATGTAGCTTCCTCCCACAACAGCAATGACCCTTTCTTCCTCCAGATGTGTTTCTACAAATATTAAGTTGGAGTAAATTATTCTTTTTCTCTCACAAATTCCAGTTTAAGCTGAGTCCTTCCTAGCTGAAGTAACTGGAAGAACCACTTATAGTAAGATGTAATCATTCTTTTTGTTTTGATGAAGATAATACCTCTTACACAGCTGTGGCACAAACACACCAAACTTTGCTTTTAGGCTGGAGGGTTTATTTTACTCATTTTGAAGTGGAAGCTTGTAGGAGACACACAGCTCTATATTTTTCTACAAATCTCTGCTGATGCTGCTTTTAAAAACAAAATGAATTAAGGTCCCTTAGGAGATGCGGAGTAAGACAACTGTTTCCTATTGCTTTGCCTTTTATTTAAAAACTGCTGATTTTTAAATCTGTCACTTTGTGTTTATTTTGATGTGCAAGTTTCCACAGTGTCTTGCAAGTTCCTGTACAGGTAAAGGGAGAGGTAACAGAATTCCTTCACTGCAGGCTGGGCCCAATCTTCCTTCTCAAGGCAAAGCGCTTCTGCTTTGTACTTGGATCACAGCAAGTCCCTGCATCTCCATCTGGCTGAAACAAAAGGGACCACTGTAATCCAAAACCAGAAAGGATAGCAGGAAAATATTGTCCCAGTATGAAAAGGACATTAAAAAACCCACCAAAAACTCTGATGGCTCAGTTTGAGAAGGATTCCAGCCTGCCATATGTAGGACTCATTTAAGATTGTCAGTTTAAAAGTGATGATGATACGGTACGAAGATAAACTTGCTTCTGAAAAACTCCCAGGCTTTCTCTGTTCTTATTTTTCTTTAACGACTTCCTTCATATTTTAGCAGTGAATAAATCTTACATTATTTCTATCATAGATGATGGGAAAGCACTTTAGAGCATGAAAGAATATTCCACATTCATTTGAAATTCCTCTTAGAAAATCAGTCGCAGCATAATTGATCAGAAATATTAGATTATCTGCATTTTACCCAATTTTGGTGAAGTTTTCCATTCATGTGTCTTCTCTGTTTATCCTGGAGATACAATTCATCTCCCAATTTTTTTTCTGGAAATTAGCCTCTTACCACTTCTTATTTTCTCTCTGGTATGTTTATTTCATGTCCTGCTTTCTAAACATCCTCAGACTTTCAGCATGCTAACTTGGATATCTTGGGCAAACCATTTGGCCTCTTTTTCAGTGATCTCCATCTGCTGAGGGGGGACAGTGCCTCCCCATCTCCCTAGGGCTGCATTTAAATGGACTGATGTTCATAAAATCCTTTCAATGCCTCCTGCCCAAAATTCTCCAAGGAAAATCATGGCACAAAGAGCTGTGGATACCGACTAGACTTTGAAGAAATTGCAGGCAGCCTCTTTTTGTCTTCCCTGTTTACTTTGTTTTTCTGAAGTATTGATGCACTGGAAAGTCAAGCCAGGAAAAATAGGAAAAAAAAGCTTGTACTCCTATTTAACAGATTTTTGCTGTTGAATTAAAACTTCAAAAAAAATGAAAATAGGAACTTAGATGTTTTAGCTCTCTGACCTTTTATCTTTGACTGAGTTCTCAAAGCCATTCCTGAAGTAGGCATTTCATACATAGTTGTGACATGAGCCAAGTGTCACATAAAAGACAGGCTGTGCCCGTAACATTGAGGTAGGACACCTTTACCTAAGTTGAAAGGAACACCTGAACACCCTGTGGCCATGTTGTTCTGTAATTATGCCTTCTAGACAAATCACCCTTGCTCTGATAAATAAAAGTACATGGGGCATAACACACTTGGCCGGAGGAGATCAAATGAAGAAATCATTTAGAGATCACAAATGCTTGTGGCACAATGGAAATCCACTATTAAAAGATCCTCTGATAGCAGAAGAATCTCCAACTACTGATATCAAAGAAAGTGTATATTAATTAGTGCAGAGCACTTGCAATGATAGGTTGTGCACTCCTGAACTGATTCTGACTGACAGGTTCCCATTTATACAGGGGCATAAAAGAGAGAAAACCAATCGGCCCCATGACAAGCAAGTCACTTGGGAATTCCAAACCTTTTACTTTGGTTTTCGAGCTTGAACTCCTTGGACTTGGTGCTAGTTTTCATCTTTAGTTTCTATTCTTTGCCTCCCCTTTTTCAATAAGTGCCATGTCTATCACCACACTCTGATGTGCTCAGGTGTGGAACATCTGTTCTGTGTACCAGCTGCTTGTTCTTAATTTCTGCTTCTTCTTGAACACACTTTTACAATAAACTCTCCAACAGTGGTGCACTGAGAATGAGTCTGTAATGTGCATAAATATGTGTATCTGTAAGTGAATGTGTTTTTGCATGCTGCAATTCTAGTACTTAAGTTCCCTCTTTTGTAGTTACTTTTTTGCTTTACACAAGGTGAGGGTTTGCTGCCCTTGTTTTGCACAACCCCCCTGTAACATTATTAATAAAGACTTTAACATACAATTTTAAAAATCTGATTTTCTGCAACATCACGTTATTATCTGCATTTTTCTAAAACTGCTCTCCATTTGTCGAGCACAAATCACATGATGTATGTATGAATTCATAGGAACAAGTTTAAAGATAATTCCTCTTCATCACACTCTCTGTAATTGATCAGAAATATCAGGAAAAAGTTGATCAGACTGTTTTGTTGATCTCTATAGATTTATTATGTGCAGAAAGGCTTCCAAAATGATAGGTGCTGTTACTGTTTTATGCTGTGGACTGTAGCTACCATGGTTGGTCACTTGAAATATCTGGTACTTTCCCAGAAAAATAAAAAAAAATTTAAGCAAAAGGTTTTTAGTGCTGTGTTCTGCAGTGCTGTAAATCTGGGAAGGTGTGGTGGGTCACATTATGTGTGGGATTTCTAATGCAGTGAAGCCGACAGATTGAGTTTATCTTGCTATTACTGTTGTATGAATAACAATAATTACCCACTTTTCCTTTCATTAACTTTGTGATTTTGATAGATACACTGCTTTTAGAGAGGCACGCACTAAATCTCTGAATTCTGTCTTGTAAAAAATCATCCTCTCTGGGAAAAAACTTTTCTAGAGGCCAAGGAAATACTTCAGCTGGCAGTAACTCTTTTTTGAGCTGGTTTCCTTGAGTTCTTAAGAAACTGGTCTCTAATGAGCAGATCCGATTTGAAGCTGCTTCAGGCTTGCACTGGGAAGAGAGAAATTTCTAAGCTCTGGGTCCAAGTTTGAGGGAATTGCCTTTTGTCTACACAGTGTCTTGTGTTTGATGATTTCCTTGCACCCTTTTGCAAGGCTGTTACAAGTTCACACAGAGTGTCTCAAGTAAGGGCTGTTGGAATAGACTTGATAAGGATTGAGAAGCTGGATTTCTTTTTGCCAGTCTTGCATCTGAAAATACTTTTTCTTGTTATTTCTTTTCTGTGAAGCAGAGATTGTGAAGTGATGGCAGTCTGGGGTTTTATGTGAGCTTTTCCTTGGAGCTTACCTTTTCCTGCAGCTGGCTCTCAGCTATGCATCCTCCAGAGCATAAGGATGAGGCACTAACAAGCAATAGGCACTCCAAGTGTCCTCAGTGATATAATTTATTTAAACACCAAAATACCAAACTGCTTCAATGAGATGATGATTGAGTAGGCTGAGGACTTTGAAACATAGGAAGGCTGAATAAATAGCTGGTTGATTACTGACTGAAATGTTTATTTAATTTATGTGGGAGAAAATACTTAAAACCCAGGTGAGATCTTACTAGCATAGATTATAGTACGCTGAACTCTTTAAAATAATCTGGTACTTTGTCAGCGGCCCCCAGCCCCTCTGTACTTCCTCTGGGTTCCCACATCACATGTCCCATGTCAGAGTGTGGCACTAAATTGCTGAGCACTTGAGTGGAAATGATGCTGCTGACTTTCATTTTGGGATAAACTCAAATTTTATTGGTGCTTCTCTCATACTTTGTTCATTCGGTAAAGTCAGCAATGTAAAGCTGTCCTTCACCACTAATGTGAGCTTTCCACTTTCTGTGAACTGATTTTGGTGAACTCCATTATCTAGATTATGTACAACCCCAGCAAAAATGTTCATTTGGGCAAAAATAGTTTATTGTACTTCACTGACAAAAAAAATCTTTGAAAATAAAAGTGGTATATAGGCCATTAACATTTGTATTTTTTCTCTCTGTTATTTTTCTTTTTTTTCTCTATTTTTTTCTTCTTTCTTTCCTCGGAAGAGACATGGTAAGCTTTTAAAAAGTATATCTTTGAGCACAATAAGTTGCACACTTTTGTTTTATGTTTGCTAAGGAAAAAGTTTATCAGACTGTGTTGTTGATCTCTATAGATTTATTCTGTGGAGAAGGGCTGCCAAAATGTCAGTCAAAGCTTAAGGCAAAGCCTGCAGCCATCCTAATGTATTAAAACAGGAAATAAAAAAGAGGGTGATGAAAACCCTGATCCACTGAATAACTAGAAAGATCCTTTTTTTTGTTCACATTGTTGTGGTAGATCTGGTCTAAGATTCTCACTCGTGATGTCAGTGCTGAGTGAGGAGTATTTGTAAATTGTGCCTGTACCAAGGTTCATTTGGGATGTTTACCACTGCTCATATGGCTTCATGCAAGGGCATCGAAAGGAGCCCCAGTTCCCATGGCCACAGACATTCCTGACACAGATCAGAGCTGCAGGGAGAAGCTCCATCAGCCATGGAGCTCCACTGTCCAACACAGCCCTGTCCAGTGTTGGTCCTCTTATGGGGCTGATGTTTGGCAAGTCTGTGGTGCTCCCTTCTCCTTAAGGGTGGCATGTCACAGTGGTACAGTTAATTTTTGTTGGGGAGAGGACTGCACCTACTTTCCTTTTGGAATGACGAGTTGGGATGTGTCATTTATCTCAGGTCCTTTATTAAACCTGTGGGGCTCTTGCAGCCCTAGAATTTATGGTGAGTTGTAGGGGAAGAAAATGTGTGTGATAGATGTCCTTGTTCACTCTACTGCTCTTGCAACTTCTCTTTTTTGTGACACTTGGTTCACCAAGCCCTCATTATCTTGTGTTGCTGAGACATGCAGCTAGTCCCTTGCTTAAGATAACTTAGGCTGCCTCAGACAGCTGGGAGGGAGCAGGGAGTGGAGACCATGGCTTGTGGAGCATAATTACAAGTTCATGTCCAATTCACTTTGTCATAGTGTCCACCTGAAGGAACACTCTGGCTTCACTGTGATGTGCCTGTGATCTGTTGATTGCTGTCTTCTCCCCGAGTCAGAAACAGAATCCCCTGATGTTTAGCTTGAGTTGAAGGGATGTGAAAAATTGATGGCACCAGCAAAATCAAGGCTGTAGTAAAAAATCACTGGTTCTCAGCAAGCATTCATTAGTGTTTTCTTTTCACAAATCAAAAACTTTCCCAGATAATGAGAGCTGAATTTTATGTCATTCGTATTTTTCCGTGTCACATTCTAATTGTTTTCTTATCAACTCTGCAAATAATTGGCATGCCAGTAGTCTCTGAATATTTATGTCAACTAATAGCAGACCATCGTGAGTTCATCTCCCTAGACTGATAAACAAAGACAAAAAGAGTAATTTTCTTACTATTTATACCAGTTTTTAAATGGAAGCGGTTAACTTCTGATTTAGAATTGATTTCAAGGTTCAAGGGAGACCGGGTTACACATGTATTAAGGCAGAGATTTATCTGATAAAACCTGAATGAGGATTTGCACAGCCAGGTCCCTAATTACCCCGCTGATTGCCCTGTCAATTAGGAGTCCCAAGCCTGGCTGGCTATTCTGTCTCTGGCATGTCTGGGCTCCTAATGTTCCTTGCTTGCCTGCTCTTTCCTACTGCAGTTCAGGCAAGGCCAGAAATCTTTGCTCATGCCTCTTTTCTCAGAGCCCTCCTTCACAGGAGGATGCACTCAGTGATATCCAGCAGTTGTCTTCCTGATGATACATTGACCTCATTTTAAAATTCATTTCAATTACTGACATAAAACATCAATTTCCTCCAAATTCTTGGAAATTCTTATTGGCTAACTAAGATATGCCTATCTGGTTTCTAAATCCTTTTTTTTTTTTTTTGCAAAAATAAATGTGAGGTGTTTATTTAATTGCATTAAATTACTTGAGATGGAAGAGCTTTCTTAATTTAGTAAATTACTCTGTGGATCATAATAAGGAGGATTGACCTGCTCATGCTCTGACTTTCTGATGGCATCAGCAATAAAAAGCACAGAGGACCTATTTTAATCATTAAAATTGCAAAGGCATGTCAGAATGCTCAAGTAAAACAGGTCTTCTGAGTGGATGGCATATTTATGTAAGTGCTTTCAAAGGAAAAATGCTTCTTATGGTTGTATCATTACAACAACAAAACATGAGGAATGCAGCAACAAAGTTTTCAATCTTAATTATAAATCAGTTCTGTTGCAGGTATAATGTAACTTGTGTTTCTAGTTTTCTTCCTATAAAATTAAATTATCTTAGTTGATATAAAAGTATAGTACATATCTGTCGAGTAGATTAATTCAAAGCAGTAAGAGTTGTAGATTCCAATTCCTTCTTTTTCCTTTTTTTTTTGTATTTTTAGCTACACATATCTGAACAGCGAACTACCATAGAATTTTCATTGTTTTAATTCAGTTTTTCAAGCATTAACTTAGTTCCTTCAGAAATGAACTACCTGAGATTGCCGTCTGAGTTGTGGGCCAATAATTATTTACCAAGTAGAATTAGCAACACGTACGTATTTGTGTGGAGGTGCAAGACCTTTTGCAGTCCCAGGTCAGCAATTGTAATCCCAAGGCTCAGATCCTTTCCCTTCCAGAGCAGGGCTCCAACACAGCACAGTGGGGAACACGCCTGGAGCCACAGCTCTTCAAGCAGGCTGAGGTAGAAGGCATTGGCCAGGAAGCAGAAAGAAACCAAAAATTAAGTGAAAGAGAAAAATCAGTCAAAAATGTACAATTGAGAAAATAGCTGAAAAAAGTCTAGCTGCAAATTCCGGAGGAGAACAGAGCCAGTTCTGCCTGTGAATACCCACTCTACTGAAGAGCTCGTTGTGAATTTATTGTGTGCCTGCAGTGCATTATTTGAAGTGCATCTCTGTAGTTCATACATGCATTTATGATACTGGAGGTAGTGACAGAGTGGGTGTAGGGACCTGGGAATATATCTGCCTGGGTCTCTGGCACATAGTGAACATCTGCAATAACAGGCATCTCAAACACTCTTAGATTACCCAGTCACTGAGAGAGATTTCAGCATCATGGTCTAAAACAGTGTTTCAGAGCAAATAACCAAATAAGCCAAGTTTAAACTCTGAGGTGGTACTTATTACTGTATCTAGATAATTTACAGTGCTCAAGGATGGCAATGCAATGGATGCTCTATGAAGAATTAGTTGGGTGAACAAACAACTGAAATTAGGAGAAAAATCTATTTATGGAGGAAGTTCTTTGTGAATTCCGGCAATCCTGTGTTTGCGGGAACAATATAATCACAGAACAATGTAATTAAGGTTCCATAGGAAAACTGGGTCTTTCATTCCAGCAGGGCTCTGGAATGTACTTGACAACATCTATGTGCCAACAGAAGTACCGCACTTGCACTTGCTCAGTGATTTTAGAAAACCAGTTACTGCAATTGGTGTGAATTAAATGTGCTGGAGAAGGTAACTTGTGAGAAAAGGTCTGACTGTGTGTGCAGGGGGAGCCTGCGGTGTCCTCAGCCTGGGCAGTGTCTGCAGCAGTACTCTCTCACTTGCAGAGTGATCTTTTCAAGCCTTGGGAGAGGACTCTGCTCCTGGATCCTGAGGTGAAGTCAGATTATGGCCAGAGCATGCATAAGGTCTTGGGAGAGTGAATTTTAGACCTACGAGAGAAGAGCAGTGCTGAGAAAGACTTTACCAAGCAAAAGGGCTTGGTGTGCCCTCTCTGTGAGACCTCAGGGACCTGTGACCTTGTGTTGCTTAAACCAGACAGCAGGCTGAGAAAGTCGTGTTACAGGGTAGTGATGTTTTATTTAGATTGGGTTCCAGAGAGGAGAGAAGCTGTAGTAATAGCTCTGGGTAGCAGTGGGTAGAAAAATAACTGGGTTTTTAACCTGCCTCTAGTGGCTGAGTCTATTCACAGGCCTCTCATGGACACAGGCACTGTCACTCTTGGGGAGGGTTGTGTTTCAGCAAACACAAAGTCAGTAATTTGTACTGTTCTGTGGGTGCTATCCCCACAGGAGACTTCAAATGAAGGCTGGTGCTGGTGCACTGCCCGTGTGTAGCATTTGTGAAGCTCTTGGATGTAACGATGCGTTTATGGAATTAGCTGGAATTCCAAAACATGGCTCCCAAATGTAGTCAGCAGAATCGCCTGAACAAAACCATCTGGGTACAGCAGAGTTCTAGCATCAGAGAAACAATGCAAGAGTAGGAAGTTGTGGCTGTCCTTAATACTGAATATTGCCAAGGAGCTTTTTTTGCCTTTTTTTTTTTTTTACATAACTTTGTTTTCAGAAGTCAGTCCCTGGAACATCTGTTCTTTTGTGGTGAAATTCTCTTGCCTTGATTCATGATACAAGCCCTTCTCTCATGCATCTCCATAACCCAATTATTTGCATAGCACTGGAGAGAATTTTGCATATTAACTAAATCTATGGCTTTCCAAAGTTTATGGAACTGTAATTATTTTCAGTTAAAACTTTTTTTGGCTTTGTAACTGAAAAAAGGGGTAAAAGCCTTTTTTTTTTTTTTTTTTTTTAGTTGGCAGTAATTCTTAGAAAGAATTAATCCTTGCTGTATTATTCCAGCAGTCTCTCTAATTGGTTTTTGGGTAAATTCTGTTACTGTTTTCAGAACATGGATACCAAACTGGGATCCTCTGCAGGCACTAAGCTAGGAGAGTGGAGCAGGGGGAGGGTGAGCAGTGGATAAATAGGTAACTATAGGAATAGTTTTCTTCCCATTCTCACCCACTTGTTTACATACAAGAGGAGTATGTAGTCAGTCTCAGCAGTGTATTCACTGTCCAGTGTTTCAGGAATTATTTCCATGCAGAAATATGGGATTTAGGTATTCCAGAAGGCTTTCACCAGGTTTCTGCAGGACTTGGGTGGTGTCACCATTCAGAATTTGTTTCTCTCCTGTAGCAGAATGCTCTGATGGGACCTCTCATCAGAGTCAAGCATCTCCTCAGGTGCCTTTTCCCAGTGTCCACAAGAGGTTCCTGTAGTCTATTATCCTTCCTTTGACATTGATCCATACCCTGAGGTGGGGAATGATGTGATGAGCTCAGCTGTTTTGCTGCCCTTAGGATGTCAGGAGGGCATCCCATCCTGATACCTTCAGTTTGCACTAGTAATTACTGATGCTGTAGTCCTAAAAAGCTCTGGAAATATAATTAAAATCAAACATTGTACTTCCTGGGACAGAAATTGGCAGTGGTACTTTCTGTTCCCGAGGAAATGTCCAAAGCAATAAAAATGAGCCCTTTTTTGTGGACAGATGGGAAGCTTCCTGTGTAGGACAGAGGAGTGTGCATGGCTGTTTTTACCTTCATCTTACCAAGAGGGACCAAAAGGGAAACACTGTTCCAGTGAGGGAGATGTTCAGTCTGCTTTTATCTTCTGTGTGGAATATGCAGTTTGTCTGAGGGATAATTAGACACCAGATGACAAAGTGAGCTAATTTAATAAAAAGGCTGAGGAGTAAAACTTTAGTCTGCAGCTGTGGCTAATTCTGTTCTGTTTGGAATAAAAATAATAACTTTCCTGTGACGTCGCCATTTTAGCATCTATGTTGCAAATAACTGGCATAGCAACTTGATAGAAAAAGACATAAAGATCCTTCCTGTATTGCAACCATTTTGATCAGGAGATAAAAATGACCATGTTGTGGAAGTAGTAATATCTGGGTCATTGAATCAATCCAACAGCAATTTATGACTGTGCAGGGAAATGAAAATGGAAAACAAACAGTCCTAAAGTCCTGTTAACAGGAGATACCTATCACTCACTCTGAACTTTTCATTTTCAGGGATAAGAATACTATAAGCACTGAACATGACTCTCAGTTCATAAATCAGTTTTGAAACAAAAATTTTTTTGAAGTCTACAGGGAATCTTTACGGAACTGCTGTATAAACCAGTAATACAGATGTGCAAAAAGCAGAACGAGATTAAATGTTGTATCTATAACCTTAGACTTGGTTGAGGTTTAAGAAGGATGTCATCATTCTTGTGGCCTTTCAAAGGCAGAAACACTGTGATCTCTCCCTCGTTTGTTCTTAAGATTTGTAAAATTAGGTGCTAGTAAACTTTGTCAAGGAGCTGAAGTGCCAATCTACCAAAATAATGGATCCTGCTCCTGAGAATCAGTGATGAATATTTTATGACTCCATATGTGTAGTGGATTGCAGTTGCACTATCCCTCTGAGTTGCAGAGGAATTCAAGCTGAGAGAAGCTCCATAGATTCTGCTTATTTCTTGTCTGGTGGTTCAAGGAAAGCTCATGTCAAATCAGGCACTGATAGGGTAATACATTGCCAGCAGCAAGATATTTTGAGATAACATTTATTTATATACAGTATAGAAATGTCAGGCACAAAGCATGTCACTGGTTCCCTTATTAATTTGGGGTTTTATTGTTTACTGAGATATTGTTCTACAGTCCCTGTGCATGGTGTTGCTGCTGGAAAGGTAAAGCCAAATCTTATTGCTGTTTCTTTGTCCTGGCTTCAGTTTGTCTGTCTGCTTGGTGCTCTGTCTGCTGCTTTGCCTGGCCAGGATCACCTGGACAGTGACTGCAGCTGGAGCCACTGGGGCAGTCCCATGGAATGATGTTGGGGGTTTGTCTTCTTCAAGTGTCCTCAAAACACTGAAGCATAAAGCAATCTGCTGAACTGGGGGCTTGATTTCTGCCTACTTATAGTTTCCTAGGGAATGTGTAGGATTTTTTCCTCATTTCTTATCTCACTTGTTGAGTTAAAGCCTTTGGCTCAAGCTGCCTACATTTCTGTTTGGGCTGTGGTAGAGGCAATTGATGATCGTGAACGGGCAGATGTGGTAACACTGATCCGTATTCAGATGTTTCACTGTCTGTCTTGAGGGGGAAAAATTTACTTTCTCAGTTATTTCTATATCAATATAAAACTATTCTCCAAAACATTAGGCATGACCAGAAGAGCAGTATCTGATGGTGTTATGCAAGAGCAGCATACCAGTACAAGACTCGTGGCATCTTCTGAGCTCAGCTGGAGGGCACTGAGAGTGCATGGAGTTCTTTTTCATCCCACTGTACTTCCCTAGCATAAACAGTGTCCAGTTATTGCTCCCAGTTTGTCAGTGACTTTGATCCAGAGTCTTCTGGCAGCTTTGTCCATGGGACAAGAGGGATCTGCTGCCCTGAGCACACCTTGCTGTTAGGTCAGTGATGCTTTGGTAAGGCTCCATCTCTCACAGATTTCATGTGTGGAGGTGGTAGGTTCAGTGAAATCTAGTCCTGCTTCCTGTGGGGTATTCTGAAGTTCACTAAAGATATTTGTTTTGAAGCTTCATTTTAAAAAGCATTGTTTTCACTTGAGTTGCTGGCAGACATTTTTGAAGATTGGAATAGATTTTAAGTAACCCAGCAGAAAAAAGGGCTTCCTTCCCTGTCACACACAGACATGACTTTGTCCTGGTACAGCATTTGGAAGGGAGCTGATGTGTGATCCAAAAGGGGAGCTGGAGCTTGGGAGCTGTGCCAGCATGAGAATGAAGCAGCTGAGAGATGCCTAGAAAGAGTCACATGAGGAGAGAGAAATGCAGACTGGCTGGCCATGGTGTGCCAGAGGCACGGAGAAAGGAGCTGCTGGGGAGATGACAATACAGTTCTGACAGCACAGCAGTCTTGGGAGCTGAAACCCCTGTTTGCTGTTTCAAAGGCCAGAAGGGCCTTTTCAGGGGGAACTGGTGAAGGAAATGTGGGAGGCCTGTTCGGGCTGGGAGTGACATCACCTGGCTCGTGCGTGTACCACACACACTGCCAAGGAAGCCACTCCTTCCTGCTGCTTTTATGCTCTTCAGGGGTCATGGAGCTTGCAGTTTTAGGGAGTTAATCAGCTGTAGTACCTGGAGGGCCTCAGGCTCCAAGATGGTAATTTCATTCCTGGGACCTCCCACATAGCTGTGAGTTTGGATGCTTGGGGCTCACAGGAGTGGGAGTAGCCATGGTCATGCACTCCATTCAGGTTTCTCTTTGCTGCAAAGACAAGACATTTCATAGCATGAGGCTGCAAACTTTAGGACTTCCTTTCAGCTCCTGCTGCTTCGGGGTTTCCATTTACAAACTTGGAACATGCTTCTTGGTTTGCTAAGGTGATGTTTAATCCAAATGCAGAATGGAAGCAGCTTGTATTGTAGCGCCCAGTTGTTTTGGTTTCTTGCCACATCTGACTTCTCCTAATTTTGTGACTGTAACTCAGATTACCTATAAATTACAAATGTTTGACTAACTCATCAAAAGCGAATATAAGTTATACATATTTACAGTCAGAAAGAGTCAGGTAAAATGTCCTCTTTTTCCCATTTCTCTTTCAAACTCCAATTGCCCACTCGCCAGAGTCTGCTGCCCCGTCCCTGTGTGTCTGATCCCCTTTCTGCACCTCTGCCACCAGCAGTGCTCAGGTGTGGGCTACCAAGAAGCAATTCTCAAGGCCCTAGTTTAGGAAGGCTGATCATCTGCGTGTGCAAGTGTCACCCATCTCACAGTGTGTGAGTCTGTGACTGGTGTGTCATAAAGCAGCTGTGTCACTCTTCTAAAGCTGAGTCCAGCAGAAACAAGCTGTGGGTTATTTTTACAGTCCAAGTGTGATGCCTGGAGAATGGGGAGCTCCTGGATAACTCTCAGGTACCTCAGATCTGAATCACTGATGCCTTCCAATGCTCAAATCATGACATAGCATGTCTTGAGGACAGGCAGCTGGGGGTTTTACTGCTCTCTGAGGATTTTACCAGAAATGCTCTCTTCCTGAAGCAGTACCTCAAGGGACAATGTTAGCATGTCATGGAAATGACTTTACTGTAATACATCAAAGAATAATGTGCTCAAGTTATGTGCATGCAAGCTATTAGTGCTTCCTCCCCTTCACACAGCAAGCTGTTTATCTTTCAAAAGGCTGGAAACTCCTCGTTTTGCTTTCCAGAGATTTCCTTACGGAACAAACAGTATAAATAACACCTGCAATATGAAGCTTTGGGGATAAAAAGGGTAGCTTTAGGCTGTGATGTCTGTATTCATGTATTATTAGTATGTTTACACTCAATCCCAAGGAGCAGAGAAGGCAGGGAAAGAGTGCATTAGGACCACCATGCATTGTCTATTCACAGGAGGAAGAAGCAGCTGCTGCTGAGATTCCTGAACCTTTGCTCTCTGCCTATCTGGAAGCATAGCTAAGATTACCTATGAGTTGCTATTCTCACAAGGAATTAAATGCAGGGCTTTGGAGTATCTTTCTTGCTGTTATTTATAGTGAAGTTACACATAGAGCCCCAGTTGAAACTGGGAACCATTTTTACTAAGCACTGTACAGATTTGTCAATGCAATGCTGTGTCTCAAAATAAAAGTGGGAAGCAGCTCTACAGGTGGTTTTTATAATTGCCCCAAAAGCCACTGCTGAAAGCCACAAATAGATCCTGCCTCATCTTCTCAGCCGAATGCTCTCCCCACTAGAACAGGATGTATTTTGGGCATATTTTAACGTTCTAGCACAGTGATGCCAAGCCCTGTGATTACATTTTATGTAATTTGTGATTGCTGCAGTATTTGACATTTTTCTTTGAGTGTCAGTTTCTGTACTCAAGCAGCTGAAAAAAGAGCCTCAACGTTCTTTAAAAACAAAAGTTTTAAGCATTTGTGGTTGCTTGAAAACTTCTTCTATTAGTTGGTTTTGAAGACCAGAATGTTTGTATTCCTTCTTTTCATTTTTAAATATTTTTTTAAAATCTGTAACTACTAATCACTAATTATTGCTGAAATTTTTCAGCTAATTCATGACTGTGTGGTCATTTGCCATGGCTGCACTGCTGAAAAAACCCGACCCTGTAGGGAAAGCAAGCCCATATTTTTGGCCTAACTGTTGGATGAGCCTCTATTAAAAGGTAGGACTGCTGAGGCACGTTAGTTTGCATTCCCGTTGCAGTGAGACATTCCTGATGGTCCATCACAACTACCCTACCATCTGCTTTTTCTAGGCTATTTATTCCATCCTTGTCTAACCTCTTTCTGCTTTAAAAGCAAGCACATTTTCTCAAACCTGTTACCACTCACTAAATTACTTTGAAAGCATTTTCTGGAAAAATTAATCCAGCCTCCCCCTTGTCAAACACTCTGTTGCTGGACCAGCTATGGCTTCTGAGGGAAGAAAATCTTACTGTGAATTAGGGTTACAGCATGATACATCCACGCTGTAAGAGTGTCTCTTGCACTTTCATCAGTCAGTCATCAATTTGCACAGGCTGCTTAAACTTCTTCCTAATTTTGAGTGTGTGAGTTCCCATCATGCTCTACTTAGTGATCTCCACAAGTGAAAATGAGGTTAATCCTTGACTACATTCCTGAATCAGTGCTTGAAAAATGAGGTGCTCCTCCTTCATCCTATCCTAGTAGTATTTTATGGTTGTGTTCTTAGGAAAGTTTTTAATTGTTTTCAGGGGGAGGTGTGGATTTCATAGCTTTAAAAACAGCAATCTTTTCGAACCTCATTGAGCCCTTGCCTTCGGTGATTGTGGTGATGGGTTCATTATGCAGCACTTTGTATCTGTTTTACATTTCTGATTTTCGAACATCCTTCTTGATCTTGTGTTTTAAGAAGGCCTATAAAATGCAGGGCTTTGTAGCCTGGTATCTCAGCTTCCCTAAGATGTATCCTTTTTAATCAGGGCAGCACTGATCTCCTTGTCCTGCTTCTCATTACTGTTGTGGCTGGCAGTGCATTATAGTGAGCACTGCACAAGCAGAATGCAGAGACCAGCCCCAGAACTTGTAAATCGTCCTTCATATGGAAATGTCCTCATTCCTTTAATCATTTAAATCGATCCTTTTAGAATCTGCTGTCCCATTCCCCCAAAAACTTTGTGTAAGTCTGTTACCAGTGATGAGAAATGAACAAGATGTTTTGGGGAAGTGCACTGTGGATTTGCATAACAAAACTGCAGAGCTGTGTTCCTACCCCATTTCTTCAGCATTCTCAGAGGGTTTGAAAAGGATTTAGAGTCCTGCAACAGTGACGTGCTACTACCAACCTCACTGTGAGAAATTGCTTTTAGAAGCTCTGTGGCACAGACACAGTAGGTTTTAATGGCACTGTCCCTTAGTGACATTCTCTTCTCTTTCTTGGTTGATTAACTCATTTAAATGCACGGAAAGTGCAAAGTTTGAAGTTATGATTATTGGTTATATTTTACTTTGCTTTTACTCTCAACTAATTCCATCTGCTCTCATGCTTCCCTTCTGCCCTGAGCTTTCTTGGGCTTTTCAGTGCCCTCCTAGACATGTTTGTTTTCTACATTTTATAGTGTCACCACATTTGTGTCCTGCCTGTTTTCCAGATGGCTGTTAAATATATTAAAAGCTTTTATTCTAAGGCCAGTATAAAACCTTATGACTCTCTTTAAACATACATGGTTTATGGCTTAGTTACACTGTGTTTTTTCTCTTCTGGGCTAGAACTATACATCTTGTTCATGCTGCCAGGGATTTCTGAGTGCATTTTATCCTGCTGACTTTGACTCAGTAATACAAGGCTGTACAGTTTCTGGCACTCTTCTTTCTACTTAATGTGCTGCAAGTTACTGGAAATGGTAAATTTTTTGCCCGTGTTTCAGTGAAGAAATAAGAGCAATACACCCATGTGTGAAAACCTTCATTCCTGCAGCTGATCCATCCATTCTTGCTCCAAAGGAGCCCAGTTTCCCTTACACCTGAGGAGACAGTGTCTGATATTTGGGAAGGGGCTCAGGATGTTAGGCTATCTCTCACAAACTGCAGTGAAGACACTGTTTGAAGGAGAGATCCTTCCCACTGTGCTCAGGCAGCTGCCAGCACACCTAAAAGCCCTGGATGAGCAGTAGGATGTGCTGGGCAGGCATGAGGGAAATTCCATGGCGCTGTGGTGTTCCCAGGTACAGCCCTAGCTGCTGGACTGGGGCTGTGGGGCTCTGTCTGTCAGAGAAACACCCAGCACAGTACAGACCTGTGTTTGCTTCAAAAGTATCCCACACAGAAAGCATAACCTTGCCTCAATATGTGCATGCTGGCTCTCCCCCCCTCCTCCTGCTCTCTAATAGTTTTCCCTAAGATTCCTGAACAACAGAGCAGATGGAAACCTTATTTAAATTTAGAAACCGGGAATACCACATGCTGAGCTCAATGGAGCAATTCAAGTTGTTTTCCTTTAAATGATTTTTTTTAAATGCTGGATTCCATTTAGAATTTTTAAAACAGCACAAACATGGGATACAAAGCATTTGAAGGTACCTGTATTCCTTGCCACATAATGCCTCACTTGGACACAAGTGTGAAAATGTGTCCTAAACAGGCCCAACTTCACAGCTAGTCATCCTAAAAGACATTAACACTCTGTTATTTATAAGAGCCATTATAAAAGAAACTCCAGAACCGTCCCCAAAGAGAGAAAATCTGTCATGGTTCCCAGGAAAGAGAAGCAAGGATTATCCTTGAAAGCAGTCAAAGGAGAGAATAGTTTTTTACCAACTTGTCAGAGGAGTTGCCATGGGCACCAGCCAGGAGCTGAGGTTTAAATGTCAGATTTCCCTTCCAGTACTGTTTTTTCCTTTCCTTTGCTGTATTTTTGCATTCATTCCATTATTCTCTCTCCCTTTTTCCCCCTTATATAAGAATTTCTCTAACCATGTCCCTGTTTTCCCAACATCCAGTTTTGCTTCTTTTTATGCCTGTCCTTGGACACCATGCCAATCCCAGGTAAAAAAAATCTGTTTGGGTTTTTTTTTTTCTTTTAAGTAAGAGAGTTTGTTCTTGGATACTGGTTTGAAAGTCATTAGCATATCAATATTTGTCCATCAAAAATTTTAAAAGCCAATGAAATTAGATTAGGAGACTGAGGCAGTTGAGGAAGAAACTGCAGCGTGGAGCGGGGAGCAGCTCATTTCGCTGTCACCGTGCGTGTGTGTTGGGAGACATGGGTACATTTCATTATTTGCTAAAATATTACAAAGAGGGGGTAGGGGAAGGAAAAGAGCAGAAGGAAAAAGCTCACATCTGTGGTAATGTCTCTGCAGGGGGAAAGAAGGCAAATCCTACCATTTGTGGAAGGTATTCATGTGTTGTCGGCTGGTTAAACTGCACATCAATTGAATTAATGTATCCGTTAAATCTAGATAAAAGCTCCGAAGCGGCAGTTTAGAAAACACTTTTTTCTTTTCTTTTTTTTTTTTTCCCTTCCCTTTCCTTAATTCCTCTAAGCTGCCACAGGACATCTGGGCTGGTTTTGTTTTGTATGCTGGGTTTTGTTTTGTCTTGTGTGTCTTCACTGTCAAAATCCCCAAACAGGCGCAGCTGCCTTGAAAAAACCAAGTCCGTCTGTGTTTCGCTTACTCGGTAATAGCGTTAGCATGTAAATGAACACACCCAGGCTCCGAAGTGAGCAACTGGGCCGTGGGCGGGCACTCTCACCTCCTTTGGAGCTATTGTCTCAGCCTGTCTGGCTGCGGGCTCAGCAGGGCCGGAGTGCAAGCGCAGCCGTTGGCAGAAACAAGGCAAGAGTTGCAAAAAGAAAAGGGAATTTTTGTGAGAACCAACTAACGCTGTCATGGACTAGGAGCTTGTAAACTCCGTTTGGTCACTAAGTTTGTTCTGGAGAGCAAAGACGAAATTGAAGTAGTAGCAAATGTTCAGCTTTGGATCCTGGTTTTGGCCTGGAAGTTTATTTTCTCCCTGTGGCTGTGGATAAGTGTTTGTGGTTTTGAAAGCCATTTCTGATCTCACCTTGCATTTAGGGAGCTGAGCATGCTTCCATCTGAATTATTGACACATAATTAATAGGTCAATACTGACTTGAACACTGGGTTATTAATAGAACTAATAGGATGCAGATTTTCAGGATGCCTATTCTTAGTGCAGACTGAAGTTCCCCCAGTGGTTTTGAATTATGAGATTATTTTTTTATCCCCTTTTGGGAATAATTTCTGGGTTCCTGGTGCATGTAGCAATAGTGCTGGGTGGTAGAGAGAGGTGCATGGTCATGGTACAAAAGCAAACCAGTGTTTGGAGGCCGGGACAGCCTTGAGTCCTTTGTGTACAGCCTGAGGCGATTGCTATCACATCCAGTGCCAAGCTCTGTTGCCTCCAGACCATCCAGCCCTTGAAACAAATGCTTCAGGAAGCATCCTGTGCAAGAGGGAGGAAGGTGTGGAAGTTCATTGCCTACAGCAAATCATCAGGAAAATTAGGACATGGTATCAGTGATGTTCATTGAAGAGCATGAACGTTTTCATTTGCTGAAATCTGTGAGGTGGGAGCATTGATGTAACCAGTTACTTGATTTAGAACAGGAGTGTCGTGGGTGTACTTGGCTGAAGAAAAGTGCTGAATATAACCTTTCTGTCATGGAACAGTGGGAAGGACTGGGGCCCTTTAGCTTGGGTTTCCATGAAGATCCAGAGTTTCAGACATTTAATGAGAAGTCTGGCTTAATGACAGCAGTAGCCTACCTTTATGTACAGTCAGAAATTATTTATGATCCTGATTCGTGAAACCTCCACTCTTAAGCCTAGGAGTCATGTTAAAAACAACTCGGAAACCTCTAATAATTTGTTGTGAAGACTTGGTTTTAAGATTTTTTGCAAGTATGCATCACCATAGTAATTTAAAAACTTGTATGTAAAATGACAGCAACCCTTTCCTTGACATCTCTGAAACCTCTCTCAGAGTGGATATTTTGGGTATACTGGAGGTTTGGGACTAGGTCTTTACCTATTTACCAACAGTTGCTTTCTAAAAAAAAGAAATTAATTCATCCTGCTTGGAAGGATAACTGAATGATGGATTCTGGTATTTTATTTGCCATCTAAATCTAAAGTAATCATCATCCCCCAGTGCAGTGCAAGTGGTCATGCCTTTTAATCCTTGTCCAATCCAAAAATCTGTTTTCATGACTCACTAAATAATATCTTAATTTCATTTTCATTCTAGTATAATCTTACTCTGAAATAAAATAGATCAAAATATAAACTCAAAGGAAATGCAAAGAGTTGGGTTTTTTTTGCCCAAGCCTTCCTGTCTCTTTACACATTAATTAAAATCAAGCTCTTTGTGTCGCTCACGTGTGCCATGCTAGTGAAATCCATGTGAAGTACATTCTGCTGGGGCATCAGCCTTGTCATGGAGAGATTGCAGCCCTTCCAAGAGAGACACACAAAGTAGGAAAGTAATTGTGACCATAACGTCCAAGATTTTGAAGTCAGAGACCTCCTTTTTTCCTGTCAGTAAATGAAGGTATATGTCAGACTGCATATATGATAAATGGTGATTATATGAATTGAGGTATGCAATTCTCATTTTCAGTACAAAAGTGTTGTTTTTCTCCTTGTCTTCCCGCCCCACTGCTGTGATCTTGGAAGGGCTTTGCTGTGCCGCAGATGGCGGTGCAGGTGTAGCTATACGTTACTTTTGCAACCTTGGCCTTCAGCCATGGGGGAATGTGGAGCAGGGAGTCAGATTACCAGATGGAAACTAAAGCTGACATACGAACACAGATTAATGTTTCCAAGAATGAGGCTTATTACCCTGTTGTTAGCACCAGACAAAACCAGGAATTAATATCCTCATTCAACACTTGAACAACTTAAGTGATGAAGTAATGTGAAAACTAGGGACTCCTCCTGAAACCTCAGTGAGGGTGTGTGTCTGGTGCATGGGGGATTCATCTTCAAGTTTTCTTGTGCAATGCCACGTACATTAGAGAACTCAGGGAAAATATCTGCTGAAAATGGCTTAAAATTGCAGAAGCTGCACCAACAAGTCACCTTTTCAGGGATGTTAGAAAGCCCCTGGGTCCAATAGCTGCCTTCACACTGTAGCGGGCCTGGAACCCCCAGTTAATATTGAGGCTCTGCCAAATGTGATTGATGAGCAGGCAGTAAGCACAGGGGTTAAATCATGGTGAAATGATTCTCACGTGAATTCCCCAGCCAGGGCAGTCTCCAACTCAGCTGGCTCTTAGGACTGGTGCTTGATGTCAGGAGTGGGAACCTCTCAGTGTTCTTCTACTGTTGTGTGTTGGTCAGCACACGAGGAATTCCTTGTTCATGGCTCAAGACAAGCTTCTAGAAAGCCAGGTTCAAGGAAAAAGAGAGCAGGCTAAGCCACGCCAACATGCTGATCAGAAGAAATAGAAATTGGCCTTCTTCAGGGCTCCATACACCTTGGTATTCCCTTTCCATCACTGGACATAGGCACATGTTTGGGAAGAGTAGAACCAGGACAATTTCTTACACGTGTTTCAGCCCTCACCTGATGCATGTCTCCAAAATGTGCTAAAATGAAGTGGTTTCTTTGTGGTTAGTAATATTTAAGGGTTTCCATGGACTTCTTGAGTTTCCCCTGGAGTCCCATTCAAACTTCAGGATTCACAGTGCTCTTACTGCTCTTAGCAAAACCTTCTGTTTAGATGCAGGGCTCTTCCTGCAAAATTAGGCCATTAACTGTGAAAATATAAATCAAAATACAGGTCTTGCAAAATATGTGAGAAAGGAAAGCCACCTGAAAATGTAGCCCCAAACTCTCAAACAGGGGGTCTGTGTGTTAGCATGTAGGATCCTTAGTATTTTAAATGTGCTTCCTCATATTGGATTGACAATTTGCCCATTAGAGAATGGTGTCATCATGCTCTAGTTAAAACTTTTGTGCATATGCTACAGAAATTGCCAGAAAATTTAACAGACTTCAGTTGACAACAGCTGCCCTTTATTATGATGCCAGTGTTAGAGAGACGAAAAGTACAGAAATGAGAGTGAAGAAAAAAAAAATAAACTAATGGAGGTAGGGGAGCAAGTAGAACCACTGCAAGATTTGTCTTTCTGAAAACTGCCTGATTGCTTTTCAGATCTATCCTTTTTTTCCCTGTTGACAAGCAAAGCTTGGGAATAATAAGTGCTGCATGAATTAAATCCATTACACTGGACTGACTGGATACCATGTACTGGATCTTCCAACCAATTTGGGTTCTATCAGTGTGCCACTATTGATTTTGGTGCCTTGACAGAATATAGCAGAGAGACAAAGGAAGGGGGGCAGGAATCCTACAGAGATTTTTTTGGGATGCTGTAGCTGTAGTGGGTAGCTAAGGTAGGGCCACATTTCCTCCACGTCAAGTACCCCAGAAGGTGTGAGCACGGTTTTGTTCAGCTCAGTCAATAAATGTTAAATATGTCAGTGTTGGTGCTGCACGCTGTTCTTCTGTGGCTCTTTAGGAAAGGCTTATTGACAGCAGAGCAGGAGGGTGGTTATTCTTGTCCACCTACACCGTGTCTGTTCCAAAGCAGCAGCAGCTTTCCCTTGGCAGTACAGCTGTGCTCTGTCAGAAGTACAGGGATGACAATGTCAGTCTGTCCCGTTGACATGCACGTGGGCAGAGATGTTGCACAGGTCTGTCACCAAGCGCTGTTTATTTCACTATGTTTTTATTGCTCATACAAAGACTAGCTTTGAGAAGTTCCAAAAAGCATTTTGTTTTCATTTCCTCGTCTCTTTTTCTGGATTTTCTCTGTTCCACTTCACTTAGAAAGTTGAAGAGCCTGTCCTTGGCTGGGCCTAGGGGGAGAACTGTGACCAGAATTACCCAAGAGCTGGCTTGTATGAGGAATAGCAGGGACTCCTGATGGAGCACTGGGGGGCTACTGCTTGTTTTTCTGCTGAAATGTATGATAGAGTAATGAATACTCCATATTCCTTGGAGTGCACTATGGATTGTTCCTGGGCATGGAGCTGTGGTAGCTAAGGCTGCTAAGGGAATGGGAGGTTTCAGCTGAAGTTTTCCTGTTTGCCTTGTGCCTCACTCAGGTAGGATACAATATCCTTCTGCCTTGTCATTGATCTCTGCACATTGCCAGTCCACTTGGGCAGGGATGTTTCTCCTGTGCTTGCCTAGGGATTGGAATATGTCGTGAGGGATCTGTAGAAGCTGCTGTAATTCAAATAATCCTTGCAGAAAAGGGAGTTGTGTAGGAATGGCTGTAGAAAATAGACAACAGTAACAAATGGTTACATTTAGTAATGTATTGTAATGATCAAGTTCACCTCTGATTACTAAACCTTTCAGTAGCTGAGGCAGTTCTTACTACTGTAGGAGTCTGCTCCAAACCCTCGTTTCTGTAGTGTCAATTTACAGTAATTCCTCACAATTCCCAAGTGATGAATTTTAGGAGAAGAGCATCACAGAGCTCCCCGGTAGGTACAGCCTCGTTTGGCTGTGGTGGCTGTTCAGGAATGCATAGTGCTGCTGGGGGGGAGTTGAACTCCCTGCCTTTTCTATGGTGCAGAAAATGTGCCATTGCCACATAAAAGGCCATTTCAGGGCTGTTGCTGCAGCTCCTTTACAACATGCCTGTGGCACAACGACAGGTTTGGGCCCCTTGGAGACAGTTACTTTCCCTCTTAATAGTTGCTGACACCACAAGGCAGAAGTGGCCCTGCCAAGTACTCTTAAGGACCAGTCTGAATTCCCAAATCCTTTCTGAGGTAGCAGCAGCATTCTTTTAGCTTCAGTACTGTGGCTGTTAGAGATGGTGAGCTAATGAGACCTGGTCCAACAGGAATCTTTCTTCCTCTACAAGACCCATCCCATGCAGTCTGGTCCAGAATCAGATTCCCAGTCTGTCTAGAAGGCTTTTGGAGAAGTAGAATCTCTTTCTCAGCCCAGCACTGAAAGACAGCTTGTGATTAAAAGGTTAAGATTTAAAAAAGGCAATAAAAGCTGTAGTAAAATATGTAAAAATTTTAAAATATTTTTCCAAGCAGTTTCTACTTTAAAGTTGTCTATATATTTACTCCTAGAATTTTGGGATGTGCCTCATGGAAGAAAAATAGATTTTTTTTTTTAATTTTACACATTCTTAGAATTTAGAGAAGCTCATTATTTCAGTCTATGTAAGAGTTATGACTTGTTTGAGGAGTTATGGACCCTGTGTCACCTTAGAAAATTTGATGTGCACTAACCAGACGTTTTAAATTGTAATCTCCTTTTAATTTTGTCTTTAAAAAATGGGGATTTCTTTGGCTGTCTCAGGTTGGAGGTGATTACCTTCACTGAATTAATACAATGCCTCCACCTTCAAGAGCAAAGTGACAAAAAGAAGCTCTCAGCATCTCTGTTCCAGTAAAGAAAACATGGAAATAAAAACAAAGACATTTCCAATTACAGAGCAACTGTTCTTGAGACGTGATTAAAGCTGTTCAGATTTCCAGTAATGTATATATAATATATTCCTGTATCTGCAACATATTGGTAGGAAACTTTAAACAGCAGATGCTCTGTGGGATTCTTACACTGAAGTCCAATCTATATAGAAGACAGAGCTTATAATGAGACATAATGTAGCTGTGAGACAAGACTCACAGGCAGTTTCCTGCAAGAAAGAGTGAGATTTAATCACTTTGGGCTACTTCTGCAGCTACTGCTAAGGCACGTTAATTCCTCTGTCAGAGAGGGAGATGCTTGTCAAGGTTGTAAGCAAATGGAATTGCTGCCGGCCATTTACTGAGAGACAACAGATGATTCTCATAGACCATTTGTTTTATTTCTGTGCTTTTTGTCTTGTGCTTTGCTGTCTCTGTAAAATCCACGGCCTTTTATGTTAGGACAACAGGACATTAGCAATTATGGCTGTTACAGTGCTCCACACATAAGCAAAGCCCTGTCTCTGCCACATAAGTCGTCAACTGAGAGCTCAGTTCAGTTATTATCTCTATCACTTGTAAAAGTTTTCATTCTAATGGCTTTATTTACCTCAAGGAAATAACTTCAGAATTTTTGATTGATAGAAGTAATTGTTCAGGTACTTGGAGAAGCCAGTCTTGTGTTACATTTAATGGCCTACAGGTGAGTGACTGCTGCTTCCTACCTGCCAGGCACAGAGAGAGCAGGGGGATGAACTCCAGGTTATCTCCATGCTTGTATTTTCTGCAGCTCACATAAAATATTAGCCCCCATTAGCATAGTGTTGCCAGCCTCAGCAAACACTCTGTGCAGCAGCACGAAGAAAAAGCCACACCTGGCAGATAATGAGCCAGGTAATTACTTAGGGACTTGCTGGGCCCTCATTCCCAGTCCAGAGGCAGGGCACGGACTGTCTCACCAGCAGCTCTTGTACCGCCCTGCCAAGCTCCACGCTGTGCAGTACCTGCCACTCCTCAACAACATTTATCCAGCCTTCCTCATCCTGTTGGGATTATTTGCAGCCAGCAGTCTCATCTTGATTCCCAGGTTGATTGCACAGATTGTAACCCAGGGCAAATTTGGCAGAGGGACTACTGGCAATAAGGCAAGGAGAGGCAGATGGGGGAAAACGTCATTGACCCAGTTGCCTTGTCTGAACTAGACGGAAAATTATATCCTTGTCCCATCACTCCCCACATATCAAACAAATTTAGGATTCCTAAGTGAATTCCGTGGCATCACTTCCACAGCCCAGGGATGAGTGCTACTGAGGTGAATTTGTGCAGTAATTTGAAGCCAGCCTCACTGTCACCACCTTTTCTTTTCCCTCTGAATACCCTCAGCCAAGCATCTTGCCTGGCTCAGACTCTTGCTGTGGGCCAGCTGCACCAGTCAAAGGCCCAGCAATGGATTCCATGCTCTGCCTGCATCCTCTCATGTTGATGTACTCCTTTCTCATAGGGCATCATTCAGGACAAGAACCTAACTGGAATCTTTTTCCAGGATAAACATCACACGTACCAGTACACTCCTAAAAAGCAGGAAACAGATCTAAGACAGTTTTTTTTAAACATCTAGTTATTGCCAATAGCAGGACCATATTCCAGGTGATGAGCATCCTGCAGACCACTTAGTCTTAGCCAAGAGCCATGACAGAAAGGAGGTTGAAAAGACAAAAAATTTTAAGTTTCCATGGCAGTGAATCAGGAACAGCGTCACCAGTTTCAGTGCAGAAAAGGTGAGAAGAGGGAAAAATATGGTCCCAAAGGATTATGGCTAGAGAAAGGAGGGTGGGTGGGCTGGAGACCCCATTTGCCAGAAAACATGAGATAGCACATTTTCCTTTTAAAGCAATAGTTTTCATGAGAAACTCACTTCAGTGCTCATAGATTTGTTCTCAGAAACATAAATGTGCATTAGGATTGTGGGGGCAGCTTTCAAATGCAGAAAGCCAAGTTCTCCAAAGCAGAGGGAGGTTAGTGGTGCCTTCTTGGCCAAGACACCTCTCTTGATTTCCATAAGATTTAATGGGCTACTGAATTGTCAGGGTATCCATAAATCAGACTAGTGCTTTGTGATTGATTCTTTCTTTCTTTCATTTTTAGCAAATACCATTACAATAATTCACACTCAGAAGAACATTTTCCCCATTGCATCTAATGTAATTTCATCAAGTTAGCACAGTCCAGATTAAAATGTGAACACGATCTGTGTTTAATATATCAAAAGCAAATTACGTCTGGATTTGGAAAGGTGTTAGAGCTTTTCCTTTCATAAAATAAAATTAGTTCTAATTTGTCTCTGAAATTTAAACTGAAATGAATTTATTGTTGTAATATAAACCGATAGCTAATCCAAACTTAATACATTTTACGCTGAGAAAACTTCTTAAGGAATATTTTTATTATTCTTAGAAGCTGAGGGACAAATCAGCAGCACTGCTGAAATTACTAGAGCTACAATGGGTAACCCTTTTGAAGTTTATGCCCATGCAAGAGGCCACAGACAGGGAAGTAAATACACAGTTATATTTTTAGTAAACTCACAGAGATAGATCTTTACAGGTGTTTAAGGTGGGACATGAATATTTTGAAGACATATTTTTTACACCCAGTATTGGGTGTAAATATGGAAATAGCACTGCAGTGATGTTTTACTTGAGGGTTACAAATTCTGTCTTCTGTGTTTGCGTCCTTTTGCTTGTGTTCTTCATACTGTGTAATGAATGACTTTACTAAACCTAATGTGCACACTGTTGGCAAACATGATCTATAAGCATTTGTCTAAATGGCTGAAAACCAATTTTGAGTTTGGAAATGTGACTATTTGTTCGAGGAGTAATTCAATTTTAATGGAAAACCACAATATAGGCCGTCAAACTAAATGACAGAATCCAATCAGAAACCATCAGATATCTAAACAAGCAGCCTGGGTTAGAAAATACTGAAATGTGATCATCAGGTGACTGTTGATCACCTAATTCTGAATTTAATCCTGAATTTTAGCCATCTGTTTTTTTGAAAAGTTGGCTTTCTCAGCCTTGGTTTTTCTTTCAGTAATGTTGGAGTAGTGATACGTCTTCTGCTTACAGAAGTGGTAACAGGATTGCTTCTCTTCACACTGCTTTGCCTATGGAAAGTCCTATTAAAGTGTTACCTGAATATTTTCAGAGGGCTCTGGTGTTATCCTATTACCCACTCACAGAGGCAAGTGGTGGATAATTGGGTTCCAGCTTACCTTCATGGGATAAGAGATTGCTCGTTTAACTCTAGCTATAGAAAGATTAAGAGTCCTTGTTATTCCAGGAGAATAAAGTTGTGTAGGACAGGAGAAGTGAATAATAGTGAGTGTAAAGCCATGGTTGTAAACCAGTAGATCTCTTGCAATAAAGAAGTTTCAGACAATGAAATATCCTCTCTAACTTTTATGGTCATGCTTACAATTCAGTACATGGAGACACATTACTCTGGATCACGTGAAGCAGAATAAAACAGCCCATTAATTTCATCAGAAGTTTGCAAGCTGACTTCATATATTCACACCTGTCATGGGAAGACAGATGGTGAGGCTCCTGTGAGAGCAAAGCCAGGGGAAAGGCACTTGGAGCTCATCTGCACTTCCATGACCTCCCTGGGCTGATAGTGCACTGCTTATTGTACCTGTGCAGGATTTGGTTGGGTTTGTACAGCACTGCTCTGTTTGCTGGCTGTACACAAGACTTCTACTTTAGACTTCTGTTCCAATAGAACCTGCTTTTGCTTTACAACCTGCTTGCTTTACTTTTGAAAAAGGCTGGCCAGAGAGGAAGGATAAAAATTAATTTTCATTTGGGGGTGTGCCAAGTTCCCAGTCATGTCCAGGGAGCTCAGGTGCCCTGAACTCCTTCTGTTGTCATGGCCTGTGACACAACTGAAAAGCTTTTCCCACTGGGAACTTGGGGATGTTGCTGGCAGCAGCTCCTGCACCTAACTAATGATGTTTTCTGGGGACCCAGAGATGGTTTGTTCTCTGTCTCTATCAGGCAGAATTTTGTTACAGGAGATGAGTTAGTTCTGCAACTCTCATTGCTTTCTTTGTCCGCTTTTCTCTGGGAAGCACATGGAAAAGCACTTAGCCAGCTTCCACACAAGGCTGGTGTCTTTTCAACTGTGCCATCTCTGTAGGAATCTATGGCTGATGGAGTGTAGCAATGCTTTTCCCACAGCTGCAGAACATTTCTAAGCTATTCTCTGTATTTATCTGCAGTGACCTTAGAAAAATCACCCAACCCCCCCCTCCCCCCCCTTATGGCTACAAAGCTTAATTACTGTAATTCTGATTTAGTTTGACTTCCATAGGAGTCTCTGTGCTCTAGAATAGCATTTATCTGCACATTTATTCCTTGGAATAGACTGATCGTTATGGGATACTGTAGGGTGCTGTCTGCCTACAGATTGTCTGGTAGGCTGTAACTTGCACTGTTAATTTTTAAAACCTGTAACAGAGAGGCAATATTACATTGCAAGGCCACCTTTCTGCAGCACCTCCCTAAAATCTCTTTTTGTTTTGGTACTTTCCATATTTCTAGGGTTTCCACTATCCTTTCTGTAGCAACCAGCTCCTTATTGCTGCAGGGATGTTGAGAAAGTGATTTTCTTCTGGATTGTTCTGTCTGTTTTGAAATCACTGGAGGGAAAAATTTCAGGGCATCTCCCCATAGTCCAAGCTGGGCCTCCCTAAAGACCTGATTTTTATCTCCTCCTTTCTGGGTCTTTACTCTGCAGCCACTCTACTGCACTGTTTACCAATTTAAAAATAATCCTTGTCAGTCTCTGAAGTGCAACCAAAATATGCTTTTTTGTGGCGTTGTAGCAAACCCTTAAATAACTGTGACATTGTATTGGTGATGAGAAAAGAATGCATTTACATAAGGAGCAGCTTGCCAAACCTTAGCAATTTCTTCTACAGTCAAGAGGAAAATTAAGCCTCTCGATTCTCCTAGCATAGATTTAAGAGATTATTCTGTGCTATTGTTCAGTATGAATGTTTTCAGGAGCATTGTAGGAAAAATCTTGCTTGCAATCTCCTAATGGAAAAACACAGGTATGGCTCAGGCACTGTCAAGAGTGGGAATGTGTCAGTAGGCTGCACAGGTCAGCTAGCCATGGTTAGGGAAAAGCAGTCAAATTTAGGTTTTACATTGCCATTGACATGGGTGTCTGAGCCTTGCCAGGGAAAATTGAAGATATTTTATCCACAGGGTACAAATGTGTTCCGGTTCCCGTTTTCCAGACTTCACAGTATTGAATTATAGCGCTATATTTCAGTTGTAAACTTTTCAAATTTATGAACAGACAAGTTTACATGACTCTGTAAAGGAAATAAATGAGATCTTTCTCATTTCTCAATTGTTTGATAATTAAACAAAAAGACCTCTTTAAGTCATTGTTTTAAGAGATCTTGTTATTCTGTAGGCAAGGATGGATAGGGAAAGATGCTTCATCATAAATACTGGAAAAAGCTGTATTTTGGAGAAGGGGAAAAAGAACATGAATAAAATTTGTAGGTGGTACTGAGGTGACAGGTACTATAAACACCACAGGAATAGAGACATAAAAGAACAAAATAGCGCCTAGTGAGAAAAGTATATTGCACTGGAAATGCAAAATGAGAATCAACCTGAAAAAAAAAATGCAGCGAGATCTCCCCTGGGGAAATTATTCCTGAGCACACAGGCTCAATGAGCAAGAGAAAATTGGAAATGGTAGTGATTAAAGAGGCCCTGAGGTGAGGCTAGTCAAAGAATTAGACAGCAGCAGCAGTATGATGTGGATATAGAAAGAGGGAATTTTAGGACACATTGTGTTCCAAATACAGTCATTCCCTGGCCAGGGAGCTGGTGCAGGATTGAGGTATTGCAGCTCACTGATGGCAGCAGCAGGTTGATGTTGGCTTTTTCTGTTGTTGCCTGGAAATGCATATTCTGGGCTTTCTGCAGCCCTGAGTTTCCTCACTCCTGCTGGGTGAGGAAAATAGAGATTAATTGCTGATGATGTGAAACACAACAGCAACTTTCCTAATTACTATTTTCAATCAAATCATTGTGATTTTCCTATGAGAAGTGGAATAATTAGAAAAAGCAGAGGCCTGAACTACATTGCTTTAAATGTATCCAGTTAGTACTTCAATCTGTGAGGAGAGCAATCATTTCTCTTTGTCTTTTGATGGAAAACTTCCTCCTTCCTCCCCACTTCACATTTTGTAGTAAAAAACTTCTCCTGTTATGAAGCAGAAGTCATCTCAATAGTAAAGAATTGCAATCACCAGCATTCTCCTGTAAGACTGAGGCAGACATGCACTCATCCACTAGAAAGGGCTGAATGTGCAAATCCCAGATCCAGCCTTTCATAGCAATAAACTCCCCGGTCCCTGGTGGAAAAAAATCAGGTCACAAATTGAGTTCAAGAACCACTCAAATGTCACCCCAGCTGTTTATTTGCAACCTCTCTTGTAACTGGGAAGTGTGTCCTGAGCCCAAGCTGTTGAAATGCATCAGTTCAGGGGGGCACTTGGGCACGTACTTAATGTTGGACTCTGGGGTGCTGCATCGAGGGCTCCTTAATGGAGTGGTCACCTGTGGCTTCACTGGGAAGCACCTTCACATCCAGGTAAGAGCAGACATCAGCAACCTGCCCAAGTGAACACTGCCACCCCCAAACACCCAAAATGTGTTTCTTCTCCTCAAAGAACAGGTCTGCTTAGATATCAGCAGTCACTTGCAGGTGAAGGAAGCCATTGAAATTTCAACCTTGACTTGTGGTTTCTTAAGTTTACAAAGTCCAGAATAAATGAATATGTAAACACTTAGGTTTTTCTGGGTTTTTTTGTTTCTGTACCTGGGGCTGCTACAGCCCAAATTATTCCAGGAGTCTGTTATGCTAAGCTTGGCAGAGATATTAGTCCTCAGGAAGTTCAAGGTCAGTGCTCAGGCTTTGAAGGGCTGTGTGTCCTTATCTCTATCTTGTGCTCAGTTCTTATCCTGCAGTGAAAAAAGAGCTGTCTGCATCTCCAGTTTATGCTTTTTTTGTTTGTTTTTTTTGCACTGGGGAAAAAAAATGAAACCAAACCAAATTTTGGTCCCAAGGACTTTGATCTATATCTCTGCCAAAATAAATGGAATCACACTGGAAGAATATTTTTCTACTGCATTGTGCCGTTACGGATTTATTCTCCCCAGCCACTCATGTCATTCAGCCCACCACATTTCTTGTGATGCCTGTCACTCAGAGGAGAGAACAGCAGCCCCCTGTATATCCTGACTGAGCAACATGACAGTCAGTGGATTTTTAATGAGATAATACAGTTCATGGAAGAGCTGAGCCACAGCTGATAAGTGAATGTAAAATACAGCCCTTGCTCTTTTAATCCCTCCTGCTTACTTTACATGAGAACAGAGTCTTTGTAAGCACCATACTGGAAGCTCATTATACAAGAGGAATAAAATTCAGCTCCTTGTTTTTATGTTATTTTTGTTGGAGACATATCCCATGTAAGGATCTCAACTATAAAGAAGCCTTAATGTAAAAGAAAGAAACAATGGGATCAGTGACAAGCCTAATTGGCTTTCTCAGATGTTTAAAACATGAGGGCAGCACATTTATGTATGTGATGTACATGAGATAAGTTTCTGGTAAAGAATTAACAATCTTATAATGGTGTACTGTGCATGTGTGGATTTCCAGGCTTTGGTTTGGGCTAAGACATTAACTGAGGGTGAATAGTCCCCAGTAGTTATTAATTCCATTGGAACTAAGAGCATGATGTATCTGTAGTAGTAGTGCTAAATTCTGCTCAAGAAATCTGGCAGAAGTCTCCTTAGGTGAAGAGGAAAAGCATTTGTTACCTGAGATTCTGGGAGCCTTGCAGAGAAAGGTACCCCTGTTCTGCAGAGCACAGGACATGCATCTGTTTCTGTGGGATGCAGGAGATGAGGAGCCCTGTCCCTGTTCCCTCAGGGGCAGGAACACACAGTCACACCCTGCAGCAGGGATGGTTCCCAGCCCCACGTCTGTCCCATGTCCTGCAGGGTGTTCATGAGCACCCCCAGGAAACACAGGAGAGTGGAAAACAGTGGAATGTTGTCCCTAATGGAATAATTCATCTGGTACCCACTTGGTCTCCCAGCAGCTTCCACTATATCTCCATGTCACAGAGAATCACACTTGCATCACTTTTTTCTTGCTGGTATTTTGTCTCCTGAGCACATTTCTGGAGCTTTGTTGTTCCCCCTGATGGCTTTGTGTGTGCTGCTTACCTTGATCAAGGTTTGTTTACAGTTGCAGAGTAGCCTCTGAATTTAAGCCACCACAGCCCTGACAAACATTAATTTCACTTTCCAGTGTTTACTTTTAATTTTTCTTGCTTTTCTGTATCAGGTTCCCTTAGCATAGCAGGATCTGATCAGTGGGGAGTTTGACATTTGCTCACTGACATGCAAAAACTCCAATGAACTTGGGTGGATTTGAGATTCAGCTTCCATAGGGAAAAATCAGAGATTCGACAAAGGTGATTCAAATTGTAAGCAAAGTCAGTTATTCAAAAAGATCCCATTATTTATTCTCAAATGCAGTTATTTTCATTGCAGTTTGGATGCAGGAGCATAACATCTGTGGAAATACAGCCATGTGCTATTTGAAAACATTTATTTTGAAGCAGACACATATTTTCATTCTTTTCTTTGTCAGAATAGTTTAATTAGATTCAGGTGTCCTTTTAAAGAAAGTTACTTGCTGCCTAATTGGTTAACTCACCACATCTGTGAGTTTGATTAATGGGGGGGGGAAAAAATCTGCTAACTTAACCCAAGCTGTGTCCTGGGTGCTTCCTGAGCAGTGCCCCAAGAGCTGAGTTGAAGCCAGCAGTACTGGGAAAGGTCAAAAACCCATTTCCAGAGCCCTGTCTGAAGGCTGTTAGAAATTCTGCTGCAATCGGCTTTTATTGCACATTAGTTTTAATAGGATATTATTGGTTTGTGAATACCCTTTTCCCAGATGCTGCTACAATGTAGTTTTTATTGCATAGCAGTTTTAATGTGGTTTTACTGCTTTATAAATACACTTTTCACTATTCTTGCCTTGCTACTGTGGCTGTACCAATATGTTTGCACATTACTGTTACTGCTGTCTTAAAATCAAGGTTAAAGCAATCACAGTAGGGCTGTGCAGAATGAATGATAATTGAAAATGCACCTAGCAGGATGCTCTTGATATTCTATAAACAAACAAAGCAGAATCTTTATTCATTATTTATCACTTGTTCTTTGTGACATTTCTTTACAGGATGTATCTTTTTCCTTTCACAGAGCTGAGCCAAAACATATGTCAGGCCAGATGCATACATTTACCTCTCTCCTTTCTCCCACGCTGAATCACAATCACTTTGATTTTTCCCAAATTGTGCTTTTCCTATGAATTTACTCCATTTGCAAAGAGTATCATACAGAAGGTTTTAATTATTGGCACAAGATTTTGGTACCTAAGTGTTCTATCAGTGCCCTAGTATTCCAAGATGTATTAAAAAATTTAACTCAGTAAAAATTGCTGACCCAAAATTTTAGGCTTCTGGGTAGAAATAATCTGGATTGCCTGACTAAAAAGCATGCATCCCCCATGGTTGTGGTTTAGCATCCCCTTTACAACTGATAGGCTGGAGAGCACCTGTTTTCACAGGATACAGGTGCACTGTCCTGTTTTTTTCTGTTTTATGAATATTTAGGAAGTAGTTCCAACTCTTCTCTATCTCTGTTAACAGCTGTAGGTGTTTACCTCTGGTCGTCATGGATTTGAGTCTTTATGTCTTTAGCAAGCCATATGAACTTCCTGTACTCTAACCTGTCATTTCTGCTGGTGTCTATCTCATTTATTCCATCCCTAGATTTACAAGTGGGCTTTGTTTTTATTGTTGCCTTTACTTCTTTACCGAAAGAAAAGTTGCCTGGAGTTGTCTTCCTTTTTCACAGGATGGCTTTAACCTTTGATTTTAAACAAGTTTTAACTATGTTTTTCTGCATGACTTTTCTTCCCATTCCATCTCTCATATTTTCTTCTGCTTTGGTTGGAATGCTTTTCTCTTCTCTCAGACTTGGCAGGTCAAGATCCCAGTTCCTCAGACAACAGCCTGTGCCTAGTCCAGTGTTTTATCCAACCTTCTGCATCACCCTCAAGGCACAGCTGACTTACTCCAGGTGAGCTGTGGTACCTTCTAGGTTTGAAAGGGCCTCGCTGATGTCAGTGGAAAAATGCCAACTTCCCTGAATGAACTCTGTGTTGAAAATTACTTTCTGGAACCCAAAACTGATTTATTTCTACCTTCTTTAAAAAAAAATCTTTTAAAAAAAAGATCCTTCAGAGCACAATTATTTTCATACTCTTTTTTTTCCCCTCTTGCTTTGATTGCTTTTGATTGGTATATAGCTTTGCAATTCTATGAGGAGTAATGTCTCACTGTCCTTTGCTCTTTCTTACATTCTGTATAAATCAATGAGGTTCTGCTATGTACATATCTTCTGATCTGTGAAGAAACTAATTTAATTCCAAATTAACTGCTCTCAAAAGTACTTTTTTCCTTCTTCATTTCAACACATTGCAAAGCTACAAGTAACTGTGGACCAATTTTAATCAGAACAGTGGAAGGAGATAAATGTCAGTATATGTCAGAGCATCTTAATTTCTAACTGGTTTAGTGAGTGAGGAGGGCATTACTGAGATCCCTTCCATATTCATAAATTCTGTCTGACTTCTCACTGCTCTTCAGAAGCCCCCTGATCTTCACCTCAACTTCCTTAACCCGGAGTCCTCCAGCTTTTCTGGTCCTTCTATTTCATCCCCTTCAGTTATTTTGTTCCTAATTTTGGCTGCACTGCCTGGGAACCTTAGAATTATTTCAGGCAGGTTTCTTTGCCTGCCCTTGATGTGTCTGTATTTATGTCTTCTCTGATTTTTGCATTCTTCAGCAGGGACAGTCAGTTTTGTTCTCCGTTTGTCAAGCAGTTAACAAAGTGAAGAGGTTCAATGTCAAGGGCTTACAGGCAATAATTTTGACAATAAATATTAGGATAAAATGTTCAAACACATCTACACCAAGATATTTTGTTAACTCCAACCTTGTTTTGAGTTTAAACATGGACATTTCATCAGCTTGCTACTTGTAGAACGTTTGCTGTCTTATTCAGTAGGGTTAAGACAAAACAATTAGGGCATTCATGTACAGCTTCATTTCAGTGGTCATGTGTTCTGTTCTTCTGTTTCCTGCTAAGTGCCTGTGCCTTGTTCTTGCAGCCTGCAGGAGGTACATCCTACCTTAGAGGCAGCCTTGACTGTTTGCATAAATCACCAGCCTTCCACATCCATCATCATAATGAAGTTTGGAGATGTGATTCCTCACTCCCTTTTCCCTCTATGCATTCAGAGCAATTTAGACACCATCCCCACTTGCTCTTAGAGGGAAGCCATCCCAACATTCTGTCAAGCTGTAAAGTCCTCTGCAATAAAGGAAATATCACCATGCACATATTTACCATATGAATACAGGAAATTATTTAAATTCTACACATGGCCTGAAAGTACATGGACATACAAAGATGGTATTTCCTAAAACTTTCTATACTGACCTTAACTCCAAGTTATCTATGTCAGAGTTAACCTGTCCTCTGGTTCATAACTTGATCAAGTGCACATCCCTCTTTCTATATTAAAAATAAAAACAATAGCAATAGCTATTGCTCCACCTAATTATCTCAAACTTGCTTAGAAAAAGCAGGAGTTATTTCACAGCTGCATCCCCATGTGTAGTGTTTCCACAGATAGTCCCCAAAAACCACGACATGAAATAAATTATTTTTAAGGAGATAGATAGTTCATGAATGTGAACAAAGACTCTCTTAAGTATTCATGGAAAAAACCACCGTTGTAGTAATTTCGTTTTCTGTAGTGGACTTTTCTTCTGGCAACTCTTCTTGAGCATAAGTCAAATATCAACCAGAAGGAGAATCAGCTTTAAGTTAAACATTATTTACATATTTATTTTTATGTGTTTTAGAGGTCAAGAGGCAGTAAAAATCCTCTTCATTTTTTAACCTTTCCTTAATTTCCTCAAAGATAGGAGAAAATAGGATTTTGGGCTGGTTTAGGTTTTTTGGGTATGGATTATTTTTAGTGAGTGTGATTGAGTCTGATTGCTTCTGCATGGAGTGGATTGAAACGAAGACAAAGCTTCATTAGCATCATGACATGTACTTGTGCTTAAGTTTCATAATTCTTCCAGGTCTGACAGTAGAAAAGACATGCTTTTTGGTCACAGGGAGAGAAAACTAATTAGGTTTTCATTGAAAATGACATGAAGTATCTATGAGGAGAGATTTATTTTTCCAGCTTTTGAATTATCTCCAATTCTGGTGTAGTTCAAAAGTTTCAGACCAAGGAGACTGAACCAAGCAGAGCAGAACATTCTTGTAAGAACATCTCCTGTGCCTCAGAGATTTGTTTGTATATCTGATGGTAACATATTTTGTACTTATTCTGGTCCCAGCATCACAGCCTGCTTTTAAAGCAAAGCAGCCTGTAAAACTCAGAGGCTGCCAAGGTTGGCTAGAGCTGTCAGGTTGGCACAGCAGAGGCCCCTCCAGTCGTACCTGAGAGCAGAGAGACTGGATGGCTGCTCACAAGGCACCAGGCTAAATTCAAGATTGAGTTAGGAACATCAGGGCTTGGGTTTCAATCATATCAGCTATCAGCAGGTGAAGGGCTTTGCAGCCAAAGAGCTGCACTCTGAAGCATAAATAAACTGCAGGAAGCACCACAGGTAATTTGCCTCTAAAATGGAAATTACAAAAAAGGAAGAGAAAAGTTTGATGATTTTCTAGGGCACAGTCCTACAGTAACTATGGCAATATTGTCATTAAAATCACAGGGTTTGTGCCTCATTGAACAAGGTCTACAGGAGCAAGATAATAATGTAAGGAAAGGTAAAGCATATATGAGGAGAATCTAATTTGTCCTCGAGCAAGTCAAGCAAGCCAGACAATTATCTTGCCAGTGACTTTTGAGCATGTACAGAAGTTGGGTTTAAGGCATTTGTGACACAACACCCACACAGCAGCAGCAAGTGTAGAGTGAAATCCTTTGGTGTCACAGAATCACTGAATGGCTGAGGCTGGAAAGGGCCCTCTGGGGGTCATCTCATCCAGCCCCGCTGCTCCAGCTGTGTCACCACAGCAGCAGCTCAGCAACAGCTCCAGGGATGGAGACTCCACAGCCTTATCTGGGCAGCTTGTGCCAGTGCTTGGTCACCCCCACAGTGAAACACGGGGGAACCTCCTGTCTTTCAGTGTGTGCCCATTGCCTCTGCTCCCCTGGACTCTGTTTATGTACAGGGGTGTCTCAGATGAGGTCATGTGTGTGTCAGAGAACTGGAGGAGGCAACAGAGATTCAAGTGCCCAGCTGGTGTGATAGACTACAAGAGAACCAGAACAGCAATTTCCATCCAGCACGTTTTTTATCAATCTTCTTAGGGCTCACAAGGCTCATTATGGATTCTCCAACTTTAACTTGATCCACTCAATCCCTTCACCCAGCCTGTCTCAGCAGTTCCACCCAGTTTCACAGAACAGATCCAGTGTCACTGGATCCCTGCTCTTCTGGACTTCGCTTGCTCTTGTCAGTTTATATCCCTTTCCATCTGTGTCCAACCTTCCTCTTTTGAGTCTTATTGCCTTCATTTAAAATGGGAATAGAAAAATAGAAAACTAATATATTCTACTATTTGCAATTCCCAGAAAAAAAAGACAGTTATTTCTCTTAGAGGTAAATGAAATTCAGCAGCAACATGGACATAGGCTGTGCTTATTCTCAAAAGAAATCTCTTCCTGGATTTCTGCTATGTGGGGAGATATTGAAAATGAGCCTTTAAGACCTGAACTTCAGTCTTATGGACTGACAGGAGAGGTTTCATTATGTAGGAATATTTGGATAAGGCTTAGCAGATGTTTTTCAGCCACTTGACAGACCAGGTTGTCTTTTTTTGTGTGCCCTATTTTGTATGAAAAAAAAGAAAAAAAAGCTTTGGGAATGAGGTTGGGGGAGCTCATTATTTGTAGGGAAGTGTGGGTGACTGCAAAGTGCAAACTTTGTGGAAAACATGATACTGATGTTTTTATTCACTTGGATTAAGAGAGATGCCAGTAACTCTGATGAATGTTGAAAAAGTGCACATTATCAACATTTTTGAACAAAGACACTTCCAGTAATGCTGCTGTCTTCTAATAGGATCAAAGAAAGGGTCATGTTTTTTGACAAAGTGTAGAAGTCCTTCATCTCATTCCTTAGAGGCTAACTGATGAGCCCCAGAGACAAAATGGATGAGGAAAGATCCAAGGATGTTTTCCAGAAAATAGGACCAGTTCCTGAAGAGCAGATGACATAGCAGAAGGTTAGCAATGAACACATGCATGCAGGTTGCCACAGGGTTGGTTGTATGTGCAATTTGCTCTTAGCTCAACAAGAGTTTTTAAGACTCTTGCCAATAGTTTCAGTTTGGAAAGGACAAAATAGTATCAGATGCTGTGACTTAAAAAGCTTGGCATTGCAAGCACAGAGGCCTTTCTGATTTGTGTTCTTGTGCTTTACATTTTCCATCATGTCTACATCTGTGAGACTGTGCATACCAGCACAGCTGGAAAAGGGAAGAGAATAAATCTGGGTTCCAGTACTGCCACTGAGCACTGAATGATCTCTGGACACCCACTGGAGATCCCATAGAAGGTTTGAGTATACCCAGACCTCCAGCTAAAAAAGGTCTTCTCCCTCTTGTGCACAGTAAAGTACGAATGGCAGTTCAGAAAATGTATAATTACAAGTAGCACAAGAGGAGAGGTAACTCCTGAAATCTTACTGCTCCTGGTCAGCAGTGGAAGAAATGAGTTTAATTGAACAGGCACTATAATTTAAATACCTATTTTGCCCATAGCCATCTGAGCATGAGATGATAGGATCATGTGATTTAGCTTCTCCCAGTCCTCCTGTAAGAATATTGCCCAAGCTGCCAATTCAGGGCAGGAATACCAGAGCGTTCAACATGATGACAATTTCCCAGCTACCCAGTAAGTCTCAGACTTTTCCTTTCTTGGCTTCATGAAATATTTTTAAACAGAAAGCTCTTGGTAACAATCTGATTTCAAAACATAAACCTAATGTACTCTGTAAATGACTAGGGTTATAAAAATATTTCATGTTCTATCTACCCTATGAAAATTAACATTGCATTATACTGACTCTTGGCTTGATTTAACAATTTGAATTGCCAGTTGTTATGTAAAGTTGGATTTCTGTTCTATTCTTTGACCTGGTAGAAGGCGAATTGTAAATGGCACCTCTAATTAAAAAAAAAAAGAGCGAGAAAGGAAAAGCTTATGTGTGGGTAACAACAACATGTACAAGGAAATGCTACAAAATTCAATTAAGGCTGAAAGAAAAAGCATTGCACTAGGGAATGTCTACTGCAGAACAGGGGGACATTTTCTGTGTAATAGTTCTTCAAAGCATACAGGAGTTGGCATCACTCGTTAGATCATGTTGGGAGTGCAGCCTTACAATTATATGGAAAAGTATTGTTCTTTTTATTTGAAGGCTGGAAAAGGGATGTGATTGATTGTTTTTAAAGGAAAAACCTTACAACTGTGTGTCTTAAGGGCATCGTTACCCTCGTAGAGCTTTTTGCTTCTAGAGCTGATGTTTGAAGCTGGCTCGTGTCCACACCAGCTGGAAATGACCACAATCTGAGCCCTGGTCCTATAATACAAAAAAATTCTCTGAGGTCAGTGGTAGCTTTGTATGCAGGGGGTATTCATTATGAACCTTTCCTGATTGCTGTTCAGTGGCTTTTGTGAAGGGAGAGTTCTCAGCTGAGAGCCCAGTGGATGCCTGCAGCAAGGAAAGCACCCGGCAGCACCACAGGCGGTTTTGTCTGCTATCTTAGCTGGGATACAGGAATTGAACAGGTACCTGGTAGCTGTGGCCCTGAAATCACAGGGTATTGCCTCTTGCAAGCAAAGGTCTACTGAGTAAAGTAAGAACAGAGACTGTAATTGAAAAATTTCAGAGAGAAATTAAACTGTTGAAAGGTATTTTAATACTCCAATCTGAGACTAAGAGGTAGGGACATTGTTCATTATGCTGCCAGTTCTAGAAGAGGAGTTCTAGAAATGCTTTTGTAAAGACTGATTTATTAAAAACTGCAATGCAGTTTGTCCCACATGAGTGCTGTCACTGTGTTACCTTTGGAAGAAGGAGCTTGAACATGGATTTTATTCAGTGTTTATATGGCTAGAGAGTAAGACACTGTGGGAGGAGACAAATGAAATTTGAGTTTGATCAGTTCATACTGAAAGCTAGAGAAAATGGAAGGAGAATGGGAAAAATTAGCTTATTTGTTGTTAATTTACTGCTTTGTTGGTTTGAGCAATGGCTACTGTACCTGTCCAGGTACTTAAGGACAAACTCTATTGGGTTTTTCTGATAGCAGCTGAACCTGTATCAACAATTCATGGGTTTTAAAACATATTTTCCCTAGAAGGAAGCATCAATTCCATACCACAGCCATGCATAAAACTTTTCACAAGATGCAGACCCTTGGCTTTCTGTCCAGTATCAACAAAGTTAAATTCTTGCTCTATGTATAAATGGACAGACTTGTCTCAGAAGTGGCTACAAAGGCAGAGAGTGCAGTGCACACAATGGGATGATAGAAGGAAACAGGGAGAAGATTTGGTCTTTTGCTTAAATAACGTTATCAGCATGTGGCAGAAGTTGGGAAATGACACCTGTCCTGGAACACAAGAGCAGAGTCATTTGGAAGTGATAAGCTGGAGCTGTATCTTGCAGCTAGCAAGGGAACCTCCCTCAGTGCTCTGCCAGGGCCACTCTGCGGTGTGTGGCATCAGCAAGTGGAAAATGGCAAGAGCATACTAAAATACATTTGCACAAGGCATGAGATTGAGCACCAGAATCTACAAAGATGGATTTTTCAGGAGAATGTGTCCCTGTCCAGCACAGTAATTCATCTTCATCTAATAAAATATAGAGTGCAGTCAAGCATACATAAATCATTCCTTGTTTGCTCTGTTTGTACTGGGCATGGATGGGATTAGAGTGCTCTGGACACTGTTTATGTCGAAGAGGAGAAACATTGCGGTGTTAAGATAAAGAAGGAGAATGCTGCTTTGCTAGAGGCAAAACATGCACCTCCATCAGTCTGCTTCAAACAGCAAATAGTGCTTGGAAGAGCAAAATACTAATTCTAGAAAAGAATTAACTAACAATGTTCTGTATGAATTGAGAAGTTCTGATAGTGCCCCTCAGTGCAAAACACCAGCCTCGAAAGTGGACTGAGGGAGGAGCTCCTCAGCAGAAATCCCAACTCCTCAGTTCTTTGCTGGCTGTGGTGCTCACTCATGATGAGCTCGGGCCTCCTCTCTGAACTCAGTGTGGCTCAGCCTTCCCAGAGCCTCCTGGGTCCAGCCCTCTGATCTCCTGTGTGTACAGTGGCACTTGAGTTGTTTGCAGAATCAAGACTTGAAACACTATCGAGATAGTTGTAAATCGTGTTGTAAGGCACGGGGAGTTGTTACAGCATTGCAGTCGTGCTGGTGTGCCAGAGATATCAGCTGTGCTCCCCCTGCTGCACTGAAGGATGGCAGGAGCATCCCTCCTGTTCACACATCCATATAATCACAGAGGCCAGTGACACGTGAGAAGCAGGCAGTGGGCAGGGAGCTGCATCCAGATTTTGTGTGAGTCCCCTGAGTTGTCCGGCTGCCTCTGTGCCCTGTCGAGTTTGTAACCCAGGAGTAGGCACCATGTGCAAGGGCTGTGGCACACAATGGGTAAATCAAATTAAGTGGTAAGGCTGACATGCCAAAGCAGTATTTTGTAGGCACAGCTCCTAGGAAACTTCACAGGGAATTACATACAAAATTTCTGGCATTATAAATCATTATAATTCACTGCTATTATATGACCACCAGCTGCTAGCTTAAACCTACTGCAATTTCTGCTGTAGAACAACTAAGCTGAAAGGTAGAATTATGATGAGAATCACCTTTTTCATATATTTGCACAATATCTAGTGCAGTGGGGCACTAATAACAATAGGAATTTTTAGCTTTTAATTTTAATCTTTAGTCCATCTGGGTTAGCATTTGCCTTTAAGGTGACTTAACATTTTGCATGTAATTAACAGTCTCTGGAACTTTGAAAAGAACTGTTTCTCTTGAGTTTTCTGAGTGGAATAAAATACACTTATTAGCCTGTAACCTTTTTTAAATCCCTCTCCCATATGGTATTCATGTGGCATCACATACAACAATATAGGATAATACCCTGGATAATATGGGCTATCATGAATATTGATGAACAGGGTAATTAAGATCTCTGCGCATGGTGCATGATTATATAGGGGCAACCTATTGACGTAATTTCTTATGATTAAATCAAAATAATATATGACAAACATAAGAGTTATACCAGCTTATCTGATATTGCAATCCATTTCATGTTTGGGGAGAACTGAAATATTAATAAGCAGAAAGATCTGGTATTCAAATGAATTCTAGCAGGAAAGAAAACAATATCGCCTTTTTTTCTTTACCTGTTGACTTGTGGGACAGATGACAAGCTGATATGTTTCCCTGGAGGCTAACATCTTCTGTTCCAGAATACAGGCTTTCATTAAAAAATGATGACTTGTGAGATGTTCATATTCATGTGAACAGAGTGCAGGTGTTCATCTTCTCTAGTGCTTACAGACAGCCTGAAACAACCAGTGTGACAAACAAACCACCACAGCTGAAACAGCCGATAGCAACTTCAACATCAGTGATGAGGATTTATTTGTGTTCTTGCCGAGTTTGATCTCCCAGCACTATAAAAACTCTGGGGTCACTGATTGACAGATGCTCTTAAGCCATCAAGGCCAGTCTAGCACTGTGATGAACCATGTCTGATTGTCACTCAAGCGCCATCTCAAAGTTAACCACTCTTTTTGCCCTCACTACTCAGAATAGGTCTGCTTCACTCTGGTGATTTAAGAGCTTCTTTTTATTTCCACCCTGACTTTCTGCACCAGTTTTACCCAATCATTATTATGACAAAAATCTCTTTTCCTTAAATACTTGTGAGCTACCACTGCATATTGATGTCTCCCCCTCGAGTGCTGCAGCTATATCACCTCTCAACCTTGACCTTGACAGTCGTGGGACAGGCTGTGTATTCACCTGATCATGGGAACAGCTCTTCTCTCCACCTCTTCCACTTGGAATCACTTTCCCTGAACTTTACCCAGCCTTCCAAGGGAGGGTGTACCTCAGCCATATGAAATAGCATCAACACTTCCATATATCCACCTCTCCTTTTCCTCTCTGAGCACTGCCTGCAGTGTTTTCCAGACACATCACTTTGGCAGCTGACAGACACTCCCTAACTTTGACTGGTCCCCACGTCCTTTCTCACCTCAGTGATTCCCAGCTGATGAGCTCTCAGTCTGGAGCAGACAGTCATGTCATTGATCCTGCAGTGTTACCTTGCATGCTGAGTAACTTCCCACTCCTGTGCAAACTCCTCTGGTTATTGCTCTTTGTTTGTTGCCACAGGGAAGCAGGGCTGTGCTTTGGGTGTTCAGGAGCACAGAGGGCAGGAGGGATTTTTTTATATAGAAGGAAGGGAAGGGTATGAGCAAGTTGAAGGCAGTGCTAAAGCATGCTGCTTTTTGCAAAAAAGTCAGCTAAATTACCCATTTTCTCCAGAGTTACTTCTGCTAAGGGAAAGCAAAGATAAAACTATGATGATTTTTCCAGCTGACTGTGAATGGCATTCTGCTTTGGGAAGTGTTTGGATTATTGCTCAACTGAAGAGCTGGGTATAGCAGTTTAATGTTTTCCCTCTCTGCAAATAACAAGACTATTTTAGAACTTTTGTTATTCATGTGGAAAATGAATTGATTTTAGGGTAATAATACAAATTTTTCTTAGCCCTATTTTATTATATATTCTAAAATCAATTTTTAACAGAAGTTTTAATTGCTTATTACTTTCTTTAAAAGGGCAAAGATGCTTCAGACTGTTGACTGTGCTTATAGAGACTTGGTTTCTTTTTAATTTTCTTCCCTCCCCATTATCCTTTTCCTGTAACAAATTTCAATATTGCTAAGGAGCTTTCACTCAAATTGACATACATTCAAAACAACCCACTAAAATTAATACATTCTGAATCACTGCTGGGTTTTTTTTATTTTTTCTGTGGGTTTTTTTGTTTGGTTTTTTTTTTTTTTTTGTCTTTATTAACTTGGAACCTCTGAACCTGATATAATGGGAAGGAAGAGTCTTTTCTCTCTTTTCATAAGCAAATTTCCTGGTAAATTTGCAACAGAAAATGCTCAGTCCTCCTCATTAACAGATCCATCCGTCTTACACTTCACATGGCATCACTTGAGCAGTAAAGGGTGGGTTTGCAGCTTGAAACAGACACACCTAAGGAATTCCTGAGCTGCCCATTTGATCATTGTACAAGATGACAATTGTCTCTATACCCTGATTAACATGGAACAAAACATATTTATAACAATAGTTGATTCTAAGCCTGGAGATAAAAGCGCCTTGCTGCTGCCAAGCAGCCAGCGCCCACGGCATGTAATTAGCAACTTCCTTCCACTGGTTTGAAAGGTATTAGTGCAATGTATGCAGATACTGGGATTTTTTAGGCTGTTATTGAAAATTAAATAGAAAGTTGTGAAAAGAAACAATAAGTGGGTTTTCCATCTGAAAGATAGTGGCTTTATAGGGAAAAATACATAAGTGTGGCTGGCTTCCTGTATTGTTTGCTACAGAATAGTCCTTAGACACTTCACAAGTGAAGGGTATTGTAATAACAACACTGGAAAAATGTAGTTCAGTTATAAACTTGAACAGTGTTAGGGTTTTTTTCTTCTCTGAGGTAGCCTCTTAGCCAATTACGTTTTTGACCACAAGCATTTCTTAAATCTTAGGCCACATTTTTCTCCTCATTATATTGATGAAACGTGTAAAGAAACCTTTCCCAGTTAAACAAGTTTCTGATTAATCCAAAGAGCATGTTAAATCTACAGTAAGTTTGCCTTTTGACTAGTAGCATTTGTAATAGCTTTTTAAAAGTAATCATGAAATTGCTAATAACAGGCAATTGCCTTGATGCTCCTTGCTTTCAAATACCTATCTCAATTTAATGGCTTCCTGCAAGAAAATTCTAACAAAAATAATACAAGTAAAAATGAGTGTTTGGTTGAAAGACATCTTTAAACTTGGAAATGGCAAGACTGGATAAAGTATTTCTTTATTAATGGAAAAGCGTTGCCATTAGAAGTAATGCTCCAAACCATGACCTTTCTGATATGCACTATGATCAGTCTGTCTATTCTATGAGCAATTTGTGCTGGGAGTTGTAGTAATGATCAGCACACCAAAAATAAGCAAATTTTTTACAGGTTTGAGTGGGACCAAGAGTTCATTTGCAGATGTAGAACCATGCAATGGTTAGAACTGTTGCTTGCACTAATTGCCTGAAATTAGTGAGACCCTGAGACAAGGTGGGATTCAGTTCATTTGAGGAAGAGAGGTTGCTGATGATGCAGAAGGACATCGTTCAGGGGAAGATTTGAGTTGGAAGAAAAACATGAATGGGGAAGGGAGCATTCATGTGTAGAGGCCAGCAGTAAGAAAGGCAGAAAGCTGAGTCCTTAGTTCATGGTGGAGAGTAGCAGTTGTCCAGATGTGTCTCTGTTTGCCTGCAGTTCAGTAGGTTTTCCTCTTCCCTAATTTCTTGTCTGGATTTACTACTCTTTTTCCTATTTTTTTGAGAAATGCTGTGTGCCAGGCAGAAATCTTGGCCAGAAGTGCAGTCAGTGGTGCCTTAAGATGTATTGCTCAAAGAATGGCTAAGACATCACTCCCAGTTCAGGCTGCACTGACAGCTCAGGAGCAAAAAACCTGAAAAGTAGCACCAAGAAAGATGAAAGTTGTTAATATTCCTGCCAGAAGTGCTCGGTGCTGCAGCTGCTGACATGCAGTGCTGCAGCCCTCAGCTGTGAGGTGTCTGGCACATCTCTGTGAGCAACCAAGTGCTTCTGAGGACAGGCGCTCTCCAACACGTTTCTGACCAGGCTGGCCAGTGATAACCTACGAACAGCTGCTCAGAGAGAAGGCTAGGAGGGAAAACGTGACTTTGAACTCACAACTGAGAATTTCGGTCACTTGTGGCTCACTTGCACCCCGTGCTTCCCAGCCTGTTGTAGGAAAAATCCGTCATAATAGAGAGTTCCCAAAACAAGACTGTGTCAGGATATTCACCCAGTCGAGAAGCTTAATCTGGGAGGAAATCCCTTTCTGGAGAATACTGACAGGGCAACAGGATTTCAGATGGACTCTCTATTCCAGGGATTAATAACCTCACACATAGTAGCCCTTGTGACAAGTTCTCTTTTCTACTCTAAGTCTAGCTTATGGACCTTGTACTGTTTTGTAGCCCAGAAGACAGTAAAAGTTGGGGTTTTTAGTGTGTCATGAGAATAAAAGGGAGTAAAAGAAGAGAAAATAAATAACAGTATTCCTGAATTAAGAGCTGTAAATTCTCCTGATGCTTGGAAAAACAACATTCGGGTGACTGTAGCTTTTCTCCTTCAAGTTTTTGCCTTGAGTTAGTCACAGAGAGGAAGGTTTGGACAGACAAGCGTCAGCGATGGAGTTAATCCGATGTATTGAACTGTCAGCCATTAGGTGAGCTAACAATCACTGGGCAATTGTGAGGTAAATTAGCTAGATCAAGAGGGCACTTGTAAAATTTATTCATTTTATTTCCCATTTGTGAAAGCTAATGCAGTTCACACAGGGAATCGTTAACTCCTTCACCTACAGTAATGGAGCAGCTCCATCTCCAGAGCGAGGGATGCAGGGTGTCAGTGAAAAATACAGTGGGACTAACGGTGTTTAACATAGGGTTAGAAAATTCAATTAAGAAAAGCAGCGAGGCTGCAAACACATTACCTGGCATTCTCTCAAGATTTTAACCCTACATTGTCTTGACAAAATGTAATTGACCTCACGGAATTTCCACCCTTGTGTGCTACCTTTAGACCGGCTCAGAAATCGGCCGTACCTAAAGCTGCACCGACAGCGAGAGATTTGGCGGGAGGGTGTGAGTTAAACTTCGCCTCAGCGCGACTGCAGCAGGGGCTTCCTAAATTGGAGGAGCGAAAAAAATTTTTAAATTTTTTTTTTTTTTTAAATCATACTTTATTTAAGACAGGGACTAAGAATCCCACAAGTGAGGCGGCGGCGGCCCCCGTGTGGGAGGGAGGTGCCGCAGGTGCCGTGAGGGGCGGGCCCCGCGGGCCGCTGAGGGCGGGAACAGCCTGAGGGCCCGGGGCCGCAGCCGCCCCCGGCCCGGCCGAGCCTCGGAGGAGGGCGGGCGATGTGGGAGGCGGCGCGGCGGAGCCCCCGCCCGCCCCTCGCCGGCGACCGCGGCTCCTCCTCCGGGAGGGCGCGGCGAGGCTGCCGGGCGGTGCTGCACCCCCGGCGGCAGCCCCGCCGTACCTCCGCGCCCCGGGAGGCTCCGCGCCCCGGCGCCTCTCCCGGAGCAGGCTGTGCGGAGGGCACAGACGGCGGCAGGATCTGAGGCACCTCGCGGGGACATGCCGGCGGAGCGCGCCCGGAGGTAACGAGCGGGGCGGGCGGTGCCCGCGGGCCCGGCGCGGCGAAGCCGCTCAGCTCCGCGCCCCCGGCAAAGTTGTGCCCGAGCCGCCCGCAGGCTCCCGCTCCAATGCGGGCACCGCCCGGGCCGGGAGCGCGGCGGGACGGGGCGGCTGCCCGGCACTGGGGCTCCCGCTGCGGAGGCTGCGTTTGCGGGGTTGTTCTGTGGCATTTCTCGGGGTTTCTTGGTGTTTGGGTTTGTTTTTCTTGTTTCCCGGCGCACTGAGCATCTGCCTGGCGCGGTCCCCGCAGCAGCCCTTCAGTGGCTGGGCTTTTCCCGTTCGCTCTCCTCCCGGAGCTGTTCAGCGGGATGCTGTTGCCCTCTAGCGTTTGCGGGAATTGGTTATGGCTCTGTTGGGGCACAAAATTAGTCAGCCTAGTGCAGTAATTATTCATAACTTCAGATGGTTATAGCTGCTTGGATTCCCCAAATCCTGTCAAAAATTGATGTGTGCTGCTGCTCGGTTCAGCTGTCATGTGCAACCCTCGGGAAATGGCAGAAAACTTGTATATTATTCAATTCGATGCCTGATATGCTGGATAATTGCTTCAGGTTTTGGTGCGGTGGGGTTTTCTCTTCCTAATAGAATGGTAAGTGAAAGAAAGAGGGTTTCTCTCACTGTCAGCATCTCCAGTCGGGTGTCTTGGAATAAATGGTTCTGAGCTCTGCCTTATTAACTCTTTACACTTGGCGGTTGTGGCAGCAAAGAGAGGGCAAGTAATGGTATGGGCATGGACCAGACAGTGTGCTGGACATTTATCTCAGAGACCTTGAGCAAATCATTTACTCTTTAGATAGTGATGTTTTTGCAATTGCTGAAAAATAACAGGGTTTATCTCAGAAAAATTGTGCGATGTCAAGAGCTTAAAGATATTTCTGTACAAAGTGTTGTATGAAGGTAAAGAGTAATTTGAAGACTAAACTACACTTTTGTGTTCTGTTGAAGTCTTTACAACCTTCTTTTAAACTATTTTTAAACGTTGTATATTTAATCTTCATAAATATTTTTCCTTGACAAACTATAATGCTTGAATCCCTATCCCATAAGGGTCTCTAGTACTGCATTAAGCAGTGCAGCATGGAGCTTAGGATACCACAGGTACAGTAGAAACTACAAACTGCTTACCTGAAGGACTTGAAAAAGAGTTTCTATCCATCAGAATTGCTGTGCTGTCTGAACCATTCCCTTTTTTTCTAACAGCTGTGAGAGAATGTAAACCTTTCAGTAATCACACATTCCAGGGTTTGTTACGTGATACTAAAGGGTCTCAAAGGCTTCCCGTGACAGCTCATGTCTCATATCGCCTTTTTACAAGTTGAAAATGTCTTTTTAATATGCAGTTGTAAGGTCTCGTTCTCAGCCTGGATTTATTCTTTTGAGCTGTTAATGCTTGAATATTTTAGTCAGTAGAGTAATGTTGTAAGTAGGGGTACTCAGAGGTTACTTTGGTGTTTTCGTAACTGATTTAAAAATCTGAGCCCTGCTGTTCACCCCAGGTTTGGTTGTGCTTTGCTGCTTCCTACAGTATCTTTTGTATATCCAAAGATTTCCAATTTAGTAACGCTAAAATGACTTCAGAATGCTTCCTGTGAAGTTGTATTTCATAGTGAGTAGCCAGAGCAGACCTTTATGTTCAAAGCAGTTAAGCAGCATTCTAATCAGTAGAGATTTAAATGTCTGTAGTAATATGCTAAACAATATGCCTCCTTTTTTTCTGCTCTTCATTTAAAGCATAAAAACCTCATCCTTCATGTAATACATCCCCAGCATGTCACCAGCACTGTGGTAGTGTCCAGGCTGGTAAAGAACAGAATGGGAATATGGTGATGGGGATTATGAGAAGAAAGTTATTAAAAATATGTCCCCAGATAAATGTAGTATACCTCAATAATATTGATGACTACCCAGTCCAGAACTTTTTAGTAGTTCTTGATGAAAAGGGTTTCTGTTACCCTTTAAGAGTATGTTTTTTACCTTTAAGTATGTCCCAACTTTATTGTTTCTAATGAAGGGTTGCAGTAAACAGTTGCCCTAGCACAGGCCTGAGGTAAGACTAAACCAGAGTTTTCTTACTGGGCTTTGATAAATTTGATCTGATAAATTGAGAACAATTTCTCACTTATTTATGGATATTTTAGTTGAGCCCATTGCTTTAATCTTGATATTAGGACAGCAGAAGAAAGTTTCTTGTCATTTTAAAAGTGGTGTTGATACTCATGATTCAACTTTACCAGACAGATTTTAAGATTCTGTGCAGTTTCTGGATTGAGAACCCCTGTGAAGAATTTAGTAGGCTGCATTCCCAGCCTTTATTGTCTTGTGGAAGAGTTTCCATGAGGGTTATCAGGGGAAATGATTTACAGAAGCCAAGAATTTGGTCATTTGTGCTTAGCAGTGAAACAACAGACTAAAGAAAGCTGCAAGTGGTAGGAACTCACTTATGGTGTCCTTTGGGTCTTTGGGGTTCCTCGCACTGTTTGTTCTGTCATCAGTGCTACTTTGTTAGTGAATTTAAAAACCTGAAACAGAACAAGCAGAACAAGTTATAAACCCCCCAAACCAATCCAAATTGAAGATCTCTATTCAAATGCATCTATTTCATGCTGGTTGCCTGCAGATGCCTGTAATTGTGACTGCCCAGCAGTATGTTCAAAATTGTAAATCCTCTGCTTAATAAGGTGATATTTCTTTCCTGTACCAGCAAGATTTTCACATGAGCAGGTTCTGGGCTGCAGAAACCACTTCTGCAGTAGATGACAGGAACATTGAGCCTTGCTGTCTGTGTTCATAACAAAATGCAAAACTTGCTTCCATGACTCAGCTTTCTCTCAGCAAGATCTTCTCCATCGTGAGTCTGTAAGTTAAAAACCAAATTCTGAATATTCAAAGATGCTAATTTTCACCTTAAGAGAGCATTTTGATACCTCCTGCTTTGAGCAGTAGAGGTAAAAGGTCCTGGTCTGAATTTTAACCCAGTGGCAGAAAATGCAAAAGAGAAGATCAAATGCAGGTTCTTCTAAAGCAATAAAGTTCTAGATAGAAAAACAAACAGGCGAATTTTATTGCTTCAAACCATGGAAAAATACCATACAAGTTATTTTATAGGTAAAATTTATTGCAACATCAGCATTACAGAACTTTGGATTCATTAATATCTGATTCCTGTTTTCAGGTGATTTCAAGTGATTTTAGGTACAGGTGGGCCCATATTCCTCTGCCACTGAATTCCACGTGACTGTAGAAATCAAAAAGAGCTGAGACTGCTGATGCAGTCAGCTCTATCTATGGGTGTTTTGCCTGTTTTTTCACTGAAACAATACTAACAAGCTTGAACTCTTGTGAAGACTTTCTAGACTCTGGTTTTTTTTTTAATTTAAGCCTTTTTCTTTTACTTGGATATTTTTTATTGATGTTGATGTTATCATGACTTCTCCTTTCTTTGGTAAACATTGCGTTCGTTGGTCACGAAAGTAAGACTCCTCAAGCACTCTCCTCTTCTGAAATGCTGCTTCTCCCAGCTTACTCACTGTGGGTACATTGAGAATTACACTTTTTGTCTGGTTGTACTGTAGGAAGTGATAGCAAGCAGGGAGCACCTTGGCTGAATCCACTTGTAGAGATGTGATAAAGGTCACGGTCATGATCTCCACAGGTCCCACAGGGTGTGGTGCAGTGCATCCCAAGGGTGTCACTGTCAAGGGGGTGCATTGTGAGTTGTTGTAGCATGCTGCTGTAATACAGCACTAGAGTATCCAGCAAGGACTACTGCTCAAAGGAAGATGCTGCTGTCCCTCGAGGAAAGCAACTGTACCTTGTCAAGGCTTTGAGACTGTTGATATTGTAAAATGCACGTTCTCTTTGACATTTTTGTGTTCTTCTTTCTATGTTCTTTGGAACTCCTGCCATGCAAACCAGTCCTTAAGCAAGTGAAAATTACCTAAGCCTCAAGCTGATACAAGAGAGTGTGCATTTAAACCTTGTGCCTTGCTCTGTTCCATCCCACTTCCTGCCTGCCTTCAGCAGGGAGTGTGCCAAGTCTGGCTGCGTCCTGCTGCCTCAGAATTCCTCATTCCTCACAGTCGAACCTCACATCTGTCTTGGCAGTTCCAGCCACTCTTCCTTACAGCTGCACTCTGTAGCCCCAGGGGGCACCTGCAATTAGGAGCCGAGGATACAATGACAGGGCTTTTCTTGAAGAAAACACGGGTGTCTGGGCTGGTTCCAGATTTTCCTCTCTAAGGAATGGCATTCGGAACCGTGTCCTTGCTGCAAATGTTTCTCGGGTTGCAACCCTTGTGAAATATCCTGTTCAAACAGCTCTGTCTCATCAGCCCTTCCTTGCTATGAGCTTAGGTCAGTGTCAATTCTCATTTTTTCTGTATATAGACCAGCCAGATCTGTGGCTATCAAAGAGAAATAGGCATGTGTACAGCTTTTCTACAGAATGCAGTCAGTGTTAAATTTAGGCACTAAAATTATGTGTCTCTTGGCATTCAGGCAGCTGAATTGGAAATGCAAAATGAAGAGAACCCTTCGTGTGTGTAATGAAAAATTGTCTGTCTGGAAACCTCTCTCTGGTGTTAACTCATTCAGCATAGAACTTCTCTTTATCACCTGACTTGTTACCATGTTCAATAGCTCTGTTATGCCATCCAGACTGATATTCTTGTAGCTAGGGTGGCAAGGATTGGACATTTCAGTTATTAAGAATGTTGAGTTCTTCTAAAGGTGCTTCCATATTGTTGTTTGGTCTTTATGCATTCTTCAGGTTTGTTTCAGATAAAACCCAGGAAGCTGGGGTTATGTTATCTTAGTCTAACACTAGTTAGTGAGCCTGGGCGAAAGGCAGGTCTCCTGCCCAAAAGCTTTCAGCAGGACTTTGTGCAGCTGCAGGTAACATTCAAGGCTGAGTTTAAGGCTTCCCAGAAGAGGAGGGGTTGATAAACACTTAGCTGTGAGTAGAACATGAGGAGACCAAAGTCTATCCAAAGCAGAATCTATCCAGACAGAAGGAATCTTGCTCTCAATCTTAACTATGAATGAGACAGCTCATGTACCCTTGCTGTTCATGCTGAATTTTGCAGTTTTGATGAATAGAATGAGTTGGAGTTTCTTTTTCCCCTCATCTGATTTTTCTCATTTATTACTACTTTGTGCTCATCGTGGCACTAAGATGATCTGTCTTCAGGGTTTAATTCAATTTCTGGGCATTACATAGGTACTGTTAAGTATGTAACTTTTTTTTAGCTCTTTTGAAAATCTGGAGTGAAAGACCAATTTGCTTACCGTGTAGGATAAAAAAAAAAACCCCAACCAGGAATGGAAGGATTAACCTCTCAGTTGGGAAATGACCATGTTAATGCCACACCTTATCCTAATCCCATTTCCAAATGGGCCTGGGTGCAAACTACACTCAAGTTACAGTGGCATGTTCTACATCTTGACACACTTAATATTTTTCAAAATCTGCTTTGAACCTTTGTTTATGACTTATGATCATTATTTTGTGCTTGTCATACCAGTCAGTTGTTTTACTAGGGAGTTGTACTGCTGGCTTGAAAAATTACTCTTTCCTTAAGTACAAGATAGAACATAAGTATATCCTTAAGTGATCTGCATGTTAGGTTTAACTTTTGATTTATTGCTTTCTCTTCTCAAATTTAGGAGCTTGATTGTTCTATGGGTTTTTCAATGCAAAGAAATGCTTCTAACAGTTTGCAAAACTCCACAGTCCAGAAAAATGTTTTGTTCTCCTCTAATGTTGCAGGAAGCAAGTTTTGCTTAAAAAAATTGCTCTAATAGATATAGATAGAGTGTATCAGTATCTGTTTGTACAACAGTTAAGATGTGCGTGTTCTTGGTTCTTTGAAAAACTAATACAAGATAGAATTTGTTTAATCATGTTGCCCCAGCTTTTTACAGGTTATAAATTTTCTTCAATACTTCGGTTGTTAGCGATTGCCGACTTGGAGTTAACTTTTATCTTTAGGTAAAAAGAATTTCTAAAACACTGTAAATACTTTTATGTCTTGCTTTTCAGTGCCTTTGCCTGCTTTATTTGATTCTCTGAGTTGAGGAACCTGTGAGATTTAGAGACCTTCAAATGCACATGGCAAGTAGTGGGAGCAGAAAAAAATATATTATTGCAAAATGTTGAGCTGTTGGTCTCCAAACCTCTGGCTGGCAGTGATTTCTTTGCTCCCCATTCGTTTAAGCAGATGATTCTTCACAAGGTGGTGTCTCATTTAAATCTCTGATTTTCTTTTCTTCTAGACTGTACCTTCAGTAAAGCTCTGTGGAAGATAGATGTGTATGCTGCAATGGTGACATAAATATTTCAGAGGACTGGAACAAGTTGTTGAGAATCTGTGTTTGTTTTTCATGCTGCTGTTGAGAGCAGTCTAAGGCAAGTAAACACCATGAGTTTTATCCTGAAACTTCACAGACATTTTCAAAGAACAGTAATTTTGCTGGCCACTTTTTGTATGGTGAGCATAGTTATTTCTGCCTACTACTTGTATAATGGCTACAAACAGGAAAATGAACTTCCTGAAACCTCTTCAGAAGTGGAATGTGGTGATCCTCAACTGTTGCCATACAAGCTGATGGAGATGAAGACCACGAAGCCTGTTGATCCCCTGAGGACAGACCTTGTGGTGCTGGTGTTTGTGGAAAGCCAGTACTCAGCATTAGGCCAAGATATCATAACCATTCTGGAATCGAGCAGGTTTCAGTTTCACATTGAGATTGCATCTGGGAAAGGTGACCTCCCAGTGCTTATAGACAAAAACAAAGGCAAATACGCTCTCATAGTATATGAAAATATTTTTAAGTACGTGAACATGGACTCCTGGAACAGAGGCCTTCTAGATAAGTACTGTGTAGAATATGGTGTGGGTGTGATCGGATTTCACAAAGGCAATGAGAACAGCTTGCAGAGCTTTCAGTGGAAGGGTTTTCCTTTCCATGTCCACAGCAATCTGGGTGTTAAGGACTGTTGCATTAACCCTCATTCCCCACTGCTCCATGTGACTAAACCTTCTAAGCTTGAGAAAGGGCCCTTGCTTGGAAATGACTGGGCTGTTTTCCAGATTAATCACACAACTTATCAACCAGTGATATTTGCAAAAGTAAAGACACCAGAAAACCTCTCTCCACCTGCTGCTATAAGTGCTCTCTATGCCACAGTAATTCATGACTTGGGGCTCCACGATGGGATTCAACGAGTCCTTTTCGGCAATAACTTGAATTTTTGGCTGCACAAACTGATTTTCATAGATGCCATCTCTTTCCTCTCTGGAAAGAAGCTCACCCTATCCTTGGATAGGTACATTCTGGTTGACATAGATGATATCTTCGTTGGCAAGGATGGAACAAGGATGAACACCAACGACGTACAGGTAAAGTATGTGCACAAACTAATGGTCATTACAGCAACATGATTTTTTTTATATGAGAGTGGATAGTTGTTCATACTTGGAACTTCAGGGCTCCACCCTGGAGCTGTTCATATGTAATGCACTTGTTGAGAGTCTTACAAGCAGGAGGTAAATGCAGTGAGCAACAATAAATGTCAGCATACACTTTGAAGAGTGGACAGGGTTACTGGCTGTTTGAAAGAGGTTGGGATGTCAGGAGTTGCTTGCAGCCTTTCACTTCTCTCATCTCTGTTTTATGGCACTTACTTGCAAGGAGGGTTTGTGTTATTCATGTTATTCAAGCTCATTCTGTCACTAAATGACTTGACAATTTCCATTTTTATGTTTAGAGTTGTACATTCCTGAAGGTCCTTTTCCACTCTGTTGTGCTGTTCAAGTGAGGTGATAGTTGTTGGTCAGTAGCACTAACATCTTAACATTATTTCTTCCTGTAAGTATTTCTTCTGTGCTTTTTGTGAGGAGTGTTGTCCCAAAGCAGGTAGTATGATTAGGGTACCTTTCTCAACTTGGTCTAGAAGCTAATAATCTGTATCATACTGCTTGTTGCCCTATTTGTGCTAAAAATAAGGGAGAATGTTTCCTTAGAACTTGGTTAGTGGAATGAGTAACTGCAAGAAGGAAAGATGAGGACAGCACCACGTGCAGTGGGTTATTTTTGTTTCATTTTTAACCATGCTTTTGGATTTTTTCAGCGTTAATATATTTGTCAAGCTACAGCAGCTCTGCATACAGTGCTTCCCTAAACAAAAGGCTTGACCCTGCAGTTCAACTTCTAATTTGCTTTAAAATTGCAGCATACACTCTTTTCCAAAACATCCTGTGTACATGCAATTGTAAATGGGATTTGCCTCCTTGTTAAGTGGGTGTTTTCCTTAGGCAAACAAATCAGGTGGGAGAGAAGAGAAATCAAGGTGAAGCTTCCTAAATGGTTTTCCTGGTGGAGAGAACGATGGCAGTGTTTGAATTAGATAAGGGAGCATGCTTGGAGGGTCTCCTAAATGCAAACTCAGGTGGCAGGAAAAGAGTCAGATCTGACAAACATCCCTGCCAGAACGTGTGTTGTTCTCCAGCAGCACCACTTTGTGCTAACAAAGTGAGTGAAATAAAGCCTGAATAAATCCATCACTGTGTTGTGCAACAGCAGTCGGAGACAGCGTGTTTTGTATTGTTTCTCTTTGTAAGTGACACCTTAGGATTGTAATTTTAAAATAAGTTAGGATATTTAATTGCCAGAGTTATATACCAGAAACAGGAGAGTATTGAGACAAATTTGATTACAGCAGATACAGAAGGATAAACCATATTGTTTGGGGAAAATAATTTGCAGTATGTCAGAAAGTAATCTTCCCGAAATAAAACTGTCAAATTAAATAGAATATCAAAGTAGAAATAACTTTTAAGTAGGATAATTTCTTTTATACAGGACTGTGTTCTGAAACAATGGAACCTAAAAAAAACTGTTCCCTTCTGATTCTTCATCTACTTGTAGTTAAAATGTTGTATTAAACATGTTGTTAGAGCTGTCAGATGCGATGCATCTTCATTACTATTAATATCAAAGGAGTTCTCCTCGGTGGCACAATGACATGTGGAAGGAATGAAACAAAATCAATTTGCAGTAGTTGGAAATACGTTATTGTAAAGTGTATTTGCAGATAAATGACATCTCATTAAACAGGAGTTTTACTGAGTTCTGCTGCAGTGACTGTGACGGAGAATTGGGTGCTACTAGTGTGAAAAGAGGTTCTAAATGTAGACTTAGTATCATTTCAGTACTCAAGATTAGCTCATTTCCACCAAGCTTACATTTTAACTACTGGCAATATAGAATTAAGGAGGATGCTCTTTTGTGATTTAATTTTGTTTGACATATCTCCTTGATAGTATTTTCAGGGTATACTCGCAGCTGCTAGGGCTGTGAGCTGGAGGAGAGTAAGGTGAGTGTTTCTACCAGTGTTCTATAAATGCTAATCAATCTGAAACTTAAGGAGTCTCCCAAGAGCCACAAGACCTCTAGGGTTGGTTCTGGCTGCTCTGTGGATAGGATGAAGTTCAGAAACTGGAAGGTGAATGCAGAACCAGTAGCAAAACTCAGGTGGTCATCTGCTCTAAACCCCCCTGCTCAAGCTGGGCCATGGCCAGGTGCCCTTTGAGTGTCTCCAAGGAGAGAGATCCTGACTGCATGTAAGATCATCGTTTCAAAGCGATTTCCTCTTCAGATATCTAAAATAGATTTCCAAAGTGGCCAGAATAATTAATATGTGGGGGCTTAACCCATGAAAGCTTAACTTCCCTCTCCTTTAAACTATGTGAATTGGAGTTAAGTACATAGAAAAATTACTATTATAAGGTTTAGTGGTAATATTTTATCAGTGTTATATATTGAGCTCATAAGAGGTCAGATTAAAAGCAGGCCTTCCAAAATGAGTGTCTTCTGTACCTCTAAAGAGGAGGCCAAGTGGTGCTACTTGAGCTCGAGTACCTATAGTGTCAGGAACACAAGCGTAAAGAGCCCTTCTGAAAATGTTTTACAAACATAGTTTATCAACCTAAATTCTGTTGTAAATGCTTTGTTTTGTTAAACACCAGATGAAGTTTATTCTAGTTTCACCACAGCTTCTTCAATTACAAACAAAGCAAAAAGGACCCCAACATATTGAAACAGTGGTTCAGATTCTTTGAATAAGTACCTGTTAGAGACTTGGCAGTCTGTGTCTAACATCCAGGCTGATGGGACACAGTTCTTCGATGTAAGATAAGGAGTAGCTGTCACTGTGCATCAGCAATAACCATCCATCCTTGTATTTATGTACTTTATCTTCCTCTGGTAAAATAGAAATAATGGAAGAGACTGTTTCCATGGTCTAATTGCCTCCCACTTTGAAAATAAGCTTGGTAATAATCAACTCAACATTCATTTTTCAGTGTTTTTTTCTCTCCTATTGTCTGTCAGGCAGGAGGGACCATTAGGCTGTGACAGTGTTATATTTTATTTTCCTTGTTTCTTTTAGAAAGACTTAAGAGCCTGTGCAGTGGAAATAATTCATTTAAATAGACATACAGAGAAAAATCTATCTAGATATCCACAGAATAAGTTTGTCTTAATAGACCGTGATTGTCCTGGCTGACAGTCTACTAATTTAATATCTTCTTTTGTTAGAGTTACTCTTGGTGAAATTTTTATTACTATAAAGCATTGAGATTTTTCATGGGAGAAGCAGATGATAAAAGAGGGGAAATTAAATGTGGGTTTTTTTCCTGATGACAGTTTGTTCCGTGCTGGTGGTCTAGGCCATCCACCTTTCCCTTCATTTCCCCAATATATGCACTTGCTGGAGTTCTTTGAGAGTTAATCACATTTTTCAAATGAAAAATTAGAACACTGCCAAATTATTTTGTCCTAATAATTAGCTGTTTGAGCTCCTCTTGACTGCCTGGTCCTTTGTGTGCTTTTCAAAAGAGACTGAATTGAAGTCAGGTTGGGGATCTCTTCAGGTAAGCCTAACCTTTTTCTATACCTGTAGTTATTCTTTATAATTTGCAAGGAAAAATCTTCACATTAACCATATCCATTATTGGAAGGGGATGGTAGATCCTTATGTATCATTCTGGTTTGGGAGTGCTTGGGCAGTGCATCTGTTAGTGTACATGTGCATGGCAGTGGGCAATAGAAGACTCAGGCTGCAGTCCCCCAGCATTAACACTGGAGGACTGGAGACAAGAGCTGTGACAAACATTGCTCTGGTGATGGAGAGGGTTCAGCCAAAAGGAATCAATTCCTAGCCCTTCAGTCTCCATACAGTCTCTCATCTTGCCTGGGTGTTGAGGTTTATAAGGCAGACACCTCTAATGGAGCTACTCCTGTAAATTCCCACAGTAGACATAAATACAGAAAAACAGCTCATCTCCAGGGAGGCTCTGGTTTAATGAATTGCATCTTAAAAGTATATGGCTTTGTTCATAAATTGCTTCCAGAGTGACTGACATCAAATATAAACATTTGTATTGGGTCGGATCAGTCCTCTTCCATTTCCCATAGCCAGTGCTGTCAGTTCTTTGTTGCTTTCTTAGTCACACTGGTGGCCTAACCTTTTGTTTAATATACTTCTGTTTAAAAACAGATTTCCCCACTAAGAGCTAATTGTATATTCCCTGTATTAAATTCATCCACATTACTCACATTACTGCTTAAATTATTGCAGTTATTTAAAACCCATTAAGTATCTTTTCACCCTCTGCAGCATGCATGGCAAGGAACCAGAACTTCCCAAGGCAAAGCAGACCACTTGGCTATAAATTTAAAAAATCTAGTCATTTGGCTGTTCAGCTTTTCGTGCACAGGAATGACCTAAATATTTGCCTTGGAACAGAATTTTCTCTATATATTGTGGTAAGGCAGAAGGACTAAAGGGTTCAGGCAGAAAGCCTGAATTGTCAAGACAAAGAATGGTCCCTGTCACAGAAGGAAGTCTAATTCTCCAAGTTAATTGCTTCTTTATCTGTAGGATCACGTAGAAGGTTATCAGCAAAGAAATGACAGATGTGTCATCAAATGTGTCAGCTGCAGAACCACTGAGCCATAAATCTTTGCTTCGGGGACGTTCAAAAAATATTTTTAATCACATCTTTAAATTACATAAGAAATTAATGATGATGAACTTTTGGTGTGCTAAATCATTCTGCATTCCAGTTGGTTAGCTGCAATACCTGTGCACCTTTGTGGAATGTGTCTGCTGTGTGTGTACATACATTCTTCCTTAATTTGAAGCTCCTAAGCCATTTCTTACTCACTTGTTGGAAATAGCAGGTAAAAAAATGCATTCAGTTCTTCAGAAGTGTCGAGGAGAAGGAAAATTACTGACTGGGGTGTTGCTGTAGCTGTCTGATGCTGTAGCTGTCTAAAGACTGGTTTACTTGAGCATATTGTGTCAGCTGTAGTAGTGTGGAATATTGCACACTGTGAGACAGTAGAGACTTAGAATTAGATTTCAGAATTTAAATACAACTTGAAAAAAGTTACAAAAATTGTCTTACATATTTTATGGGCTGCTACCAGCATATAGTACATTCTACCAGTCAGTCACCATAACATCTAACTTCTAAAAGCAGTTTGGTTTATGTGCCAGCCTCTGTGAATTTTAATCTAGTAAGATGGATACAACTGCTGCTCCGTAGAGCCCAGCTCTTTTTGTTAAAATCGTACTGATTTGAAGTTAAAAGCATGATAAAAATCCTCTCCCAGAGGAAGAGGACTGCAGAGGGGCCACAGGGATGCAGGTGAGCTGGTTCTGCGTTGACTGTGACACTTCTGGGGCTGCCAGAGCAATGCTGGTGATTCCTCATGGGCCTCTTCCTGCTGTTCTGCACCTATGTGAGCTGGACACCTCCAAATCTGTGGAATTAGCTTGGTGCTGAGTTTAATTTAGCAGTTTATCCATGGTGGATGATGACAAAAACCGTGCATGCAGTTTTGGTATTGCAGCCTTCATTCCTGTAAATTCAGTGGTTTCCATTAGTTCTGCTTTTGATGAAATTCTTGTTTGTGTCATCAGGTATTTTGTGTTTGGTTTTCTTTGAAAAATGAATTTCTGTATTTTTTTCCTCTCTGTTTAGTTTTGCAGTACTGGAGTAGCTGAATCTGATGGAGTTTTTTTGTTTGGTTTGGTTTTTAATTGTAATGCCCTGACACTGTACATGAAAACCTAAAAATGTTTAATGCAGACCTGAATCTTGAGACAGTGATATGTCAAGGATTGCACCATCTTCTGCTGTTATAAATTCAGTGGCAGGTAGCTAAGAAAAGAAAAATGCATTTGAGTTGCAGTTTTTTGTTGTCAGAGAGACTGCAGAAACTGTTTCTTGGCATGGTAAATCCTATGAGGTCTTTGAGGGCAAAGAGGCTGATTTGCTTCAATCTCTTGCACCCCAGCACCTGATCTGACTATTGGTTATACATTCCTTGGTTTCTTCAGGATAGAACCAAAGGAAATCATGGCTTCTGTAGATCTGCTGGTGCTTTGCCAAGTAAGATGTTGTGCAGTGTGGGTTCAGTCCTTTGCATCTTTGCAGAAAATCAGAGTAATTTGTTTTCATTTCTAAATTCCCTGTGTTTCTCTGTGGTGGTGAACACTTTGCTACCCTTAGGCTTAATGTGACAATAATGTCTTCCTGTTCTCAATGGAGTTTTCAGATTCAAGAGCTCTTTTAAATGAAACTTAAGGAATGACACTCAACTGAGATCAAGTGATCTAACTCTGAATACTTGGTAATGTTGTTTCTGGTTTTTCCCTTGACTTAATATATTATGTAGAGAAATATTTACTCTTGAGCATAAGGCTTCCCATGCAGAGAAATCCGTAAGAAATGCTTTTGTCCACCCGGTGTGCCAGCCTGCACTGAGGTAATTCTTGGTTCACAGCCACATGGTTAGCAAGGTCTGTCTTCCTCTGTCTACTTGAAAGTACACACTTTAGGAATGTAGGTGAATATTTTCATGGGCATGATAAAAAAATGCACGTGATTCTGCACACTTTGAGTGTTGTCAGCATAACCTAAACTCTGCAGTGGTTGGGTTGATCCATCTGGCCATGGAAACACGAGCTGCTGTCCTGTCAGTGCCTCTCTTTCCATGGATTGTGAGCTCTCTTGGTCAGAGGCTCTTTTTGTTCAGCAAGCTCCTCAATAATACAAACAAGAATAATGCATTACAGCTTCCTGCAGAGCTGCACTGATACAGCAGCAGCGTACGAGTGGCTGCTGCAAGATTTATTCTGGGCTTTTTCAGTGACAAGTTAGCCATCCGCTTCCTGCTGCTAACAGAACAGAATAAAACTTTCACAGCCAACAGATAAAAACCAAACTGCAGAGAGATCTAGAAATCAAAGCCATTAGCTGTAAAACATGATAGCAAAAGCGAGCCTTCCTCCATCCTGCTCTTCAGTCACATCAGGGGGCACAGTCTGGCGAGAAAACAAAACGAGAGTGGAAGTCCTAATCCCAATTCATTTGTTTCCTTCACAGTACAGCAGCATGGGAAGTGGCCTTGCTTCTCCTGTTCAGCCTGGAAAGTCAGTGCAATGACCTGATTGATTCTAGGTGACCATGCTTACAAAACCATGTGAAGGAAAAGCAGTTGGTTGCCAGTTTATGTGTAGCCCCTCATGGAATAACAATTCCCTATCTATTTCCAATTCCAGTTTATTTTCTGTGCACAGACCATAAAAACCTTACGACCAATTTTTAGAAGTAGTTACTCTTTAGGAGATTGCTTCTTTCACTTTGTAGTCCTGGAGATGAATTACTGTTGCTCCTTAAAGTGTAGCTTCATATCTGAGATAAGTAATAAATTAAATTTAAAACCACTTTATATTGCAGAAGTTATACTGCAATCCATTTGAAAATAGAAACAGTAGTGAGGACAAATAAAAAAGCCTGTGACTGTGCAGAAGAATGCTCCCCAAATCCATTCCAACCCAGGACAGTAAATCCACGTGACAAAGGCTCTCCAGAGGAGACAGGTTTGATTTGGTTTGGGAACACTGGTTGCATTTTTGTGGAACTGATAAGCCACAGCTCTTCCTCAAGCTCCCTTTTACTTGCCTTTTAGTGTTAGCAATCCTAGTAATAAGCCAAGTGTCTCTTCTCCGTTCTAAAGTGGACTTGGACTAAAGATACCTAAGAGTTGTCTTCCATAGAAGGCTAATGGCACTCAAAAGGAGGCTGAAAATCAATTTTGCATTTCTGTAAAAAATGTTATTTTATGCTGCAAGATGTTCCTCTTATCCCTTGTCCTTTCCCACTGCCATTGTTAAAGGTAATAGAAATGTTGAAAATGGTAATCCTGAGACTCTCCTAAAACAAGATGAATACTAAAATGTATCTAAGTTTGTAATGTAAGCTGAATTTAAATTCAAACAGACTATGAAAAATATTTTACATCAGTGAAGTGCTTCATCTTACTGACTGAGGAGATTTCTAGCAAGATTGTGCTCAGTTCTTCACTACCAAATTAGAAATATTTGAAGAGTGCTTAGAGACACCAGAATAGTCAGGAAACATCTGAGCAAAAAAATGACAAAATAAAGGCTAAAGAATGCAGTAAGTAACGATGACCAAAGCAGAAAGCAATAGGCTGCAGATGTCTGCAGGGTATAAACAGTGAGGATGGATAAAAATATTTAATGTAAGGCACAGAGGTATTTAAGCGTAGGGTGAATAGCCAATAAAAGCAGCAGAACAGAGGCTAATAGCCAAAAGGAAGTTGAAGGATTATGTAAGTCTTGAAAAATTAGATTTGGCAAAAAAGTATGAAATATGCTATTGCAAGGAATATAATACTGGCAGGGGATTTGTATTAAGATATGTTCTCAATCTTGTGCAGTAAATGAAATGCAGAGCTCAGTTGTATTCCTGTGTGTTGGTTTGAGGCTGCAAGTGTAGACTTTGCCAGCTGGGATTTTTATCTAGGCATATCTAGCCTTTGTAATCTTGTCTTTTAGGAATGCAGGCATTCATGAAAACAGGTAAGTTGTGCATTAACACTTCTAACAAAATCATCCCCCCCCCTTTTCACAGAAGTCTTGGGATTTTCTGCAGTTACATCCTTTAGACTTGGTACTATGTGGGAGCCAATGAAGTTGTCAAAGTTCTTATTAACCTGAAATAAGTTTTTATGTTATTTCTCTGTTGGCTGCATATAATCATGAAAGTATGGCTTGAGAAAAGAGATGTATTTGTTATTTTGTGGAAACTTTCACTTGGGGCTTTTTTTTTGTAATTTCTTTGATACCAATGCTGATGTAGCTGGGGAATTTCATTCAGCAGCTTTAGAACCACTCATAAAGAGAAGGAGAGAACCATAAATAGTGACCCGTGGCTGGTGAGCAAGCTGAACGTTGAATTCCCGTCTGTATCTTACCTGGCACTTGCAGACAGAGTGAGAAAATGAAAATTTTTTTTGTTAAAGATGTCTTTTTCTGTCAGTAAAGATCAAACATAGAAAAAGAGCTTTTGGTTTTTCTTAGCTCACCTGAAACATAGGGACAGAGGTAGATAGATATTTTTATTCAGAAAGAGTATTAGAAGCAGAGGAATCTTTTTGGCTCTATTAGGAAAAAAAGGAACATCTGAGAAGCATTTGGGAATGAACTGTGACATTGATGCATTGCCCAGCACGTGGAATGATCTTTATTTAATATGCCAGTAATGTGGTAATTTTTCTTGTGCTTTGCTAAGCAGGGAGAGCCACCAGTTCATTTTGGTCGTTGTCTAGATTACAGGGTTTGAGTCTTCATTCATTTGCACTCTTTGTTCTCTAGTATGTAGAACTTGGCATTAACACAAATGCTGTGCTTTAGTCTTACCTGGGGGAGGGGGAAAGTATGAGCTGAGAGGTGAGCAAACCCCGAGGTGTTTGTTTTTGCTTGGTGTCATTTTGCATTTTAGACATGAAATGCTTGCAGTGTCCAATACTTCTTCCAAGGTACCTAAATAGCAGCTTGTTATACCTTGGTACGTGGAGTTGAGTTTTTCTGTAATCGTGTAACAGATTTATATTGTTAGTGTGGCCATTGTTACTCTGTGGGAAAGAAGTATAGAAATTTAAATGCTTTGAATTCTATGTGCATTGGAAAAATAGATAAATTTCACTCACTCTTGAGCTCTGATTGTTTACATAATTATGTAGACCAGATTTTGAAATCTTATTTATTTAATATTGTGCTGAGCAGGAAGCACAGCCTGTAGGCCTTTTGGGGATAAGTGAGTCCTAGTTTGTCCAGGCTCAGGCTTTGAGGTCTGGAGAATATTGGCACCGAAGATAAAAGTAAGGCTGAGGTTTTTCCAGGAGGCCATATTCACATTCTCTTGGATTTGATACATGTAACACTGACACTACATTTTTACTTGCATTACCTAAAGAAATGAGTTTTTATTTTTTTATTTCTCAGTCTGCCTCTGTCAGTCCAGGTATTACATTGAAAGAGGGTAGATGTGGAGGGATAGACGATTGTAAGAAAATAAAGATTGTGCAGAAGGTAGTCTCACACCTGAGGAGTTGCAGCTGTACCAATCACCAAAGATAAGAACAGGCCTGCCCTTAACAGGCCACAGCTGTGTCCAATAAGAAGATGAGTGCTACAAAAGGGTGGGTTAGCTGGGTGAGGGGAGAGATGGAGCTGGTTGGTTGTGCTGTGAGGAGAGATCGAGTTTCTTGGTGGGGCTGTGAAGAAGAAGGAGTCAGTGCTGCAAGGAGCTGCCCACGAGAAGTCACCAAGAAGGTATGGGACATTTGCAACATGATGACAACAGGTAGATTTGTATCGGACATCAGGAAGCAGAGATTTTTACAGTGAGGGTGGTGAGGCCTTGGCACAGGTTGCCCAGAAAAGCTGTGGTGTCCCCACTTCCTGAGGTGTCCAAGGCCAGGTTGGACGGGGCTTGGAGCAACCTGGTCTAGTGGAAGGTGTCCCTGCCCTTGGCAGGGGGTTGGAGTGAAGTTGCTGTTCCTTTCTTATCTGGGTAGGATGTGTGGGGAAGGGAAGGGAAGGAGGTGCTTTGAAGACCTGACATGGAGAGCAGGTCCTAGGCAGCAGCATGAAAGGAGCTGCAGGCTATTGCACCTTGGGAATAGCAGTTTTGGAATCAAATTTGTGATAAATTGTGTTTTACAGAACATCACCTTTTGTACACCAGCCATGGTGGATAGGTAGGCCTGAAGCTGCACCTCTGAGACGTGGGTGCTTTGTGCAGAGTGAGGTGGCCACTGACAGACTTGCCAGGGCAGAGCTGGTGCAGTGCCCCAGCTGCAGCTGCCTGTGCATCAGCTGAGCCCGAGCTCTCTGCTGCTCAGAGATGAGGCCTTGATCTTCTTCCAGAGCTGAGCCTTGCGGGTGTTTGCAGCCACTCAGTGCCAGTGGCAGGGTGAGAGCGCCCACTCAGGGACTGGGATGTGCTGCAGCCAGATCTGCCTGCCGGGCCCGCTGCCTGCAGTGGGAGCTACAGCTGGAGCTGGCCTGTGAGGGCGCATTAAATAAGGAGCAAATGTGCTGCTGATAATGAATGTGGAGCTAGGAGCTCAGATCACAACCTCTGTCCTTTCTGAGCTGGGTGGCTATAAAATACATGCCCAGTTGGACGGAACAGCCCATGGCAGCGTTTTATCTGTGACAGAGCGCTGTGCACCCTTGCAGACAGGATGTGAAGCTGCAGAAGCGTGGGTTGGCTAATGAGGGGTGCAGAGGTGTAATGCCTAATGTTTCCTGGGAGCCAGATAAGTGTCAGCACAAATCAATGAGCAACCCTTAGAATTTAGCTGCTGCTGGTGGGATGCAGTGGAGACAAGTCAGACTAAGCAGGCAGAGCAGAGTGGCCCAGAAGTGACCTGGAACAGCATCTGAGGGATGGCCTGTCGTGCTCTGGGGCTGTGTGTGACTGCAGCTCAGCTACCAGAGTGCTTCCACTGGGCTCACAGACCTCACATTGCCTCTATACTGACCATCGCTGGATCACAAGACCTTAAAAATACCTAGAGGTTCTAAATGCATTTTAGAGACACTTTGGTTTTGCTCTGAGTTCTTTTATACTCTGAGAACTTGCCTATTAATACGTGGTGTTACATAAGCAGGTCAAGTATTAGATAAAAATGCAGCCAGCAAGGTTTCTATTGAAAACTATCAGACCAAAATCCACGGGAAAATAGGTAGCAGTAGGGTGTTTTATTATTTCCGTTTCAACTGAGCTGGGGATTTTTTTTGACCTTTAATTAAAAGAAATGCAGGATTTTATTTCTTCTAACTGCAAAATAACGAGATGGTTTAGCTGTTTAGTAACAGTAACCTCTTTCATCTAAGCACAGTTTAATTAACAGCTAATAAAGCCAAAGTTCAGACAGAACCCTGAAAACAGCATGCTAATTACCTATCTTTATTAAACACCATTGGCACCAAGTGTTTATAACCTTCAAGTTACCTTGCAGTAATTAGCTCAGTTCTCATTAGATGATAGCTCAGCCTCCGAGAAGTGAGAAGTTGGTGAAAGAAGTTAGAAATGTTTCTTAACTCTCTTGGTTGTTCAAATGATTTACCTAGATGAAAGAGCCTAATTACTTGAAAATACATAATTGCACTATCATCAAGATCATTATTGTATGGGATAAAAAAACAACTCTAAAGGAAGACCCGGTGACATTTAAAACAGTGTATCCTGATGAGAAAACTTTTTATTGAAATAATTTGAGCAACATTTTCCAAAGTGACTCTATATTTTAAGGATCCTTCACTGGACACATAAGTTTGGACCCTAAGGTGAAGTTGTGGCTCCTGAATTTTTTTTTTCTGTTGGACACTAAAAACTTTAGGGGGCATCTAATTGGGCTCCAGGCGGATACTTTATTGACACTTAGAGAGAAAATTGGGTTTCCTGTTCTCTGCCAGCAAAACACTTTGCAGAAAAAGCCAAAGGTTTTCTTTGTTTTTTCTCTTGCCCTCTCTGTAGTGTCAGCTCTACTAAGAGAGTGCACAAAGACAAATGAATCTTTCTTGTCCTTTTGTCTGAAGGATAGATAAAATGTTTTTTTTCAGGTACATCCCTATACCCAAAGCAATTATTCTTTCTCCCACATAGATTAAATGTTTATGCTAATGGGTGTCAAATTGCTGATCTTGGAGATCCAGAAAGAGTAGTCATTGCATTTTAATGATGTTCCAAAATACATAATTTATCATGAAGGAATCATTTTTCCTCAGAAGCAAAACTGTCCAATAAAATCCTGATTCGCAGACACTTGGGCTGGACCTTCACTGGGGCTGTCTTCTGCTGCTGCTTGTCGTGCTGCTTCCCAGCAGCCCAGGTTCCGCAGGAGGGGGAGGTTGAGGGAGCAGGTGCTGTGCCAGTACCTGAGCAGCAGCTTCTGCTGCAGCACTCCCAGAGCAGGAAAAGGCAAAGTGATGTCCCAAAAAGAGCAGAGTAAAAGGACATCGCCTCAGTTACAGCTCATTAAACCTCTCTACACCAAGAGCTCCGCTCAGAAAATGGCTTTACTTCTTGTTCTTCCCTCTCTTGCAGGGGTTACAGAAGAAATACAATATGGAAAAATTAAAGCTACTTTTGAATAAGAGCTCCCCTAGAGGGGCTTGCTATGCTTAGCTCAGGTGCTTTCACATTACACTTTCTATTAATTGGGCCTTGCCTTTATTGAAGAGCCAACACAACATTAGAAATTCTACTCAAAAGCAAAATAGTCCCTAATTTAATGGCTCCTTTGATAGTATTTTCAGACAGTAAAACAGTTAAGCAAGCAAGTGTTGAGAGATGAGATCTGTTTCCCAAAAAAAAGGAGGAGGAGAAAGGCTTTCTGGAAAATGATGAAGCTGCCCTTGCATTTGTTGCTGACATAAAAGCAGGTACCGATGTGAAGTGTAAGATGTTCATGCTGCAGCACTGTGAGGCTCTCTCTGTCTGCTTGCCAGTTCAGTTGAAATGTACGTGACTACGAGTAGAATTACCAGCATATTGAACTATTTCTCTTTTCAAGTGCCTGAGTTCTTTAGCAGCTTTTCAGCAGGAAAATAGTCATAAATATGTTGGTGTGACTGCACAAAGAAGGCGTCGTTCCTCTTTGGTGAACCAGAGTTCAACAAGGCAATCTTGATTTATTTCTTTGATCAGTCAAGGCATTTGAGTCTGAATATTTGTGTTGATGTTGAAGAAATTACAACTGTCTGTTTGCTGAAGACAGGCTGACACTTGCAGCTTTTCTGTGGCAGACTCTGAAGTGAAATCACATTGATGTATTTGAGGGCAGGAGGGCAGGATGGCTTCCTGACTATGCAAGTGGGAAGCAAGTTTGAAGATAGGAGTTTTATCTTTGGCTTTTCAGCTGATTTACTTGAACTAAAACTTTTGACAGCCCATGTCATCTGTCCATGCCTCTGTCCTGTTTGAGAGATGAGAAAGTCTGTTGTTTTGCTGTCAGGATAACTTGTGTCTATCCCTTGAATTGTAACAGGGCCTTTTTCTGAGATTTTCATTTTTACTGTTAGTGAAGGAAAAGGGGTTCTTTCATCATGTATTGAACATTTACGTTTGATTTCTGTCACTAGGAGTTTCCTAAACCTCGTCTGTGAGCTTAGGAAAAGTTCAAAAGAAAGTACATTGGAGCTGTGTACATGAAAGTGATTATGCAGCCAACGTTGTATTTTCCTTATAGTACCAGCAGAAATATAACATGTACTAAATAATTATTTATAAACATATGAAGACTTGACTAGACTAAAAGACTAGACTAATTCTAAAATACAATCTTCAGTACTGGTGTATTTATGTAACATCTCATACAGATAGCCAGAGGTGCTGTTCATAAATAGTTATAAAATATCCAGAAAATACCAGCAGTTTACCTTCAGCTTATAAAGCAGCATGTTAAAAGAAAATTTCAGGCTTTTAGTCCCCCTACATTTCTCTCTTTCTGTCTTTCTGATGGAAACTCACAGTAATACACCCTGCCATCTGCTACTATATATTTTTCATGAGTTTTAACATTTTGTTTTTAGAACCTGAAAGATGAGTAAAATGTCAAGTCGCCCAGAAAATAATCATAGGCACGACAACTCAAATGTTAGCTCAGCTTGTCTGTACCCAGAGTGGTTCACAGCTTGTCTGTGGCCTCCCTCTTCGCAGGCAGAGCAGGTACACCCTTGGAATTAGCTGATAGATTCCCAACACAAGGCAAGAAGGTGGGACCCACACTGGCAAAATTAATTCCCAGGGAAGAAGTGAGTTCTGTGTTGCATTATTGCAGAAATGTCTTGGGCCTTCTGCCACCTTTCTCCCTCCTCCCTTTTAAAAGCCTGTTGGTCATTCTGGTTTTTCCATGCTGCTGGATGGAGACCAGATTGGGGGTGACAAGCTGGGAAGGTGTTACATGTTAGGAAGGTACAGCATAAAACCTTCAGCTCCAAAAAATGCTCACAGCTCTTTATGTGGAGGGAAAGAAGTGAGCAGCCCTTCATGCCACCTCCTGTCAGGCTGTGCTCAGCCTCCCTTCCCCTCAACAATGTGTGCCCTTAGCACAGGAAGGGAATCGCTGAATTATTTGCCTCCTACCTTTTTAACCATGCAGAGATAAGGTTATTTCATTGAATAGATTCTGAGCAGCCCAGGGTTGCTTTTCATGTAAGTCCTGTGCAGATCTGGTGCCTTTTATTAGAATAAGAAGCTTCCTTGGAGATCTTTGCACTCTGAGCCTGTGCAAAAGCCCTTGTTACAGCATTGCAAGATTTTTCACTTAATATTCAGCTTCATAAGTCTGGAGCTTGGGTTCAATTATCTCAATTCTGTGCTTCATTTTGCTTATTCCTTTAGAATCGCTCTTGTTCACAGGACAGTTTTCAGGCTTTGCAGTGGAAGATAATGATCTTTACCAGGTGAGCCCTGGGAAAGACCTGAAGAAGAGCTTGTGTGCTCTAATAAGGTGGATATTGCCTCAATCTGTAAAATGGGTCATATTTTAAGGAATTGTAAGTTGAGTGTACTGTGCTTAATACCTCTACTGGATTGGACTTTCTACTATTTTTTTTTTGTCATTGGCATATAATTGTAGGCTAATCACTTATATCATGAAAATGTCCAGGGAAAATAATTAAAATTACTGAATCATAATTTTTAAGGCACTAAGTTGTCATTGCATTTCAAGAGTAGGGCGCCTACTAGACCTTTCAACCTTCGAAAATCTCCAGTCATTTTAATCTTTTTTGTGCAGTTAAATACATTCCCCATTGCAGTAAGCACAGTCATGCTTCTCTGACAATAGTAATGTTCTCAACCACTTTATTAAAATCATTGTGCTTTACTGTGTGTTGACTTGGAAAGCTTTTCTGTGACCTTTGCTCGTCTGTTTTGTTTTTGCTTTGCCAAGTTTGCAAAGCTGGATTTCTGTGTTCCACCTGGCAGACTGAAGGAGAGAACAGCAGGGTGTAAGAGTCTGGGAGTGAACTCCTGAATGTGATATGTAGATTTTAGGAGTAACAAATCAAGAAGAGCATATTGAAACCAATGAGTGAAGCTGTACCTGATGAATAATGCTTCCCCCTTCTTCCTACATGCTGTTTTTTTGTTTGTACTGCTTTAGTGCAAGTACACAGATGCTGACAGTCAGGATGCTCACTGTCTGAGAAATTAGTCAGAATTTGGGGGAATCTGCAATCCGGTTTTTTGATGTGGAATAGGGTTGATTTAGCTTCTTGCTGTCCCTCTAGATTTTTCTTTTTGCCTTGCCTATGATTTTGAAACATGACTGAAATGCTGTGGATGTACTTGAGCTGATGCAGAGCAATGCAACTCTGACAGTTGCTCTGCACTCTTGTGAATGGAGCAGTGCTGGGGGCGCAGGAGATCTGAAATGAATTCCTGGCTCCGGCCCAGCTTTACTGAGTGACTGCTGGAAGGTCTTTTCTCTCTGTGTGCCTTTGTTTTCCTCTCTCATGATTCAGGGAGTAAGCCAGCATTTAGTAGCTGGTTATCTTAATGAGGAGAATGATGGAGTTTTCATGCGGTCTTTAATCTTTATGTGCTAATAAAAATATCTGTACTTCTCTGTCATGCATAAAGAGCTGTTTTTAAATAGCAAAACCAATTGAAAAGGCACACAACTGTAAAAATATTTATGTTGTTATATTAAGTTTGTGTGCCAGGTTGTGTTCTCTACAGGTATGTTTATATGCTGGTTTGCTTCTTTTTCAGGCCCTGCTTGATACTCAGAACCTTCTGAGAGCCCAGATTACTAATTTTACTTTCAACCTTGGATTTTCAGGAAAATTTTATCACACAGGTAAGAATCAAACACTAAAATTACTTTGATTTTGATGGTGTTCAGTGTAGTGTGAGGACAAGTAGGAATGATAGAGTCACAGCATAGAGTCTTTACTACGCTGTGTTCCTGCATTAGTTGCTGGTATGGAACAGATTAAATGCCTCTGCCCTTCTATTAAAATTTAGCTCCTTTCAGTCTGCTTTTGAGTGGTAAATTCCACCAATCACTTAAAATTTTGTATTGATTTCACTGAGGGATCTGTTGAGCTGCCACAGTTCATCCTTGTGATTGTTTCATCTCTACTGTAGAAATATATCAGTATATATTATCCCTTAAAATAATTTTGTTTTAAAACTATATAGAAATAGGAGAGATAAAAGAAAGAGTATTAAATAGGATGTGGGCCAGCCAAGTGGTCCTGACTGTCCCATTTTGCCAGCAGTGCCTCAGCAGGAAGAATTTTAACTGGTCGCAATTTATTATGTTAGCATTATTCTTACTGTTTCCAGCATGTGTAAAAATATAGTAAAAGTAGAAAGTTTACTTCAGAAATGTTTGGGGATTTTGTTTTTTTTTTTTAAATTCGCTCTGCAGGGACTGAGGAGGAGGATGAGGGTGATGACCTGCTGCTGAGATCTGTGGATGAGTTCTGGTGGTTTCCCCACATGTGGAGTCACATGCAGCCACACCTCTTCCACAATGAGTCCTCACTGGTGGAGCAGATGATCCTCAACAAAAAATTTGCCTTAGTGAGTTAAATTTCTGCTTTTTTTATTTAATTTAGGTACTCAGAAACCATTATTCTGTTTAGACTAGGAAAAAAACCCCAAGTTGCTGAAAGAATAAATATTCCATTGAAAGGTATCTAATGACTTTGTGAAACCACTGGATGTTAGGGTTAGGTAAGTGTGCCACATTTTCAAAGATGCAATTCTGAAGTGATATCCAATAACATCTCATATATTCCCTTTGCATCAACTTTATGTAAACTTGTTTTGAAAAGCATTGCCTTTACCAATTATTTACTCGCAGCAAAGCTCTGAATCAAAATGTTTCAGTGCAAATATAAGAAAAAAATCTAAACAAATGTTAGGTCTGAGGATATTGGAGAAACAGATCACAGTTAAATTCATACAATAAACAAAAATTGCCTTATATAAGACATGTTATTTGTCTGAAGAGGGGGTCTGGTGTTAAGACCTAATGGTATCAAAATATCTCAGCAGACATAACTTGTTTACTGAACTGCTTTTGCTCTTACAACAGCCTAATTTTACCTCTTCCTTTTCGAAATCCACTGGTTGCTCTTTAGCTGGGAGGTGGTGGCTTTGTTCCTGGAAGGAGCAGGGGGATTTGAAATAGCAGAACAACAAAGAATGCACTTAATGGTCATGTGTCAGTGAGTGTAGGAGAAAAGGATAGACCTGACTATCAGCCAATTAAAGTTTGTATTTGACATCTTGGCTTTTAAGTGAGACACATGCTTTCTTTCAAACAAAGACTTCACCTAGTTTGCTGTAAATTGTAGTTGTACTGAGCACAGGACAGCTCTGCTTTATGTTGCCTTTCAAAAAGGTATTGCAGTAGGTGTTAGATTCCTGAAAATTTCAAAATCTTGTGTCCAGAATTGCCCTTTTAATATGATTCTGTGCACTGGTGCAAGCTCCCCTGGAAATCAAATGGGTCCTTGTAGTTCTGTGTGGTCTAAGACATCCTCTGGGATTAATGTGCAGGATGTAATTGTTAGAGTGTTATAAGGATAATGCATTTTCAACCCTGGTTTATGTAACTTCAGCAGTTGCCATTTACTTCACTACTTTCAATGCTTCTAATGCTTACAGATATTTTCTGTTAATTTTTTTCATGTTTAGACATACAGACATGAAGCTACTCACTATGTTTCCTTTCTTCAGAGCACTTAAATTAATAACAGAGCAAAGTAGCCACTTTTTCAAAAGAGGCCGAAATTGCTGATGCCTGCTGCATTATTCACTCAATGTGTGTATTGTGTGGGAGATGTTAACTGGGGAATAACAGTCAGTGAGGAATAATGGAGACACTAATTCATTGAAGATGATAGGCCCCTTAGTAGAGTGAAAGATTTAGATTATGTTCTTATTACTGCCTGTTGTGAAACTCGAAGGGAGAAGCCTTAAAAATCAGACTTTTGTTTATAGATAAATGAAGGAGATGCAGTGCGATGTTAGAGAATGCAATTTCTAACATGATCTGTGAATATTTTCCGTTCTGATCTTTATGCATGCTTAAGGGCAGTAAGAAAGATAAAAGGAAGAAGAATTGGATTATCTGAGATGGAATTAAATCGTGTAAAGCGGCGTAACTGATGGAGTATCTGCTCTTTATCTTCTTGTGCAGTACAACCAGGAGGGCAGATGTTACTCATTCCTGCTTGGCAGATTACACGTGGTGCCCTTTATGTATGCCATAAATTCCTAAAGGCAAACAAGAATTTCACAATTCTTTAAACATAAAGAACTCAGGGTTCTCCACTGTGATTGAACCAGGCGTGTCTGTTGCACACAAAAAATGGTTTTACTAACGTCACACACCCATTTTTCTGGAGATTTTCATGTTCCTTAGTACCTAGGTTATTCAAAGGAAGAGGTCCAGGTATCAGCCAATGCTTTGCACACACAGTATGATTAGGAAATATGGTGAAGATGACTGTATCAATTCAAGCCATATTAAAAACTCTAAGAATTCAAAGGCAGTACCAGGGCAGTCTTCCTAAATCATGGCAAAATTGATTCATCTGATCAAACTACAAGGAATATCTGCTATATACTGTTCCTTTGAAAAGTCAGCTGAAGGAAAATGCATTGGGTGTGAAGAGAATGTGATGGCACCAAGGTATGGACACACAATAAATGCCAGCAGTCTTCAAAAATAGGATATGTGCTACACAAGTGTTTACTGTACAGCCTCTGCCTGTAGATTGTTACAAGTGGTTATCTGTCTTCCATTTTTAACATGACACTGAAATAGTTAAGCTGGTTTTTGAAAATGGATTTGTCTTTTGAATGGACTAGAGGGGAAATGCAGTGACTCTGAAATTCAGCTCCTCATCCAAGTAATTGTGAAGGGACGTGTAGTGGAAGTTGTGGTTTTGTAGTTGTAGCTGCCAAATGCTATGTGTTGTGTTGAGTATGTGCCAGTGATTATCTCTCTGAAATCTGAGTTTGTGAGCAAATTGCTTGCAAGAACTTGAAAGTGTGCAGCTTTGTGTTTCATGTAGATTGAATGAACCAATGTAAAATGCCTTATATCCTTCTTCCCTGCCTACTCAGAAACATATTTTCTAAAAAGGTTTTGTCTTTAAATCCCGTGTTTCATCTTCACCATGCTGCCCTCCATCTCCTTCCAGATCATCATATTTTGATATTACTGTTATTTGAATTTCAGACCTGTTCTTGGTCTTGCACAAACAAAGCATTTGAGAAATGCCAGAACATTAAGTTTCTTAAATTGTTGAGTGCAGCCATTGTTCTGTCATGTTTTAGGAACATGGTATTCCAACTGACTTGGGCTATGCAGTGGCTCCACACCACTCAGGAGTCTATCCAGTACATGTTCAACTTTATGATGCCTGGAAAAAGGTCTGGAACATCAGAGTAACCAGCACAGAAGAATACCCACATCTGAAACCTGCAAGGTATAGACGAGGCTTCATCCACAAAAACATCATGGTGAGTTGTGTTGCTGATGTTCATCTTGTACTCTGCCATTTCGTGAACCATTTCCTTTGAAGTGGAAAAGCAGGATATCCTGAGAGTTCACACTGCAAGAAGCACACATTGCTATGCATAAGTAGCAAGGTATATTTCACAGTGCCTTGTTAATTAAAATCAGGCTGTTGCTGGTGATGTTTCTGCTGATGAAGGTGGCACCCTGCTGACAGCAGTTAACAGGCTGTTAACTGTTCTAGTCCTGTGGTTAATGCTGGTTCAGAGAGCTCAAGCAAAAACTCAATTTTGCATCATTTAACACAATATGCTGGGTTAGATTTCTCTCAGGTTTTAAATTTGCATGGTACCATTAGCTGCAAAAGAGTATTGCTAGATTATGCCACCTCAGAATCTGGATCTGGCTGGGCACATGTTTTTGTCTTCCCTATGAACTGTGCATGGTTGCCCTTGTTTGGCTTCCTGCCATACACAAATGCGGGCTGGGCTTTGCAGCCTGGGTTAACCCAGAGCCTCAGGAGCTGTGGGGAAGGAAGACACCCCCCACACCACCTCCAGGCTACCAAAGTGCTCTCAAATCCCACTGTTTTCCTGAATTTCCTAACTCCCAGCACTGTCACAGCCACGTTTTCCAAAGGAAGGGCTTGTACCCAACTGACGTGGAAGGCTTGTGCTGTTTCCATCTGGGCACTGGGATGGAGGCTATTTCGGGTTCACATCTCATCAGCATTACCTCAGAACTGTTTCAAAACAGCTTTCCAAAATACTTGGTGGCATCTTCCCAAGTAACTTTCTTTTGGAGCGTGTGGGAGAGCAGTGAATGGGGTCCTGTTGTACCTCTGGCTGCAACAGGCACTTTGGGGAGGTCGAGAGCCTTGGCACAGCACTTAGAACAGAATTCTGGTATTGTTCTTGGGTTGCCATGGATACCACTTTCCTAAGCTAAGCAGTAGTATTTTAACATTTTGATCTATTTTTGGGTGAAGCAAATGAAAATGATCTCCAGAAATCTAGGAACAGAACTGACACCAATATAGGGTTGAGCTACAGTTTGTACTCCTCAAAGCAATCATTGCGTGTGAAATAATGAGTTTGTGGATGTGCTTAGGGAGCACAAAGCATTTGGGGAAGACAGATTGACTCAGAATCTCCAAAAATCCCTTCCATAAATATTTGTAAAAACACGTCATTTGAAGACACATAATGAGATTTAACACAAGGACGCTGCAGCCAAAAATCCATTTCCAAAACCAGTCTCATAAAACCACCTGTTCAGGGAGTCTCAAGCTTTCAGTTCTCCAGGGCAAATGCATCAATATTTTACATCTGCAGGCTAATAGTAATGAACACACTCAGTAGGAACATTGCTGTGTAAGATTTGTCAGAGCACCTCCCATCCAGTACAGCTTCGTTCCCTGCCTCTGTGAAAAATTGTTCTCATATTTCCTCTATGAAATCCAAAGGTTTTTTAAAAACTTAGGCAAGTCTATAGCAGATGTACAAATTCCATACATTTTCTGACAACACAATTTACAATTCATGATCACAGTATTCCCTACGTCACAAGAAAAAACATGTTGAGAAATTGAGCTGCAAGAAATAAAGAGCATCTACAAAACCACAGCCAGTGTTAAAAAAGGCATTTGTATGCTTAAAAAGTTAATACATCATAAGAATCCCAGTTAAGCATTATACATGAACATCCATACTCAGCTGTTGATTTTCTGTAAGGAATAGACATAATTGAAATAATCTCCAGTAAATTGTTATCTGAATTCAGGAGAAAATATTTTGAGTTTCTGATGAAAAACATAACTGCATTTAGTAGTTCTTCATATTCAAAAGGTTTGTTCTTGGAATGTTTTTAAAATAGTTTTGCTTGTACTACATATTTCAACCAGTCTTAAAAAATCAGCACAGTTGAATGAGAAGTAAATCTTTCTTATAAGGTGAGCATTACTGGCAAATTTCCCATGTGTCAGAGTAGAATTATTGGTCGTGATGCCTAAGCCAAAGAAAACCCAATTTGCCTTTCCAATTACAGTTTGAATTTACAACGAAGCCATCATTCAGATAAAAGTGGGACTGATTGATATGATATAGACTGATAATATTTTAGATTATCTTTCACATTATTTTAAAACTCTAGACTTCAAATACTTGGATGTAGGATGAGGTGTTATGGACAGAATGAGTTGGAGGAGGCTCCGGAATTGTAATTTGGTGATAGAGATCAGTCTCCAATTTCAAACAAAATATGATGAATTTTTGGATGCTACGATTTTAGTGATAATAATTCATTTAGATCAGTATTGATTTCCAGCAAAGTTGAGAGGACAAATATACCCAGCAGTTATCTGTTACTTCTCTGACTTTTATAATCTCATTAGAAGTATAAGCTCTTGAATTTTTCGTGTATTTTTCATAAATCCAGGTGCTTCCTAGGCAAACTTGTGGCTTATTCACCCACACCATTTTCTATAAAGAGTATCCTGGAGGTCCAAAGGAATTAGACAAAAGTATTCAAGGAGGAGAGTTGTTCTTCACAGTGGTTCTCAATCCAGTAAGTACAGTGGAATTTTAAAATGTTTTTTAAAAAGTAATTGAAGAAAAAGGTACTGAATGTTCCAGGGCTGATCAGCAGTATTGGTTACTGACAGTGAGTTCTTTTGCTTTTTCAGTTATTTCAATTAAGGTGTGTGCTCTGTTAATTGTGCAAAGCAGTCTCCACCTTTTTTTGACATCTGTGTTGTTAGTAATGCAGCAGTGCCAGCCTGTCTTGTTCTATACTTTTTGCATGAAATAAGACCCTTCCCTGAGATTTAATATTTCAAAGAATTGGAATGTGAAGAACTGCTGTGAGTATCTCAGGTCAAGTTCATTTCTCTGCTGTGCCAAAGTGTTGGGAGTGCTTGTTGAGGTGAGAAGGCTGCAAGCAAGGAATGCTTGGGCTCCAGTCAGTTTTGAGAAATTTCAGTTGCTCTCTCATAGCAGCTTCAAAGAAGAGATCCAAGTAGAAGAACCACAGAGTTGAAAGAAAAGATCTGAGTAAATGAACCATATCTGCTTAACCTTTCATTTCTCTTTAATGGAAGATAAACAAGAAGTGAGGCACTGAAACTACAGAGCACTGACTGAAGAGAGTAGCGTAGTACTGCAGAATGGTGTGGGATTAGGTCAGCCACCTCCAAACTGACCTCTTAGACAAGCTTCTAGATGAGGCTTTCATTTGGGATCCAAATCAAACATACAATAAAATTCTGCTGTTTTATGGAGATGTAGTCACTGGGAACACCAAAGGGAGCAAAACATATTTCTACTCAAATCTTTTGGAATTATCTGAATTTTTTTTTAATAAGCCTTAATATTTTGTGTCCTTTTTTAATCTTCTGCAATGTAATGCAGTCCAAAGGGAAACCATTTCTGAAAGCTACTTCAGCAATTTATATGGAGGTGTATTTTGCAAACCCCAGATTCTTTCAGGCTATAGTTTTGGCTCTTTGGGAGCAGTTACTGTGTTCTGTTCCCCTTTTTTATGTTCACATAGCAGAATTGGGAAATATAAACTTCCTTAGCACACGTGTGGTTTCCCTTCTAGAGGGTGGCAGTGTTGCAGTCCTGGCTTTGATGATGTGTGTCATTCCAGGCACAGCATAGAATCAGTCATAGAATAGTTAGGGTGGAAGGGACCTTCAAGATCATCTGCTTCCAACCCCAGGTTAATAGAGCTAAGACCTGGAAAATTCACTGGGTGAGGAGGGTCTTGGCACCATAGCAATCCTTTGGCAGTATGTGGGTTTTGACTAGAAGTTACTCAGTGACCAAATTAGAGAAAGGCACTGAACAATATTTTGAGTCAGGACAGAATATATTCCACCTTGAAATGCAACCGCAACAGCCAAAAACTATTTTACAATGTAGGGAAACAGCAAAATTAATATGAGTGCTTGAGGCATAAGCCTCTTTAATAAAAAGAAGGAAGAGAATGGAAGGGAAGACAAGTAGTGGAACATGCCTGATTTTTGATATTCATCATGGAGGTTTGATCATGTCTGCCTGACATCCTGGAATGTGAGTACAGTAATGTCTTCTTACACATCACAATTAGGTCTTTGATTCATGCATTGCTGTGCAGACTGTGTGATCACCTACTTCCGAAAATTATGATATCCCAAATACAATACGGGCTAAAAGAACAGAAGCTAAATGCAGTGTTTTCTAAATATAACTGTAAATGAATATTATGCTAAAATCTGCCCAAGACTCCTTCTGAGGAATGCCTTTGAAAAGACAATGCATCTGGTTTCTAAATATCTGCCTATGAACAGTTCCTGAGGGTTCTAAGCATTAGCCTGGCACATAGTCAGTTTAAAGACTGAGGTTTTTATATTTGTGGGCTTTAGGTTTTGCATGTATTTATGTCATAGTTTGCAAATCAAAGTTGGGCAAAAATTTAGGCGTTAAAATGAAGACTAAGTAGCTTTAGGAGTCTGTCTGATTATGGAGTAGCATTTTGGATTTCATAAGCTTTCTTGTGTTTTCATTAAAGTTGCTGTGTTTTCTTTATGTGAAACACACAGCTGTTGAGAGGATGCAAAAATTACATTATGAGGCATTTTCAAAATGTTATTTTTCACTGATACAAAACTAAGAGAAAACACCACCCATGAATCATTACAATGTCAGCTAAACAATGTTCTCAATAATGAGTACATAAATAGTTAGTTTCCAAACCTGGAAAGTGTGAGTGTGGATTAAATGTTAATCTTAACAAATTTCTTCATTCTATTTAATTTGGAAGTGAATATCATTTTTGAAGTGTAAGTTAGCAGGCTGAGACTTCAGGAGCTGAGTACCCTACTCTGAAATAAGTGCCCCTAAGAATGAAGCCCAAAATTTCTCAGTGCTTTGGCTGTGCAGTGGTGTAAGAGAGTCTCTGCCTCCTTACAGCGTGCTTGATCAACCACCACGTGCAGGATAAGCCACAAAAACCACAGGACTGTGTGTGCAGCTGTGAGGTTTTGTCCTGAGAACCGGTGGGATGGCCCTGTTCCCAGAGCAGGTGTTTTGCAGGTATGGAAGGCCTCAGGAAATGCTGCTCTGCAGATGCTTCCCAGTTTGTGGAACTGGGAACCAGCAGTTGGACTGGTGGAGGAGCAGCAAATCTCACGGCTAGCAGGTTGTGTTCCTGTGGTTTCCATTGGTACCCCTGCACTGGTGGCTGGGACCTGATCCTGACCACTATTCCTGTAAGCCATCCCAAATTCTCCAGTGCCACCGAGCTGAAAAAGAGCCCAAGCACCAAGAGAGCACTATTACCCAATCTTGAAGTAATATTTTTGTGTCTATCTCCTGTTAAAGATCTTGCTGGCTGTAGCAGCCCTTGGGCAAGATCGTGCTATCTCAGGATCTTGCACAAAATGTTTCACAGGAAAAGAAAAAGCAAGCTTCAGCAGCCTGTATTGTTGGTGTACTGGCATCATTTCTCCCACATTATCAGCTGAATCATTGACTTAGAGGGAGGTTGAGGGACTTGCACTGATTTAGCCACAGAATTCTGGGGCAAAGCTGCAAGGAAAACGTGCATTGTAGGAGCACATAGTGATGAGCGTTTTATCCAGTCAGACACATCTCTGGTTCATTGTCTCACACAGTTACGGCTTTTCATACCGCTGTACCGTCTTTAAAACATTTTAGCAAGTATTTTTCCTCAAAAACTAGTTAGAATCTTCAGTGATTTCAGATTCATCTCTCTCTGCAATATGCAGTGAAGTTCTTGGATTAGTAAAACAAATTTCTGTTCAGTGTGTCTTAGAACAAAATTGTACCAGTTTCGTACATGTGTCCCTTCTAGCAAGTGAGCCATTAGGTTTTGAGCTATGTATAACGAAGAGGTCAGTATAGACACTGCTGTCAACTGTACCATTGCTTCTCAGATTCTTTGAACTGCAGGAGATACAGATCTGGAGCTTTTCTATCCTACAAGATGAATGTTGAAGGGTAACCAACAGTTCATAAAATTTTCTGTACCTTTTCTGCCCCTAAGAAGAAGAAACAGAATGCAGTAATTGCATTACGTGCACTTCCTTGCAAAGTACTGTGTGTCTGCAGATGGAAAGGGAAAATGCCCTGTGGAGAGGAATTTGGTGAAAGCCTTCAAATGGTTGACAGCCCAACAATGAAACCAATGTGTAGCCAGCTGTGTGCTCTTGACGTGGTTACAGCAGTGCTGATGAAGAGGAAAGGCTGTTAATGCTTTAGGCACTTGGACTGATCTTAAAATAATTGTAATCTTTGTGTGCGTTCAGTTCTAAGTATTATTTTCTTCTAATTTTTACCTCTCCCCAGTTGCAGTGAGTAGAGCTGTTATTAAGCTAATTGACTTGCAGCAAGGGAGGAATTATCTCCTTTAGCACTGAAAATGAGAGGATTTGTATGAGCATCAGCAGAACTTGCTGTGTCTTAATGTGACCCTGAACTGGCACTACAGAAGAAAATCAAAATCAAAGACACTCAGACTCAGATCTTCCCTTTCTGTCCATCTTGCTTGGCACAGCCTCATATTTAACTGTACTGAGTGTAAGAAGCAGGAAAGTTGGTTCAGTTTGACAGGCTTACCCCATTTCATGGGTGAGAAAGGCATCAATTCCATCTCTCCCCTGTCCTCTCATGCCTGTAACTCCAGCAATAGTTGCCATCAGTTGGGGCAGGGGGAGAAATCAGTTTGGCCAAGCATTTTGGCTGACTGCAGAGCACAAGTATTCTTTGCTTTCCTATCTGTTCTTCAAAACCCACCCATAAAAGCCAGACAGAGTCTGGTATTTTGTGGGTGGAATAAGAAAGGAAAAAATAATTCCCAAGTGAACAGTCAGTGTGGAGGGGCTGTGGAACAGACAAGAATAGCTGTCTCTTTAGAGCTGATTCCTTGTAACAGTGGGCAGGAAATGCATTGAAACTGTGGCAATCAGAATTCTTTACTCTTCTGTGATCCTTAAAATTCTTGAATGGAAAGCTTTGTGCCAGTGGTTTGAAGTCAAGCAAGTCTTTTGAACAGTAGTACCATTACTCAGTCAGCAGGGGAATGAGCAGCAGCAGCAGAAAATAAACTTGAGGTTCCTGCCTGTCAGATCAACAATTCAGAACTACATCAAATAGATGATTTTGTTTGAGCTCATAACTCTTCTCTGGCTCCATTGTATTTATGGTGGAGACGCCACTGTGTAAATGGAGTGGGCAGGTCCATGGCAGCTGTGAAAGCAGCAGGACAACCTCAGGGCTAAAGAGGGACTTGCAAGCTGGAATCTCCATGGTGGAATTGAACACAGCTTTTCTGCAAGCATCCAGGTCTGAAAGGACTGTCTTTCACCTATTAAAAATACTTATTCAATGTAGACTCTGCTCTGATTTGTTGTTCCATCACTTTGGCAGTCTAATGGAGCAAAACCTGCTGTTACTGACTGTGAAGAGCTGAAACAAAACTGTTTGGTGTAACTTGGAAACAATAGCAGAACTGCAAACAGTGTGCACAATGCCAAATTAATTGGAATATAGGTGTTGTGAGAGTTGGATGTACTCTGATGGCCTGTAAACATGTGCTCAGCAGCTGAAATAACAGCAATATTCCAAATTGGTAATACATCTGCTGTGAGTACCTAGCTGAGACCACAGAATTAATTGTCAATCATAATTTAACTTCAGTTTGAAGGGTTGTGCATAACTTCATTGGGTTGGGAGGCCTCAATGCTACTTGTAATGCTCTTGCACAGATGGGAGGGTGACTTAGTACCTGTGACTAAAGTACCTTGATGACTGTTTGATTAGTAGGAATTTATTCAAGTTGGAATTGCCTGCAATAGATCTATATATGGTTAAAAAATAAGTGTCCAGTATGTAATAAGTGTTCGTTACCTGGGTTTTTTTTTATGCCAGCTCTTCTAGTCGTAGATTTGAAATGCCAAAATAATTAAACTCTTCAAGATCATCCATGTCCTGCGAGTCTCAGACTTCCCTCCACTTCCCTTTCTGCTGCAGTTGATGTCTGAAAAAAATCTCTCTGCTCTGGGATCTGATCCTGGCAGCTTAAGAGAGACTCCTTGAAGAAGCCAGGGCCCTAGGAAGAGCTAGTCACTCTTGGGAATGGTAATATCATTCCTTTGGGAGGCAGACACCTCTGTTTTATCAGAAAACAGCAGCTGTTCCTCAGACTCCAGAAGCTTGCTTTGAGTAGTGTCCTTGTATATTTTCCATAGGTGCAGCATCCTCATAATCTTGATTTTGTAGTGATCAGTATTTTTTAAAATACCCAGCCAGCTAACATCCATCTCTAGAAGTTGGGTAACTTGTTGCATTGTTTCCTTCTGTGTAAGTTGTTTATCAAGCATCTCTCTGCTCTTGATACATAAATTAGATCATGCTGGTTCATCTTTTCCTGAGACATGATCTAATAGCAGCAGCTCCTTCTGAGTCTCAGCTCTGGTTTGTTGACCTAGAAGCTGTTGCCTCTAACTGGGAAATGTTGTAGTAAGGAAATAAACTGTATGGAATGAGCAGTCAAAAAAATAAAAGCTCTTTCTCCTGACTGCTTGTTCTCATTTCCCTACATTTCTGCAGTACCAGTCAGAATCCCAAATAAGATCAGGACTCAGGAAGGAGAGCAAATGAAACTTAGACCCTTTCACTCTGGAGAACAAGAAAATCCTGAGGAGAAGCTTGAAGGAGAAGGCAGAGCACAGGAGAGCACCCTTGGAGCTCTGATCTGAAAATGTGTGAGAGCAGCGAAGGAGCTGCTGCCCAGAGGCCAGATTTAGTCCCAAACCATCATTTTAAAAACTGTCTGCATTCCATTTCAGTTCCCCTGTGAAGGATATTAAATCCCGTGGAGAGTGTGCATTGAAGTGCAACCAAGATGATGGTTTGTTTATGAGGAACAGCTAAAAAAGGGTGATCCTTCTGCACTGAAATAAAGAAAATGCTGAGATGCCTGAAAGAAATGATTTGAGAAGAGTGCTGGAAATAATAAAATCAAATCAGCTCTTTTTATCTGAAAGGGAGGTTAAAATGCTTGTTAGAGTAAATATAAGTATATTCACAGCTGCTTCCCTATTGAAGGAGGAATAAAGAAATATATGAAGTTCTGTTTGTATTTTACAGCGTTTCCCAGAGGTGGAAGATTTTTGAAGAAATAGTCTTATTTACTAGGTCTAGCCTTGGGACATGGCCACAAAGGATTCATTTTAGAGCTCCTAAAGGAATCCTAAAAGGATGGTGGTTCCAAGAGAGGACATCTTTAGAAGCAAGAGAGTACATCTTAAGCATGCTATTAGTTGCAGAGAAAGAATAATGATTCTTGTTAATTAGAACTTGTTTGAATGACTCAGAACATGGTATGATAGAGCAAATTACAGCATCATAAACCCAGTATGGAAGGGAAAAATAATGATTATGTTTTGTGCTGGTGTGAAATGGCACCACCTGCAGATGGAAGGGGATTGGTGTGTGTCCCCATCCTTCTGCACAGGGAAAAGTGGGGAGTGATCCACCATCCCTCTCAGCTGATCTCTGATATTTATGATGCCATCTAGAAGAGTCTTTTTCTACAATGTAAAGTCATGTATCTTCTTGGCTAAGTATGGATTTTTTAAAAGATTCAGCCATTTAAGTTTTCAACCAGCATTTGATCATCTTTGTGCTGTAAATAATTAACCATAAAGTATTTGACTTTAAAATTATAACTAAAATGGGAGCTTAGGTCTCGGGTAATTTTTCCCCTTCACTGACACAATTTTATATGCTGGAAATTATTTATGATGATATGTCCAGTCAATTTCTGAGCCTGTACTGGCATTCTTGAAATTACAGTGGTATTCTCTTCAGGGAAAGAATAATTATATTTTCCCTGAACTAGCCATCTTTTCAACTTCTTCTGCTTTTTCTTTCATGGCAGTGCAGTATCTGTTGGCAAGTAAGGAGTTGCCAGGAGGTGAATTGACATTAAAATGTCAGAGTTGAGCCCACATGTAGGAAAGAAAGGGGCTGTCAGGAAAGCAGGTTAACCTTTTTTATGGAAACCTGCTGATTGTGACTTTAGTGAGAACAACGTGGTCCTGTGGCTGCTCTGTTCCTGCTTTGAGAACTGAGATGAAAAAGGAAACTTGAAAAGGTTACACATCTGGTACCTAAAGGGAAGGGGTTTCCAGTCTCAGTCCTAGCCACAAAGAAGATCATCTCCTAGTGATTTAGCACTGTGTATCTTCTGATTTTACTGTAAATACCAGCTTTTCATTATTTTCCTTTTCTTTCTTTAAGCTAAGGACTGGAATTCCTTTACAAAATATTAACTTCAGTTCCTGAACTAATTTCAGCATTCTGACCATGATAAGCTTTTCTTTTTTTGAAGCGGCTTACTTCAGGTTTTACTTTAAATAGAAATTGCTCATTCATGGCATTAGCAGATTTATTTATAAAAAGAGTCATGTTTCTAATTTTTTTAAGGGAAATTAGTCTGGAGAGTTTATCTTGGGGGAGTTGTACTTAAAAAAAACTTAAAGAACGAAATCACTGGTTTGCAGATTTCAGTGCAAGAGCAGACTGTTGCATCAGTGAAAAATTTCCTTGGAAAGGGATCACTGTAGAAAAAGAGGGGGTTCTGTCTGCAGCCCGTCCTTGCAGTCTGTGCATCCCTGCTCTGTTCACCTGCTCACTTTAGGTGTATCCAAAAATGCCCTTCCTGTGAGAAACCTTCATGGAAGCACTGCCTCCATTGGGAGTGCAGAAGGGCAGTTGGAGCAAGGGCTGGAATGGGAGGGTCTATCTGCGTATCACCTTCATAGTAAGATAGTGGGAGAGTAACATACCAGCAGCCTTCAAACTTTTGGTGGTTTTTGTTTGGGAATATTCCATGCAGTTATTTGAAAGTGCTCATGTTTCAGATTTTTTTGGTCTGTTTTGCATATTAAAGTCACAGCAATAGAGCTCAGCTGCTTCCCTGGTCTGTGACGGCTTTACTCTTCCATGAAATCAGAAATTATATTATATTATATTATAAACAGATATATTTTAGTATAGTATTGTATTATATATTCAGAAATATATATATTTTTAACATTGCATTTATATTCCCCTGAAAGTCAAGCAGTGGGCACTGTTTTGCTGTGTGCCATGAAGTGAGTGCACATAAAGGTTCTGTTAGTGCTGCCCAAGCCCAGGGTAGCACTGCACATCCTGCAGCTCACAGAGCTCATGGCACCTGGTCCAGCCATTTCCTCACTGCTTGTGTTGAGTTGACTGAGCAGAAAGAAGTGATTCAGTGAGGGGCCAGGGTAGTAAGGGCTGTGTGAGCGTGATCCCAAACCTGGGTGAGGTTTGGGCTGTGTGAGCGTGATCCCAAACCTGGGTGGGGTTTGGGCTGTGTGAGTGTGATCCCAAACCTGGGTGGGGTTTGGGCTGTGTGAGCGTGATCCCAAACCTGGGTGAGGTTTGGGCTGTGTGAGCGTGATCCCAAACCTGGGTGAGGTTTGGGCTGTGTGAGCGTGATCCCAAACCTAGGTGAGGTTTGCTGCCCGAAGAGCCAAGTGCGGATGATGAGGTTTCCATTCCCTGGGGCTGCATTGCCATCTAGCGGTGCAAGGGCTCGAGGTGTGCTGTTCGTTTTGTCTCCACAGATCAGCATCTTCATGACACACCTATCCAATTACGGCAACGACCGCCTGGGCTTGTACACCTTTGTCAATCTGGCCAACTTCGTGCATACCTGGACAAACCTGAAACTGCAAACCCTGCCCCCTGTCCAGCTGGCTCACAAGTATTTTGAGCTATTCCCTGAGCAGAAGGACCCTCTCTGGCAGGTGAAGGCTGAGCAAGAGATCAGAAAAAAATTGTCTTGGTGTTGTGGTTTTTTTTTACTTCTTTGTTTCAGGTTCTTGTTGAGAAAAGCAGTATATTTTTAAGTTGGTTCCATAAACCAGGCAACTGAAGCTTCAGGATGCGATTGTGGTCCCCGTCACTTGTTAAAGGCCATGTAATTAATATGCGCTAGGATGTGCAATTAAAATTATCTTTAATTTGTATTATTTGTGACACTACTTGCCTTCAAAAATGTGGGGAAAGGCAGGCAAGTGCATGTTGTGTTATTTCTCTTCTCCTTTTGGAACTAACAGGAATAAAGCCTTTGACAGGCAGCTTTATATGCATCTTCTAGCAGTTGAAGAAATGAGTTTTTCTCCAAGTGTGTAAGGAGAAGAGAGCATCCAAAAAGAGAAAATAGCATTAAGACCATGGATACCCTAATTAGCCAAGTGGAAATAGATGAGATAATCAGAATTTCTTCACAGTAGGTTGGGAGCTGCCTAAGGAAGAAGTTTGCCAAGAAGCTGTACATACCCGAGTCCTGACAGTGATAATATTAACCCAAATAAAATCTTTTTAAGGTGGCTTGGTGGAAATACTCTAAGGAGCAAACTTTACTAAGTCAAACATAAAAATGCGTTTCAGCTTGCTTACTAAAATGTTTTCCAGTGTTGAATATTGAATTTCCAACTTAGGGTCGGAGATTGCAAATTTGTACTTAAATATGCATCTTGAAATTCATGCTGGTTTTGAATAAAACATTGAACTAGAGGGGGAAATGTCAAGGATTTTGCATAATACTGAGAATAATTTTTAAAATGGAAATTAGCCTGTAGCCAAATTACTTGGAAAATTGTAATTACTTAGAATTATAATTATAAAAAAGATATTTTTAAGTTACAGCATCTAAGACATACTCTATGTGGTGCATTTTGTCCATAATTGACGTGATTTTGAATACAGATATATATTCTTAAAGCCTCTGAGGGGTACATGAAGATAATTCTCTTCATCTCGGTGCAGTATTGCAAAACAAGTGTCAAAAATTGTTTGTGAGTAGCATTTCCAGAACAAATTTAAACTGATTCAATTGTGAAGCAGCAAAGATTAAAGATTAATATTAGGTACTGATTTGAAATGGAAGATCAGAATATGTATTTGTGAATAGAAAGCCTTAAATCATAATAAACTTACTCTTTTAGTTTTAAAATGCAGCAGATGTAGTCTGGTAGCTGTTACAGGAATGGGGCAACTATATATGTGTAGGATATATTTCTTCAACATGCTTCTCCTTAAAAAAATTCCAGACTCTCAAGCAAATCAGGTTCTGACCTGGTTACATTGGAAATAGCATTCAGAATCGCTGGAATAGTTCTGGAATGCATTGGTTTTCAGTCATAAGGAAAAATAATTTTTGGTAAGAATTTTTGTACATGGGTGAAAAATAGATAATTTATATATGAACCTTTTCAGCTGTGATTACCAATGAAATTCTGAGTTTTCTTCTCTGTTTTAGAACCCCTGTGATGACAAACGGCACAAAGATATCTGGTCTAAGGAAAAAACCTGTGATCGGTTACCAAAATTCCTGGTTGTAGGACCCCAGAAAACTGGTGAGATTTTCTTTTGTTCCAACGAGATAGGCTGTGTGTAAGTTCAGATACGTAAAACAGTTAATCACTGCTGACTCAGGCTGCTGTGTAGAGATCTTGATCATCCAACAGCATTATTTTATTTTTGAATACCATGCTAACGTAGCTTAAATCATGTAAATTACAACAGCAGTCAGTACACATTGAGAATGCAGGGTTCAGGTGTGTTCAGGGTTTTTTGGGCTTTATGTCAAAGTGAGTAAACTTTGATAAAGACGTGAACAAGACAGACAAGCTCTTGTCAAAGTGGAAGAAAGAAAAGGACAGGACAGAGACATCTGTCAAATGGGTTGGATTCTGAATTGCAAGTTCTTGTGTGTGTCTTGTTTATAGAATATTGCTATTTCTGGGCATTTTTTTCAAGTCAATAAGTTCCTAATGGGCAGTTTTAATTACAAGATTGTGCTAGTTTATAAATTTACTCAATGGTTATTTTTGTTCTCTGTGATCAGAAAATTGCAAAATTCCTTTCATCTTCACCAATCCCCAAAGCTACTGAATGCAACATATTTTAAAATTATTTTTGTGACAGTCTCATATACATAAATCATTGTTTTTTAAAACAGACTATTTTAATTTGGAAAAACAGATTTCAACACTGGTACTTCAGTTGTCTGTATTAACTAATTGCAGTTCTTAATATGTCCTAATTCTAAAAGCTCAGAAAGTGCAGGATCTTATGTGACATAAATCAACATCCCCTCAGTGAGTTGAAGTGGAATAAAGCTGATTTAGTCCCATCTGCAGCCCAAAAAATATGTGTGTGTGTGTGTTTTTATTTTAAATCTTGGACTTTTATCCTATTTGCAGGTACTACAGCCTTGTATTTGTTCCTGATCATGCATCCTTCCATCATTAGTAACTCCCCCAGCCCAAAAACCTTTGAGGAGGTACAGTTCTTTAATAGAAATAACTACCACAGGGGGATTGATTGGTAAGATGGGTTATTAGTATAAATCTAAAAGTTTATATATTGTGAACAATAGAAAAATGACATTACTGTTGGTAATGGTAACTGTGCATATATAAAGTGAGATAAGAAATAACCTTTAGTGTCTTTCTGAAATGAGAAGTAAATGCAAGTGAATAATGATCTTACTACAGAATATCTTAAATGCACTAACTTTTGTGAGGCTTTCTTGTAAATATCCAGATATGACTATGTGCAGAGGAATAACAAAATAATGTATTTCTTGTTACACATGCCTTTGAAAGTGGGACAGTAATGGTTGGTAGTTGGCTATATGGACACAAAAGTTATCTTCCTGCTGGAAATCTTATTTCTTAAGAGAAAAACAAAGATACTCTCAGGAAGAGGCATTTCTTCCTTTAAGTAGAATATAGCAGTAGCAATAATGTAAATAATAGAAAATGGGGACAGGGAAAGCCTCTCAAAATGCTCTTTAAAGATCAGGTAATTAGGAGAATGTGTCTGTGTGGGTGAGTAAGTGGTGCTGAGACAGAGCCTGTGTCCCTGCTGCCACACTCGCTGTGGCTCCCTGGGAGTCACCAGGCACAGCTGCACCTGAAGGTCACTCCTGATTCCTCTGTTTTCCCCAAGTGCTGCACTGTAAAGCACTGCAGCATGAAAGCTGCTGACATGCTGTAGCAGCTGGGGAGCACCAGGGAAGGATTATTGATTTCTTGTCTTGTTTCTTTATTTTGCCCCCAGTTTAAGGGAGAGTACTTTTATTGCCTTGGACTCTGTATTCATCCATAAAACGAGCAGGGCGAAGGCTGTTGTGTGCTCCCAGTGCAGACACATCAGATGCAGTTTGTTTGGCACACCCCTCCTGTTCCCAGAGGTGGAATTGCTGTGGATCCCACATGCTCACTGGGAAGGGTGCTGAGTCAGCTCTTGTGCCGGTGGAGATGTGCTGGATGAATGAATGAGTGAGTGGCACTGGGAAATGGCTGCCGAGGCATTGGCAGCCAGTGAGGAGGACGTGCAGGCGAGGCAGAGCAGCTCCATGCTGATGGAACAGCCCAAGTGCAGCGAGCCTGTTCTTCCACAAAATCCATGTTTTCATGTTGCTGGAAAACTACTGTGCTGCTTCTCTCTTTCCTCCTGCCTTGTCCACTTCCCCAAGGTGCAGGTACAATGTGGCTGCCACACACACATGTCAGATTACCTTCATCTTAACATGGCACCGTGAGTGAGGCTCACAGTGGACAGCCTGTCTAAACCAGGCACAGCCCTTGGGCAGGTTCTCACCACAGCACCCACTCTGTGCCCCACCACCCCTGCCAGGTTCCCACAGTTAAGTCTCAGATCCTCAGAACTCCCTCTTGGTGGTGTTGCATAATTCTTAGATTTGCATTCTATCTGGCAGGCAGATCTCTCAGACCACCTAGTCTGATAGGGTGTTGCAATGCTGGCTTGTAATGAGCTTGCCACTTTGTAATTAGATACAAGGGCTCTCCTCATTAGTCAATTAATTGGCTGGTATTCCTGCAAGAATCACAAATAGCAATCAGTTCAATTTTGTTTACAGTTGTGGAGATAGGGCTTTGTCCCTGAGCTGCCTCGTAGTCTTTGTTCAAGGTTGGATTTAGAGCAGGACCAACTACAGAAGCAGAAGAGGATCCTTTTAGCCCTCAGAACCTCAGCATTGCCCTCTTGAAAGCTGTGTAGGTGTAAATTGCAGGCTTCCAACAGACATGACAGAAGAGTAAGATAAGAACTGACTGATAACAACTTCTTGCTGTTGTTGAAGTGCAGAAGTCTAAACAGAGCAGTCCTGCGTTTCTTTATGTAAGCTTTGTTACAGGTTTCTTGGACAAGCTTCTCTAAAGCCTTCTCAGCCTCATCAAATCAGCCCTAACACTTCTGGGAAATAAAAGTCCACTGACTTCAGTGGTTACAATTTCAAAGCAAAGAAGAGCCCATCGTTTGTACTGGAAGTAGCTCATCTGTATGAACAGAGCCAAGTCTAAGCACTGCAGGAAATCTCGGTCCTTAAGCATGGTCTTCAGAAGAGGCTGTTTAAATAACATTTGTTTTCTCAGTACAGGTTAACTGAAAAGTCAAGAGGGCCAAAATTTTTTATTTATTGTTTTCCCCAGCAATAACAAGGAGTGATCTGAGGGCTGGGAATAGAGAAGTCCTTAGATGACAAAGCAATTGCAGGAATTTAACTACAGCTTCATAACAGATGAGGGAAGCTCACAAAAAACCCTTAAACAACTACAACCCAAATTTCCCCCAAAATGTGACTCACAGAAAAATAAGTGAATTCTGTCACTGCTCAGAAACCTTTTACCTGATGAAGCTGTGGGGGATTGTTTCAGTGCATCTTCCCATATAAACAGCCTCTTCTCAGTGAAAGCATCTGATTGATACTAAGTAGCTTTTTCTTACAGTATTTCAGTTCAATTGGTGTCAGCAAAAGGCCAAATTTGGAAAACTCAATTTCTACTTTAGACTTGAGCAGTTTGTTCTGACTGAAAAGTGAGAACTCGTGGATTTTAAATACATAAATACTGTAACATTTTTATCCCGTTAAAAAAAATAGCTGTCATGTCTAGTTACATTTAGTGAGAAGGAAGCTAGTACCAAGTAAAATATGATCAAAGATACAGTGTAAGCTTTGGTTTGCTTTCTTTTTTTTGCACTTAGGCTTTTGTTTTAATTGAGTACTCTAGAGTAAAGTATGCCTAACAGATTTATCAGCATTTGTGTGATTTTTAAGTAATTCTGAGGATGATGTTGCTTTCCCAGGTACATGGATTTCTTTCCAACTCCTTCTAATGTCACCACTGACTTCCTCTTTGAGAAAAGTGCCAACTATTTCCATTCTGAGGAAGCTCCCAAGAGAGCTGCTTCCCTCATCCCCAAGGCCAAAATCATCACCATCCTCATTGACCCGTCGGACCGCGCCTACTCCTGGTACCAGGTATGCCCTTGGGAGAACATGGGCAGGCACCAGGCCAGGCTTCCACCCTGAATCCTCTCTGTGTGTCCTCTCAGGATATGTCCCTATAGTCAGTGACCATCTGTGATCACCCATGGGTTATCTGTCATATTTTTAGGGTTAAAATACCAGTAACCACTTATTCAATTTATCTATGATGCAAGCATGTAAAAATGATTACCTAATTAATGCAATCAGCACATACAGAAATAAGTATATAGACACAGTTATCTAGTTCATGCTCAAAATACAGGATAGGCTAAGAAATTTTTGTCAGTAAGAGCAGCCAGTTTTGCCTTGTTTCCCCAGCTTTTGTGGTCTGTAAAGTTCCAGCAATGTCACTTCTTTTGCAGCATCAGCGATCCCATGAAGACCCCGCAGCTCTGAAATTCAGCTTCTATCAGGTGATCACAGCTGGCCCTCGAGCCCCCTCTGAGCTCAGAGCTCTGCAGAAGAGATGCCTGGCACCTGGATGGTATGCTACCCACATTGAGAGATGGCTCACTTACTTCCCACCTTACCAGGTGAACAAGACTCCTGACATGTTCATCCTCTATATATATATTATATATTTATATGTATGTATATATGCTGTCCTTAAAGTTTACCTTTGTAAAAGTCTTGTCTACTGACTGCTGATCTCCAGGATATTCTCCAAATCATTGCCCTCCTTCTGGCCCCATGTAAGGTCAAGCCTCAGAAGATGCACATCCTAAGCCCTGAGTGTCATGTGATAACAGCAGACCAGGCAGACACTATCACATGATTGCTATCTCCTTGGGGATTTATTTCTGGAATGGAATTTTGTGACATTGGCAGCTTGTCTGGCACTGCTCTCACCCAACAGTTAGAGGGAAGTTGGCTGCAATCCCAACCTTCTGTTTATCCAGGGCTCTTGTAGCTGAGACAAGTTGGCTGGAGTCTGCACCTTCTGTTTCCCCAGAGTGTGCCAAGGAAGCTCTGATGCATCTTGCTGCTGTTATTCCCCACATACTCTCTTTTCAGCCAGCCTTGTATATCTCTTCATGAGGTGCACAATGCTGTAACATCCTGACTCCTGAATGAAATTCTCCTCATTATGTTTTCATTAGCTTTTATCCACGAGTAACCCATGAATATTGAATAATATGCATTGTCATGCAGATTTTTGCCAGATTTTATGTCCCACAGTGATAGTGAAGAATCAGCCCTGTTGGCCTTATGTTTTATCTGGAAAAGCCATTAATATCATTTTTTCTTGGCTGGGCCAGTCTCTCTCACTTGCCTGACAGTATTTCTTATCTTACTAGATCCTTCACTGCTGTTTTTCTGTTGTCACAACAGCTTCCAATGCAATATAATTTCAGATTTAATTAAAATGCTATTTACTCTGCTCCCAGATCATTAATGATGATGACAATTAAGACTGGGCCCATTATTGTTCCCTGGGGCAGTACTCTTCATATGATGGAGTTTTACAGAGGTGGAAGTTTCAGTTGCAAGCCTGAAATAATGAATTCCAATTTAAACCTCTGTTTATTTTCTCTGTCGTAGTTGCTGATTATTGATGGACAGCAGCTGAGAACTGACCCATCTACTGTAATGGATGAAGTACAGAAGTTTCTGGGAGTCTCTCCTCATTATAATTACTCTGAAGCCCTAACGTGAGTTAATCAGTTCATGATATTCACATGTTCCTACATTCCTAAAATACCAGCTAGCCTGTAAGTCAGCTCACTGCAGAGCAAAGCCCTTCATAGTTCCTTGAGCTGTCAGTAGGGTGAGTTGTTCAGAACACAGTTTGGGGTTAAATGTTCTGTGCATCATTCGCTGAGCCACTTGGCTGTTACAGAAGTAGAGCTCTGACAGACAAAGTGCTGCTTTGTGAGAATTGCATATGAATTTTGCAACGGATCAAAATGAATTTTACTTCCATAATTGGAACATGAAATGCTGATATGCAGAAACAGAAAGCAAATAGAATAATTTCTCTTTACTTTCGGCATTAGCTGAAAAACAGATTCAGTTATATCAGTCAGAAATGTAACATCCAGTCCTTTGGATTCTGACTCCTAGATTTGATTACACACAGATTTTACACTGCACAATGTTTCTTTCAGGTTCGATTCTCATAAAGGATTCTGGTGTCAGCTCTTGGAAGAAGGAAAAACCAAGTGTCTTGGAAAGAGCAAAGGCAGAAAATACCCTCCTATGGCTTCTGAGGTAAAGCATGCTGGTCATTGGCATTGTACAGGAATTCAGTTGGCACATACAGGACACGACACAAGCGAAATCATGAGAAAGGAGAAAAGACAAAATTAAGTAGAAGTTAGTTATTTGGCTACCTTTCCCTACAAAGGAAATGTTTTAGATGGCTGTGGGCTCCATAGACATTCAGTTCTTTATTTCAAATGTGAAGATGCAGTCATTAAAAAAAAACAGCGATGAAAACCTCACACAAATTCTAAAACTTGGCACCCCTTAGAAAACTAAATGTGCTGTTCCTGAAGTCCTGTCCCTTTACCTTATGGACTTAAGCAGCAGAAGTTCCACAGTGGAAGTTTCTATCATCAGATAGGTGTATTTTTGTGGTCCCTTGTCTATGAGCCTAGTTAGACTGTGACAGGTAATGGAGGCACTCCTGTAATCCAGTTTTAACAGAGGCTAGATTCTGTTTCTATGAATTTTAAAAATACCTTCCCCAGACAAATGCTCAAATGGGGAAATTTCAGTCAGATCAAATGCTGCAGTCTGTACCCAAGGGCAGTTCAGTCTCCTGTTCTAGCTCTGACTTCCATGTTGATTCTGCCTTGCATTGCCATTTCATTTAGCCTGGCTAAAATGCAAATAAAACCCTTCAGTTTGAACAGCAGCAAGAATATGTACAAGGACGTTTTCCTCACAGTACTTAAATTATAAATAACTTCACATCAGTAGTGTCATAAAGATACAAAACCATTGGGTGAAAAGGATTTTGGTCAGAGGTAAGACAACACTGTATTTGTGCAAAACCTTGTCTTCTTCAACTCTAAATGATTCTCAGAATGGGGGTTGCTAACTGATACAAGTCTACATAAAAAGATATTTTAGTAGCTGTTATTTCAGTCACACTGTAATATTAGTATCTCCATCACATTCAGTATGATTCCAAATGTACAAGACTAAGAGTAGAATTCAGTTCTGCTTTGACTTTGGTGTTCATTTTGAACAACCTTTGTTTCCCTTGAAATTACCTTTCAGAGTTCAGCTCCTTGCATGCAGTAGATAGCACAAAACGATATAAATTGCCTAAAGTAAGTAAAGTTTTCACACAGGTCAAACCAACTTTGAGACCTCAAATTCACAGCAACTGCAGTACAGTGTTTTATTAAATAAAAACCTCTCCTTTTGTATCCCTCAGTGCAGGGCCTTTCTGTCGAGCTACTACAGAGATCACAATGTGGAACTGTCAAAACTGCTCCACAAGCTGGGACAACCCCTGCCATCGTGGCTGAGACAGGAGCTACAGAAAGTGAGATAGCATTGGAGAACAGCTTTTTGAAATCTCCTTCCACCCTTCAGCTGTAATACCTGAACTTTCCAGTGGCTACCAGAAGGTCTTGTAAGATATACCTCTTCAAAAAAGTGTAAAGGATAGAAATTATTTCCATATGCTGGCATGTGGATTGTAAAAATACATGTGTTCCTTAGAGCTCTGGTGGGCCAAATCTTTCTCATAAACATTTCTGGGCCTGTGGACTTGTGGACTACTGTGCACATATGTGGGAGTTATTTACAGCTGGTATAAACATCAGAGATACACGACCTATCTGATTTCCCGGTAAATATTCACATTTTTATACATCAGTTTTAAAGTATTGTGTCTCATGTAGGTTTTGTAGCCCTTTGTTGGCAGCACTGGCAGATTTCCTTAGGATTTGATTGTTGTGTTGCATAGGATAAGATAATGAAATGTAGCACAAAATGCCCAGAGTACTTCTGCCTTTGGAATCAGCTTGCTAATGCCCAAAGTGTGTGCAAACACTGGGGAGCAGTACATTATCACCTATCATTTAGCTGTGCATGGCAACAAATGCACCCAGCAATGTCTGCAATCCACCACAGGAGTAGAAAGAAAACCACAAAGAAGCCAAAACAGAGCCTGTGATTATATCTGGTGACAACAAACCCTCACAGTGTGGGAAAGGCCTTTGTCTGTAGTTGAAATGTCTGATTTTGTGCTGACTGAGATGTGAATTATCTGAGCAGAAATGTGATTGGATATGTGAAACACACAAGTTGCAGTATTAGACTTAAACAGTTGTGACCCAAAGTGGAGCAGGGCAAGGAAGAGGCTTTCACCCCTGGTTCTGTGAGTGGCCAGATCCAAACACTGCACTCTGGGCTTACATTGCTCTGAGTCACTGAAATGAATTAAGAACTCCTAAAAAGCAGTGTCAGATCCTTACTTTAATTGCCTTAAGTTGCACCACTATTTTTTCCTTAATTTATTTGTAAATTTAACCTATGCTTTTCCCCCCTCAACCTCATCAAAATTGTAGCATCTTTCTGCAACCTTCAGATGACATCAGCTGCAAAAATTACCAGACTTCCAGATGAAAATACCAGTTCTGTTCCCCGATACATTAAACATATTTGGTATTAAATATTAGGAATAAGCTTTAGAGGGGACAAAAATAAACACATAGAAAATTACACTCAAATCATGGGAAAAGACAAATATCTGCCCTTGCAGGCAGATAGTTGTGATAGTTCTCAGGAGTGCATCTCTCAGTGCATCAGTTTAGATGTGAGATCAAGTCCAATAAATAGTGCTTAGCAGTTGAGGAAGATCATTGGAAACTTCACCTAAGTGTGGCCTTGATGCTCCTCACAGAACTTTGGCTCTGAGTGTTTCTAAAGGCATGAAGGGTTAGTGAAAACAAAAAAGAACCACAGTACTAAATGCAAGGCTTTATACAGGAGCTCTGTCATGTCTTCATCATTTGTTTCAGGGTGAATATTTAAAAACATGCATCAGATGGTGGAAAAAATGTCCTATATCTCAGTGCTGTTCTACGACATTTGTGTAATCATGCAATTTAAATTTCAAGGTAATGGAATGGAAACCAGTCTGTTATTCCCTAAATAGAAAATATGTTGAGATCCTTACTGTACCTCTAACTGGTAATCTTTATTATTTATTGATTTTGTCTATGTAATACGTGGTTTTGATAGGCCTGTAAAGAAACAAACCTAGACAGATTTGCTGTATATAACAATATTCTTTACGCAGCACATTTTTGCTAAGGGAATATGCATGATTAAGGATGAGGACCTACTAGAGTAGACATTTTTTAAGATGAACATTTCTGTTATTTATTAGAATGAGAATTTCATTTCACTTTAAATATTCAGTCATATGGATTTGTCTCAAAAGCTGACTTGTCTTAAAGTACTTCCTATTTGGTGAAAGGAACACTCTGGATTCTGAACATCTGTAAAAGCAAAAGCTCTGCATGCTACGGACTGCTCATGCATCCTGCAAGCATCTATATAGATTTGTTACAGTTCAGTTGAATAACTGGAGAAAATACCTGGGGTTTTCATCCTGTCATGATTGATTTTACTCTTGATACAACCTGCTGTAACATCACTCAAGTGTTTTAAAAATGCAGGGATTGCACAAAGCTCCTGTTGTGCATTGCTGCCTCAGTTCTCCACGTTCTTCAGTGAAACAGTGTTAAAAAATAGGAAAATGGGAAAAACCTTGGGCACTGTGAAGGGCCTGATGTTTTCAGGGTGAGAACACAGACTGAGTGTCCTCCTACATGCAGGAGGAATGGCCTTCGGCATCATTCCTAGTTCATTCTTTGTTTTAAAGAATTCCCTCTCTGTCTTCTTGCCCTGGGAAACCAAGGCCCTGACAGATGGAGAATGAGTGGGCAGTCAAGGACAGAGTGGTGACATTGGTCACATTGTCCCCTGGGGAGTTTTGCAGCCCATCTGTGGTCACCACGAGGTACTGGCACAATAAATCCTCCACATGCACGGCCTCGGCCTTGGGTGGATTATTAGTTGTTTGTAAAAGGATGGGATGAAGCCGTGGGGGGTTTTATTCCAGAACTATTCTGTTGAAGTGTGTTCTTACATTTAACAGGAGCCTTTAAAAAGCACTTGTAACATGCAGCCAGCTTGGTGGAGGAGGAGGAGGCTGAGCACAGCATGCAGCCAGCAGCTGGGTGTGTCTCAGGGGATGCACCTGAGCACAGGGCAGTAACCAGGTCACACCACACCAGTTACCTGGCCAAGTGTAACCTCTTCTGTTCACAGCTTCCCTGCAATCAGTGTTTGGTTTCCAGAAGTACACTGTCAGGATTAATACTCTAAAAAAAGCAGTTTTGTTACAATAAATCTGTTTGCTAGTTCAAGTCAGATGTTTCCTTGTGGCTGGTAACACAGCCGTGGTTCCTGTTCCCCCAGAAGGTAACTGCACAAGCCATTATTTCTTTAACAACTGCTTGATTTTGTGAGTTTCATCTTCATTTTCATAAACATGATTCTGAGAGTTGCTTAACGTGGGCATCAGTGCCATTAAAAAACAATGTGTGGTTCTGAGCAGATATTGACCATTTGGGGATGTAAACACAGAGCCTGATCAGAAGTCACCTAATTATTTGAGCTAACATTCCTGAGAATACTGTGATATTTTCCCAGTTCTACTTGTGCAGAAAGAATGAGTTTGGATGATTTGCAGACTATCTTGTACAGAATATCCTTTTTCATTGCTTAAAAATGTGAAACTTCCTCAGGAAGAAATTAAATAGATATTTCAATGTTTATAGATGTAATACTCTTGTCATTCACATTGAATGAAAATTGCTGGAAACATTTTTCTCAGAGTTTTTTTTTTAAATAAAAAATAGATATTATTCTGATAGTGGCATGGTATTTGAAGTGCAACAATAAACTCTGATAAGAAAATGTAGTGCTGTGTGGAAGTGACTTTCACGTTCACAAAGTTGTCCTTTTCCAGGTTGGTTAGCAGCCATTGCAGCTTGATGCTGAGCTCTAACACAGTCCAGCAGCACAGGAGCAGCATGAGATGTTTTCAGAAATGAAAAGTACTGCTTACTCTTGCTGTGAGTGAATATTGCTGCTTTATGCAGCTGCTTGTTTTACTGCTTTTCTTCCTGCTTACTTTTTATTTCTTGTGCCAGCACTTGCTAATGTGCTGGAGAAACATCTCCAGAGTTTGTTTTTTTTAAGATAACAAGGAAAATTTATTCAAATCATTTGCCTTGGGGATTCAATAGTTCTGCCAATGCATCAGCCTACACAGACATGAGAAAAGCTTTCTTTGGAGAAACCTCTGAAGATGGTATGAATGTCCGAAGGAAAATTCACTGTTATCAACAAATTCAGAACAGAACACAAAATTGTACTTATCTAGCTGGGTAAAATCTGCTTAGGGGAGTTGTGGGAGATAGGAAACCTACATTTACAAAATATTGCATTCATTACAGAGAAATGATGCAACTTAAAATTAAGAAGTCTAAGCTTCTTGTATAATACCTATCTCTATAAGCTCTTATAAAACCAGTAAAGTAGTAAGAAGTAATAAGAAAAGGGGAAAGATCCTTGCTACAAATAATTATAGCTTTTTGGCCTCTGTCTTTGATTTATCTACTTTCATATCATATTTCTTTTCAGTTCTTCCAGTCCACCAATTCCTAGAGCTCAAAGGCAAAAGATGCTTTTTTTGTCTTTTGTCTCTCCGGGTGAAATGGATGGAGAAAGCACAACAGTCAGCAAAGGGCAAATCCCAGGAGCAGGAAAGCAATCAGCACTGAAACCAAGGGCCAGGGAAACCTGAGTGGAGGAGGAATTCAGACCAAGTAAAGGGTGATCATCTTCCCTGGACTGAGGATGACTAGTAATAGTCCAATAAGCTGCTGTGCTGTGAAAGTTACAGTAATTACGGGAGGTTTAGATTTCACATTAGGAAGCATTTCTTTATGAGAAGGTGTTCACACTGGAACAGGCTCCCTGGAGAGGTAGTTGATGCTCCAGGCCTGTCAGTGTTTAAAAATCATTTGGAAAATGCCTTTAACAACAGGCTTTAACTTCTGGTCGGCCATGAGGTGGTTGGCATTTGGACTAATGATCCTTGTAGGTGCCTCCCAGCTGGAATATTCTGTTCTCTCTTCTTGTAACTCCAAATTGAGGTGTGGACATTTCGCCAGCGTGCAGTTGCTTACATAGACTGGAAAAGCAAAGTAATCTGTGTTCACCTAGAGGGATGACTTCATTTTTCTAGCACTTCTTTCACGACCTCTGATTTTTATGTTAGTCCATGGTTTTCAAGAACCTAGCCAGTGTTATTGTAACATTTAAGGCTATCTGATGACTGGACCAAGCACACACACACACGTGTATCTACACAGACGAAGCCGCATCGCTGTCTCAAACCAGCTGAAGGTCTCTGTTTTCTTTTGGAGAATGCCTTAACCCGTTTCCCCGCGGGGATGCTGCTCGATATATTCGGGAAGGAGCGGGAATCAAAAGGTGAGAGGAATCGATCCCACTGCCCTCCGCACCTTCCCCTGTGGCCGAGCTCAGTGCGCGTGCGCGCCGTGGCCTCGCCCAGCGCCCCAAGCCCCGCCCCCAGCCCGGGGTCCCGGATGCGCTCAGTTCCCGCCGCCGGCGCGTGAGGATGGGTCGCGTGCTGATGGGGCTCCGCGTGGGCGGGCGCGCGGCGCGGCCGTTGGCGCTGAGGCGGGGGCGCGCGGCGCGGCCGTTGGCGCTGAGGCGGGGGCGCGCGGCGCGGCCGTTGGCGCTGAGGCGGGGGCGCGCGGCGCGGCCGTTGGCGCTGAGGCGGGGGCGCGCGGCGCGGCCGTTGGCGCTGAGGCGGGGGCGCGCGGCGCGGCCGTTGGCGCTGAGGGAGGGCGGCCACGGGAGTAGAAAAGTGAGGGTGAAGGTGAAGTGGCAGTGACGGCGGCGGTGTTCGTGGATCGGGCGCCTTCTCCTCCACGGCGGCAAAGGAACGGAGCGTTACAGACAGAAGGTAGGCTCCACGAAGGCGTGGGCTGCGTAACAGGGAGGACGGGTGGGAGCCGACCGCGCTGGGCCCGAGCCCACATGAGGGAGGGAAAATGGCGGCCGCCACGTGGCGACGAGGGGGGTGATGGGGGAAGCAGAGATCCATGAATCCATGGGAGCTGCCGTCTGTGGCTCACTCCCTTCCTAGACATGGAAGAGCAGGGCCTTGCTAATTGGCATAACTTTTACCCTCGTGTGGGTATGAGTCGTTGACTGTGGCAAGTGACAAACCGATTCTGCCGTGGGGTTAGACGTCTCCCCCTTTTTTGGGTGTTTCCTTGTTAATTGGTTTTTCAGGTTTCTCCCCTTTTTTTTTTCTTCAGAAAACTATTACAACCCAGTTCTTAAACTTTTTCATTCTTTTTTAATTCCACAGGAGCACAGAAGCTGAAAGCATGAAGACATAGTTGTTAAAGATCTTCTTCCCAAAAAGTATGTGTCTGGCTGTGTCTAATAAGCTCTTCAGAGGTGAGATTTAGGGCAGGAATAATACCGATTTAATAATTTATGTTTAACGATTACTCTACTGTGACTTGTACTTCGAAATCTAGGTATCATGGTGTTCTGTTTTAAGGCATGCTTCATTTTTATGTGTTTCTGGGACAGAAAAGTGTAATCAAGTGCATTAGTGTGACCACGAGGAATTTGGTTTGGATGTAGAGACATTAGAAAACATAATTCGCACGTCCTAGCATAAAAAACACACTGCCAGTACTTTGCCTGCCACACTAGAAGCATCTGAATGCACAGATCCCTCAGGGATATCCTGGGCAAGAAGAGTGTCTTTTTTTATAAGCATGTGAGTACTAAGAGAAATCTGCTGCTGTAGGAGCAAGGGAGATTGGAAGTTAATACCAACAGCTTTGTTTCAGATCAGCTTTATGATCATTTTCAGTTAGGATGGGGTAGATATGTTTAATCATCTGGAATCGATGTCTTTTGGGAGCAGTAATATTTCTGCTTATCAAGCAGAGCTAGTAAAAGCTAATTTTAGGCTAGGTCTTTATTTCAGTTAAAATTTGGAGCTGTAATGAGAGCTTCTGCAGTCCATCTCATCTTGATGAAGAGGGGCTGGAACCCAGCTTACTGTGCCTACAATTAACCCTGACTGCTTTAATACAGACAGATACAGTTAGGATCTCATTGTGTGCTGCTCCTCTCTTTGGGCTGTCACTGGGCCTTAAGCTATTACAGTACTGGTTTTGGTAGTTGAGTGGCTGCACTGCACCTTCAGGGATGGCTCCTCTGCTCCCAACGTGTTAGAAAGCTGTTTCAACAAGAAGCTGCAGGTAAGTTTTTGAAGTCTGGAAAATGCAAGTGCAAAGTCCAGCTGTAATTTTGGTGTCTGTGTGAATGTAAAGCCTTTGAATGTATGAATAAGTCAATAAAGAGACATGACTGGCTGCAAGTGTGGTTCCTTTCTTGAAAAACTGCTGGTAGCTAAGACTTGACCTACACGTGTTTGTCGGGATTACTTACACATGCCAAATCTGCCGGTTCTGGGGACACACCTTTTGGGCAGAATCTCTGGTTTCAGGGTGGCTGATGCATTGTCTGGGAACCGCTCCAGAAGTGGTACGGCTTGAGTCAGAGGTAGGTGCTGCAGGGCAGAAGCAACAACTTAATTTAATAGAGTTGATTTTTGCCGTTGCTGAGGAATCCATACTTGAGAAAATTGATATAGATCCAGTAGATGGTGAATCATTGCCTACTCAGACAAGATGCTTCACTTGAATGTACTGTCTTAGTGAATCCCAGCTGTGCTGGCACAATCTCTTGTGGAATATCTTTCAAATAATAATGTATTTTTTGCAAATAGTTAGGACTGAAGTTGGAGTGAAAGAGAGGATTTGAAAGGACTGGGAAACAAAATCTGTGAGGCTGGAGCTGAGATGATAAGCATGCAGTGTACTTGCTGCTAGGTGTTTGGCAGCTGAGGTCAGGATTCCTGCCTGAAGTGAAGGGAGCAGAACTGTGGGCTCTAATTACAGCGTGCACTAGATCTGAGGAATTGGCTTCCGGTGGTTGTGTTTGGTGGGCAGATTAGAGAGCTGTCATAGGAAACTCAGTTTCTTTTTAAGCATAAACTTCTGCCCAAGTGGAAGTACAGTTAAATGCATTTTCTTCTGTGGTGCTGTAACAAGTGATAGCACACCTGTTTAACTGGTGGTGCATGGTTACTCTCTGCTTTTAACAGCCCGATCATATGGCTTACTGCTCTGCATTCCAAGGTGGTGGCTGCCAAGCCTGGTGGCCAGCAGTCAGGAGTGTGTACTCTGAGATCTCTTTTCTCCAAAACCATTGGACCTCTGTAATAACCTCAGCACATCTGCTCTGCAAGGGCACTTATTTGCTTATCTTAAATAGGCAAATGCAAGTGTTTTCATGGTTTGTGCCACCCCTGACACAGTTACTAGACAGCTTTAAAAGTGTAGCATGAACTTAGGACAATGTAACTGGTCTGAGTTAAGGCACTGGGAATGAGACCAACTCCTTTAGGTTTATATGCTTTGAGGAAGATGATTTCAAGAGTCCCCTTAATCAGGTACAGCCTATGTGAGTTTTACCCAGCTGATGTTCTGCAGCAGCTGCCTGTACATCTGTGTTATTAATTAACATAGAGAAATTGTAGTCAGTGTGGCAGTTTTTATTGTATACATGTACACCATCAGGCTCACTGAACAAAAATGAGAATGGCATAAGATGGAGGCAATTTCATTTTATGTTTGAAACTGAGAAGGCATGCTCAGCATGGAAACAGTGCAACATTTTAAAATCTAACAGCGTTCTATTAAAAGAGCAAAAATAAGAAAGTACTGTACTAAATCTAAATGTTTACTACACTAAGTGTGCAGGTTTAGTTCCCCCCCCACACAAAGTATCCTGTTTCTGTGGTGCAGCTATTAAAGGATGATTATTTTCCCTGTATATAACGCATATATATTGCACTACGTAGCCTACTTCACCACAAGTCTCAATGGGTCTTGTACAGCAAAACTTGGATGTTACATGCAGATAGTTTTGACAGACTGACTTCCCTTGTAATTAAGGGCTATATAGAAGTAAAAACGCAATGGTTTTGAAGTTGACTAGCACGGTGTTTTGCATTGGTCTAACAGTAGGTGGTCACAGTACAGTGATTTATGATGTATTAAAATATTTTACACTCTTTCAAATAGTGTGGAATTACAGAGAACTAAAATGTATTAAAGCACCTCATGTACTACTTTAGCACCAGTTACAAGAATTAGTCCTGACCCTTGAAAACTTAAATTTGAGGTTGAGATATTAAGGGCTAAATGTTCAATCATATGGGCTTCGGCAATGTCATTGCCACTTCATATGCAAGTGAGTCTTGGATATTTGTTATAACACCAGAGAGACACACAACAATACAAAAATGAATAATTGCCCACTTACAGCATGAATGCAAGCACCCCACTTTTTCACAAAACACCACACAACACAGTCATAGCCAGTTTGGGGAATAGGAAACTGGGAAACAGTCACTGGTGGTCGCAGTTTGCACAATCACTATGTGGTGACGCTCATCTGCCACACTTGTCACACGGGAGTGTTTCATGGCCCACGGCTTTCAGTTGTTTCTATGAGCATGGCTGTTACTGTGATGCATAGAGCACACTTGGACTCAGCACAGTCTTTGACCTGCAGATTGTAGTGTCCTGGCTCCCTCCCCAGTGAGTCAGTTCACAGGTGATTTCCAGACTGATGCCTTTCAGTGTTACAATAAGGTGGTGATTACCTGCTGTGTTCTAGGTTCGGTGTGGTGGCCCTTACTCAATGCACAGTAAGTTGGTTATCTGTGCATTTTTTTAAAAAGTTGTTAGGGATTTCATGGCATGGGGGACAGTATTTGGAAACGTAATTAAACAAAATCAAGATGTGTCAGTGCTTTAGAAGTTACTGAAAACTAAGCTTTCCTGTGAGATCAGTCTGAACCAGTGTTGCAGCTAAGCAGGAGAGAGTTGTCTAAATCTCACTTTATAGAAAACATAGTTTAAGACTTTATAGACCTTTTCAGACGAGTTTCAGCTCAACAACTCCATTGTATGTATAACTTTGTCTGGTAGGATTGACCGAGGATCTTGGCACTGCTTGAGCAAAGCCCAGCAGTGAAAGGATAGGGATGACACTGTAGTCTGACACTGTACTGACAGCTAGTGGTAAATAGAAAAAGTGAATCTTCTTCAAAATGCTGTATATACTCAAAATTGCAAATTTCAGAAATAGGACAAATGCTACCTAAGTGAAGTAGATAAGTTGTTGCTCTTGCAGCTGTGCAGGATGTTGTGGGGAAACTGTCACTGTACTGCCTGTTTTACTTGGGAATGTACTTCAGGCACACTAACCTGTAAAGACATTTAGCCAATTAACTGGGAATGTGATTATTGACCATTATTTTCCTTCCTGCATTTAATACATACTGAGAATTACTTATCAAGAATCAGGCTATGAATGGTCTCAGAAGCTACTGAAACATGAGTCAATTTAGGGGACTGAGTGTAAAATCATAGGAATAAAATAGACTAATAAACTAGACTGAAGATTGAGATCTGTAATTAATTGTAGAGAAGCTTGGAGCATAAACAGCTTGGAGCAACAGTCTTGTGGGCAAAGTCTCCAGCTGTCCTGCTCCAGTATTAACTATCTGGCTATCACTTTTCCCCTTAGATTCATAGTAGCTTGTTCATGCAATATTTAAACTTCTGGAACAGGAAGGACAGTAATCCCTAACTGGAAGGCTTGAGTGTATACAGCTTGGATTTAATGAAAACAAAAACACATGAATCAGGAAAATGTCTGTTTCCACCCACTGTGGGCCCCAGCTGTGCACTGCATGTGCTGTTCAAGTTGTCCTGCCTCAAAGTTCGGTTTTCATTATGGGCGTTCATAGTTTGGTCACACTTTTAATCCAGGGTACGAAAGATGAAACTTTTGTGTAGACACCTGGGGCATCTTTGACCCCACAGCCGTAGCCCCAGGAGGTGACACCGTACACAACCCAGCTTTCCCCTGGGCGTTCACACATCAGTGGTCCACCACTGTCTCCTTGACAGCTGTCCACTCGTTTCTGTTCCTGCACGTTTCCAGCACAGAGCATTCTTCCTGTGAATTTCCTTTTGTAGCGCTCCTCACACACCCTCTTGGGAAGTAAGGGGATGGCAGCCTGTTGCAGTGTTCTTGAATAAGCCCGTCCTAAAAAGGAGATAGAAATTATTGTCTCATTACAATGGTCAGTCTTGGAAACATAAAAGTGATTTAATCCAATTTTTGCTCTCAAGTCTTCACACTGCTTTGTCATTACATAAAGTTTCTGGAAGCAAGACTACTGAAAAAAATCTCAGCATTAAATATAATATTAAAATACAGTAGATACTGTAAATGTAAAATGTAGGTGCTTTTTTAAAAAGTAGCTTTTCTGCATGTGTTCTCTGGATTTTTCCAAGGATGGGGTTTGGTTTATTCTGAGCACTTTGTCTTCTACAGAATAGCATAAGCTTTAATACCTCTATGTGGAAGCAATTTTGGGGAGTCATGAGCAGCTGAGAGTAAAGCAGCAGAAGTCCTTTATTTCTGTGTCATCAGTTCAAATCTAGTGTAGTTCAGCCTGAACAGGTGCTGCATCTTCTGGTGGCTTCCAAGTAGATCTTTCTACTTTTTTTACACATCTTGCGCCTCTTTCAGTTGAAAGCATGGGAAATGAAAGCCACTGTTGGTTTTATCTTTTTTTAAGTAAAATCTTATAACTGTGAAGCAATTATAATTCATATAGTAAGTGTGAAATGTCAGCTGAGGTACTGCAATGATGTAAATTCTTACCATAAATTGAAGCCAATTACTGCAGTGTTTGATGTTTCCTGAAATAGATGTCCTAAGTTAACAGTATTGCAGGACTTTCAGTGAATTATGTAAAAAGGCTAGACAGAGCTAGGCAATGAATTAACAATTGTTTTTAGCAAAAACCCCACCCTACGCATCTCTCTCATTTATTGTAGTACAGTGACCCTGACATCTGTGCACACAGATTAGCACTTGTAAAGAGGAGGGGCAGATACTTGGCCTTGCCTTGTCTCCTTGGCAGTTCTAGTGAGTCACTGGAACAAAGGCTCAAGTGTGGTTGCTGTCTTGCACTGTATTCAGCACCACAACAAGATAAAAGTAAAACATGGTTATTAATTTGTGAAACATTTAAAGGACAAAGACCTTTGAAGAGGAAGAATCTTGTACTGACCGAAAAAAAAGCAAGTAGAAGCCTGGGGTGCAGATTGCATTGAGGCTCTTGTAAATTTTGGCAAGATGTTCTGTTATTTAAATCAAAGCTGGTTGAAAATGTCAGTGGTAACAGGGAACACTAAAATGTTATTTAAAATTCTATCATGTGCATATTTTCCATCCATTTTTCTGTTGAAGTATTGTAATTTCAATAACCTTTTTAAAATTAAAATATTCATGGTCCTTACCTTTGAAACCTTACATCTACTATAGCTGTTAGTTATGTATCTGAGGCAGGGGGTAATAAGCTGCTGTGCAGGGTCTGCCTGGCAACAAATAAGCTTTTTATTTCTGCTTGTCATTCTTAATGAGGCCACGTTACTGACAGGGGCTGTGATTTAGAGTGGCATGGTTAATCACTGCTTGGATACAAATACAGACTATAATCAGTCAACAAAATACTGTCATTCCTGGTTAAGGATCAGGAGAGAAAATATTTGCCTATGTTAATAAGAGCAAAATACTTTCATTTTGAGCATTTTCTTTTAATTATTTGGAGGGTTTTTTTGAAAACAGCCTGAGATAAGCAGATTGGTGCACGGAAATGATTTTACCTGTATCCCCCCATCCAGTGATGAAACAGTTGGGAGCAGTTTTCTGTGGTCGCTCCCTCCTCAGTGGCAAGCAGGCAGGTAGAACGTGGGTGCTGAACCTCGCACACTGTTCCTCGGGCCCCTGCAGCCTCAGCAAGGCAATGTCGTAGTCACTGCTGTCAGGCCTGTAGTCCTTGTGCACCACAATCTCCTGGACTCCGATTTCCTCCTCGTACTCCTCCAGCACCAGCGTGTGGTAGTCTCCAACCCGCACCACGTAGTTGCGAGTGTTGTTGCCGTACCTGAGACGGAGGTGAAAACAAACAGGGCTGGCTTAGGCAAAGTCACATCCTGAGCGTGCTAACCTAGTTCATCACTTTCTTTATGGTTAACATAACTAATGTTAGCAAAAGATTTTTTAAAGAGCGAAAATGCTTTCTCAAATGTTTACACTGACATTTCAGTGTGTTCTAAAGAAGATAAAAACCTTCTTCCGAGGTTTTCGGTTGTGCCATGTTTTTTTGAATATTTTCACAGGCAATTTTCTTCTGGCCATTTGCCATGACTGGCACTTCACATGTACAAGGTGTGCATTATAAATTTATTTAGGAAGGGTAACGCAAACTGCCGGTAATTGCAACAACAGCCTGAGTACTGACATCACTGGGATACTCCAGATAATTACTGGAATGATAAGTGTTCAGGCCTGCTTCTTGAGTTGATTGAGGAACTTTAGAGGCTTAGGTAACTTAATAAAAACCTCTTAGACCAAGTGAAATTATAGTAAGGATGACAAAGTATTTGTGCATCACAAGCACAAACTATTGTCAAACTGATAGGAGGCCTGTAAATCTTAGGCTTGTTTTGCATCTGATATAATCCCAGTTTGTTTCACATTGTGGACTAAATGGTAAATACATTAGAGATTACTACTGTGGCTGAAATAACAATTTTCTGTGCATGTCTTTGAAGATTTTTGTATTATGCATAGACCTTCCCAGGCAAAATGCAAACAGGAGAGTACTGTTGGGTACATGTATTTATTTTAAAATATGGCTAAGCTAACAGAAATATTTTTTCCTTTTATTTCTCCCTTAATAGCCTTCAACAGGAAATTTGTAATGTGCTTGGAAAAAATAGTGCCCACAGTGGCCCATCGCCTTTCAACCTATGCCTGTTCTTTTCATACCATCCAGCAATGTTCTGGTCTGCATAGCTTGTTAAAGCCTGCTTGAGGAGCAGCAGACAAAGCAGAAAAATTACAGTTTCCTGCACAATATGTAGCTGTACCACTGAATATTATTTGTAGTTGTGGGTTGCATTTCTGGTTGCCTGGTTGTAAAGCTTTCTTGGTCTAATCCTTCAGGTCTTCCATGAGCAAAATTTCTCTTCTAGGCTTTATGGAGAGAGAACTGCAGGCTGTGAACAAACATCCCTTCATCCAAAGATGAACTTCTATATAAGATACATTAAGGGTTTTTTCCGATAATGTTTCTAATTATCCAGTTATTTTTTCTAAACGCACGAACCTTCCAATTTCCCTATAGCTGTCAGAATAACTCAAGACAAGGATGGGTTATAAAACAAAAAATAGCTTCAAACATTTTATCTTAAATAATATATCTGCCAAAGTATAGAAACCAATAATTCCCCTGTAGCACTGGTGAACAATTCTAATAATCATACATAAAATTATGCTTAATTTTTATTTCTAGTATAGATGAGCCCACATTGGTCACTTAAGCAGTGTTCCAATTTCCAGGATATGAGAAATGGTATACTGGCCTTTCTGTTGTCCATCTGTGGAAAATATGTGAAGAAGGCACTTGATCTATAGATAGCTCTTGGAAACCTATCCCTGAAAATCACTCTGAGATCATTTGGAAGTTCAGCCCAGCCTGTCCAAAGCCAGCTTAGAGCTAAAGGCTTCCCTCCTTTACAGTAAACAGTAGTGCATCCACAAGGTGTTGGAGCTGCATGCTTAGGTCTAATTACAGTTTAAACGTAACTTCTGGGACAAAACAATGCTTTGGTCCCTGAGACCACGGGTGACAGTTTCAGGGCAGCCTGGGACAGCGCCTTGAGTAGCTGCACCCATCTGGAAGTACCACAGTGTACTTTGCTCCAGCCATGCTGCTGCCCCATCCTGTGGGTGCTTAGCAGAGTATCCAGAACTGGCACTCCTTGGTGCCACATTCAGTTTTCAAGCCTGTAATCAAAGGCTTTCTCAAGACCCTCAGGCAGCATCCTTGCCAATCACTACAGAGAAAATGAACAGGGAAATAGGAAGCCATAGTCTGTGAATTTTGACGAAAAGCAAGAGCTAAAGAGCTTCCATAGTTCTGCAGAATCACCTAGGACATCAGTTGAAATAGCAGGAAATTTTACTAACTTTGACTATTTCAGCTTGAAATATTGCCAAGGAATGTCCTCCGTGATTTCAGGACACAAGAAAAGATGTGCATCTGGTGCACAGCAAAGGTAATGCGCACTGTGTTTGAGTAAAAGTGTATCTGACTCTTCATTTTTGTTATTAGTGTGCAAAATAAAGGCTCAAAATCAAAATTTAAAACATTTGCAGCTCACTTGAGTGAACTCTAGCAAATACCCTCAAAACTGTAGTGCTCCTCTACGTTTTTTCCCAGCCCATTCCAATGAAATAGTCACTAGCCTCCTTATTGTGCAAATTGATGCTTTTATACTTCTGTAACTTCATCAGTAGTGAAGTGAAGTCCTTTATTTAGTTACTGCTGTGAATACAGTAAAAATGTCTCTCACTGTCAGGATCTGTTGTTACCAAATTTAATCTAAAATATTCCAGTCCCTATGTTTGGTGTCTGCTCAGTTGTCTTCACTATCATCTAAAAGCCGTAAGCTGCATTTTTTTTTGGAACAGACAGTTAAAATGGCCAAAGCGTTATCTCTATTTTTTCATTAAAATACTGAAGTGGTGAATATAAATCACATGAATGATAACATTCAAATAATTTCAATGCCTTAGGGTGTTTTGTTTGTTTGAGGGAAAGGAGGTTGAGTGGTAGGGTTTTTTAAAACCGGAGGCCAGCTCTTGGAGCAGTTTTCCATGGGCTTGAACTGTAATGGTTTTGCATATGCCCAGAACAACAAAGCAGTTTAAAACAGGGTGCCCTACTGGAGAGAGACCCACCTTTTAAAGCAGTGTGCAGCAGTGATGACCCAGCAGCTGCTGATGAGAGTAGCACCACACAGGAGTCTCCCGTCACCATGAGAGGATTTCAGCCGCAGTGCCACCTGCCACGGCCAGCCGCCCCTGCAGGAGTGACACACGGTGCTCAGCACACAGCACTGGGGAACTCAGGTTACCTGCAGCGTGCATCCTGTTGGCTTTGTTTGTCTGACACAGCTTACTTGCAAAATGGGCTCTTTATTAAGGATGGTGAATATTTTATATCCTGGCAACATTCAGAATTCCTTTTAACAATGGTCCACATTACTTTACAGAAAATTTAGGCATCCAGCACTCTTAAGTGCTTCCTCCCACAGTCAGCTATTTGAATTTTCTCTTCTCGGATTGCATTCATTGAGCCAAAAATACATTCTGTGGGTTGCTCGCCAAATACTGTCCAAGTCAACAAACCAGAAATTTCCTGTCAACTGGAGAGGGGAAAGGAAAATTTCTTGAAAAGCTGAACCCAGCATCCATCCCTGTCTTCATGAGAAAGGAAGGTGCCAAAACGAGGTATAAAGCAACTGTGGAAGTCTCAAGTATAGAGGAGCACCTTTTTTCAGCCTGTCATTATCTGTTTTTTATAGTAGATCGGGTCATTTTTGCATACTATGAATACAGGATGATTTCTATTTTGCTGGTTTAATACATTAGGAGTCAGAGAAGGGAAAGGGAGAGAGATGCACCTGTAAGCAACAGCAGCATCTAAGAGTATGCAACAGGTAGTCTGAGTGTTTTCTGAGTACTGTCAACTTGAATGGGTGTGCTGGAAAACAAGAGCTGCCAGGGGCCATCTAGTCCAGCATCTCAGAGTTACCCGTGCCAAATGTTTTAAAGTAAGGTGGAGGAGTTTACTTCCCGTAAAGAATAAAACAATTTAGACACTTCTCCGTTTTAAAAGGTAGGATTTAATATGTTTTTCTAAAATGAGGTGATTCAGACAGCTTTGGATTTGCTGGTACATATGTAAGTATCCAGTTCTTTTCACACTCCCTCAAGTTCCTTGTCTTAATGACTTGTTGTGACACTGAGTCCTTTTCTGATACATACATATGCTCCCTTTCTTGAATTTGAAGCATTTCTGCATGCACTGTTGGATTTTCATCACCTTTTTGCTTCACCTAACATTTCTGTACTGATTTATGAGACCAGCTTCTTTGCTCTGAGTTTTGCAATACATTGTTTGTCACTGTTGCATTTCAGCAAGTGTCCTTAGAACTTATATTCTAAGGCAAGAATTCTGAGTCTCCTCCTGTGCTATGCATTATCTGTTATCTTATTTGTCTCTTTACTAAGGTAAGACATCCTACTTTACTTTATCTGGCTGTGTTAAAATATTTTTCTGGGCTCCCTCTTGTTACTGTTCTTTGAAGCTCTCCCACTTGGGCAGTGTCTTCTTATGAATGGATTGATCAGTGCTGTGCATGTACTTTGAAACAGGCTGCACAGTGCTTGTAATGATGCTGTTAGGGTATTTTTTGCAATGCCTTTTGTAAGATTGTGTAAATATATTTTTTTTTTTGTGTTTAGTCAAAACTGTTGAAAAAGTAAAGTCAGTTCCTCCTGGATTTTTAGTTGTGTCATCATCAAGGCTTATTTTATGAAAGAAAATAAGGTCTTAGGCAGTGAATCATACCCAGGCCTCTTTTTGGCGTAGGTGGCATTTAAAACCTTGTATTACATTGATAGCTCTGTTTTTATAGCTCACATCCTGATATGAAGACATCCTCTGATAGAAGTAAAATAGCTAATTTGTAAGTTTAAAATTTAACCCATTCACGGACTTTACCCACAAGCATCTACAGATTTTCAACTAATGCTGCAAGTACTTACCAATTAATACCTTTTAATTTCCTGCAAATTTGCTTTGGGTATATTTCTATTCCTACATCATGACAAGTCAAAAGAAAAACAAACAACAAGCCTACAATAAAATTGTAAATTTGGCAAAGCACTTGTGGCAAATACATGTCTTAGAAGCTTTATATTCAAAATTATTTGTCTTTACCAATTATTTACCGTAAAGAATTTTTCCCACCAATTATTCGCTTTTGTCGACGATGGAGTAACCTCAGCCCACAAACAGAAGCAAGAGAATCTAAACCAGAAAGGGAGATATAGAGAGCGTTAAAGTCAACATGAAAAGTGGCCAATATTCAATGAGAGGTAACTTTATAAAAAATCTAAAGGTTGAAGCTATTCTATTTTTCATGGTAGTTTTTAACAGGCAAATTTTGATTGGGGAAAACACATTTAGAAAGTCCTTATAGCTGAGATCTTTTGACTGGGGAAAATACACTGAATTCTTTAAAGACTTAGAAATGCTTTGTAGCTGAGTTCTTTTGACTGTGATCAGAGTCATTCATGAACACATTTGCTTCTCACATGTAGGATTTTATAGGGCTCTTCCTTATTTCCTGTAAGTGGAAGCAAACCTTGCCAAACCACACAGGTCTCAGTCCTTATCTGAGGATAACCTACACCTTGAAAAGCTGAAGGGGAGCTATTTGGGTTTTTGCATCATGTCCCTCAAGCAGCTTAATGAGCATGGCTGCTCTAAACCATGGCAACAAATACCCTGTATTGATTGAGTAGTCTTGATGCTTCCTTTCTGCAGCTGCAAAGAATATGCTCACACAGTGTCAGCAGAGAGAATTCCCACCCCTTTTGTTCTAGAATTGTTTTTGATAAAGCTGTTTCCTCTGTGAGGTGGGATTGTTAAGTCTGTCTCTTCCTACCAGAAACTTGCTCACCTTGACCTGTTGGTCTGCCCCTCGTGACCGGGCCTCACCTTTATTGCTGTTCCCAGGGACTTTCTTGCTTAGGTGGTCGCAGATGACCCCCGCGTCCTCGCTGTGCCGGCAGTTGTGCATCCCAATGTCCTGCTTAATGCAGTCTGCCAAGGATCTCTCATTTCCTGTACACTTGATGTTATCCACATGGATCGGGCCTTTGCCCTCACCGAAATAGGCCATTGTCCTTGCTCTGGCTGGACCTCTGCAAACAGAGCATTTTTTAAAATTATTTAACATTTTGAGGCATTATTCTACATTTTACTCAAATTTCCAAGTGAATTGTCAAAGACATTGAGGTTTCATTCCAAACCCTGTCACTTGTTTCACTTGATAACAAGCACCTTCCACCACCTCTCTTATTCTGCTATATAGAAAAAATAAAACTGTGACAAAATTGCTATATTTCATTAAGGTTTAAAAACTGCTTTTTTGTGTCTGGTTAGAAGGCAGTGTGCCAAGTATTTTACATTGTATCAGCATTACATTTTGCCATAAAATACGTGAAAGCTGCTTTTTTCATAATCTCTTTAATCCTTGTATAAAGTCAGCATCTGTGAAAGCTAAAAATAATTTGTTCAGGTCTGATTCCCTCAGATAGATGGGCCAGTTAAATACAGTATACTTGTGATGCAGTAGGAATGATGATGTACAGACCTATAAGTTGCTAGTAGTTATTAAAGTATTTTATTATCCTGTTGTTTTTTACAGGGCACCCCATTTGAAGTCTAAAAATGTCATGTGGCTGAACACCAGTTCAGTGTCTGCACCCCCCTGTTCTTGGGAGGAACCCAGTACTTGGTGCTTTTGTAGCATTTAAGCATCTCATTTGGCAACTCCTGTGATAGAGTATTACTGTTAATTAGTTAATCTTCTTAATTTATAAATAGATGTTTTGTTGTATATGGTTTAGGAGGCAGAAGGAATTATGAGTGAGAGACCACCCAATTGGCTATACAGAGAACTGGGGCAGGAAGCCACAGACACCTCTAAGCATGCCTGAACTATAAGCTTACCTGCTGGTTAAGAGCAATTCACTGACATTTTACTGGAATAAGGATATGTGGAATTCTAGATAATTAAAATACAGGTTTCCATTTTAAAGGATACTTTATAATTGTATATTGTGAAGTACTGCTTCTGTGCATACAGAACTGTAACTGCAGATGTGATGAAATGCTGGAGCTGAGAAAGAGAATTTGACTATGAAACTGTATTAGGCAAGAAAGTATTTCTCCCCCTTTACAGCTCTTTTTGTACCTCTTTATTACCTGCAGTATTGGGGAAGGTAAGTGAGAATGGCATGAAGGGTTTGCATCCCTTCTTGAGCTGGGTTTGGTCTGTTGGGGAGGAATCCTGATTTGTCAAACCATTTTCAAAGCTTCCTCACAGTAGAAACGTGACTGGCTCTAAGTGAACCAGCTCTCAATTGCCACATCCATATAACTGAACCATGAAAGTGACACAGGAGCTTCCTCCCTTTTGAAACTTTTGCACATGGATAGCTTTGCCTGTGTGGATTTTTTTTACTATGTTCTGAAGGGGAGGTGGGCAGGATTTCCAAGTAGGGAACATTGGTTAGAATGCAGAAATTGTAAAAAGCCAGGAAGGAGAAGCTCATGAAACACTACGTGAGAGACGATACCACAAGGTCAACTGTCCTTACATATTTTCAATTTCCATGGTTAGGAGGTATTTGCCAGATAATCCAAAGCCTTAACTGCCTTTGGAACCAGTATGGGACAATCTCTGCCTAAGGACTTTACTATGATTTGACTTGTCAGTCCCAAATAGTGTGACTCTTGCTCCAAATGTTTTTCTTTTGTGAGGGATACTCTGATTACAGATAACCACAAAAAAAATAAGTCCAGCTCTCTGATACCTGTGGGCAGCTCATGTGTTCATGTTTGCTGTTACAACACAGTGACACAGTACACTCATTGTAAATTCTTACCTGGTTTTGGTTTCTTTGTCAAATAACAAAGTTTCTGCTTTAGGGCATTGTTTTAAAGTTCCTCAGGATATTGAAAACTGCTTTGTTATCAGTCACCAACCGAAGTATTCTTATCCTTCCCCAGAGAAGTATTTATTGCAGTTTAGTACAGAATTCTCTCTCCAGATCTTATCAGTTACTTAGTAAAAGGGCACTACCTCCTTCTTCCTACCTTTGTATGAAAACAGTCTATCTCTTACTGTGCATCAGTAATCTCTCAGTTTGCTGATAATATGAATGAAAGCTTTTCAAACCCAAGCAACCAACCAACAGCACCATAGAAAACCCAAACCAACCCCCACTGAAAAACATCTCAGGAAACAATTGTAAAAATCGTGGTGTTCTTGAGCAAGGAATGCAGTTTAATAGAGGAAATTATTTCAAGTAATTGGGAAATCTCTGAAGGTACAAATGTTACATCTCTGTTTTTGTTACATGCTGGAATGTGCCCTTACAACTGGCCTTAGTGCACCCCTAACAAACACGTGTCCCTTAAGTGCTGCTTTCCAAGCCAGCTATTTATGCACTGATGACCCTCAGAGAAACAACCTTTTTGTCAGTTCAGATCTGTCCCTGGAGAGAAGTGGCTTCAGATCTTTTCCTCTTAGTTCTCCTACACCAAGGGCCATGCAGAATAACAATGATGAGTTTTTCAGATGCAGTACTATTATTATTACTATTCATGATATTGTTAATGTGGAAATCAAGTGGATTAGAATAGATGGACACCTATCCTAGAATTAACAAGTTAGGTACCTTGTAAGAGTGATATATTGACTTGTAAGCCAAGTTTTGCCATTTTGAAGCCACAGTGTAGTACTGCTTTTAAATAGGCTTTTACTAAATGAATACCAGGGACTTTTTACAAGGTATATATTGTGTGTTCAGGCATAATGTGACGATATTTGGTTGGACAGACTTCACATTGTTGGATACAACAAACAATATGATTTGTATTTCTTCAGCTCAAATTTCTTTATAGATACACTTGGAGATGACATTTCACTAATTTGCTATTGTATTTCACAACTATTCTGGGTATTTTTCAAGTCCTATTAGTACTGCTATTTATAAATCTCCCCTATAGTTATCTTTTTGCTGCTCTTGGGTATCCAGAAGAAAAATGCTGATGACTGGTGTAAGCCTGATTAAGTGATTTCTCTCAAAAGTGACACATACATTGCAGTGGTTTTAATTAGAGGGTGGGTTTGTTCTGTCAGGTCTATTCCTGTATTAAATGAAGCTTATTGAAATTACAGTCGTGCAGACTGGAGCCATAATCCCTTGTGTAACAGTTTCATCAGATCTTTGAGCTACATGAAATCTAGCCAGATCACTAAAGGAAGGGAAAACTCTATTAAAATAGGAATTCGGTAGCTGGTGTGCCTGCATCTCAATCTGCAGTCATCGTGTCCATGCCTCGTGACAGTGGACACTGACCTGTTTTTGAAACTAATATGACAACTAAAATTTTGTATTTAATTAATAGATTCAATAATTTGGAATGTTTAACTTATGATGAAAAGTATTTAATAACTCTCACTAACTTGCATTTTTGTTGTCAGTCAGACTGACACACTTTTGAATACTAACATTCCCATTCCCAGTTATGCTACTTAATGAACATTCTTTTTGAAGACATAGCCTTACTACTTCTCATACAAATAGTAGGAATGCATTTTTCTAAAAGAATGCCAAACTGACAAGTTTTAAAAGACATACATTATCTTATTAGACCTGTTTGTGATATTTGGTTGCAGAAACTTAAGATTTTTAGATACAGAAAACATAACTTGACAAGCAGCCCAATGAGTTTTCTTACTTGTAGCCAAGCTGTCGGCAGACTACAGCCGCATCCTTATCAGACCATCCATCATCGCAAATTGTGCCCCACTGGCCATTGATAAAAATCTCCACACGTCCTTCCTTCTTATTCTCACCATCCATCAGCCTGATGGGAGGACCTGGGAATAAATTACTGCTGTCAGCTCACAGCAACAGAAGCAAGAACTGGTACTTTTAGTTACTTTCATTATCTGTAGTACAACTGATATTTACATTCAACAAGCCTAATATCAGTGATTAAAGTAGTCATATTCATCCTGGCTGGCAAAATGAAGCAGTTTGTACAAATTACAAGACAGTACTAAATACTACTGTACTTTACTCTTCAGCCGATTCCTTAATTCCAAGCCAGTATGTGGCATAGTTCAGAAACTGACCACAATTCTATACAAATGGTAGAAAACACCTGAGATACCTTTGCTATGATACCCATACAAGCTGGACAGATTTTCCTTAGAGACGCTTTATGGGTGAATGTAACTCTGTCTCAGTCCATAAATCCATTCTCAAACTGGTTGTTGCTGCTCCTCCTAACCACTGTCTCGGCAAAATAGCGCAACATTGTGTTGTACTTCAACTGTTCCTTATCACTGTGCACGTTGTTCTGCAGCATGTTATTCTATATATTTTTCTAGCAATTTAAATTGATTGTTTAATCAGATACTTTCATAATATGAAATTTCACTTATGTGGATTAGTCAGACTTAGTTGATCATTGTTTCTGCAGTGCTTGGCCTCTAGTTAAGTTTTGACTCATTAGGCAAAGTACATACTTAATTCTTACTTATTCTAAAATGCCTCTGTAGCCTGCAAGCAATGCAAATACCCTTAAAACAGTAATGAATTCCTCTGTGGCCTCTTTGTCGTGTTCAAGGGAGTATCACCTTCTCAATCTTTTTGTATGGCATACTTTATAATCTTTAATATACACAAGAGTTGCTTTTTAGAATAATGGAAAAGACTCTTCCTCATTCTTCTAACCTGTTCCCAATCTTTTCTAAATATGTGAGGATGAGGAATTACTTAATTGCATTCTTAAAGCAGTATTTTAAGATAGCTGCATTTGATGTTTAATTCAGATTAGTTTAGGGTATGTGTAACTTCTGTATACCAAACATGAATCTGGTGAGTGCTAGTTAAATCTGGCCTAAGTCATTAAATGAATGGGGAAGTATTTGAAGATAAAATCCAAGTATGTTTGCTTCTCATGTAATTTAAAGCATATTGTGTTGGAGTTCATACTCTCTGGACAGTTACATGGTTTAACTTCACCAACATTCTGTTTACTTACACTGTCGTGATCTTACTGAACAAATGTCATTATTGTAGTAAATCCTATTTCCTGTTTAGTGCTCCATAATATCTGTGGTTTTTAAGTCTTATCATCTACTAATTTCTCCATTTTTTCCACTGAATTGATCCTTATGGAAAAAAAATGCTTTTTCAAATGCTGGGAATTAAATGGTAACAACACTTTGTCCACTTTCCAATCAGAAATCTCCTAGGAAATGTCAGATAAACTCTTACTTTCTTGTTGAACTGATATGTTCTGGAAGAATACAACTTAGGTGAGAATTAAACTTCTATTAACCAAATAGAGGCACAGAATAGTACTAATATTTTATTGTTGTTTATTTATTGTTTAAATAATATTTTATTGTTATCTCATCTTCTTGTGATTTAGAAAACATATATATATATTTATGACCATGAAATTAATATAACATTCTGGTAGTGGGGATGTGAGAATGTTACTATATGGATGTATTTAACTGAACCAGACTCCTTCAGCAGAGATATTTCATAGGAATTTGAGCAAAGTGGCACAGATGGTTTGCATCTGTAAAGACAGCAGTCATGGATTGAATTCCTGTTATTTTTAGTTTGAGAAAATTCTTTCTAACAAATAGGACTCGATATATGTACTGCAACACAAGACATTTATTGGATGGTGAGGGGGCTATATAGAATAAGCCTGTAAAGAGGGAGAGACTCAAAAAGAAAAAGTACATGTGGAAGTGGTGAATATTGTAACAACTAGCAACATTGTGCAGTAAAACCATGTTGTAGTTTGTGGGATAAACCTTCAGTCTGTCATTTCAAGGAAACAGGCATATAATACCAGTTTCAAATTCAACAGAAATCATCTTGGGTAAGCTAAACAGCATTGCCAGCAATTTCCTAAAAGGCTACATACTGACAAGCTACACACTTCATGTAGCAAATTGTAAAAATTAAACTTTTTCAGAATTGCTGTGCAACCCATTGTTCCCCTGTAGTTTCTACTGCAAATATCTCATAGCCAGAATTATTGTTTAATTACCTGCATGTGGATTTAGGAATCTTTGAAATTTATTTTTTTATATTTTGTTGTGTTTATATTTTTATCACTGTGTATTTTTCTATCATTACTTATCAGTCTTTTTATTCTCTTTATTTTCATACAAGTTTGTAGGCCTTTGACATTGGAACTAACTCTTTTATCTGGGTGTGTAGTATCATTCTGTCCTGGTCAGCGACTGGGGCCCGTTCACTCAGACACTATAAATGATGATATAGGCAATAGTAACACAGAAATAATTTCATGCTTCTCATCCTACCTTCTTGCTGAGTCTGAACTTCCCATCTTCTCCATATCCCTTTTTTTATCAATTGTCTGAATGCAAAGCCATTGGAGGATGTACTATTGATTTGTATTCTTCAGTGCTCAGGTATGTCTCCAGCATTTGACACCAGACATTACTTGGAGGTTGAGAAGTGCCAAGTAAAATTAGGTATCTATCATGAAGTGCTGAATAGGTTCAAAATCTAGTGGAGACAGACAGTGGCATCCCTAGAATGTGACTTGGTTACCTTGCAAATCTGGGTTGAGCTTTAATGTTCTGGATGCTTAAGTTCTAAACAAAACTTGATTACTTCCTGTGACCTTCAGGAGAAAAGTTAGGTTTTTTCCCTTCCTGTTCTTTCCTTGCATCTATCTGACAAATACTAGGATTCTGAGAATCCTTAAGTATCCTGTACTTTGGTTAGATCTGTAAGCACAGCAATACTCATACTGTGACTTCAGCAAAGGGCTTCCTTACCAAGTGAGCGCTTGTGGCTGTCGTTTTCTGGGTGGCAGATGAGTCTGACATCCTCCTGATGGTTGCAGTCGTGCTTCCCCCACTCCCGCCGGGAGCACTGCAGGAGGTTTGTCTCCTTCCCAGAGCAGATCACATCATCCAGCCAGATGGGCCCAGAGCTTCCTTCTAAGTAGCCCTCTTTTTCCATACCTGCACTTTTTCCATACCTGCACAACACAGAGGTATGTTTTGGTCCATGGTGATCAGAGGACACATGATGCTTAAGCATGAGAAAAGAAAGTGATATTCCTGAGGAAATAAAGATTTCTCAAGTATTCTCAGTAAGCAGGTTCAGTTAGCATTAAATTCAACGAAAGCACCATATGCTGCCTCTTCAGTAATGTTTTTTTTAAGGAATTACTGTTACATTAGTACAAACTTAAGAATGTAATGCCTTTGATTAAGGCTGCTCTTCAACCAAGCATATGGCTGGCTCAATGACTCTGAGGCTTTAAGCATCTTCTTAGTATTCTGTGTACATTTAAATGTCACAGACTGAGACAAAATCCTTTTTTGAATGTCAGCTGTTACAGTTTGAAGGCAAGACAACAGTCACCTACTGAGAGTGTATCTTTGTAGCCAGAGATCAGTAGGAAAAGTAGGGAAGACTGAATGCATGAAACAAATGGGATTTTTCTAAAAAGCTTTTCAATACATAACTGTTCCAGGGCCAGGCTGTGGGAATTTCTGAGGCAGTGCAGAAGTACTTACACCTTGAAAATGTGTGTCATTAATGACTGTACAACAAGCAAAGATTGAGAAGAAGCAAACTTTATAAGGGAATATAGAAATCAAAATCAGTTCTTCTCTATAGCACATGCATTGATCTCAGCCAAAAAGAGAATTAGAAGGAACTCAGTGAATAAAGGCTGCTAAATCACGCTTGTTGAAGGTTTTTCTACCTAACCCAAAGCCTACATACTCTGTGAAACTGAGGAAAGCAGGCTTTAATGGATTTTAACTTGGTTGTTTCTTTGAAGCACTCAGCTAATATTAAAAAGCAGAATCTTAAAATAGGGTCCATGTAGGGTTCATGTAACTGTTTGTCATCATGCTCAAGTCACAGAGTCAGATATCCAATATCAAGTAATCTTACTTAAATCCCAGCTGCCAGCAAACCACCTGCGTGTTGAGCTCCGTCCAGCCATCGTCACAGACCGTGCCCCACTGGCCTGTGTGATAGACCTCCAGGCGGCCCTCGTGACTGCCCTTCCCGCCTGCGAGCCGCAGCGCACCATCTGTGCCCAGAACAAGGGAAAGCAGAAACAAGCATCACTGTTTCTTAGATCTCATGGCAGTTCTAAAGCAAAATCAGTAACGTTGCCTTACTGCATCCAGTTTGAGTTTGTGCCTCTGCAAACTTGAGAAGTTTTTTGCAGAGCTGTGAACTCTGCCTTTGTCCTGTTTTTTCCTGTGGTGATTGATGACTGGAGTACCTGTGAGAGGTGTGCAGGAAACACCGGCATCTTCTTTGTGGCCACAGTTGTGTTCTCGCCAGGGGCTTTTTGGGCACTGTTCTATCGAGAGTTCATTTCCCGTGCACCTTACTTCATCCAGCAGCACGGGGCCAGAGCCTTCTCCAAAGTAAGCCTGGCTCCATGCCTTGGCAACACCCCTGTAGAAATGCAAGGAGCACCCAGTCAGAAGGAAGCAAGCTGAAGATTTTCCTTTCCTCTGCCTTTGACTTTTAACTTTCCTAGGAGAGATTACAGATGAACAGCTTGGGTATGAGGATTTTAATTTTAATACTCATTTAATATCTATACATAATAAAAATAATCTAATATATATTTCTAAAGTGACTTTCCCCTGTTGTCCTCAAAGCACATTAATCAAATACCCAGATAAATGTGATTGTTCCCTATTTAGTCCTGTGAAAACCACAGCAAAGAGATCTTAAGTGACTTGACAAGTGTCATATCACCCATCAGCAATAGAAATAAGAACAGGAAGCAGACCAATGACTAGCCTTGTATAGGGTATATTCTCTGTCAGCAGAATGGGTTTTGAGCACAAAAAACCCATGTTGATTGAAAACATTCTGTTGTTTTAGAATTACAGATATTGTGCAGTGTTTAACCCTTTATCATCTATCAGGATTTTCCCTATTCTGTTTAAAATATCATGTCTTTCATATGTAAGTGTTTGCCATGGTTTGGTTTCTTTCCACTCAATATTTTCTCTGTTCCTATATTCACTCTAGTTTGAAATGGCAAGATTGCAAAGTCTAAAGTTTGCACTGTAATGATTTACCTATCTAAAGCATTAGTTTAAATTAACTAAAAAAGCATCTTGTTTTTCCAGTGTATCTGATAAAAATGCTGGCAGAAATGTATAGAAAATATTAAGGAAAAAACCCTTATTCATTAAGCAGCTGGCTGAAATCAAAGAGATAATGATGGACTGCTCTGAATTCTTTTACAATTTATTCCATGTTACCATATTCCAGTAAGAGTCTCTGGAGTTAGGCAGAGACAACACATCCTATAATTATAACCAGGGGAATTTGTGTCAAGCAAAAGTTATTTAGGAAACCAAATAATAAAAGACGTTGCCATTATTTTCCACCTATGAATGGTAGATTCAAATTCTGGAATTTTACAGGAGTGCTACAGAAAAGTAGAAGGGGTGTGGGAAGCTGCTTACTGAGAAGCTTTACTTTTACAGTTTCTGGCGTGTTTCCAGATGGATTAACAGTATGCAAATTTGGATTATTTTTAGTACTTCAGAACTGGTCTACTGCCTCTGTTGGTAAATTGATTTCACTTCATATTAATTAGCATGTTTGTTGTGACATCTTGCTTACTTGGGAAATGCTGTAAATCTCTAGACATATTTCAAAAAGACTTAGCAGGTTTAGCACCATCTTAATACAATTAATTTACTCAGAAAAACAAATCAAATTAGAAGCATCACAAAACTGCAGTTTGTGATGATGAAATATAAGTAATGAAAAGTTTTAGTGTCATCAGGAAGGAGGCAGGCTAAGAGCATTACACTTGTCATTAGTATACAGAAATGCAAAGCAGGGCTTAGGAACTCCCCACACCTATTAATAGCAGCCCAATTCCAAAGCAAGAAAAGCCTGCCAGAAGATAGACTTTCCAATAGGTATTCCCAATTGAAAATGTGCAGGAATAGAGAAATACAACATAAAGTAAGCTGGGGGGAAAAAAACCCAGATGTCAGAGAAGCATATTGGTTCCTATGTTGGCTCAGCAGGGCATCTACAATATTTTTAACTACTCCAAAGTTCTCATCCTTCTGAGCTAATTTGGGTGGCATGGGTAGCCCATGGCCTCAGCTACAAAACAAGTACGCTCTGGGAATCACCCATTAATGCCACAGAACTTTGCACCTTCAATACCACTTCTTTCACTTCACTGTAGTCCCAGCAGGCTTGAACAGGCAATTTCTGTTCCAGTCTCCTCTGCATTTACCTGCTTAGCTCTCATCCAGTCTGTCTCAGACATGATCCCCTTCTCCTGCATGGGATACAACCCAGCATCTTCTCTGCTTCTTGCTCCCAGTTCTTTCCCTCTTCAGCCCTACTGGCCTTCCATCCCAATTGTCCTCATCTCCTTCCTCTCTGGTCCAGCAGTTTTCCTCTTAGTCTCCCACCTCTGCAGCATTTTTCTGCAAATACCAATACTTATCCTCTGTGGGGTATCAAAATCCCCTCTGGCTGTTAAGAAAGTGAATCAAGAAAATCCTCTTCTGCTGCTGTAGCTGTATTTCGGACCATGCTTAGTTCAGACAGAATCACTGAGAAGCTTAACTGTCAAAACCTCAAACAGATCTCTAGCTCAGTATATGCAAACTGAAAATCTTCAGAGATGCATGGCTTAAACAAATCTAGAGAGATTTTCACAAGCATGCCAAAAAACATATCCTTCCTGACAAAGCAGAGTTCTTGTGACAGAGCCAGGAGGCTGTCAGACTCTGCAGTAAAATGAATTGTAAGGATTCAAACAGTCAAAAATTCTTTCTTCACCTACAGGTTTGGATTGAAACTTTACAGGAATTGTAGTGAGTTTTCACTACAAAGTTAACATTTATTCTTTATCTGTCTGGCCAAACAGACAAAATTGGCCCTCTCATATGACACTGAAAACTGGTTCCGGGGAATTGAAAATAATGTCACTGTACCTGAATCTTCTATAAATAAACTCAGTTACTGCTCCAAAGTATCAGTATGATTCTAAAGGAGCATTTTTTTGACAGTTACACTTCTCCTAGCTTCAGCTGAGGGGGTCTGATAACTCTTCTGCTTTGTTGCTGGAATAACAAACATGTAGAAAAACAAACCCAAGGCCGAGCTGCCGACAGACAACTTCAGCATCTGCATCATCCCACTGGTCATCACAGACTGTGCCCCACTGGCCACCATGGTAAACTTCCACTCTTCCTTCGTGGGCATTGCTCCCACCAGCCAGCCGGATCGGAGTGAAGACAGGGCCTGGCAGCAAACACAGGATATAGAACAGGTCATTCATGTCCAAAAATATCATTCTGATAGTAAAGAGGGAGGAAGACGTGGCTTAATGGTTCCTCCAACATCACTCAAGAACCGCATTTTCTTTTTTCTACTAGATGGAAAACCTGAAAGTAAAGTGAGTTCCTTTATGCTCCACTCTCACTAGCTGAAAAAGCTTACACATACAAGTAAGCATATTGATCTTGAATTACCTAAGTGTCACAGCATTCACAGACACTTAGTGCTGTAAGGCCAAATACTGAATCAGTCAGGAGAGCTACTTTTCTACAAGTAAGAGCAAAATTGGGTAAAATCTGAAGTAAGAGGTAAAAATTATGTGATGGACACAGAAATTAATCCTTTTTTTCATTCCATTAGAAAATGCAGTCAGAGCTGTGAAATCTCTTGACTATGGAGTCTCAGTTGAATTGTGCAAGTATTGTTCCCTGCTTGCTTCTGATCTTTTAAAATCAGTAGCTCTCTTCTGGTGTACCAAGAAACTGTCTTGAAAGCATCACTGCTAAATAAATCTATAATAATGGAAATAGTTTAAAGCCATATAAAACCCCATAATTGCTGTAATGTGAACCAGGTTATTTTAAAGTTCCACCATATCTAACATCCAAATTATTTAAATTTGAGTAATATTTGTGTAACTTTCCAGCCAATTAATGCTACTATTTAGTTCTTCGTTATTAAGAACAAACCCCAAAACAACAGTACTGAGGGCATTTCTCCAATTTCATATTAGTGTGTCACTAATATGGGGGAGGGGGGTATAAATATTTTAAAAGGCTATTTGCAATAGAACCTGAATAATGTGAAAGCATTTATAATTTTCAGTTTCTTTAGGCAAAACTCTCTTGTTTTCATTCTTTAATTTGTCTCCTAGCTTGAAAAGATTCTCCCTTCCCTCTACTCAAGAATTTTTCTAAGACCAAAATTTTCTTTTAAAAGCCACTTAAAAACATAAGTAGGAGAAGAAAGGCAGCACAGAACTGGCTGCAGCCACATGTTTTGGTTTCAGCTGAGAGATTGGCCTTGCCAAATCCCCAGCACTGTCTGCATAGCCCCACTCGAGGCAGCACTATCTTAAATCTGATGGCATGCCTGCCCATTTAGTTAGCATCTTGATTAAAATAATATCAAATATCTTAAAAACATTAATGATACTTGTTTTCCTAATAATGTAAGTTTGACATTAAAAAAAAGTGGGGAAACAGTCTTCATTTTACAGACAGAGATTCTTGCTACCTTACTCTTTCTCACAACCTACATCTGAAAGAAACAATTTGTTGTTGATTAGGAAAGGTAAAAAGTTGTTAAGCTAGGTGCTGCTTGAGGTATTTGGAGCAGTTAATAATGCAATTATTCAATCTGTATAATCTGTTCCAAGAAATCTTAACACTTTTTCTAATTTAATTATTGTAATTATTAAACTTCTACTTAAATAAAACAAGGACTTGAGGAAAACATATGTATTTTTTTTACCCAGGGAGGAGCTACATATGACAGCAGCTGCCATTTTTTGAGGACATGTCCCATCTTGCCAGGTGTCTTTTTCACATAACAGTATATTTTCTTCATCACCTCGACAACGCACTTCACTCCAGAAAACAGGAATAAGGCCTAATCCAGAAAAGGGTATGTGTTTTGCTGTACCTTTTTCCCTGTAAAAATATCAGGATAGGATATCAGAGTGGGAGGATGGGAAGTGGAAACATTTTCTCATATATAAATCTTGGAGTAGAAAAGAAAGGGTTTTCTTCAGTAGTGTAAATTCATCACATTTTCATACAGTTCACCATTGTCTTCTGCACAAAGAAAAGTAACAGATGTGACCCAGTTCTCACCATTTTGTTGTGGGATATTTTAGTACAATGACTGTGTTGCTGCAGAGCCAGCTACATTCCTGCTCTCCCATTTCTTAACTACAAAATCTACACAGACTCCACAGTCCATAGGTGAATCTACAGTACCAGCCCACTATAGTTACAGTTCCAGGAGGGGTAATGCCACCAGGTCTTTCTCCCTTATTCTGTCCTTTACTCCATGCAGACATACCATGCTCTGCCCATAAATGCCTTGTATTGTGGCTGTGATGATGGGGCAGTGCCACCACCTCACACTCCATCAGATCAGGCCCCCATCCATTTTTCTCAATTCAGCCATTCCCATCCACCCAGAACATTTTATAAACAGCTCTCTTTCCTTCTCATGCTGAATCTACAGTAACACTTAAAGAGCCATCTTCTCTTCCTTGCAAAGCACAGTGAAGTTAAAACAAAGCCCAAATATGGTGATATCAAAGGAACAGATAGATGGAGCTCCTGAAAAGCACCAGTAATGCCTCGTGAGTTCACCTGGTGGTACAGAGATCCGAATTTCTCTGAAACATACAAGACAGCTCCAAGTTTTAGCTACTGTTTGCTTGGGGCTTTTTTGGCCTGGGTTCAGCTTGGAGCCATTTCTGTTGGAAAGACAAAACCATTCACCCCTATTGCTGAACTACTTTTGCTAACAGCAGCCTCGTTCAGCTGAAATGTTCAGGGTATAGAGAGCAGATAGGACTCACATGAAAATGAGGGAAGGAGCCACTGCACGTAGACAGCTGAAGTCATAAGCAAAATCACAGCCTCCAGATGGCTGAACTTTTATCTCATCTAATCCTTATATTTTTATAAGTTGGCATGGTGTGTCCAGATTGGTATTGAACATTATAAACCAGCTTAGATTTAGTTCTGGCTAGCAGTCTTAAAAAGTGGATTAATCATTAGGAATGTCAAAGTGCAAGTCTGCTATAAAAGCCCCTAACTGCTTGTAGCAAGCAAAACCAGTGCTTTGGTATGTGAGTGAAAGAAATGTTAGAAAGGCAATAAAGGCAGACAAATTATGCTAAAGGGTGCTGTTGATTAACTGCATTCTGGCAGTAGTGGGAAGTAATGGTCAGCAAGGACAGTGCAGGGATTTTCAGCCTGTCCAGTATGGCTGTAGCTCTAAAGTGTTGCCATTTGCCAAAAACGTAGGATGAGTTCCAGGTGTCATTTGGCATACTACAATGGGTGATTACTAGGATAACCCCTTGCCCCTGAGAATTAGGAATTTTCCTGTGATTAGGAGCCCATGTAGAGTCTAATCCTGGCTCCATTTACATTGTTATAGATTCAATAACCTCACTGGAGCTGTTAATTTACACTTAGATGTGTGAGATCAGGATCAGACCACGTAATTCTGTCCATGTGGACATCTCCCAGATGTCCAGTAGAGCAGTTTGTTGAAGCTTGCTGCCCTGTTCACACATTTCACTTTGAAAGCAAAGCATTTGCCACAGTCTGCTCCTGTCCAGATCCTATCTTCAGCTTTCTGAGGAAATACTGATTTCCTTATTGAAGTGTAATGCAGCTGAAGCCAGCAAAGTATTCTGGGAAGAACAACTTCAGCATTCAAATACATTCAAACAGAAAAAAGCAATCATCAAACACAAAAAGCCCCCAGGATTTACAAAGCAGATTGTCCTTTACACTGAAACATCATGAAAATGAGTTGACTGATTTTTACTTGAACTGAAACTTACCCAAGTGCAAGCTGTCGACATACAACTGTCGCGTCATTATTGTCCCAATGGCTCCCACAGATTGTTCCCCAGATTCCATTCAAATAAACCTCCACTGTACCTTCAAACTCATTCTTGCCTCCCCGGAGTCTCACTGACCCTAGTTACCAAAAATTAAAAATAAAACAATTACACCTCCAAGATACTCTATTGCTTGGTTAAGGCATCCCACACAAAAGACTCTGAACTTCATTTTCCCTGAGTTCTTGTTTCATGGATACTGAGCTGTTTCCAAGAAACATTCTGGCACACCTAACACTCTCATACAGTGATGCACAAATTAAGAGAGCCCTTTTTGTACATGAGGGAAGCATTATTCTCCCCATACTGAAACTGCATCATATTTCTGATCCTTCTGATGCTATAACTTAAAGATCTCACAAAGTATTTATAGACATATAATTATTGAAATGTGATTTCCTCTACCCAAATGAGCAAAACATATATATGTGTGTGTGTGTATATATATATATATATATATATATATATATATATATATTTATACAGTGTGTGTATATGTATATATATATATATTTGTGTAAAATATGCTGTACTTTTATCTTTCACAAAATTCCATTGACCTCAAGGGAATCAGAAAATAACCACATGGACTGCATAGCTTTTGCTCTGACCCATGTAACATTATGCATGTCATAGATGACAGCAGTTTATTTTAGCCAAAGAATGTTCATACTTTTCTCAGACAGAAAAACACTGCATGTAGTTCTATTAATTCATGAGAGGTCTTTACCAAACTCTCAGACAAAGCAAGCTAAAAACCATAAGGAATTGTCTGAAAGAAGTGGGGAGGGAAAAATGCTTATTGAGAGCTACAGAGCACAGAAATCCAAGAAAAATAGCAGATTTTGCATTTTTGTATTACAGTAGTTTTACTTGAGATGTCTGATGCATCTACTGTTGAAGGTAGCCAAGTGCCCCTGGCAAAGGTGGGAAAAGCTGGTCATAGGGATAGCTACAGAGAAACAGAGAAAATCATGACAGTAATTCAACAAGAAACATTTCTGTTAAATTATCAAACACAGCCCAGATATATTCAGACAATTCATATTGTCTGAAATCCCAGTTAATCCATCTGCTTCTGTTCTGTGATCTACTTAGAAGCTACACCATCATCCAGTTTGCAGGAGTTTAGCAATGGGATGAAGACAGTCAGTGTTTGTGCCTGCATTTCATTGTGTCTGTGTTCATCTTCGTGTAAATAATAATAATAATAATAGGTAGATCCACTTTTTCTTCTCAGCCTCTGTCCTGGGTTTAGTTCAGTGTATTTTATAAAACCACAAAGCCAAACAACTGCCAAATAACTCAAGGAATTAATTAACCTCATGTTTGGCTTGGCGTGTTCCTTTTTGCCTCCAATTTACTTTCTCAGCAGTAACTTACTGTGCAGTAAATTACAAACAACATTTATTTGACTCATGTTACAGAGTGAGCTATCATTCCTGAGAGAGGATCATTACTGAGTCAAATATAACTATACTGTAGACATGTTGCACATCGTTTATCTGTCTTTAATTTTTTTTCTCTTTGTTTTTTTTTCTGTATGTCACAGACAGACAGAGTTTGGAATTCTGTTTATTTCTGCTCTTCACCAGACTTTTGTATAGACTATTATTTTCACTTGAAACATCAACTGCACTCAGAGCAAAGTGATTCCTGACATACCAGAAAGCGAGTTTGAAGATGTCATCTCCAAAAATAAGTTTATTTTAGTGCATGATTGCTTACAGTGCTGCATGACACCTACTGAAATCAATACAGTGCTTCCTGAGTACACATTACACAATGTTTCTATTCAAATATTTGAATAAGGGAGTACTTGAAGAATAAAATTTTCTTCTAAAGTCTCCATGGCAGAATTTGGCTCACTCCTCTTTCTGTATTTACAGATTTCCCAATGACAGCGGTGGAAGAACTTAGTCACGTACACACAGCAAAACACACAAGAGGATTGCTAAAGGTAATTTTGTAACCAATTTTAAATATTCTTGATTTTCACCTGATGAATTAATATAGAAAGAAATAAAAAGAAAGCCTATTTTTACATGTAGGTAATATTAAATCTGCCATTTAATAGAGCCAACCGAATATAATGTACATGTACTTTGAAGTACATATCAACCTCTGTCATATGACCAAGTCATAATTATGTAGCAAACATATCAAAGGTACTAATGAGAAAATTATTTCTCTGTTGTTTACTCAAAATGTTGTGGTGTTCAGACACCTGGTAGTTATATTACCAGATCAAGAGATACATTAGTTACAGTAGTGATTCCTCATAAAACAGAACCTCAACATCAAGACTTTCATTACAGTAGCTTGGTTTTTCTTTCCAGTATATAAAACTCTTTCTTCATGATGAAACACAGCTCTGTGTTTCCTGTGTCAGTTGATCCTAGGGAATTGCAGGATAACTGATCTGCCACAGGTGTGTGTTTATACTGTATTACCAACTATCTCTTCATGTGCTAATATTTTAATTGCAAGATACTCAGTGTTTGCAGTGTAAAATTGCCAGAAACACTTTTTCACTTCATAGGAAGCAAGAAACCTAATATTTAGCATGATTGAAAGGATACAGGTTAATTCTTATTTTCACTGGTTAAGTCTACTGCTGTTCCAATGTAACACCTCAAGCACCCAAACACGTGTCTCAGGGGCTTCCTCTGTGCTGCCCCTGGAGCACAACAACTCTGCAGAGTGTCTGCATTCCCTCTTACAAAACATGTCTGGCTTAAGTGTATGCACTGGAGGCTCTAGGTTTCTGGAGTCAGAGGTACAGTAGCATCTCAGATTTTTAAGCTATAATTTTTCAGCTGTTTTTGTTGCTGAACAAAACTATAAACCCATTGGGAGTAGAACTAATGCAGTAGTATCTACTCTTTCTGCTCTCCACCAGTTCAGTATGGTGTCAGACCTCTGCTTAAAGTGCTTATCAAACCTGCCCTGCCTCAACACAAAGCTCAACAACAGAGAGCAGCAGCACCAGGATCCTGCCCATGGCTCTGCCCTCCTCAGCACTAGTTAGGAGAGGGAGGATGAGGAGAGGTGATGTGACCCCACAGTAGTTAGAAACAAGGGCACAGGACACAAAGCAGGCCTATGAGACAGCTCTAGACATATACTGTGGTCTTAGGACATACTTAATTCAGCCCTTTATCAAAAAATACAATCTGCTGTCTTGACAGAAATGCCTTCATTTATAAAAATGAGTATACTCAGAAAGTATGTATGCATTTACTGTCATTTTGTTTTAGCTGAGGTTACTGAGGGTCAATTCCTGTTGTTTACATACAGTCTGGTAATTTTAGTTGTCCTGGTATCTGCCCAAGTCAGAGTCTTTCCTATCTGCTATCACTGTTGAAAGGAGATTAAGTTATATTTGCAAATGCAAGGAAGTAAGGGTATCCAGTGGGTGCTGCTGAGACTTGCTCCAGAACACCTGCCATATAGGCTGAAGATGAGACACTCAGGAAAACAGGGAGAGGAAAACCACCCAGCCAACTTTTAATTAACTCAGAAAAGCAGAAGAGCTTCAAAGGAATTGCACTGTTGTGCTTGGCCTCTTTTCCTATACATTCTCATGTGCAGAGTTGCTGGGTAACTTCAAACTCTTTTATTTTTTATGTTTCACTGGGAATGAGCATTGTTACTGTGTGGCTGAATTGCAAATAGGATGGGAATCATTTCCACTTCTGCTGTATGTGTTACAGCTGCAGCAGTAGTGTTTATGATGTTGGCTAAAGGCGTGCCATAGTTTCTTGGTATACACTGTCCAAAAGTTTGCAATTTGGCTGTAAATGTAGGCTGGGAAAATAGGAATCAGAAGTAAAAATTGCCTGTGCCTTTCACCCCGGTGCAGCGTGCTCTGAAATGGCAGATTTAAAGCAAAGCAAGAGAAGTAATTTCAATTTTGGAAATCTGTAAAAACAACAAATATTTTTACTTCTGCACTAATATTCAAGGTGTTCCAATGTGGAACAGTGCTTCCAAAGGGCCCTGCACTGACAATTCATCTCTGCTGTCTTGGAGTCAATTAGGTCAGTCCAAATTGACATCAAGTGCGAAGGTTTCCCACTGATACATGCTCTATATCCCATGGGATCACACAGTTACTTGTAGTATTTAGAATACATGGGGATGATCCATAATACATATAAAAGGGGTCTATCCCAGTTTCAGAATAAAACTAATTCACTGGTTTGTATGAGGTACTTGTAAAAAGCTGCATGTAGCACAGGTAAAACCTAACATTGGTTCAAATCAATGGAAACTCCCCTTTCAGGATCAGGCCTAACTAAAATAAAATAAATGAATCCTGTTAACTTCAGCAAAATTATGCATGGTGCTCACTGTGATCAATGAATGCTATTGTCTGTCACTTTCCTGAGCACTGCTCTTAGACTAAAATTACAGTTATTTTCTCCAGGCATTTTAACCTTGAAAAAGGGTGCCTCCAGCAGAACTACTTTTTAAGAACTATCTTGAGGATCAGTAGCAGTATTGCATACTCAAGGATTCTTATATTAGAACTTTCATAAATATTGTATACACTGAGTGTGTAATGTGCTGCGTTGGTTCCTCTGCAGCAGTGAGATCCATCATGTCAGCAATCAGTGGTTTAAAGCTCTGAGAATCTAAACTGAAACTAAGCAATGTAACAGGCTCTGAAGGACTGCACTTGTCATATGTGGGCAGAGCTGGAGAAAATGAGGGGTCTCACTCTGTGCAGTTCGGGTAAGAATGGTTCCAGAGGAGCTGCTTCTTAGAAGGAAAATATGGGCATTCATGTTTCACTTCTAATCATAAGCTATTGGAAAAAACCCAAGTCCCAGAAGTCATTCCATCAACTGCTTGGACTATAGGATAACAGGTAGGGAGAATAATCTAGTGTTTAGATTATGAGTCTGAGGCTTGATTCTTCTCTCACAAAAATTTAGTGAACCTTTATGTGATTGACATTAGTGGAATCACCTTTTGATAAAAGCAATTTTAATGGAAAGGTTCTAAAGTCAGGCCTTCCTGGAGATGTGTACTTTATTTCCAGTTCTGCCACTGACCTCTGACAAAGGCACCTACCTTGTTTTGTATTGGTCCCTCTTCGTAATAGAAAAGCAAATAATTAACCCACTTGATTCAGAGTGCTTTAAATTAGATGTGTAACAACATAGCATGAACAACATATGCACAAAACTGTAACTATGTGCCACACAAGCATTGTGTGACAGCAGCTGCTCCCAGGTACTGAGCTAGGCCTCGTTCTTGGAACCTGAGTAGACCACAGGTAAGTTGTTATTAGCAGCAACTAAAATACTAAATTCTGGTGGACTTATACGGGCTCTGTGCAGAGTATGCTCATATTCATTTATTGTCCTCTCTGGTATCCTTGGTTAATCGTGATAAGTTATATGTATTTCTATTTCATTTACTTGCTTTCAAGGCATGAATAAGTAATGTTACCCAGATATTTTTAGAAGGAAGGAAATGAAACAACAAAACCTATTAGTTTAAACAGTAAAACTGATTTTAGTCTAGTACTGTACGATATAATTGCAAAGGCACTTTAAAAAAATTTCATTGTCACTGTTTAAATATAAAACAATTTAACATATACATAAGCACAAAGTTTAGCCAATTAACTTTGCAGATATGTTATAATATTTAAGCTAGAAAAACCCAGAGATTTACAGGTAAGCCTTTGAATATGGTATTGTATTTAGTTATGGCAGGTGCCTAACACTGAGTATGGGCTTCCTTAGCCCAGGTACTAAAGCAAGAGGTGTAGTGAGTTTCTCTCTGAGCAGTCTGTCTCTCTCTAGCTATAACCACATCATGACATTGCCTCACTGGCATCTTTTTGCCTCTTGTAAGAAAGGAACATACTTCAGGGGAATGTTACAGGAATCTTTTATTTCTGGACAAGTGGCTTGATTTGTGTCCATGTTCCACCTTTAGCCATCTCACAAACTCTCTAATTCTTTCATCTTGCCCCATGGAGGCTTTTGGACAGACATTGGCCTGGGTGATGCCACTGGAGTTTACCACCAAGTCCAACAGGAACAGATGATCTGTCCATTACAAAGTATTGGCTATTGTTCAGTAGCTGTGTCTTCCCTCCTAGCAGGGGCCAACCTGAATTTCCTTTTTCTGGGGGAACAAAGCAGCATTCTGAAAAGACTGGAGAAACACAGCAAAACCCAAATCATGTAGTATTTTTAGTGGTTTTTGTTGCTTAAATCCCCTTCATGCTGAACTTACAGGGGATTCTGAAACTTACTGAGTGCAAGATTGGGCTCTTAGCAATAAACTGCTGTGTTCTTCACTATTGTATTTGACTAAGTCCTCATAAAGTATTTTGGGAACCAGACTGAAGTATTCTAAGAAAACTATTAACATGCTGGGCTAAATTAGAGAAGCAACTGTGGTACCCTCTCTGAAAGTGAGATCAGTTAAAGGGCATGAAGTCTTCTGGGGTTTTTTTCATCTGTGAAAAAAATAATCTGTTTTCTCCTCCATGCCAACAGCTGCCTGGTATTCTTCCCAGAGAAACATCTGTACTGCATAACATCATTCTGTCTTCTTGAAGGAGTACATGTGACTTGGAACACAGCTTTGGAAGCTGCATTTTTTTGATGTGTAAATGATCAATAGGGACCTTGATACCTCCATATCCTCTTCATGGGGTATTTTGTACCAATACGTATAATTGTTCAAACTACCTTTTTTCACACACCTTCTATGGGTAGTGTTGTAAGAGAAGGATAAGAATCCTTTTCAGTCATCTGAAGGTAAATTGATTTTTAAAAACCCTCACAACCCAAAGTCGGCTTTCACAACAAACAAAAAAGTAATATTAACGATCCATCTCCCTGCTGACTTTGTGCTATTACAAAAGATGTAAAAGGAAGGATAATGAAGCAAGGAAATTTCATTTTCATTTCAACAATTATGCTTGGTCATGTTTAGTACAGCTATAGATAGGACACAATTCTTATTTAGGTAGAAGATACTACCAGAGCAATGTGGGAGAAAATGTGAAGTCACTCAACACCAGACTGTACATCAATTTATTTAATGCCAACACTGATGAAATGTAAAGCTGATCAAGAGCTGGATGCAGAAATTGCTGTTCAGTCCTTACGCATTGAAAACTTCCACTGAAGTCAGTGGGAGTTCATCTCGGAGTGTGTGAGGGGAGCACAAGTCTCTTGGCTCAGCTCACAGATGTTGTTGAGCACCAGCACTAACTTGTGAACCCCATTATCCTAAGACTGGGGAGGGGGAGGCAAAGAAAGTCATACTGTGTAAACATCTCATCTTTGGAGCCAGGCATCCTTCTATTTCTCTTTCTGCCACTTCACTTCTGTAGACAAAGTGCTTTCCCAGTAAGTGAACCCGGTTACAAAACAGGAATGCCAGACAGCCTTGACAAGCTGAGCCTACTGAACGCTCATGGCGCAGCTTTGAAACGCTCTTCACCTACCCAGTATTAGAATAGCGGAGAAATAAACCCAGGCGGGACCTTCGTCTTTCCGCTGCATCCTCTGATGCACGAGTTTAACTCTCCTGTGCGAACAGCTTTCGCTGTCACTTTGGCACACGGTGTCCATCCCCTCGTTCCCCGTTCCCTCCAGCGGCAGGGAACCGGGAACGGGATGGGAGAACGCCGCCGCCCGGCCAAGGCTCTCTCAGCGTCTGTCTCCCCCCGCGTCCCTCAGCCCCTCGCACTCTCCCGCTCCGCTCCGCCGCCACCCCTGCCTCGGGCTCGCCCCCTCCCCGCTTACCTCGCTCGCAGTCAGCGCGGCCGCGCTCCGCCGCGCCCCGGCCGGCTCCGCGGGCGCAGCCGGGTCGCCCCTCGCCGCCGCCGGGTAGGGCGCAGGAGCTGCGGCGGCCCCGCGGCGCCCGGCCCGCCGCCCCCCGGCGAGGCAGAGCGGGCGCCGCCGGTGCCCAGGGGCGCTGGGCCGCAGGGAAGCCCCCGGCGGGGCAGCCGGCGGGGGGCTGTGGGGCGCGGGCTGCCGGGAGGCTGGCGGAGACCTGCCCCGGCCCGCGGGCTCCGGGGATCGCCCCTATCACCAGCGCCACCACGAAGCCGGCGAATGTCATGGTGCCAGTCCCGCCGGCTTGGGTCCATCTCCCCCTCTCATCGCGCCCGGGATGCGAGGAGGGAAGGCGGGGCCGCGGCGTCCCGCTAATCCCCCTCGCCGCACACCCCTGCCGCCCGCCCCCGGCTGCCCGGCCCGCGGGGGCAGGGCGAGCGGGGCGAGGGGAGGCGCAGCCCCGGCGCTGTCGGCTCCCTACCTGCCGCAGCCTGCCCAGCGCGCCGGGGAGCGGAGCAGAGCGCCCGCCCGGCCACGGGCACGGCCCCTCGGGCAGCCCCGGCGGGGTTTACAGGGGGGTGCTTCCCCCGAGCCCGGCCCCGGGGCTCCCTCCCGCTCCCCCGCCAGCCTCGGGGCTACCACCCCTGTACCATCCCTCACCCTCGCCGGCGTCCCTTCGAGTTCTGCTCTGCCCGCGGTCTCACCGCAGGCTCACCCCACCCCTCGCTTTGGCGCTCCCCTAGCAGCCACTTTCTTTGCCTTGTCCCGTGCCTGTCTCTCCCCGGACCTCCGACAGCCTCACAAAGAGCAGAAGGAGCCGGGACAGAGCCTGGCCTGGGACGCCCAGCTTCGGGGCGAGAGGCCCCCAGGGCCGTCTGGGGGCACAGGGGATGGAGAGATCTCCAGACGTGTTAGCGGGGAACAAAGGGGCTGGAAACAAATGCCGTGAAATGTCTTCGAGGGTTTAGCATTATCCCAGTCCCATGTGCTCTGAATAGTAATCTGCTTATTTCTGAGTGCTGCCGAGGTCTGCATGACCTGATCATCTCTGATTTCCTTGTCCCACCGGGCTGGCTGTCAGTCAGATGGCTTCTTTGTCTCACATCGTTTGCTTGTTAGTTTGGGTTAGTTACTATGTTTTACTTTTCTGCTGGTTTTAATCTATGCCGTTCCTTCTTGAGGTCCAATTCCGCCTCATGGAGCACGTACACTTTATTTGACAATTTGTAATGTGAGTCTGTTGATTCACCTCTCCATAAGGTCCCCTTTTCCTCTCTTAATTTTTTTGTCTGGAAAGTGCTAATCTGGTTCTTGCGTGAGCACATGAGTATTTCCACTATCTTTTGTTGAGACAAAAGTCTAAAAGAAAGAGAGTGATTTTGCTTTCCATGCAAAATGCCACATATATCCAGTGAACTGTGCCCTTCCTTTAGCAACCTCCAAACTGTTCAAAAGGTGCAAAATGCAACTTTATCAGTTTAAACTTTTGTTTATAAGAACAAAAGAGCTCCAATGCTAAGGAAAGCAGGTAACGTAGTGTTTGGGATTGCCTCTGTTCATCTTAGTTCTGCTTATCTGTGGTTAATTCTTTATGGAGCATTACAGTTTGTATTTTAATCACTCACAAAGCATACTCTGCTGGGGTTTCTACAGCAACATGAAAACTATGCTATCACAGTGTCTGTTGCACTTCTTTGTGGACAGAAATGCACAGATTGTTCTTTCTTGCTGAGATTTCTTCTGGGGATATGGATATGCATTATTTAAAAAACATCAGGACTGGCAAGAATTTAATTTGTTTTCAAAGTATTTGACTATATACAAGATATTAGCCTGAAAGCAACTCATTATGGCCATTTTTAAATTGTCTGAAATTCTGTTTCTGTCATGACAAGTTGCTTGCTTTTATCCTTTGGGAAGGACCAGTTAAAAGCATGCTCAGCCTAGCTGGTTAAGGTTTCCTTCATTGCCTAGTAAACACTTTTTGGCATCAAGTAACAATATTTCATTTTCCCTGACCTAAGCTCTTTTTCCAACCCTTCTGTAGTCTGGAAGAAAAAGGGCTCTCCTGATCAGCACAGGGGGAAGAGAACAAATGAGTATGATGAGTCTTGCAAAGTGCTTCAGGCAAAGCTCGGAGCTTGGCACTTAACTCGTGTATTCTGATTGCATTTGCCTCCCCAAGGTGTGTGGGCTGTGCAGTGAACCTTCTTTACCTATTTGGGTAGAGGTATTTGTGCCTGAGCTTGCAAAATGGTACTCAGCAGGAGGTGGGGGAAAAGAGGGCAGGCTACTCAGGGAAAAAGGTTTGGAAGTAACTACAATTCCAAAAAAAGCATCAAGAAGAAAAAAAGCAGCGTCATAATGATTCACTCCCAAGACAGGGTGCATGTTTAATGGAAGGATCCACATGTACAGATTGACTCTTGCAGATTTTAATTTTTATCATGATTGTTCTTTGTGATGTGACCTTATAAGCAGAAGGAGCCTTCATTTGTTTTAGAAACTATAAATGAGCTTTCCCTATGATATGAGGTCTGTTAATGCTACAGGAAATTAAGCTTTTGTTACAATTTACAAATTAGGGACGCACTCTGGCGTCCGTTCAAGACATAATAGTAAACTTGCTGTAAAGAGGAACTTACTCTTTTAAGGAATCCTGGAGCTGATGGAGGGTTTTTTGCAGGCTGTACACTTTGCACTTTGCTTGCAGCTTCTCTCTTGGCTTGAGCATTTCTGAGTGTCTCCCCCATATTGTTTCTCTGGTGTCTGAACAGTCTGAGCACATGCACAGTTTGTCCTGCGGCTCTGGCACTTACAGGTGCCATGCAGAGAATCACTCTGATCTGCTTGACTGCTTTTATCACACTCAGAGGAAGCTCATTATCTCTGTGACTACTGCCTCTGTCACATGTAGTCACAATCACTCAAAAGTTATTGGAAAGAGCAAAGACAAAGCAAGAGTTACATTTATAGACTGTGGTCTGGAGAAGCTTGATTCTTTTGGACTTAAAATGGACTCTCACACTTAAAATAACGGTAAAAAACTGCACTAAGCTTTAAGGGTGGACTTTACCTTCACATATTTAGAAACAAGAAACAGAGGATTATTACTCTGATATAGCTTTAGAAAGACTCCAGATATGAAATACTCTTAGTGCATTTAGCCACCTTAAAAAGTGTTCTCTCTACTGTACAAAACTGTTGAAAACTCATTCACAAATTGAACTGCTTTTGAAAAAGGAAATGCAAATGAATAAGGAATTGCAAATGAAAAGGAAATCAAAACTATGTTTTCTTAGTTAGGAAAATAAGCAAGTAGTACTTTGGAAACCTCAAAATCAATCTGGGCGTTACATATAGCTTGGATTCTGAAATTACAGCATCCAGCTTTTCAGGAAAAAAAAGGCAAAAAAATGCTGAAAAATCACAAATCTGTGGAAACTGGAAGTTAAACTCCTGCTGCAGCACTGGGGGATTTCAAGTCATTAATCTGTGTTTAACAAAGCCTGTATTTTTATAGGAAAGCAAAGGCTTGTTATGGTCTTTTGGGATTGGTAGGGAAAATAACCCATTAAGATGACATTACAGAGGGTGAACTGGATCCAGGTGAAGCCCATTCCCGATTTTGCAAAATGGTTCCAATACTTAGTCTTGGTATTTAGCTTGTTTTGACAGCAGTCCTGTAGACCAACACCAATGACCAAAGCTGGGGAATCTGTGCTGTGACTGGCAACTTCCATGACAGCACTTGGAAATCATCTGCCAGAATAGGTTTTAGTTTCTGTACAATTCCACAGGGGTGGCTGCTTTTTTCTCTACTGATTTTTGATAGCCCCAACACCAAACTGTTGATAAAACAAATAATAATAAATAATTCTTAGTTATGAATGAATCTGACCACTTCAACACCCCCTGCTCCCCTCATCTTTCTGTGCATAGATTCCTTAGGTTACCCAAGAAATGGGAATAATGGAAATACTCATATAATACAGAGCAGTGTGGGTTATTCATTATATGCAAGGCTTTAAAGGAAACTTACTCAAGAGCTTCCTTCATCCTAATATTTTTCTAAAAGCACTTGACAGTTCTTCTCTGTGGCTGGCTCTGATTTTGCATCGTGTGAGGATACAGGTTATTAGAGGACTAATTTTCAATGAGTGGTTCATGTGAATTGGTGAAAATGTCTGATGTGTGGGTTAACCGTGCAAAAATAGTAGTCCTGCATTACAAAATATTTAATACCCGGCATTTAAAATTCCGCTGGAGAATCAGTCTAATTCTGCTGCCATTTGAATCAATAGGAAAATTCACTGATTAGCCTTTTCCTGTGTTCAGTAAAGCTGCTTACCTTTATTTTTGAGTCATTCATGCAGTGTGCTGTCAGCAGAGATTTTAGAAAAGCTGAGCACTTCCAGCTGTTGATGGAATTCAGTTAAAATACTGGTGACAAGTAAAGGCCTGACTCAGTCCTGTCTCACTGCCACTGATAGCCCTATCCAAGGTATTCTCTCCTGCATTCCCTCCTGCCCACGTCAGCATCAAGCAGCAGCACAGATGGGACAGCTCAGACCAAGGGCTGACTTCAGGTTATGAGCTATGTGAAAAATTCCCCCGGGAAGCAAGTACAAAGCAGAGAAAATGTAGTCAAACAACCAGGCACAACAAAGAAATTATTTCCTTACTGTCTAGCTAATATTTTTGTACTCTTTTTTTCATATAATTAACTAGGCTGGGGCAAATAGATCAAGTGCTGGAATAAATGGAAAAACTTGTACACATGACCTGGTGGGCACTGGGTGAGATCAAACACCAGGCTGAAGTCAGGACTAGGAGAGGAAGCAAGGCTTCTCACAAAGGAGACTTGCATGAGCAAAATGAGCCATGGAACGGGCGCCGAAATGAGTCAACATTTTTAGGATGTAAGTCAGCGCTCTTATAAAATAATTTTATTCATTAGTGTCATTCTTTTTAACTACATGGGCAGCAGAAATTTGAAATGCTGCCAAGTCTGACTCAAAATTAATTTGGGTTTGTGCTTATGTGGAAGAGAATAGGCCTTTTGTCCATAATTCCATATAAGCTCCATAGGGTGACCCTGCATTGCACAGGATGTAGCTGAACAGCCGGTAATTGATGAGGTTTCCATTAACACATAACACAGTGGGCACAGTAATGAGATCACAGGAAAAGCTTTTTTAAAATGTTAAGTGTTTTCTTGTACAAGGAGCCGAGTTCATATTTTAAGGGAATAAGGAACCTGTTTTCCTGGAAAAAGGCAATAAGAAACTTGATTTCCTGGAGGAGTTCAATACATAGGTGTCTATGTGCTCAACACTGGGTTGCACAGACACAATGAATTAACTGCAGTTAAAAGAGAAAGGTTTAAAACTGGGGACCAGTTTCTGTTGCATGTGTAAAGCAGGTGACAGGAGTACCAGGTGGAACACTGGAGCACTGCAGACAGGATGTGTCTGTGGTGTTGCTACTGTTTCAGCAACACCCAGGAACGTGCAACTGGCATAGCATATGGGCCTGTTCATGCTCTCCCAGTGCTGTGGGGTTTGAGCCTGGTTTGCTATTGCTTCCCTGAGCAACCTCCAAGCACTCCTTATGCTCCTGTCACAGCAGGAGCGTTCAGCAGATCCCAAGTGTGCAGTGCCATGTGGCAGAGTGGGGAATGAGACTGGAGTGTGAGAGCAGGAGAGCCCCAGCCTGCTTGTGGAAGTACAGCAGAGGTGCTGCTTTAGCTCCTGATGCTCTCAATGGGAAGTAAAGGCAGCATCCCATATGTTGCAGTCTGTTAACTGGGTGAAAGGGGAGACTGTGTAGCCAATCTATAAATAAGTATATTTAAAGAGGCAAGAATATGCCAAGGAGGATATTTCTAAGAAATGGTATCGAAAATCACATTTGTTAACAAACAGGCTTAGTGGAGTTTTGCTAAGAAATGGAACTTCACTTCCAAACCTGACTACCCTGAGTCTGTGTGGGATCTGGTAAGTGAGTCAGTCCTTCAAGGGACACAAAATGTGGAAAACAAAATTGATAAATTCATCATAAAACATACATTTTGGACTCTTTTTCATATAGAATGTGGCCTTGCAAATGAGTCAACATTAGGTAACCCTGCCACAGAGCAGGATTAAGCCTTATTTATACAAAACATCCCCTGTCATTGAGGACAACTAGTTACAGAGCTGAGATATATGACCTTCTACAATTTCCTCTGACATTATTCATGTGTAGAAGGTTCCCTGAGGTAAGCAATGCTTTAGAAATGTACTTGTTTAAATAAGTTCTCTCACAAATAATCCAGGTAGTTCCCTCCAATGATTTATGTCTCGAATGGTAGCATTTGTCTTCTCTTTGCTTAGTGATAAATTTCTCAAAACATTTCTTAATAATACCTGTTTCAGAATTCTGCATTTCATTGTTGTGAAGTGTAAGTGCAGTGAAAATCCCAAACCACAGAAAATGAGGCAGGCAGGGTTGGTTTGTGTTTTTGTCTTTCACCTCACCCAAATCCCATCTCCCATTAGCAGCAGTGGAATGAGTCATTTCTGCTATTTGCTACACTACCTCCAACAGCAACACACACAGAGTCTGTAAAGACTTTTTTTCTGCAGAGTTTCAGAGGAATACAGGAATTTATTATTGCTGAGCTACATATGTGCAATGACCCTTGGTCAACATTAGACAAATTTAATCCTATCTATTTTATATAAATTTGTTTTCTGAGAAAGATGGAGGCTTCATTCTCTCTTCATTCTCTTCTCTCATAATAGTTTTGGATAAGGATATTATTCTTATTTTTTCAAAGGAACCCATATTCTCATACTTACTTAAGGCAAAGCCGAAAAAATAATTTATACTTACTTGACTCAGGGAGACTGGGATTTATTGGTTTGTAAGCATGAGGACTAATTTCAAATTGCCTTTTGTTTTACTTGAATTATTTGAGAAGTGTAACTGTTAAGGAGGGGAATATATTGATGAGTGTTTATAATCCATGGTCTCTTGGCTGTATAGGTTAATAATTTCATTGAAACCAGTGAATCTTCTCATGTTAGTGAGAAGATACTGTGCATTATGAATACATGCCTTAGTTTGCCCATATTGGTACCATTTAAAAAATACAGTAGTTCCTAGCTTCCTTTCACAAATATATGCAGAGCTGCATATATTCACATTGATTGCTATAAAGGGATGCACAAAGATATACTTGATATTTGTGCCTCCTTTCAACAATGTAGTTGAAATTTTACAATGCAGACACATATGCTTTAAAATAAATAAGGTGGGGATCCTGTATACAGTTTTGAGGAGTTTCTGTACCAGGTGGGATCAGAGTTATCTTTGCACTATTGAATTATGTCTCCTGTATTTAGAACAGCACTGGCATTTTGCAGACCAGTGACAGACATTGGCACTTAGATTGCCTTCATTCCCACAGAATGGGATGGGTGGCAGATGACAAGGGCGCAAAGCAGGAAAGTTCCACTGCTGGAACTACTGGCAAAACAAAGAGCTTTCTTATAATCATCATTGTTGGCTAAATCCTCCCTTATTCATCTTCACTTCTGACTTTATCTCCCCAGATCCCTCTTGTCCTATTATTGTGATTTCCCCATTGCTATTTCCTTATTAATCTAATGGGTCTGTGGAATTACACTGTTCCAACTTACTAGTTTCATACTTAGCCATCTTGGCTGACATAATGATATGCCAAGTAAAAGGAAAAATTAAAACTAAGCCCATTAGGTTATGAAGAACACTATTTTTTCTATAGGTACAGCTATACAAAACATAGATAGTGACTTCTGTTTTCATATTGATCTGCTTAGCACTCCATTTATTTCTTGAATAAGCACTGTATTACACTACACTCTACCTATTTTACTTTAAACCTTTAAACATGTTGTTTACACAATACCTCCTGATGGTAAATCATTAAATTCGACCAGACCAAATGTCCAGTTGTCTGAAGTAGAAGTACTGCTAACTTTATCAATTGTAAAATTTCAAACCTCTCCTTGCTTTATTATGATTATTACTCTGTTTTGGAACCAGGTCTCAGAATGTTGCCATTAGTTTCAGCAGAGCCTTCATTTAGCCCTTAGAAATCAAGTAGTAACTTGTGCTGCGAGCAGTAGGAGGTGGACTTGCAATTTGAATCAGAGGATCATAGAACACCACATTCGAAAGGACCTCAAGGATCATCTGACCCAAACTTTCTTGGCAAAAGCACAACCTAGACAGGATGGTTCAGCACTCTTAAAAGTGTCCAATGTTGGGAAATCCACACTTCCCTGGGGAAATTACTTCAGTGATCTGTAATCCATGTGTTCAATTTTTTTTTTTTTTCTGTATATGTGGGCTTTTCTTCCTGAATTTCTCTCTGAATTTCCTAGGATCCAGGAAAAGTAAAAAACTCCTTTCTCTAAGATTTCATTGGAAGCCATATTCTGGAGTAACAAGAAGATAAACAGTAAATTCAGGGCTATATTTAAAAATATTTAAAATATTTTGTACAAATAACATGCTGATGGAAAATACTCCATTTACTTAGCTGTGGAGATAGCCAGGAGACACTAAATAATACTGAAAACTAAAGCACTGAGTATGTCAGGTAATACATAAAGATGAGTTTTCTGGAATACAGAGGCACCAGACACAGGAGGGTTTCAGTGTACAAAGCTGCCATATCCTGTCACGTTCTGTACAGTATCATTCAGTCTCCTTTACTGCCAGTCAGCACCAACAAAGCAGCTCAGACAGAGCATGTGTACAAGTACACCAAATAAACATAAAATGATTGGGCTTGTTTTGCAAGCATGATGGGACACAGGGTATGGCTGTAAGATAAAACAAGCAGTATAATTTTAATGTATTGTGTGAAAAACATAGGAAAGCAGTAAAGTGATACATAATATTTTCTGATCTCGGTGCTTGTAGAGTTAAGTCTGTAAGTTGGTGAACAGTGAGATGTATAGAAATATGGCTGTCTGTTATTCAAAGCATTACCAATTCACACTTTAATGGTTTGCTTTGTAACAGTAAAGCCAGGAGACAGAGACATCATGTCATTAGATCTGTACTGCCCTTGAGTGGATCAAATTCAGCTCAGTGGTAGAACAAATAATAACACTGAATTGTATAATTACTAGAGATTTACTCCTGCCTCACTAAGGGGGCAGTCTCTAAGTGAAAAGGAGTCAATACAAGGCTAGATGCAATGCAACATAAAGCTGCACTCCACCCTCTCTTCATGGGCTGCATTTTAAGGCATATACACAGACATTTCTGTTGAAAAGCATTCTCTGAATATGGTGAGAAGCCTATTGCCTGGTCTCCAAATGAAGTGGGACTTGAGGGAAGAAATGTAAAAAGGCCAAGTCTTATCTTTTGCAATACAAATTAACACTCTGAATTTGTAGAGTAGAATAAACTAGATCAGACTGTTATGTGGTCCAACTGCCTGAGTACCTCAGGGGAGACCAAAAGTTAAATGTCCTGTTGTTAAGGACATTGTCCAAACACCTCTAAAACACTGACAGGTTGCCTGGGGCGTTGATCCCCTCTCCAGGGAGCCTGGTCAGTGTTTGACCACCCTCTCCTAAAGAAATGCTTCCTAATGTCAAGTCTGAATAGCTTTAAACAGGATATCTTGAATTAAGAATATAGACTATAATTTTGGTAGTTTGTGACATTTCTAGAACAAAACATGTTAATCAGAAGAATTTTTAAAAGCAGAAATTATTACTATTCCCAGCAGTTAAACAAATCCAGTGCAAGGTCTTAAAACCCTCTCTTGACCCTTCCACATTTTTCAGCTAAACAAAGTTCTGTTCAAAAAGCTTCTCTAATTCTGCTCCAATCCTGCTGGTTTTCTTTCAGCAATGTTGGATAGTGCTTGTGAGGAAGCCAGAAAAATGTTTAGTTCAGGCCTTACATAAGTTTCTTCCATGTAGGGGAATTAGAATTATTTTATCATTTTTGAAACATTTGTGTGAAAGTCACTTATTGTTGCTGACAAAGTAGAATGAAATATGGTGCCACTCAAAAGCAGAGGAGTTACAGAATCTCTTTGAAAATTCCTGTCAATGGTCACATCCAGGTATGATCAGTTGGTGCAGGGGCAGCTCCTCTAACATCAAGGCTCTGTGTCCATCACAAAGGACATGTCCGAGGCTGGATCAAGTGCCAGTGTAACTTGATCTAGATAAGTGTGAAATCGCAGCACATGCTGGGCAAATTATCCCCAGCCAGTGGCAGGGTGTTTATGGAGGCTGTGTTTTGGCTGGATGCTTGTGGGCTTACTAAGGACAGGCAGTGCTCGCCTGATAGACGCTCTGCTGCTACTTAGTTCCTTCCAATAGATTTTTTAAACTAAATTGGAGCTGCTACAGTGAGCTTGTACAGACTTACGGGTGTGGTGTTTTTGCACTAGGCTCATTAAGTGGGATATGCCTTCTGGTGGGGACCCAGCCTAAGGCAGGCAGGGGTACAAAATCAAGGGCAGCCGCAGTCACTGGGTGTTGGGATACTGTCACTTGTTCAAAATAGGCTCCAATATTGAGGTAACAATTTATAAAGACATTGCTAAAGAGGTACATCTAGGTACTTCATTGAAAGCATGGGGGAAAGGGACATTAAATAAGAGTGTGATGTTAGTCCATGCTAACATCTGTTTTTCTATTATAAAAGGTTCTTATATTTTTTGTTTTTCTAATCATCCTTTCTGAGTAGAGACAAACTTTCTCATTTCATCTATTTGATCCATTTGGTGCTTTTAGTTTATTAATTTTTTAGCATCTAATAGGGCACAATGTAGTTTGAATTTTGTGATGTGAAGAACAATTAAAATGAGGGAACAGTGCTAAATCAAGGTAGCTACTTGTGTCTAATTCTGTGTAACTTCTACAATAATTTCTACTGACACAAAATAAGTAGCAGTTTTTGCTAAATGGACTAGTCTAGACTTGAATATATGACAGTGTAACAAAATTCCCAAAGGGGTGAGAATTTGTCTCATTATTTTTTAGTGTTTTATAAATACTTTATAATGCTGTAAATGGTTAAGCAAAGTGACAGAGAATATCTGCTTATTGCACAGCCACCTGATGTTGGAAGTAGATACAAGTAGGCCGGAGGACAGAATTATTGCAACATAGAAGGAACTAAAAAAATTGAATGCATATCAGAAAAGATAAGTTAAAGATAAAGTACTCAGGGATATTCAGCTAAATAAAAATAGGATGTGTAAACAATTGGCTTCATAAACATGAAGGAAAACTCTGGATAATGGATCCAGAGTAGATGACAGTTCCACAAACTCCTTAGTCACCATTAGACCAGTGAGAATTCTGTCTGATACTGACCACAGCACGCACAGAAAAGCAGAAAGGCATGGAGCATTCTGCAAAAATACAACTTTATTGTTTTGAAAGTGTGCATGTATACAGCAGAACATCTTCATAGCCATTAATGTTTGTAAAGATAACCAGTTCTAAAAATGGAGTGCAGGCTCCCACAAACGTCATCAGATCACATCCAGGAGGAAGTGATCTTGTTACTGTGCAGAGGCTTCTACTGTATTCATTACAGCCAACAATATCAAAGCAGTGCACAGTAGCATGAGACAGCTACTGAGCATTTCTTTCCCCATAACATTTCTATGGATAGGACAGTATAACTAGTAATGTATTCCCTAAGGAAATTAAAAAAACAACTTTTGGTATTGCAGGGTTTTGGATCAAATAGATGAAATTTCAAAAGCTCCCTAGGATATTGTATCACTGAGAAATGTGATAGCTGCAAATGGTTTCTTTTTGTATTAGTCTGGACTTCTTTCATTTCCTTCTCTTCATGCATCTTTCTCAGTTTTCAGTGACCTGCATAATGTCATTGTCATGTACACAATACAAAAAAAAAGAGACTATTCACACATTCAAAAAAAGGAAAATAACATCTTGTACCAGTAAAGTGTGTCATTATCTGGCACTCAGAAACCAGCAGAGGAACAGCATGCTGTGTGTAGCAAGGACCTGAGTGTCACCTCTCAGCTCTTGCTGCCCACATCTCTTGCTGGGTCTGGCAATTATAGGAAGAATTGGTCTGTGTCAGGAGAGCAAACATCAGCATTAATTATAACTGTGGGATAATTTGTAATGTTTCTTTTTTCTTTTGTTAAGTTTCCTTTTGTGAGACAGTAGGGACTGGCATTTATTGCAGGCCTTGATTTCTTTCCATCTTTATTCTTCACTGCATTCTGAATAGTTCTCAGAAAGTCAGCATGAAATATGGATTAGATTCATTCCCAGACAGATAGTACAGAGGAGAAGGGAGACAGGAGGAAGCGGGAAAGACACCAAAAATCAGATAAAAAGAGCTTCAAAGATTCTCTTCCCTCATAGCGGAAGTTTCTAAAGGATCAGAAGATGAAGCAAAACATGAAGGTTAACCTACGAATAACCACGCTGGATACTGGAATTGGATATAAAGGATGTACTTTAGAAAAACCGACCAGGTGCTTAGGTGGTCACAGCTGTGACACGGCCTGAGCCGGGTGTCGCCTCAGGGGTGGTCCGTGCACTGCAGCGCCTGAGTGAACGTGAACCTGACAGCTACACCTGACCATCGCCGGCATCCCACGGGAACGGGCGGTGCGCTGGCACCGGGATTTCCCTGCGGGAATTGCTCGGCACGGAAGTGACGCGCGGCCGGGAAGTGACGGCGGCGGCGGCGGGAGCGCGGCATCGCGGGGCCGGTGCGGGCCATGAACAGCCGCCTGCAGGAGATCCGCGAGCGGCAGAAGCTCCGCCGCCAGCTCCTGGCGCAGCAGGTACGGCCCGGAGCAGCCGAGGCACCGGGGTGCTGCGGGGGCGGGGGCCCGGGGCGGGGGACCGGGCTGGACGCGGCGTGACTTTGTGTTTGCCGCTGTGCAGCTGGGGGCCGAGAACGCGGACAGCATCGGCGCCGTGCTCAACAGCAAGGATGAGCAGCGGGAGATCGCGGAAACCAGAGAGACCTGCAGGTCGGTATGGGAGGGCGGTGGCTGTCCAAAACTGGGGGCTCGATAGGAGAACAGGCCCGGCAAGTGCCATGGGATCGCACTCGGTAAAAGGAAATTAAGTAATGAGTCAAATCAGAGCCGCGACTAAGGCGAGTAGGGTCTGATTACTCCCTTCTAGGAGCAGATTGGAAATACAGGCTGACTTTTGTTTCTGGTGTGAAAAAAGCTACCGTGTAAGAAAACTGACGTCTGAATTTAGAATGGGCCGTCTGCTTGGGTCGCAGAGCCTTCATGCTTCTGCTAAGCACAGTTCAGGGCAGTTCAGTTTGAAAGTTCTCATGAAACTACAGATACGTCTAGGACAGAGCATTTACTGCTTATCATCTACTGCTTATCAAATCAAATCTACTGCTTATCTTTCCCTCCAAGCTGTGTCTTCCTCCTTGATTTTTTCCCCTGCTTTTGCAACATCTGTTAGGTTAGTTTTGGTCCTTTGCACTGCACCATATGTAACCCCAGTCCATCTTCTTGTAGTAAGTAAATTTCCCAATTTTTTTTCCCCTTCAATTTCATTTCCTTTGATGGTATCTCCGTTCCAGAGTGTTCGTAAGGCCTTCTTCTCTGTTTTGGCTTTCAACGGTGAAATGAAATTGAAGGGGAATTTTGCCAAGCTTTGGTCCATGTCCCTGCACTTGTTGGCATACAGGCCTTTTCATGGCATTTGACTTTGGCAAGGATTTTTTTTTTTTTTAAGTATCCATGCCATGTCCCTGATATCTTCCCCCCCCCCCCCCCAAGTTGTGTCTTCCTCCTTGATTTTTTCCCCTGCTTTTGCAACATCTGTCTGAACAGGCTTACTTTTGTAAACAAACTGCTTTGGGGTAAAACAAGCTGTACTTTTTAGAACAGAAAAATGAGAAATGGAAGGGAATGAGCTTAATTCTGTAGATATAGTGCATTGGTTAAAATAAACTTTACTTTTGAGAGCAGAAAAATGAGAAAGGCAAGGGAATTACTGTTTTCAAGAGTTCTATTCTTAATAAGTTGTGCTGAACTCAAATATACTGAGACAGGAATAGCTTTTCATGTATGATGTTTTGAAATAGTTTCACATTTGTAACATGCAGACAAGCATATTATCAAAGATTCCTGAACACTTTTCTGTGGAGACAGAAACTTAAGAGGATTTTTGGCTCTTCATAGGGCTGCTTATGATACTTCTGCACCAAATGCAAAACGTAAATATCCAGATGAGGGAGAAGCTGATGAGGAAGAGATTGAAGAATATAAGGTAAGAAAAAGAGGAAGAAGTTACTTTTCTTTGGTGTTGTGTCCCTGACGTAGAAAATTAGTGTGTATATTAAAATAAATGTGATGTGTATACATCCTTTAATATGTATGTTTCCCCAGTGGCATCTCCCTTGATGCCTTCCACTGCAGAAGTGTAAGAGAGAGGACACAGATGCTACATTGTTCACCTCAGGTGTGCATTGAACTGTGCACTCACCAAACCCCAATGTGTAGAGGCTTAATTAGTACTGCTCCTAGGAGGAGGTAGCCTAGGAGTCAGTGCCCACAGGGAACAGCACTGAGCTGTACCTGGCTGTGGGAAGAAGCAGTAAAATGTGTGTTTGTGTGCTTGGGGAAACACAGAAAGAATCTTGACTAGAATTTCATTGTGTCAAAAGAAAAGTGGCGCAGTTAGCAGCAGGCACGGGCCATGGGATGAGACAAGGGAGGCTGAGAGTGTCTCCTGGCCCATCTGTGCAGTGCCAAGGAATGCAGTTCTGGATGAGTTTTCTGGAAGCAACAAGGGATCCTAAATGAACTGGAAGTAAGAGGCTTGGTTCGGGATGTTCTTGTAAGTGTCCAAAATGCCCAGGAAGAGTAAGGTTACAAAAGACAAACCAAAATGCCTCCATGGTCATTGCAGTGTCAAACTCTCATGCCCTTCAGTTTTCAAATGCTCATCCCAAAGCTGTGTGACAGCTTTCTCCTCATGTGATGTTTTGGCCGAGATAAGAGATATAAAGAGCTTAAATAAAGGCATGATTATGATACAGCTGTCTTTATGATTTGGGTTGGGATCTGGTTGCAGTGTATGTCCTCCTCCCTTTTTTCCATATCCTAATAACCTTCTTTCTGTGGTTAAATTGAATCAATGTCAGTGTATTTATGAAATAGTTCAGTGTCTGCTATTCTCTTGGATGAAATAGTAATTTTTTTAATACAAAGCCTTCATGTTACATTTTGTACAGGTTTGTAAATCATGTTACATTTGTGTACAGGTTTGTAAATCTTCCTGTAATAGTGTCTACCTTTTATCTTACTAAACCAAAAGGTTAATGTATGACAGAATGGTTTTTGATGGTTGATTTTGAAAGTCTCTCTGTGAAGGGGCAGACGTTATTTTTAACATGATAAGTGTTAGTCTGTGTATCTAGTTTAGTAAAGAATTTGTCACCATGAGGTAGACAGCTGCTTGAAAAGCAGTGTTTTTATTCTTGCATTAGTGATCAGTTAATATCAATAATTTTACTTCTTCACCAAGTACATGGTAAAGAACTAAATTTTTATTACCTATAAAGTATATGTGGATAAGTTACTTGAGTTGGCAAAGTACATGAATCTTATCATTAAGATTTTCTTGATCATTGTGGAGAAGACTTACCCTGAGGTGAGCTGTAACCACTTGCAAGTGGTCAGGCTTTTTCTATATTGTTGAAATGGAAGAATATTTTAATAACATTAGCTCAGACAAAACTCAGTCGAGCAGATGAACAGGCTTAAGAAACTTGAAACCCCAGAGTAGAACATCTATTGTGGAGTCATCAGCTGTTTCCTGCAGGCATTGCTAATTCTCTATTGGCAAGGAGATAAGAACAGTAAAATTCCATCTGCATTTTCCTGAGCTCTCTGAGCCTGCTTAAATTTACTCGTCTAATATGAACTCATACAAAAATCCGCATCTTTAAGGTGTCAAGCCGTATTGTATTGTGTTTAATGCAACTTAGACAAAAGCAATAATAGACTTAACTAGAACTGTTGTGGACAAGTTTTGCAAGTTTGCCAGTTTTGTTTGGAAAATCAGAGGTATTTCTGATGTGAAGGGACTTGTGTCTATACCCCTGACTTGAACTGTTGGGTTCTATGTGATGGGATCAGGTGAGTCTTCTGAAATGATTTAAACTTTTTGTGCCCTGGCTTCCTTCACATTTGGTGGAAGTGAATGTACCCTCAAACCTGTGTGAGAGCAGTTTCTAAGATAAAAGGTGAAGTATTTTACTTTTCTCAGCCATGTAGGAACATCTGATGCAAAAAAAGAAAAAAAAAGCAATGTGTTTTAATTTTGGTGGGTTTTTTAATTTCTGTGTGTCTGGTTTTGGCTTTTTTGTAGCATAAGTGTGAATTTGTAGTGGTGATTCTTCATAAGGCTCGGGCTGATGTGAGAACAAAGTGCAGCACTGACTCCAGTCTGGCAGCTTGACTCCAGTCCTGGAGCCTGGCTCTGCCTTGCCAGCCTTGGGAGGTGGGTGATAGGGATGAGATGCACTATTGGAAAAAGGAATCATGGCTATTTTCAAGTCAGAAAGTTCAGTTGTGGTTTTGGAGAGCTCCTAAAATACTCCTTTCTTGTGGAATTGTAACAGTTGTCCCAGGGTTAGCTGAGCTCCCTGGTGTGTATTTGGAAGTGAGAAACAATGGGATTAGAGTCTGCTGCCACTGTGAGACCCCTCTGGGAGCTGTGAGTGCTGCTCCACCTGCTGCCTTCCCCAGGTGATTTGGCTCCATTGTTTGAACGTGTCTGAGTGTCTGGTGTGTGGAGTACAAAACCACTTGTGGTTCTATTTTGCTGTCAGCCAACCTAATTTGAGACTGCCCCGTTCTACTTGGTTGGTGCAAGCAGAGGCCTGCAGGCTTGGGGTGCTTCCATGCCATTGGTGTGGAGGCTAAAGAAAGCTTAGTTGGTTGAATCATGGATTCCATGTATCTCCAGTCATTTGAAACAAGCTATGTTTGAATACTGTGCGGCGTTCCTGTTTGCCTAACTCAGCAGTTCTATAGCAAATGCTTTGGAAAACACAGAGAATTAATGTACAAGAACCTAGTACCTTGTGTTACTGCTGGTGTCATTCTGTCTCTGCTGCTGTGTCTGTGTCCTTTCCCTCTGAAAGTTGGTGGTGTGGGCTTTTGTTTGTGGCCACAAGACTCTTTTTAAACTGCTTACAAAGGCATAAAAGAGAACTGGGATCACTCGGGTATCTAACTGGTACTTATCATCAAAAGGACAAGATTTAGAGAAAGATGAAAGAGGGAAACAGGTGTAACTTATGATGGCATAAGCAGTTTTTAGTAAAATTCAAGCTTTCAGCTCTTTTTTTTGACCTGAATAACACTTGCTGCTGCTTGTCTGTACATTTCTTTTCCTTGCAAACACTCTTGCTGTTTCTGATTGTAATCTTTTGTTTGATCTGGTTAGACAAGCAAAAAGACAGTCTCTCTCTAAGTTCATCACCTGAATGGGGAAGGGGAAGCTGTGACCTGTTTATCCCATCAGGCATTTCAGAAGTCGGTCCAAAGCTCCACCTTGGAAATAACAGAAGTTTACTTGAAGATTTTAACATTTAGAGGGATCAAAATTGGGAGGGACAGGTCTTAATTTTTTATTCTGCATTCAGACAGCTTATGTAGCATAGAGTAAATACAGCTGTAATAATATGGCAGATGTTATCAATTGAGTAGTTGTTCAGTCGTACTTCTGTGTTCTCTAAATCTGTATACTGGGTTGATCCAGGATCAGTGGGAAGGCAGTGATGTCAATTGAGTCTCTCTTGAGTTTCTGTTCTCAGTTCTGTGTTGAATGTTCAGAGCATGTCAGTGTAACAGGTCTCTGAGTCCCAGAAACTGTTGAATGAACAGTCAGTGGCTCTCTAGATAGTTTTAATGTAAATTCTGGGGCTATAGAAGAGAAAGTTATATTTAAGGACAGTCCAGATGCAATACTGACTTGTACCATGAGCTTTTTCTTCAAAGTGTGGACTTTGCTAAGGCTGGGAAATAAGAGATGACTGTCTGGATATAAATGCTCAGAAGTTCTGCTGCAGAATAATATTGACAAAATATATACTTTCAGTCCAAAGAATAAAAGTTTTGTGGGACAAAAATGTAAAGCACTGTCAGGGGCTGCAAGTGAAGGGGTTTTTACTTTTTTCTTCTTTCAGAGGCCTTTCCCAGTAACACTCTCCTTGTTAGTGAGAGAGGTGCAGACCTTTTGGGGAATAGGTAGTTTTTTTTTCCCCACTTGAGCAGTGGAGCTGAATCTGCTGTTTGTATATTCCACTTCTCCTTATGATCTGCTTCTTAAGCAAAGGACAGAAACAGCTTGATCTTGTGTGCACAGTTGTAATACCTGCTTTATTTCCAAGGATGAAGTAGAGCTGCAGCAAGATGAAGAAAACCTGCCATATGAAGAAGAGATTTACAAAGATTCCAGTACCTTTCTTAAGGTGAGCTGATTTTGCAATTGGAAGTGTAGTCAAAGCTGGCCTAGTTGTCTTAAACTGTTTCTGCAACTAATGGGATCTGAAATAAAGTTTTAAAGGCTAAAGTAGTGTCTTGGAGCTCACAGGTTGTGCACACGTTTTCCATACCATGATCACAACTCTGCTGAGGTGCTGTGTGTTAGTGCACATGGCCCAAAGAGAAACAAGTGGTTCTAAGAGAGCACCCAGCTGTATCTTTTTGATGTTGCTGTTGGAAAAGAGGGAGAGACCTGTGGCTCTGTGTTTGGTTAGTTTGAGGGTTTTGGATTGAAATTTGTTTTGCGTCTATTGCTTAGCTGCTGTCACAGAAGTTGCGTGTGACAATTCTGACTGTAACTGGTGTTTGCATTATTCTGAGGCACCTCACAATGGGCTGCAGGAATGGTGGGCCTGGGTTGGAGCTAAAAGGATGGCTTGACCAGTGGAAATTATAAGGGCATGTTGAAAAGATAATCTGCTCCTTTCTCATTTATCAGACTAACATGTACAATGTGTCTGTGTATGTCCACTTATCTTCTGTTGCTCTCACTGAACTTCTTCCTATTCTCCAGGGCACTCAGAGCTTGAATCCACACAACGATTACTGCCAGCACTTTGTGGATACAGGACACAGACCCCAGAACTTCATCAGAGACGTTGGTATGTCACAGCCAGGAACTGTTTGAAGATTACTAATTTGATTCAGTAGCACTTCTTTTTCCTCCCCTTTTGTAATTCCTTACAGTTTCTGAGAAGTGTAGATACACAAACTCTTCCTAGTTTTTTGTCTCAGTGTGCATACTATCAGTATAGGCATCTACATGAATGGTTTTATTTTCAGTTACTTAGGAGGTCATTATTGTCAAGGCTGTTCTTACCCTTAGTTTTACTTGAAAGTATTTCACCAGGAAGATTTTTTTTTTCCAACCTAAGCTATTTTGATTCCAGAAAGTAGATGAGTTTAATGAGGAGATCTTGAAACCTCTGGAAGTTTACAGTTCAGCTGTGTACTGGGCTGTATTGCCTCTTAAGCATGTAAAGTATGGGAAATAATGACATTTAAGTCAGGAAGCAATATGGATAATGTTTCTCAGCTAAGTTAGGTAACTGCTGACAGCTTGTTAGAATGCCCAGGTGTAGAGGACGTTGCTTTTCAGGTTTACATGTATCCAGACATAACTTACTACTGAAATGATGCTGCACTGGGCCTGAACTTAAACTTGCTAAAACTAAGGCACAGTTTGGTCCTGTTTCCCAGAATAGGTGCCTGGCATTTGGTTTTTAAAAGGAGCAAAACATCTCCCTCTGCAGTTTTATGCAACAGTTCTCTATATTTTATCAAGTGTAAGATTGCCAAGGCAAGGGGGGTTGTGTTTTTAAATGGCAGCCCAAAGAGGTTTGATTTGCCTCCAGAGGCTTTTTAGTTTATTCTTCTCTATTTTGTGAATGGTTCTGTGAAACACATCTGGGCTGTTTTGACTCAATTGGATCTTTATGCCAAAAGCCCTTGGCCTTCACAGTTATGTACTTGAGGTAGTTCTGCACTCTTCTTGGAAATGGAGAAACAGCAGCCCCTACTGTGTGCCACGACTGCTGTGTAACGGATGGGGAAGGGACAGGACAAACAGGTGGTGTTGGTGTGGAGATGAACAGGGAAGGGACAGGACAAACAGGTGGTGTTGGTGTGGAGATGAACAGGGAAGGGGCAGGACAAACAGGTGGTGTTGGTGTGGAGATGAACAGGGAAGGGACAGGACAAACAGGTGGTGTTGGTGTGGAGATGAGAACAGGGAAGGGACAGGACAAACAGGCAGCGATGGTGTGGAGATGAGAACAGGGAAGGGGCAGGACAAACAGGTGGTGTTGGTGTGGAGATGAGAACAGGGAAGGGACAGGACAAACAGGCAGCGATGGTGTGGAGATGAGAACAGGGAAGGGACAGGACAAACAGGCGGCGATGGTGTGGAGATGAACAGGGAAGGGACAGGACAAACAGGTGGTGATGGTGTGGAGATGAACGGGGAAGGGGCAGGACAAACAGGCGGCGATGGTGTGGAGATGAACGGGGAAGGGACAGGACAAACAGGCAGCGATGGTGTGGAGATGAACAGGGAAGGGACAGGACAAACAGGCGGCGATGGGTGTGGAGATGAACACCTCAGCAGCAGGGCCAGAGCCTTCAACAGGGCTGAGCTGTGTCAAGCTGTACATTGGTGAGCACACGTTTTCCACACCATGATCACAACTCTGCTGAGGTGCTGTGTGTTAGTGCACATGGCCCAAAGAGAAACAGGTGGTTCTAAGAGAACACCCAGCTGTATCTTTTTGATGTTGCTGTTGGAAAAGAGGGAGAGACCTGTGGGTCTGTGTTTGGTTAGTTTGAGGGTTTTGGATTGAAATTTGTTTTGCGTCTATTGCTTAGCTGCTGTTGCCCAGGGGTATGGACTCAAAATGGCTGGAAGCAGCACAGTATTGGAAACTGGGAGAACACAGCAGTAGCTTTAAGCTGTTACATATGCAAAAAAAGGGATGAAAATAACTTTTGGGTGTTTCATGCACAAGTGGCAAGAGATAATAAAGTTTAGGTACTGAGAACTTCACTTTTATCATTGCATTCCTAGGATTGGGACTTAAGAAGTTTGAATTAAAATAAGGAAAGAGATGAAGGGTTCGTGGGTTTGGGTGAAGTTCCCCCCCCCCTCCCCGGTTTATTAGTACCATTCCAAGTTGTACTTTTAAATGAACATGAAGCCTTTTACTTAAGTTGAAGTGATACTGCTTGGGAAGCAGGAATGACACCTTGTTGGTCTATGCTGAACCTGCTGCTGGCAGTACCAAACCCATTGTCTCTAAGCAAGACTGAAATATACTTCAAAGAGTATTTTCCCTTTCACAACGTTTTCTGCAAAAGATCTAATGAGGGCTCTCTCCTTTGCATTCTGTGCACATGAAAGGTTGGAAAATTGACATCATAAAGCTAAATGTAGGAGTATGTGTTCAGATCTTCATGACTGCCAGCACAGCACCAAATCTCAGTTTGAAGGTTGCCTCAGGGAACCCCAGGTGCCACTTTGGAAACAGTCCAAAGATTACACAGTCAAAGATTACAAAGACTCTGCTGTGAATTAATATTAATTAGATCTTAATAGAAATTTAGAGATGGGGAAAACCAAAATAGTTTCTTTCATCATCCTGGCACTTTCAGTTTAAATGCAAGGTTGTTTCCTTCTGGTAACGGGAGTTGTGAATTCCCGATCAGCTGTAGTGTTCTAGAGAAGATCAGAGCATAGACCCTGCATCAGTAACAGCCCTGATTGGCTGGGTGAGGGCCGGAGGCTTTTGTCGAGTACTGAATGAAAACTGCTTTAAAGGGTTTTTCTTTGTTCTAACAAAAATTAAAATGAGGCTAAGTATTAACATTTGGACATATTTAGAATACTGGACAATGCTTAATTGATAGAGATTTACTCTGTTAAGTAGTTGTTAACTTCATGTTTTCTTCTTCTTAGGCTTAGCAGATAGGTTTGAAGAATATCCAAAACTTAGAGAGCTCATCAGATTGAAGGATGAGCTGATATCTAAATCTAACACTCCTCCCATGTAAGTGTTCTTGTGGAAAATGCCTTTCTTCTCCAGACCTGTTTGAAGTTAGCTGTCTGCTTTGCAAATCTCTATCTTCAGCACCTGCTTAGAATTTACATTTTCTCTTTCTGTTTGTGTATACAAATGAATCAATTGAAGCATAGAAGAGAATAAGACCACTCTGGTGTTGTTAGTTTAATCTAGATATTTAATACCGTGTATAAACCAGATTTTTTTTCCAGTGTGTGATTATTTATAGTCTCTAAAGCTTTGATTTTTTTAAGGCCAAATTGTCAACTAATTTGGCTGAAGGCTCTAATTTGGGAACTAAGAGAATATCATGTGGTGGTGAATCTCACGTTTTTATGTGGTTTATGATAACAAGAGCCTTAAAAAATTTGCCTCTTAATATAACCTTAGCTTTTCTTGTAGCAGCTGGTTTTGTATAGTGTTCAGTTATTATCTCAGTGTCCATCAATCACCTGTTATTTCGGAGTTGAAGACAAAAATGTTTAGGCTGACTGAAAGTCATTTGTCCTTGTTTTTGCTGAATGTCAGACACAGCCCCAGTGTGCAGCGTGTTACTCCAGGGATTCAGACCTCTCTGAACTTAACAACTTAACCTTATGCTTGTCACATGCAGTAGTCTTGATCTGTACCACAAAAATCCACCTTATTTAATGATAGTCACATAAAACCCTATGAAATGATTGTCTGAACAACTGAGTGCAAACTGCAAACTCAGCCTGCTCTTTTAAGCTAGGCATGTGTTTTGGTCATAAAGTACAAAAGTAGGAAAACCAGTAATCAAATGCTGCCTTCTGACAACACCAAGTACATATGGAATCTTTTCCACACACTGGGAAGGGGAAGGTGGTGGTCTATTGATCAGCTTTACTAAAGTTAAAGGAATTTAGGGGAGGGCAGTGTAATTTTTTGATAGTGATAGAGCAGTGAGTGGTGTGCAGGTGTGAAGGAGAGTCATAAGAGTGTGCGTGAGCATTTGTTTAATGGAGTCAATGGCTGGGGGCGGGGGGTACAGGAATGGAGAAATACATGTATACTACACAAAAAAAGTGACAATGTTTCCAGTATTTAGAGTCTTTGGAATAATTCTAAAAATATGCCACTTTCCCAGTTAGCCAGGCACTGAGTGTTTGCTTCTGAAATGTTTATGTTTCTTCCTATTATAGTCCACAGGTGTACAGGAAGTGCAGTGAGTCTGCACTAGGTATTGTTGTACAGTCTGCGTGGGCATCTGTTTCCTGCTTGCTAAGTTAGAAGCCTAAAAACTGTTTATTAAGACTACTTAAAAACCACAATGCAATAGCATCCAGCCTTGATTAAGTGAGGATGTGTAATGGATCTCCTCTGGATTTAGAGCATTTGAGATGTACAACCCACCCAGGAGACCCTGCTCTTAACTGGCTGCACAGAAGTGCTGTGTGGAGTGGAGTTCACTCTTGCACCTTGTCTGACGCAGTCTGGCATCATCTGTCTAAACAGGTATTTGCAAGCAGACTTGGAAGCCTTTGATATTAGAGAACTGAAGTCCAAATTTGATGTGATTCTCCTGGAGCCACCATTGGAAGAATATTACCGAGAGACTGGCATCACTGCCAATGAAAAATGCTGGACCTGGGATGACGTAAGTACCTGTTTTGCTGTGAAGAACATTTCATACATTTGTTTAAGCAAATGGTTTCAGGGTTTAATGTAGTGAATACAACTTTTTGTTCCCTCTGAGCCTGGCTGAAAACTTGAGCCTAGTAATAGTCGGTTTTCTCTCTGCCCTTACCTTCACTGAGCTTTCTCTTTGATTTTTGGCTGTTGCAATACTGAATGTCCATTGAAAAGATTCCAGTGTTTCTTGAAATTCTTGAGATTATTAAGGCATGTTTTTTAATATGCTGGTCTTCTAGTAAAAAGTGCAGGTTAGTTTGCTTTATTGACATTCCTCCATTCTCCAAGTATTGATTGGGTAGGAAATTTTGATGGTCAAACCAGTAATAATCCCTAGAAACTTAACAAAATAGGTAAACCTCACTTGTGGAAGTCTTTCTCATGTATTTATTCAAAAATTATGCCTGCCAGTGCTGCCCAGGGAAAAAACAGAATTCCTAACAGAAAAACTAGAGTGTGGGAGGCAGGACTCATCTTCCTAGTGTGGAGTTACATCCTCCTAGACTGGCTCCTACTGCATTATTCTTCCTCGGAATGGCATTGAATGAAGCTTGATTTGATGTGTTAGCAAGTTAGAGATGAATCCTTTCAGCTTGTGATGACTAGCAGATGCTTTGCATCCGAAGTTATTTCATCTTGAATGTTACTCATTTGCCATTGTTGAACCACTGTTCTCATAAATTCTGGCTGCTTTTCCTGAAAGTGAAAATGGAGAGAATGTCTTTCCTATTTAGTGATAGGAATTAAGCTGAGATTTTTAGAATGTCTTCATGACCTTCATGTGAGTACTTACAGAGAGGAAAAGAAACAGAGTACTGTTGCTTCTGTATTAAATATTTTTGCTGCCAGTCTAATGATAAAACAAAGCAGAGATTTGAGGAGGAGGAGACCATGTGGATTGTGTTGACCTTTTAAGTCTAGAATTTCTGAAAATAGGTAGAATTTCTGTTTGTGATGGTTTCATCCCAGCCAGCAGCCCAGCCCTGGACAGCCACTTACTCACTCCCCCACCAATGGGATCAGGTAGAGAATTGGAAGGGCAAAAGCTGGAAAACTCAAATTTTGAGACGAAGACAGTTTAATGGGAAAACAAAAGCCAAACACACAAGCAAAGCAAAACAAGGAATTAGTTCCCTGCTTCCCTTGGGCGGCCCCCAGCTGTGCTTCCTGATGGTTTCTGTGACAATGCCTCAAGACTTAGTATTCTTCCTGATGCAACTGGTGATTTGTATTTAATTCAGAAATGCTTTTATTGCACTTACTGTTACTAGATCATGAAATTGGAAATTGAAGAAATTGCAGCCCCAAGGTCATTTGTGTTTCTGTGGTGCGGCTCGGGCGAGGGTCTGGATCTCGGCCGAGTGGTAAGATGTTGTTTTAATTCAATTTATCAGGGACAGGCTTACGAGTTTATTTTTATCTTTGACTTTTCCCTGTATAGAATTCTCAGCCCTAACTACTGAGGGATGTTTTGTTATTGTGTTAGAGGATATGTGATTTTAAATGGCATTAACTGTTTAGGTACTGTAAATGTCCAGCTGAGTCACTGACTATGTGAGGAAGCATAATTCCTTGGGATTGTGGTTTGGATGTATATGTGGTGACAGAGGAGCAGGTTGCCAAGTTACAATTTTTGAACAGAAGTCTCAGTTTTCTGACAGAAAACTGCAATGCTGTTCATGCTAGAAGAAAGGCCCTACTGTTTCAGAAATTGAGATACAATTGTCATCTTTCTGCATGCCAGGGAAATGCTGCTCGTGTTGGGGATGCTGCACTAAGAATTCCCAATTGGCTCCTGCAGTGCTTAGTTCAAGCAGTATTTTCAAGCAAGCCAATTCCCAACTGGCTCCTGCAGTATTTAGTTCAAGCAGTGCTTTCCATGGAAACAATTCACAGACAACTGTTTAAGGGCAGCTGTGATTACTGATCTCTTTGCTTTGGCTGGTTTCAGTCTGAAGTTGGGTTTGGTCATAGACAGGTTTGTAGTAGCTGGACAGTCCTTGACACTCACTCCTAAGTGAATGTTCAGTTCAGGTCACTTGATGTTTTTATGTAGTGTGAACTGGTTTATTTGTTTCTAACATTTAGTGTCTGCGTAAATGGGGTTACAGAAGATGTGAGGACATTTGCTGGATTAAAACAAATAAGAACAACCCTGGCAAGACCAAGACTCTAGACCCCAAGGCTGTCTTCCAAAGAACCAAGGTAAAGGATTGGCTCCATTCCTCCTCTGTTTCCATTCTGTCTCTCTGTGCTGATGACACAGCCAGTGTTGGTGACAGGCTTGTGAGAGAGAAAGCCAACATGACGACTTCCAAGTTCTGTTCTGCAAAGTACATTTTATGGAACTAAACTTAGCAATAGAATTTGACTAAAGTCAATGTCAAAAGAAGTCTTTTAAATCTGTAGATTTTAACAGAACCTATTAATAAAAAATAACTATATCAGCTATTGGTTCTAAATGCACATTAGGTGTGCACCCAGAGTTTGGACCAGAGAGAAGCCTGGGGGAACCGGAGCATCTCCTGTCTTCCTGGAAATGATTGTATAGCACCAGTGACAGAATGGGTCAGCTTGGTTTAAACCAAACTTTTTTTAAGATGCTTGGTGGAGGATGTATATTGAAGGAGGTGCAGAGAAAAAAAAGTGTTCTGGTTTGTGTCTCAAATGTCTGTTGATCAGAAACTTAGAGAAATGTTAATGGGACTCAAATAATTAGTTTGGGTATACGTGGGTGTGACTGGAAGTTTTACTGAGTACAGAGAGCTGATTGACAATTTATTAATTTCAAGTTGTCAGTGAACCTCAGGGCTCCTTCCTCACTCATTAATCATTCATTAGCATTAAACATCCTCAAGTCTGTCTCAAATTGGCCATTGTTAGGAGTATAAACTTCCTTTAGGATATCTGGAATCTCTCTTTGACTTGCATTTACATTAATCTGAAGTTTGTTTGAAAGTGTGTTGTATTAGTTATAAATATTTAAAAGTATAAGTATTGTGTGTTTATTGCATATAGTTTTGCAAATATGTGCAGTTTGCTCATGAGGGCAAGGTTAAACTAACACAGGACGATTTGAGGGGAGTTTATGTCTTTGTTTAGCCCAGAAAAATAGTTTCTGGTATGGGGGAATTCCTGTTAATCGAGCAAGAGTTGAGCTGAGGTCACTGTTTGTGATGAACACTGAAAATGGAGTGAGTTTGCTCTGACTAAACAAACACTGTTGCAAGCTGTGTTTGCCAGTGCTTAGAGCAGCAAATGTGTTCTGTTGTGTTTGGCTGAGGAATCTCTCCAGGGATGCTTGATGCTGTGCCACCTGTCAGAGAATCCCCGTGAGTTGTGAGTGACATACCCTGTGGTATGGAAGTAAAAGGTTGGGGATAGTTCTCCTAAGGACTAGGCTGAGGAGGCTTGGCTTGGTGGGTGATTTGCCTAACAGTATTCTGCCTTTCCCTTAGGTAAATTCTAGGTCCAAAGCCGTGTTGCATGAGTGCAATACCATCTGCACAGATTTGACAGGTCTGATGTTGTGCCTTTCATGTTTACCCACTCACTTTGCAAACCCTTTCCAAAATTCAGGAATGATTACATTCTCTTGTCTGCGGCTGTTTCCTGAGCCATCTGGTGGCGCTTAGCGAGTCAGAGCATTTGATCCTGGGGAACATCGCTCATCCAAGATTGATATTCCCAGAAACAGAGCTCTGAAATGAGTATGTAGGAGCCTCTTTTCATCCTGGAACAACCCTCATTCATGGGTGCCACATATCACTCACTCAAATTGTTCTGCAGTGTTGGAGAAGGAAGGAAAATGATGCATGTTACAGCTCAAGAACACTTCTAATGCTGATGAGCTGCCTGAGAGTGTGATAGTGGTTGGGGGTTTTATGCAGTAATATCTTCTAGAAAGGAATCTGAGGGGAATTCTGAGGGTCCCTTTATTAACAGAGGTACAGTATGAAAAAGTACATATTATTTCCACTGCCTGTTTCATGACTGAAAACTTTTCAAATTATAATATGAATAAAGTTATGTTCAGAATGCTAAGACAGGTATTAATCACAATTAATAACCATTCCTTGCTCTTGCCATCACGTTTTTCTCTTTTGCCTTGTGGAGACTTCTCAGCCTTTCCAGCCTAAAGTTCTGTAACTGAAGAAGTCTACGTAGCTGACTTGAGCCTTGATTTGAGTTTTACCACCTCATAGTGGAGTTTATCAAGCTTCTGCCTCAAGTACTGCTCTGCTTTGTTCTCAGCTGGCTCCTTTTGTGGCTCCAGCTTTTCTGCTCTAGTTCTTGTTTCAGACTTTTCTCTCCTGTAAGAGTGGAATGTGCTCAGAACTGTCCTTGCTGTCCCTTGTGCTCACCTGGCACAGCAGTAGGTGTGACAGGTGACAGCTCTGTGTGTCTGCAGGAGCACTGCCTCATGGGCATCAAGGGCACCGTGCGCCGCAGCACCGACGGAGACTTCATCCACGCCAACGTTGACATCGACCTCATCATCACTGAGGAGCCTGAAATCGGCAACATAGAGAAACCTGTGGAGATTTTTCACATCATTGAGCACTTCTGCCTCGGGCGACGGCGGCTTCACCTCTTCGGGAGAGACAGCACTATTCGACCAGGTAACTGCTGTGTTGTTTTTGACCAAACAGTAAAATTCATTGCAGGGTCCTAAAAAGGTTTCCAGATGTATGTCATAGGTCAGACAGCAGATCTGAAGGACATAGTTTTTTGGTGTATGTGAAGATCCATCAGTCACAGAACTGTTGTTTAGAAAGTTTATGAGAACTCTCACTTCTGTAATTTTTCCAGAAGAGAGATTTTTGTTTACCAATATTTTTGCCTATCCATGTGTTAAATGCATCAGTGAGCATAACAAAATCCAGTTGAGATTCCTTTTCTCCCATGCCTTCTTTTATGCTTCTCAGAAAAGTGATTTCTTTTTCCAACTGATGTTCAACCCCTATGAGCTTAGTGCTCTTGCCTGTGTCTCAAGTGGCAGTATCTCACAGTAGGTCCTGCATCTGGCATGATGCAAAATGCAAGAAATACATGGATCAGGACACATTTTTCAGGTATTCCTTCAGTGCTGCTGCCAGGGGATTCTGTGTGTCAGTGTCTCACAGTCAGGTTACTCTGGTAGAACTTCAGTCTTTTTTAAAAGCACTGTTGTGGTGTAAGGACAAGTAAGAAGAAGGGGTAGGGTTTTGTGAAAGCACAGTGTGAATGTTGCCACAGCCATGTGTAATAAAAAATTTAAAAAAAAAAAGGAAAACAAGCCCTTAGAAATACCCAGATGAATCTTAACTTTGCAGCAACTCTAGAGGTGACTTTTCATTCTGTTCAGTGAAGTTGGTTGTTGCTTCTGCTCACTGTGGTTTTGTTCCCAAGGTTGGCTGACGGTGGGACCCACCCTCACAAACAGCAACTTCAACGCAGAAACGTATTCCTCGTATTTCACGGCTCCCAATTCCCACCTGACCGGCTGCACCGAGGAGATCGAGAGGCTGCGGCCCAAGTCCCCGCCGCCCAAATCCAAGTCCGACCGGGGTGGGGGTGCTCCCAGGGGAGGAGGAAGAGGAGGGACTTCGGCAGGACGGGGAGAAAGGGGCAGGGAGAGGAACAGAACCAACTTCCGTGGTGAGCGGGGAGGCTTCAGAGGGGGCCGTGGAGGGACCCATCGAGGGGGCTTCCCCACCCGCTGAGGAGGTGACGGCTGCTTCCCCTGCCTACGCCTTGACTGGGAATCTTTCCTGTAGTCTTGTTTTTCCTACAGTGAAAAACTTCCCCCTTCCTCTGGGGACTCAAGCTAGATGACTTTTACAATTGTTTTTGGTGCACACCGTTCCAGACAGTCGACCTTGCAGTCTCAGCCCTTCACACCGCGGGTAGGATGGAAATTACCCCCTTGCTCTCCACTTAGGAACCTTGCAAGCTGGAGACTTCTTTTTCAACTTCATTTTCTCCAAAACATGGATTCCTCCTCCATCATTGGAGGTTTGGGTTTGGGTTGACTTGCATTAATATGATGGAGTGGGCCTGAAATGCAGTTCCGATTTGGATGGCCACAGCAGACTTGGTGTCCTGTGGAAGAAAAAGTTCTGTGTCTGTATTGACACCTATTTTAACTTCTCTGAAACCAAGGAGCAAATGAAATAAATAGAATTCTATTTTTTCTTATTTGGTTTAAATTTCCCAAATTATTCTGGGAATAGGAAAAGGTGAATTTTTAATTTGTGGTGTGTATGCACTCACCTATTGTGTCAGTAGTGGGGACAGTGGTAATTCTGTGCAGCTGTGCGTTGTCCTTCCTGGAAAGCACTGAGTTGTGCATTTATGTGCAGCCCAGAAGTGCACAGGTCTGGGCTGCTCCTTGAGTGGGGATTTTCCCCCAGTGTGTGTCTGTAACACCTTGTTCCTTGGGAGGGAGAGCAGTGTCACTGCAGAGCAGTCCCAGAGACCTCGCTGGAGGGAGGATTGCACCTGGGAAGTGATGTGAGTGTGTGATTCCTGAAACAGGGAACGCTGAGGGAACTGAGTGCTGCCTTTCCCTGCGGGTGTTGCACACATTTGAGAATGGCTGTTGCTGATCCAGTGCAGTGGGGAAAGAAAGCGACCCCCTTCCCTAGGTACAATGTCTGTTTTTAGCAAAGCCACAACTCTGAGCTTCTTGTGCAGTTCTTGTAGGGTGAACAAACCCGGCTTTTGGTGTCTCAGTGTCTTAGGTGAGGGTTTTGGAAAACTGGCGTTTAAGTCTAAATGTTTCTCCTGAAGCCCAGCTTTTAAATAACTGTCCTGTAAAGTAGTGGATTATTAAACATGTTTATCAAAGCTGATGTTTAAATGTCTTTCTTAATATTTTATGTTTGTTGTCCCTGAGGTTTTGGAATTGCTAAGTGGTTTCCTCTGTGCTGTTGAAGACAGGAACTGTTCTTTTGATTTTGAAGATTTTGATGGGCTGGGGAGCTCCCTGGCTTTGGTCATGTTTAGCAGGAGATTGCCGTAGTGCCAATGGAAACTGCCTGTTGTTTACAGCTTGTTTCTTCCTCTGCCATATGTGTGTATCTGTAGAGTGACTGGATTTGGGAAGGGGAGTTTTAAAGTTGATGTTAAAGTTGAGGAGAGTTACGAAGTTGATGGTCATTGGTGAAGTCTGCCATGGGCTACATGGAACGCATCTGAGAGAAGGTAAATGCCCAGAAGGGACACTTTTTTGGTGATTTTTGCCCTAATTATGTTGTTATTTGAAAAGTAAAGATTTTTTTTTTAATTTTACCTTAGGACCACTGCTTTTGTGCCTGGGAAAAGTATTTTCTTGTTTTTCAATGAGTAGAAAACGTTAATTTCCATTTCCCTCTTTAATTACATGCCCAATACTGGTAGCTCAGTGAATGAGCTGCTTTTAACATACACTTAGGCTAAAGGGAAGAGGAGAGTCAAAAGCTATTGGATCTGAAGTGCTTCTGTATTAGTTTGCGGTGCTGCTCAAGACTTCACTGACTGAGGAAAGTCGTGGCAGGTGATGGAGGTTTCTTGGTTCTTCCCGTCAAAGCAGAAATAGCTCAATAACTGTAAGGAAAAAATGAATAGTACTGCAGCAAGTGTTAGGTTAGCGCTGTCTGGATGGGCCACCTTTACCGGAAAAGCCTGATATCCATGTTGTTAATGAGCAGCTGATGGAATGTTTTAATTGAGGTTAATGGATAAGGAACTTCACCTCTGCACGTGTCCTCCTGAAGAGCAACACTGCCCCTGCTCAACTGAAGGTGGAATTTCAGCAGTGACAGACTGACAAAGGCTGTACAGGTAAGGCAGTAGTGCAGGGCTGTGCACTCCCAAATCTTGGTCCATATCCTTGTGGAGATGGAGATGAGACTTAGGAAGTACTGGAGTGAGACACAGTCCCACACACCCCATTATACAGGAAGAAAATTGGGCCATTTTCTCAGTCACTGGGATTTGGACCATATAGAAACGGTGACTAGAGATGAAAAACTGTTAATCTCATTAGCAGCTGTCAGTTAATTTCTCACTTGTAACACTTTCAGAGCAAGGGGAGAATAAGGCTCAGAATCACTGCGCTGATGAGTATTTCATTTGCCACAATTAAATGAAGCCTTAATTTGAGCATGCTCTCCTGGAAGATAAAAAGCCTGATGAATTTGTTCCTTTTTGCTTTTATTAAATGCATAATGCCTCCGGTCGGCTGAACTCGGTGCCGCTTGCAGGGTTCGGCCGAGCTCGGCGCGGTTCGGCTGATCTCTGTGCCGATCGCTGCATTCGGAGCTCAGCTCGGTTTGGTTCGACCGACCCTGTAATGTTCAGGTTGGTTCGGCTGATCTCGCGTTGGTTCGGCTTATCTAGTTCGGTTCGGCTTATCTAGTTCGGTTCGGCTTATCTAGTTCGGTTGGGCTGAACGCGGTTCCGTCCCGTCCCGTTCAGTTCACCTCAGCTAAGCTCGGATCGATTCGGCCAATCCCGGCCAGAGTCGGCCGTTCGGGTACGCTCGGCTGTTGTCGGCCACACTCGGCTGTTGTCGGCTGCTGTCGGCCACACTCGGCCGTTGCCGGCTTCACTCGGCCACACTCGGCTCTTCGGCCCTGCCTGACTCTGCTCCGCGCTGCAATGGCGGCCGCTGGCAGGGCCCCGCTCCCCGGCCTGAGCCCCGGGAGGGGACAGAGCGCCGGGACAGCCGCCTCAGCCCGGGTCACCCTGTCCCTGCCCGCCCCCGCGTCCCCCGGAGCGCGCCCTGCAGCGCAGAACGCGGCCTTTGGGCCAGGAGCGGGGACAATGCCCTCGGCTCGGCAGCAGCGCCGGGAGGCAGCGGGCGGTGCCCTCAGGTGAGCGGCCGGAGGGGAGGGAGCTGGGCCGGGGGGCACCGGGGCCGGGGGCACCCACAGGGGGCCGGGGCTGCTTTGGGCGCTGCTGCGTGGGACCCGCTGCGGGTGGCACGGCTCTGTCCCGGGCCTTGCGGCTCTCTGGGATCGTGTGCCGTGGAATAAAGCTGGGGCTCGTCCCAGCTGCGGGAACAGCGTTTTATTGGGTGAGAAACAGAGTTCACTCTTTAGAATTTTTACACGTTTGTTAAGGGATAAAAGGCAGCGCTGGGGTGCTTGGCTGTTTGCCAGGAGCACCCGGTTCCCTTAAACCGTGTTCTCTAGATTCTGTTCCATTGCAGTGGTGTGTGCATATTCATTAGAGTTTATACATATTCAAAGAGTCCTTTCAGTTTAGATGTTCTTTTGCTTGGTTTGAACCTTCGTGCCATCTTGTGGATTAAACCAATATACTTTATTTCTTCTTGTGGTGCCATCCTGTTTTATTTTCACTCCCTCGTTATTTGATAACGAGGGTCAGTAAATTTTTCCTTTTTTTTTTCAGTGCTCTGGTTTCTGTTTCTATTATCTTGTGTTTCAGATAAGATTGTCCCCAGCTGTGGGAAATCACCTCATTATCTGACACCATTTTCTGAGTTCCTTACATGTAACAGCATTTGAACATTTCACAGTCTCTATGATGCTGCAGTCTAAACTAGTGTCTGTTACAGTGCTGTTTATGAAAGCTGTGCAGTGCATACACGAACTGACAGATTATCCTTGGTCCAGAGCAGTAGTTACAGACTGTCCCCTCTCGGGAGTTTTGTGGTCAATAACACCGTGCCAGAGCTCAGACATGAATGGCAAGGGCAATGCCTGCATTTGTTATGTTTCATTCTGGGCTGGGCTGAGCTCTGTTTGCCGGGAAGCAGCGGGATGGGTGTCCCTGTGCCCACCCCCCTGGGTCCCAGAGAGAAGCTGCTCCTGTGGCTGCAGCTGAGGGGCACTGGGAAACCTGAACAGGTCCTGATGGAAACCGATGCCAAACCAGGTTTGGTTGGGTTTGGGACTTGCCATTTTCCCCTGATCCGTGGGTTTTGCCTTAGGAAACAGGAACTGGGCACCGAGACATTTTGTTAGCCTAGAAGGGGCGAGTTTGTTTGTATTTATTTCCTGAGCCACCTGGAACGATTTGGGTCTCAGTTGGCACCCGAGAGCCTCCTCTGTGTCCTGGGCGGGGTGGTGGCTACCAAAGGGGTAAAAGCTGGAGCAGGAGGGTGGGTGGAGAGGAGAGCAGTGGCTCTGTGGGGATTTGCATCTGGAAAGGGCCCTCAGTTTCCTGGCGGGAGTCCTGGAATCAGAGCTGAGAGTCGCTGAGCAGTGAGGATCGTGCAGCTGCAGTGCCGAGAGTGCAGAGGCTGCAGTGGGCGTTGTCTGCTCGCTCTCCTGATGTCCCATCTCTCATGCTGGGCTGGCACCCAGGCACCTGCAGGGCTGCACACCCTCAGGGCAGGGGTGGTTTGTAAATGTTTTAAATGCTGCAGCAGCTCCCTCAGGCTGGATGAGTGTGAGGATATCCAGCTCTGCCTTAGGGCTTGGAGCACGGCAAGGGTGCAGGGCTCACGGTCAGTCTTGTTCAAACACTTGTAATAGCAAAATATTTTAAAGCAGAGACTGTGAGGCAATAACAAAGGCGAGTCTGTGGCAAGGATAGGTCCGAGCTGTCTTTATTAAAGATCCACACTGCTGGATGTTGTGTCAGAGCCCTCTGGGGACAGAAGGTGTCCCCAAAGCTTCATGAAGCCCTTGTTTCCTGCTGGCAGGGCAGGGTGTGAGCCCAGCCTCGGGGGCTGTGTGGCTCCTCCTGCCTGGAGCAGGGACAGCCCGCGGGGCTGAGCCCCAGAGGTTCAGTTGCTGGAGCAGGTGGGGATCTCTTTGTGCCTGGGAATTGTCGCTGCTGCGTTCCTGGCCCAGCTGCAGGGTTCCCTCAGAGCCCGTGCCCTGCAGCAGCACTGGGAGCTCCTGGGCTGGGCAGGGAGCAGCTCTGGCCTGGGGCTCTCAGGCCCATCAGTGCCCATGGAAACCCAGCGTTTGTTCTGCTGCCATCAGCCTCTCTGCTGTGCCAGCCTCGCTGCCAGGGCACAGAGCTGTGGGAAGGCTCCATCCCATCTGTGCCAAGCGCTGCCAGCGCTTCCAGCAGCGCTGCTGGGGCACCAAGGGCTGCCTTTGGAGCCTGGCTGGCACAGAGGGTGACACACTCTGCCCTGCAGCACCCAGCTGCATCCCACAGCTGCACAGTTCAGCCAGCAGGGAGCAGAGTCAGCTCTGGGCCCAAACCAGGTTTTGTCCCCCAGAGAGCCACTGAGCTTCCTGAGGCAGCACACAGATGTGCCCTGGCCTTTGGGGCTGATGGTGAGGGCTGCCAGGGGATTGTGATAAGGCTGAGCTGGAGCTTTCTTAGAAAAGCCATCAGCTGTAAGGAGAATCTCTGGCAAACAGGTGGCTGGGGCACTGGCTGGGAGCAGCTCCTGGCCTTTTCTCTTCTTTGCTTTAACCTGTTCTTAAGAGGAGCCCAAAACTGCAAAATGGAAAGGAAGGGGGCTGTGGGGGTGAAAGTTGCTTTGCATTTTTTGAAGTGTTGCTGTGGATTTTGGTGTGTCAAGTGGCACTACCAAAACAGCACTGGAATAACCAAACTTCAGGACTCTGCGCTTAATTCCTTGAATGTGTTTGTGTGGGTGCAGGAAATGCCAAATCCCAAAGCAATTCCATGTCTGTAACTTGAAGTGCAACATCTTTAAAAGCAAGTGCTCAGTGTGGGCTTTCCATGTGGATGCAAATGGCCCAAGGCCTTTCTTGTGTCCCAAAAGCAAAGAACCTTTCCCTGGGAGGTTTTGGAGGGGATTCTCTTTGGGATTTCTTGTGGTGCAGCATCCCAGGTGTCCCTTCCTTTGTGCAAAGTCCAATGGGAAAGGATGGAATGGCTGCCACGTGGGCTCTGGGATAAAAATGGTTCTGTTCAAATGAGGCAGAGAATGCAAGATGAAAAATGAGCATCCTTTTATTGTCTGAAATAGTCAGGAATAAAAGTGCTGGCAAAGGACACGTTTGTGTTTGAATTGGTGTCACCTCTCATGGGTAAAACCCCATAGTGAGCCAGCAGAGCAGAGCTATGAGAGCTGGGACCCTTGGACTTCCACAGTGGACTTAATTTTCTTTTCTCCTCTCTTTCAGGGCAGGAAAAATCATCCAACTCCTCCCATCTTTGCCCACAGCTTTGGTGTTGGAGCAGCCAAAGGCAAGAGGCTTCAGCAGCAGGGCTCTGCACTGGAGGGCTCTGGTCCTGCCCACGCTGTGGGGTGAGTCAGAGGGACACAGGGCTCCCCTTTTCCTCTCTGCTGGCATGAGCTGCCATGGCAATGCCATTGCTGCCAGCCCAGCCCCAGCTGTGCCTGCTGGAGAAGGGCAGAGGTGCAGAGGCAGTGCCAGAGTTCCCTGGGGATGCTGGAGCTGTGGTGCTGGCTGTGCCCTAGGGCAGCTTGGGCACTGTCTGTGCAGCCCAGGGCTGCTCTGGGCCTTCCTTCGGGAGCTCTCAGTGCATGCCCAGCTCTGCCAGGGCTGGCAGCCGCTGCAGGGCTGGGTGACAGCCTCTGCTGGGGCTGGGGGCAGGCACGGCCCTGGCACAGGGGCAGGGGCAGGGCTGGCAGCATTTGGGAGCCATGGGAGCAGAGTGAGGGGTGGTGCTGGGCACAGGGGTCAGCCTGTGCTGGTGTCAGCACAGCCCTGCAGGGCCCTGGCATCTGGGAGCAGCTCCAGCTCTCCTGGGGCCCAGGGATGGGCTCTGAGGGACTGGCTTTGCCTGTGCCTTTCCAGGGCACAGGAACAAGGGCAATGTGGTGCCAGAGCTGGGGCCCAGCAGGCTGTATTTCCCTCTGGGAAAGCAGAACAGACTCTGGGCTGAGCTGAGTTTCCTGCAAGGGCTCAGAATCCAGGGAAAAGGGAGTTCAGGAATTGCATCTGCTGCTGGGAACATTGCCTTAGGCTTGCTCAGTTTGTGTCTGTGAGCAGTGGGCTCTGGGCTGGAGAGGTGCTGTTGGCAGCAAAAGATGGAGTCAATGCTCTGCAGGGATGTGCAGGGAAGGACTGAGTGGGAGGGAAGGGCAGTGTTTAGAAATGAGATCAGCATTTCTCCCAGAATTGGGGTGCAGCAGTGATGGGGGTGGTTGGCTTTGCTCTGGGCCTTGTTATTCCTTGTGCAATTTGCAAATTCTGCTGCATGATTTACTGTCCAGTATCTTTCTAACAAAAACTGACAGAAATTGAGGTTTAGGATTAGAACTTAGGTCCATTCACTGCACAATCTTGCCAAGGCTGGAGGACTGGGATGATGGCTGCTCTCAGCAAAGGTCACTTCCCAATGCTGTGTCAGATTTGCCTCAGTGCTGGGCAGGAAAGGTGAGGGTTTGGATCAGGAATTGTGCAAACAAGGCCTGGGTGTGGTTGATTTGTTTGGTTTTTCAGTGAGCCAGGGCTGGCACAGGGAATGGTGCAGGTGCTGCTCTGGCACCAGAGCTGCTGCCCTTTGGAGCCATGTTAAAGGTGTGACCATAGAACACTTTGGGGGCTGTTTTCAGCACTCTGGGTTTCAGAGCTGCTGTCCCCAGCCCGTTGCCAGCCCTGGGACATCTGCTCTGGTTCCAGGCTGTCCTTGCTGGAGCAGCCTGGTCCCTGCCGTGCCCAAGCCCTGAGACACAGAGGGAGCCCTGTGCCCAGGGGCCTTGGGCACCTTGTCAGGAACGTGGCAGCAGCCCCGGGAGCAGGCTGGAGGTGAGAACTGGGTGTTGGGAACTGAGGAGAGCTCATCTGGCTGGGGGGAAGGGGCAGGAGTTTCCATGCCCCTGGAGCTTTCCTGCTGGCATGGGGCAGCACAGGGAGCAGAATTCATTGTGCCCCTCCCACGGGCAGTGCTGGCCTGGGTGTCTGTGCTGTGCCACCAGAGCGTGGCACTTTGCTGCTGTCACTGCCAGCCCAGCTGGGGGCTGTGCCCTCCTGCCAGCCCCAGCCAGGAGCTCCAGGGGTGCCTCTGTGCCCTGCTGGGAGTATTTGCTGGGAATGTGCCCCATCCCTGGGAGCGTCCCTTTGTCCCTGGGCTGCCAGCCAGAGCTTTGGGCTGCTCAGGCTCAGGCTGGGATTGCCAAAGGCACCGAGAGGGAGCAGCACAGGGAGGGGGCTCAGAGAGGGGCTGGCAGAGCCCAGCTGGCAGGCTGGGCTGGCTGCTGCAGGTGGGGCTGTGTGCACTGCAGGCAGGGAATGTCCCCTTCCCTCAGCAGCCCTGCAGATCCCAAGGGCTCCCAGAGCAGGATTTTATTCCTTACCTCCCTTTGTGGAGATTGATTCTCCACATTGCCATGAGCAATTCTTGGATTTCTCTAGGAGCAAACCTCCCAGCAGAGCCAGATTGCAGTGGAGGCCAGAGCTGTGTTTGGAGCAGGGAGTGCTGAGAGCTGCGTCTGCCTGTGCTGCCCCAGCCTGAGCACAGGCACAGGGAACAGCCTGGGCAAAGGGATTGGGGCAGTGGCTGATGCCCAGGGAGAAGAGCACAAACCCACAGCCATTCAGCCTGACAGTCCCCTCCACCCAGAGCTCAGCACACATCCTCACAGGGAAGCCCAGCAGCTGAAGGAAAAAAGAACACAGAAGAAAAAGGTGAGTTATTTTGCTGTAAAGTTATTTCAAGTTGTTATTAAAGCCCAACCAACATTTGCTCTTGCTTTTGGTTGGGTGAATAACGAGCAGTGGGCACAGGTGATGCCATTCATGTGGCTGAAAACCTGGTGTGATCTAGAGGGGATCCAAGAACTGTTTGTGTAGGGCAATGGAATGTGAGGGGATGTCAGGGGCAGTGAGGTGGCATTTTGGAGGGAATTGCTGAGGTCATTGAAGGGAGACCAGCAGACAATTTCCCTGGGAAATCCGAGGCCCCTCGGGCCCACAGCCAGGACTCTCCAGGGCTGAGGGGGCAGCACTGGAGACTCCCTGTGTCCTCCTTCCTTGGCAGCAGCCAGCAGGGAAGGGAGAAGAGGATCCCTGTGGGATGAGACTGCAGAGAGCGAGCAGAGGAGCAGCCTCGGGCTGGAGAAAGGCCAAGGGACCAACACGGTGGCACCAGGGCACCTGTGAGGAACAGAATGGACACTTGGAGGCCACATGGAGGTGAGGAGTGCATGGTTTGGGCAAAATGTCAGTGAATCTCCAGAGAGATAAGGAGGGGATATTTAGGAGGGAAACGCTGAGGTGATGAGTTCACCCAGCCTGGCACAAGGTGTGTTTGCACAGGCTGGGGCCAGAGGTGGAGGTCAACCCAAAGCCAGCCCTGCTCAGCCTCTCAATCCCAGGATAAGTTGTACAGGCTGCCCACTGAGGGATTAAAAATACATAAAAATGAAACCAAGAGCATTAATGAGATTGCTGGGAATCCCATTAACTTGTTGGCAGAGCTCCTGACACAGTTTGGAGCTTTGATGACAAGAATGCATTTCATTATTTGGATTATTCACTGTGTGGGATATGGGGTTTGTTTGGATTTTAAAGCCCTCATGGTGGCCCTGACACTGCTCAGGAGCTGGTAGAAAAGCAGAGTCAGAGCTCCTGGCAGGCACAGGGTGTTTTCCCCCATAGTGGATTGTGGAGCAATTGTCTGGGACCTGGATTGTCCCTCTGGGCGATGCCACTTGCTGTGGTTTCTATAATTCCATCCATTTAATTCCCAAAACCTCCCAGCCCAGGGGTTTGAGCTGACAGGGCAGGACAAAGATTGTTCTCTGTGTGGTGCCCAGATTTGGGGCTCCCTGTCAGCTGTGCCAGTTCTGATGAGTTATACCCATAGCCCCAAATTCCCTGCTCCATTCCCGCTGCAGTAACCTCCCAGTGCCCCATGGAGTGTGGGCATTCCCATGCAGAGCTGCTGCCTTGGACAGCAGCTGTGTCAGGAGCCAGCAGAGCTTCCAAGGAAGCTCAGCAGCACAGGGACAAGGCCAGGGTTCTATTCCATAGAAGTGGCTGTTGGGAACCCTCAGCCCAATGGTGTCCCTGGGCTCACTGGCCAGAGCTGCCTGGAATGGAGCCCATTTCACCCCCCTGAGCTCCAGGATGGAGAACATCCAGTGGATGGTTCAGAGCAGGAGAAGGCAGTGGCCAGATGTGCTCCCAGCCTGAGCTGAGGCAGCCCCTGTGCCCGGGGGGGACATCTCTCCCTGCAGAAGCTCAGCTCCTTTCAGAGCCTCAGCAGGGGCCTCTACAAATTCTTTTCTCTCAGGAAAGGGATGCACAGCTTTGTCTTCAGCACCCCTCCAGTGGCACCTACCTGGGAAAGCTTTCCATCGCTTCTGCACTTCCAGCTGGATCCCTGGAAAACTCCAAACTCCATCCCACTGATTTTCAGGTACCTCTGAGGGCTGCTGCCTGGGATGGAACATCTGTGGGGGAAGATGGCCTTGGCTTTGATGCTGCTGATGGCCGATGGCCTCAGGCTGGGGAGGAGGGAAGGGATTTGGGGTGGCTGAGCCACAGCTGGCAGCTGTGTGGGAGCTCTGAGCCCGGAGTTGCTGCATGAGCCCCTCTGCAAAGGGCCCGTGCCTCCATTCCCAGCAATGCCAGCTGCTCCTTGGGGTCCTGCTGGGCTGCTGGTGGTCTCTGTCCGGGCTGAAGCATTTCCAGGGGCCTGCTCAGAGCAGCCCCTGGCCCAGGAGCCACGGTGCAGGCACAGCTCCTCCCCTGCAGATGCCAAAGACACGAGGGGCTGCTGCCTTTCAGGAGCTCCTGGCCTCCTCCTGCCCTGCGCTCCCAGCCAGCTGGGACACAGCCAGGGAACACCAAGGAGCATGGCTGGCAGCCAGCAGGAGACACCGAGGCCCCTGGGCCAGAAAAACAGCCCTGGCCCCAGCAGCCAGCATCGTTTGGAGCTGGCAGCACTCACCTGCAGGCAACGCCCCCCGGCACTCTCCAGAAGAGCTTTGGCCACGGAGCAAGGTAACCCTCAGGGCTTGTCTTGTTCGCTTCTTCCTGGGGAAACAAAGGGACATTGTGGGAGCACATTTACAGCTGCTGGGGAAATCCTGGCAAGGGCAGAACAATCAGGGCTATGGGGAAGAGTTTGGTGCTGCCATGTTGAGTGCCAGCCAGTTCTGCCCCACAGCCATTGCAGGGGCTGCTGTGTAAAGCAGCAGTAGCAGAAGGGAAGGAGCTGCATTTGTAGAGGAGTTCTCTTAGTGGCAGCAGTCATTCCCATCCCACACAGGGCCTTTGGAACAGCCCTGGGATTGGCTCAGGTGTTTGGAGCAGGGTGCTGAGAAGGTCAAAATTCTGTGTTTGATGCATAGCTGGGCCAGTCACTTCTCAGCATTTGACTTGATGATTCTCGTGGCTCTGGAAATAAAGAACAAACTGTTTGCACTCGTTTTTTAACCCATGGAGTTTTTCCTAGCGTTTCCCTGGGGCTCCAGTCCCACCCCAGGCACAACGGGAGCGGGAGCAGCAACGCCTCGGCCCCAGCGGCCGTCCCAGAGCGGCTGCTCCTGGCTGGGAAGCTGCAGCCCCCAGCAGGGGCTGCGGGCACGGAGCAGGGGCTGCGGGCGCTGTGGCTCGTAGGGGAGCGCGGCGCTCGTGGCGTTACCGGGCCGGGGGCTGCGGGGCGGCGCCGTGTCCGCCAGGGGGCGCCCCGCGGGGCGGGCGGCGGCGCTGAGCGAGCGGCGATGCCCATGGGGTCCCGGGGCCGGTACGGGCGGTCTCGGTGTCCTTCCCGCTGCCAGCCGCGATCCAGAGGCTGCTCCGGGGAAGCGTCGTCCTCCTGGCGAGCACGGCAGCGGCACAGCACCGGCTCCCTGCTGCCGCAGCCGGAGCGTGCCTGGAGCCCCGGCCGGACCCAGCCCCACGTTGGCTGCAGCCGGAGCGGCAGCGCCTGTCCTGGAGCGGCTTATTCCGACCGCAGCGACGCCGGTCCCGATCCCAGCCCCAGTCCCCTGTCGATCCTCCGGCCCCACCACCCATACCCTGTACGCCGAGAAAAAAGCGGCTTGGCCCAGCTCCCACGGGAAATACCGGCAGGACGAGGATGCGAATCCCCACGCCTAGATCCCCATCCCGGTCCCACCCGAATGCTTTGGATCCCGCGCAGCACCAGCAGCAGCCACCGATCCGGATCTCCGCACAGCGCTCCGACCGACGCTCCCGCCGCCTCCCGAGATGAGCATCCCCCGCAGAAAACGGGACAGGCACCGATCCGCCGGGATTTATGGGCGGGGGGGGGAGGCGGGGCCCCGGGGGCGGGGCCGGCACAGGTGCGAGGGGCGGGGCCTGCACAGGTGTGAGGGACCCCAGTGCGGCTGCGCGGGGCGGGGCCTTGGGGGATTTAAGGCGCGGGGAGGGCACGGCGGAGCCATTTGCTCCTCGGCGTTGGGTGAGGGGGGTTGCTGCCGGCCGGGGCCCTATATCTCTTTTTCTTTGCGTTTCTTTTCTCCTGCGTTTCTGTTGCGTTGTATTTCTGTGTACTTCTCCTTTCTACCCTCCCTTCCACCCCTCCCCCACCCCCTACACCCTCCCCCCCCCAAACCCCCCCCCTCCCTCTCCCCCCTAGCCCTCCCCTCCCTCCCCCCCTGCGGCCGCCCCTCTCTCGTTCTCTACCCTACCTACCCTACTCTACTTTTCCATCGTCTGCTTTCCCTCCCCAGCCGGACTCTCCCCTGACCCCGCTCCCAGCTCCCCCTTCCCCCCCACCAGTCGCTCCCCACCCGCCCTCAATCCTGCTCCTTCCTCCACCCTGCCTTCCCCCCAGCCCCGTCCTCTGCTGTCCTGCACATCCCGATCTCTCCCCACCTTCTCCTCCGTTCCCCTGTTCTCGTTCTCCATTCCCCGCTCTCCTCCTTTCCTCGCAGCCGCGGGGCTCGGGGTGCCGGGCAATAATAAAGCCCTGAGGGCCGGAGCCCGGCGCCCCCGGCCTCGCTGGGGTCCCCACACGGGGCCGGAGCCGCTCTGCGGGTCCCCCCCATTGCAGTCGAACACACCGCCCGACACCGCCGGGGCTCCGGCTTTCCCAACATCACACTGGGGGGGTCCTGGGGCGGGGGGCCCGAGTTACAGGGGCCCCCTCATTAGGAGGGGGTCCCAGGGGGGAGGGGGGTTTAGGAGGGGCCCCCTCGTTAGGAGGGGGTCCCAGGGGAGGAGGGGGGTTAGGAGGGGCCCCCTCATTAGGAGGGGGTCCCAGCGGGGAGGGGGGGTTAGGCGGGGCCCCCTCCGGAGGAGGGGGTCCTTGGGGGGGGGTCGGGGAGGGCCCCCTCCGGAGGAGGGGGTCCAGGGGAGGGGGCGGGGCCTGGGGGGTAATTCCCCCTCCAAGCCCCGCCCCCTTCCCTGGACGCCCTCCTCCGGACGGGGTCCGACCCCGGCCCCCTCCAAGGACCCCCCTCCTCCGGACCGGGGCCCGGGGGGGAGGGGGAGGGTGGGGCGGGCGGGGACAGGACGGCAGGGGACGGTCGTGTGTTTGGCAATTTTTTTTTTTTTACGTGTGTTCACGCTGCAGAGTGACGTGCCCCCCTCCGCTTCCCCCCCCACCCCACCCGCCCTCCCCCCTCCCGGGCCCCGGTCCGGAGGAGGGGGTCCCTGGAGGGGGCCGGGGTGGGACCCCGTCCGGAGGAGGGGGTCCAGGGGAGGGGGCGGGGCTGGGAGGGGGAGTTACCCCCCAGGCCCCGCCCCCTCCCCTGGACCCCCTCCTCCGGAGGGGGCCCTCCCCCACCCCCCCCCAGGGACCCCCTCCTCCGGAGGGGGCCCCTCCTATCCCCCCCTCCCCCCCTGGGACCCCCTCCTAATGAGGGGGCCCCTCCTAACCCCCCTCCCCCCTGGGACCCCCTCCTAATGAGGGGGCCCCTGTAACTCGGGCCCCCCGCCCCAGGACCCCCCCCAGTGTGATGTTGGGAAAGCCGGAGCCCCGGCGGTGTCGGGCGGTGTGTTCGACTGCAATGGGGGGACCCGCAGAGCGGCTCCGGCCCCGTGTGGGGACCCCAGCGAGGCCGGGGGCGCCGGGCTCCGGCCCTCAGGGCTTTATTATTGCCCGGCACCCCGAGCCCCGCGGCTGCGAGGAAAGGAGGAGAGGGGAGGACGGGGAGACAGGAGAGATGGGGGTGGTGAGGACGGGGAGGGAGAGGGGTCGGAGTGAGGAGGGAAGAGGGAGAAGAACGGAAAGGCCGAGGGGGGACAAGAGGGACGGTGCAAAGAGGAGGAATAGAAGGGAGTAGCGGGGAAGGGACACGACAGGAACGTGGGGGAGTCGGGTTTGGGAGGAGAGGAAAGGAGCGTTTTAGGGCGAGAGGGAAGGAGGAGAAAGAAAGGGAATACGCGGGGAAGGAAGGAGGGGTAGAGAGAGGGACAGAAAAGGAGGCCGAAGCCTCCGCGCCTTACCTGCGGAGCCCGCACAGGGAGCTCCCGTCCGCACCGTGCTCTGAGTGAGCAAATGGCGGTCGAGGCAATTTCGGGGGTTTAAAACACCTCGGCCCCGCCCCGCGCAGCCGCTCTGGGGCTCCGCACACCTGAGCCACGCCCGCCGTGCACACCTGAGCCGGCCCCGCCCCTGGTCCCGCCCTTTGTGCCGCCTGTCCCCGCCCCCGTTCTCTCAGGCCCCGCCCCTGTCCCCGCCCCCTATTTTCAGGCCCCGCCCCCCGCACCGCTGTCCGCGGCCAGGCGGGGGCGCCACGCTCGCACCGCGCTCCGTGTCCGCCAGAGGGCGCCCTGCGGGGTCCCGGCCCCACACGGCGGCTCCGCACCGGGGAACGGCCGCGATCCCGCACCCGGCAGCGCCCCGTGCCCGCGCCCATCCCGGGCCCCAAACCGGTCCCGGGCCCGCTGCCGCTTCCATCCGCCCGACGGGGGAGAGGCGGCACCGCCCGGCACACCCCAGCGGCGCTCTGCCCCCACCCCCGCCCACGGTGGCGGTGGCACCGTCGCATCGCCCCGTGCCCGCGCTCCGTGGCCCCGCCCCTCGCACCTGTGCCGGCCCCGCCCCCCTGTCCCCCCCGGTCCCGGGGCCATCGCTCGGGAGCCTCGCTCGGCGCTGTGCGAGCCCCGCCCGACGGCTGCTCCCGCCGGGGACCGCTCGGAGCCCGGGGCGCTGCGGCGGGGCCGTGACCGCGGCCTGGGCTGCGGGGGCCGAGCGCTGCCTGGCTCTGCCGGGGGTCCCGGCCGGTGCCGCCTCTCCCCCGTCGCCATCGCGACTGGCATCGCTATGGGGCGGGAGGGGCCTGGCTCTCCTGAGCCCGCAGAGCCCCGTCCCGGTGTCACCTTCCGTGTCCCGGCGCCGCGGGCGGGAGTGGCGGGCAGGGAGCGGCAACCGCCGGCCCCGCCTTCCCGTCCCGCTCCGTCGGGCCCGGGCTCGCCGAGCCCCGGCCGGGACCCGCCCAGGCCCGGGGACACCGCGGCTCCCGCCCCGCCTCCTGCCCCCGGCACCTCCCCGCCCGCCCGGCAACGGCCCCGGGGCCTCCGGCACCCGAGACCGCGGCGGGGGCTGGGCCCGAGCCCCCGAACGCCGGCCCCACGGGCCCCGCAACGCCGCGCTCCCGGCTCCTCACCCCCCGCCCATCGGCACCGGGGAGAGGCCCCACGAGTGTCCCGGCTCCGGGAAGAGCCTCGGCCGCAGCTCGGCCTCCGCTGCCGAGCGCCACGAGGGAGCGCCCGAGCGCTTCTCTCAGCCCCGAAGCCGCCCCCGTCAGGCCGGGGCCGGGCCCGGACAGCGCCGGGCCGGGGCTCCGCCTTCCGAGCACTCGCACGCAGCATTTGGCCTCTGGCCCCGGGCCCCAAAATGCAGGACTCGGCCTCTGTGCTCAAGGCCTGGGCGAGCCTCGTTCTGCACCCCCGAAACACAGGGCTCAAGTCCCGGCTTCACAGCCCTCGGCCTGGCCGGCTGGGACTGGGTCCAAGTGCCAGCAGCGGAGGACTTTGTCCCTGAGCCCTCCTCACCTTCACCACCACAAAAAAACCCAAACAAACAAAAAAAAAACCCCAAAAACAAACAACCCACAGGACTTAAGACTCCGATTCTGAGACCAGAAAAATGCCCAATTTATTAGTCTCAGTTCACAGGGTCGTGGAATTGACTGCGGCCATCCCCACAGATGGTCACAGGGAATGGACCTCTCACACATTTGATTCTCCTGTGAGAACTGCCTCAGGCTAGCAAAAAACCCACCCGTGGCATTAGAAGGTAGGAAGCCTGCCCTGAAAGGATGCCATAAAACGCAGCCTGTCTGCAATACCGCGTTATCCCAGCACTGTGATATCCCATTATCCCCAGCCGGGTTTGTTGCGCCGCCTCCGGCTCACGGAGCGATGCCGCTCGTGGCTCCGGGCGCTGCCGCGGCGCGGGGAGCAGCCCCGGATCCGCTCGGCCCGGGGGAAGCGAAGGGGTGCCCGGTGCCCGGGCCGGAGCGGGCAGCAGCGGGTGACGATCCGGGCGCTCCTGCCCGGCTCCTGAGCTCAGGCTGAGGCAGCTCCCAGCTGCCGCCGCCGGGAAGGAGCAGCTCCCCAAGGATGGCCGCGCTCCCGGGCCATGGCAGCTGCCCCGCCTCTCTCAGGGACAGCGGCAGCTTTGGCAGAGGAAGCGGAGCCCCAGCGGCCGGGGCTCGGCAGCAGCCGGCACCGAGCCCCTTGCACGGAGCGGGAGCAGAGGGACGGGCCCGAGCCCGGGACTCGCATCCCGCCCGGGGACTCGGGGACGCGGGCTCTCTGCTCGGGCTCCGCCAGGAGGAGGAGGCGGATGGGAGTGCCCGGGAGGAGCCGGCACTGCCGGCCGACAGGGCTGCTCCTGAGGGGAGAACTCGCTCTGTGCTCCTTGGGCGGGATCAAGGCATGGCCAGAAGCTTTCATATTCATTTTACAGACTCTCGCACACCGACCGCTACCAACGTGCACTGTGCAAAGCAGCCACAATGGCTGCAGGCTCCAAAACAAAGATAAACAACGCTGTTCTCCTTTCCTTCTTTACGCAATCACACCTAGCTAAGATTCCTAACACCTGATGCCATTGTCTGTTTAAAACTCTGGCCAATACCATGCCACTGACTAGGTCTCAAAAGCGGAAAGATGACAGCCATCAATTAAACCTGATGCAGATCTTTGCCTATTTAGCTTTCCATGACAGAAATGCCTGGATGGATCCACGTGCTCCTCTGCTCCTATCAGCTGAGCTTTTGTCTCACTCTAATCTCATTAGGATGCCCTAAATCCAACCTGTTCTGCTTCTCAGAGCAAAGCCTGCTGCCATCTCTGCTCGTGACCTTTGCATGGCACACATTGTTAGCACACTGATAATGGCAAAACAAATTGCCTCTCCTTCTTTCTGCAGTGAACAGTTCAGCTTCTGGGGAGCTGCAGCTGTGACACTCATGAGCAGCTCTCAACGTGATCTCAGCGTGGAGCTGCTCTTTTCCAAGTCTGCCCCTGTAGAAAATCCACGTTGTTGGAAAATGTCACCAAAGCGGGAATTGCTGCTGAAGCTCTCTTAGCGCACAAGGGCAGAGCCATTCCTGGGGCTACAAGTGCCTCATTCCCACTTTTCACTGCTCTTGGATCAACCTATGTGTTCATTTCCATCTTCCTGAGAAGCCTTGATCTTTTGTAGTGGAATCAAAGCGAAGCAGAGCTGAGCAAAACCCCACCTGTTGCTATGATCCTTCCCACTGCTTTTATTGATGTTGTTCCAGCTGGATTTATTTCATTATGAAAAGGCAAATTCAAGAGTCTTTTTATCTCCACGGTTTACGTTGTCTTTTGCTGGCTTGGACTTTTGCTTTCTGCCCTTTGCCGGTCTGGGCACGTTCACCTTTCAGGATTCCCATCCTCTGCCCTGCCCGGGCTGCCTCTGGCTCAGCTCCCTTGGCAGCCGCTGCTTCCACCTGAGCTCTCGGCCTTTAGCTCGCGTCCCTTTCCATGGGCCACGCCTCCCAGCTGCTCCAGCCCGGGCATTCCCGCCTGGGAACAAGCAGGGATTCCCTGCCCTGGCCCAGGGAAGCCTCCGGCCCTGCAGGCATTGCCGAGGCTCAGGGGCCGCTCCAAACCTTTGGTGTCCCAGAGCTCCCGGATCAGTGCCAGGGCAGAGCTGGGAGCCTGTCCTAAGGAGCGGGACTGACGCACGCGGTGCCTGCAAAGTCCCCCATGGATATTGGATCCAGCTGGCAGGAGCAGGTGCGGCCAAGGCAGCCCATTCCATTTCCTGCCCACCGAGAGATCTCCAGCACTTCAGCCTGCTAAGGCTGGCACACAAATCCCTGCCCTGGGGCACGGCAGCGACTGCAGCGCACCCAGGAGAAGGCAAACGCAACGACCGGGGCTCAGTTCTGAGGCTGGGATCGAGATTCATTCTCAGCCATTTCAAACAAGGATTGCACCCCACTGCTCAGTTCTTTCTGCAGCTGGGACTCCAGGAGGAGGAGAAAGGAGGCAGTTTACTGGAGCCCCTTTCCTGCCAAACACTGAGGGTCATTCAGGTGCTGAGAGAAAGCACAGCCAGGGAGAGCTGCCCCTGCTCTGCTGGGATTGCACCCTGCACTCACGAGGGACAGGTGGCTCTGTGAAATCGGTCTCAGCATTTTTGTGCCTCATAGCTCCCACTGAAATGATTTTGACCAGAACTGAGGCTGCTGAGCGTCACTGAGCAGCACAGGAGACATCCAGCAATGCCCATGAGCTGGCAGAGATGATTGCTGGCGCTGGCCTGAGCCCTGGGCTGAGAGTTCCAGTGGCAGCAGCAGTGACAGCCACCCCGGCATTGCCCAGAAACAGGAGAAACCGCCCCTGCCCTGCCTTTGGGGAGAATGTCTGCTGTGCATCTCCCAGTTACAGCCCCAGCGCTCCCTGGGCTCCTGCAGACATTAATTCCTTCTGCCTTCCTCACAAGGCATCTCCACTCGTTCCATCGTCTGCCTGCTGGGCAATGCTCCCCTCCTTATTGCACAGGGGAGAGCGAGGAACTCTGCAATTGCCTGCACTGAGCTCCTCTCCCATCATCTCCCACTCCTTTCATGGCCTCACCAGCCAGGAGAAACATTCAAGGGGGAAAAAGTGTGCTGTGCTCTAGGCAAGGCCAGAAAGGGGCCTGAAGAGACAGATTTTGGATTAACTCTGGCTGGAGAAAACCAAAGGCAATCAGGATTGCCTCAAAATGAAAACAAGAAAGGAGGGGATTGTTAAAGCCATTTATAGAGTCACATTAAGGTCTGTTCCTCAAGGTTTTGGCTTTTGGCACTTCCGTAAGCAGCACGACAGACTGTGGGCAACTGTGACAGACTGCACAGAGGAGGGGGGTTTTTATAAATAATATAAATAATATAAAAATAGAGATATCATTTTTATATTGTATATTTCTTATATTTATTTATAATAAATATTTATAGATATTGGTGTATATATAATATATATTTTTATATTTGTATTTCTATTTTTATATTATTTATATTATTTATTAAAAAACCCAGCCTATAACCAAATAAAATCAAAAAATCCCCAATTTATTTTAACTATATTTAAATATTTTTAGATTTACAATCTATATTTATATATCTTTGGATATATATATAAAATAGACTATCATTTATATATATTATGGTATGTATGTTACAATACTATACTATATATTATAGTTTTATATACTTAGCTATTTGTTTTCTATATTTATGTTTACCACTATCATTTTATATTTATTTTTATATTTATATTTATTTCTACTTTAATTAATCTATATATTAGACCATATCAATTCATTAACCCAACGCATCAGAACCACAAAAATCCTGCGCCTTCGTCAGCACCGGTACGCAGCCCACGCTCATCCATCGCAGCATATCCAAACAAAACCTATTTCTAGGACTAACAGAACAAAGACCCCACGACATTTAACCCTAAGAAAAACTCAAATCAACCGAACTGTAAAGAAATTTGAAATCCCACTATAACTAGCCCAAAAGCTCCGTACATTCTCATCATAAACTTCCTCCTAAACCAATGGCTCAAAACCCCAAAAAACTCAGATACACATGGAAAATGACAGAACTGCTAGTAAAAACAAACACCCATGAAAAATTAAATCCAACCAACTCACTAAACTCAAATCCCTACAACTGACCCTAAACATTACTAAAAAAAGCCCCCAAAGCTCTACCTTTATGCTAACTCACAAATAAGAACCAATAATCTATTAAAATTATTTTTAAAAATTAAAAAAATAAATAAAAGCATGAAAATAAAAACTCTAAACTATTAAAATACTAAAAAATATCACTACCCAAATTTAAAAGCATATTGCCTATAAAAACCCACCATATAAATGCCCCTGCCTCCAAAAATAAAACTAAAAAAAAAATCAAAGCAGAAAGAAATTGGAACTTAGGAACGCTAAAACCAGAACGTTCAAGAAGTTCCACCATATCCCTGATCATACACCAACTACAAACAACATGAAACAATACAAACAATTCTTAAAAACCGCCTTAAAACCACTACATTAAAAACCCTTTCAACAATTCAAAACTGCATTGAACAAAAGCCATCTCATAAATTAACACCCAAAACTCCAGCAGCCCAGCTGGCCCTACCAAATCTCTCTGTTGATACATACAGCAAACAAAACCAAAATCCCAGGAATACCTGTCAGAAGTCTAGGAAAGAAACCTCTTGAAATTAATCCTACCTCAAATACAAACCAACCCGTCCAGAAAGTGAGCTTCACTCAAAAAACTATTTACACAGAGTTAGTAAGACCAAGAAATAAAACAACACACCATATACCACCAATTAATAGAGCAGTGAAGGAAAAAACCCCACTTTTTTTCTTTTTTATTTTTTAAACTAACTTCTTTTGTTAGCTAGAACCAAAGATTTTGCCAGGACTGCAACAACTTCTCCTTCTTCTCCTTCTGAAAGGTCCCTTCTCCTTCCCAAATTCCTTACAACTTCTGAGTTTAAATCCAAGCCAAAAGCAAAATTCGTGCACTTGTGAGTCCGGTGCTCCTGTCAGATTCTCTGTCTCACTGCACATCTTCTCACACTTTCAGTCTGAGCGCTGTCCTGCCCTGATGAGTTTGACAGAAGCATTGGCACATGTTAAGAGAGCATTTCCCTCCCTGCCTCCCTCGCCAGAGCTGGTTTCCTTAGCGCATTTCAATCGATCCCAAGCCCGCAATGATGCGCGCTCACCTCAAGGCTCACAGCAAGCACGCAGCAGCTCAGGCTGACTTGGCTCCAGGGCTCCGTGCCTTGGATAGCTGAGAAAACTTCCCATGAGCCTCTGTCCCAAGACATTGGAATGCAATTTCCCTGCGCATTTGGTGGCAGCTTTGGGTCCCTCTGGGGGACGGCACCCAGCGTGACCCCCGCCCCTCGCCCGCCCCCCACCTGCTCCTGCACCGCAGTGGGGCTCCCTCTCCTGGGCACCTCGGGGTGCCCCCAACGGCATCAGAGCCCCGAGTCTTCACCGCCCCTTTTCCTGACCCCCAAAGAAGGCTCAGAACTGCCCTGGACAGCAGCGCAGCGCTTCCCCCAAGCCCTTCCCACACGTGCATGGCCCCAGCAAGGGATTCTGCTGCAACAAGAAAGCGGGGGCAGCCCCCAGAAGGCTTGAGGTTCCTGCCCAGCCTCGCTGTCACGGGCCGGGGGCAGCGAGAGAGGGAGCGGCACAGACGGCGGGGACGGCCCGGCACAGGGCGGGGGCCGCTCTCAGCGCGATGCCGGCAAAGCCGCAGCTCCGGCGCTGTCGGCCGGGCTGCTTGAGCGGCACGGGGGGATCCGCCGAGAGCCTCCGGCCCCGCGCGGGGACTCCTGCAAGGGCCCAGGGCCGCCGGGCTCCGGCCCTCGGGGCTTTATTCTCCGGCAGCCCGAGCCCCGCGGCTGCGGGGCAAAGAAGGAAAGGGGGCACGGGAAGAGAGGAGCGAGAGCAGGGCATGAGAAAGGGCGGCGAGGGAGCTCGGGCTGTGCAGGAAAGCGGGACGGGAAGGGAAAGCCCGGGACGAGGGTACAGGGAGGGTGGACAGAGGAAGGAGAGAGGGGGAACAGAAGGGAGTAGCGGGCTAGGGACAGGACAGGAAGGAGCCGGGTTTGTGGGGGGAGAGGGAATGGGGGAAAGGGAGCGAGAGAAGGCGAATACGGGGAGAAGGAAGGAGGGCTAGAGAGAGGGACAGGCGGGGAAGCCTCCCAGAGCCCCGGCTGCACCCCGAGCCCGGCCCGGCGCCTCGCCCTGCCCGGGATGCTGCGCTCGGCGGAGCTCGGCTCGCTCCGGAGACGCTCGGCTCGAGTCGGCTCTTGTCGGCCTAAACTCGGCTACTGTCGGCCAAACTCGGCTATTGTCGCCTCAACTCGGCTCTTGTCGCCTGCATTCGCCTCTCGGCCGAGCTCGGCTCGCTTCGGCCCAACTCCCAGCCGCTCTGTGCCTTGGGCGCGCCTCGGCTCCGCTCGCCTCGGCTCGGCTCGCTGAGGGCGGGCGGGCAAGCGCCGCCGCCTCACGTTCAGCTCGCCCGGCTCGGGGCTCTCCCGCTGCCGCGTCCCGCGGGCGGCCCGGCCATGGCGCGGACACGACCGGGAGCGCGGGCTCGGGCAGGAGCTCATTAGGCTGGGACCGCACTGGCGCTAATTAGCGCGCACGAGAGCGGCAGGCTCGCTTCGCCTGAGCTCGGCTCGCTTCGCTCCAGGCAGCCTCGGAAGCCTCGCCTCGGTTCGCTCGAGGCCGTCAGGGTCGGCCGCTCTCGCCTTGCTTCGGCCGAGCTCGTGCGATTCCCCCGAAGGCGGCGTCGTTCGGTTGTGTTTTTAGAAATATCTTTCTCTATCGATTGTATCTTTCTATAGTTAGATTTATATTTCTAGAATACTTCTATTAATCCAAATAAAAACCCCATCTCTAACCAAATAAATACAATAAAAGCCTTCTTTTAAACGATATCGAAGTATTTTTATACGTTGTCTAATTATATTCACATTTATAGTTATAGTTTCTTTTGATGCAATATATTAAGCATTATATATAATACCTATAAAATTCTAGACATGTATTTAAATTATTATTTATATTATGTATCGTATCTACTGCTGCAACTGATTTTTTCTTCTATTTTTAAACTTGATCTGTATGTATTTATGATATATTTCTATACTTAAATTTCTACCTTCATATTGTTTCTATTTATAATTTTTATAATCAAAACCCTGCCTATTGACAAGTAGAAAAGCCCGTTTTATTTAACTATTTAAAAATATTTTTATATTTATAATTTCCATATTTCTATTTATAATTTGCTCTCTAGTACGTGATAACATACCTGCTCCTGCACCGCAGTGGGGCTCCCTCTCCTGGGCACCTCGGGGTGCCCCCAACGGCATCAGAGCCCCGAGTCTTCACCCCCCCTTTGCCTCTAGTTAGAAACTACACTGGAACTTTTTTCTGGAAACAAAGACACGACCTAAATCCTCTCCCCATGTCCCAGACAGATAGATGTTCAGTTCTTAGTTGACTGGGCAGCAGTTTCTTCAATAGAATGAGAAACAATATGGAAACGTTTTAGCTACAAGCAAATAGGCAAATCTGAACAAGGTCCTGGTGGCCAGCCACTGCAGTTATTTTGAAGCCATTTTTTAAACAATCAAATACTGATACCACAAAAAATAAAGCAAAAAGCTGACTACTGGCTAAGAAAGAAGGAAAAATTAACTTTTGACGACAACAACAACATTCCAAGGACACAGGCTTTTTCCCAATGTCATACCTTATAACTACCTCTCTTGGGAATTCTCATGGTGGATCCCAAAAGGAATAAATCCCTCAGAGTGTCCTAAAGCACAAAGTAGCACGCTGGAGCTCCTCACACTCCCAGGAGGGCAGCACAGCGTGCACCGAGTCTGCAACAAATTCTGCTCAGTGAGGGTCTGCAAACAAAGTTTCAAGTGATGAACTGAACTCATTTTCAAGGGACGCTTCCTAAGCACAGAAGCACAACAAAGAACAAGCAGAAACAATCCTTACAAACACCGGCGAGTTTTATTTAGCATGTATGCGACTGATTGCCACCCTATGGCTTCTCCCTTGGTTTGTCTGTAGGTTCAGGAGGATGATAATGCACACTCTGCCTTCCCTGAACCCCCCAGCAGCCGAGCGCTGCTCAGCGCGTTCAGACCATCGGGAACTGGGTCACGCACACCCGGATGGGCCGGAGCTGCTCTGCTGGAGATTGGGGAGACGAGAGCAGAGAGGCGCTGGCCCAGGCGTCGTCCCAGTTCTATTGCTGTGTGACGAGAAGGAGTTTGTTCCCAACAGCTGCAGCAACCCTCAGCTCGCTGCCGTGCTGAGTATCAATGGCACACAGAGGGCAGCCTGAGGAAATAATGGGCTGGGCTCTAAGGGGCTGGGACAGGCTCTGATTTTTTGTTTTGTATTTGCATGATCATCGGTACAACAGGGCTCTGATGGATGACTCGGCAGCACGCAATTAAAAACTCCTCCGTAGGATGACATGGACTTGTAGGAAAAGACAAAAGCCCATCACCCTTCTGAAATCTCCTTTGAATCCCAAGCACGTGGATTGTCACTGTACTGCAGCTTCCAGGTTTTCAAAGCAGCTTACTTCTGAAGGCCAGGAAACATTTATTCCTACAGAAACAATGGGCAGCACCCAGGCTAATCTAAGCATTCCTGTTTGATAGGGGATCTGCCAGTGTGCCAGTCCAGCCTAAGGTGTGCTTTATTTCAGTCTAACATCCCCACAAAATTCTTCTCATATCTCCCAACCCTGAAACCTAAAGCTTCTCATCATTAGCAAATTCAAAGTAACATGTTTTTTTTACAACATTCAAAAATGTCATGCTGGACTGAACTAGAGAGTAATTTTCCAATATAAGCTTAGCAAAGTCTGAATTGACTCGTCCAGACAGAAAACCTACAAGTGAACACCTACAGCTGCCTAAAAAGACCTAACGAGCCCCTGGCAGCCACCGGCATCAAAGCACAGGGGATGTTTCTAATCCAGGCTAAGGAGAACAATATCACCTTTTGTTCTCTCCAGTTTGTTTCCTCTGCAGTCCTATTTGCTCCTTATGATTTTTACAGTCTCTGTATCTTCTCGGGCAGCGCTGAGTCTGACGACCGGGATACGAGAGTCCTTCCCTGCCCTACGGAGAGAACCAGGAAAAAAAGTTACAAAAAGAACAGGGCAGTTTGAAGTTAATACTTCCGACGAGAAGCAGCACCTGACAAACAGAGTGAACAAAGCGTGACACCTCCCTGGGGACAGAAGACTTACAAACTCTCCGGGATTTACAATCCCAGTAACCAAGCCCTTCAGCACAGCAGCCAAGTGTCCCATTAGGTGGTGCTGCACCAAAGAATGATCCGAGAGGTTCCAAAGAGTGAAATGCACATTATTGTCCAAAGACATAAAATCTTGCAAATACCAAAACTACAATAGATCTAAACTACAGGGCAAGAGTACAAGTGTTAACTTGAGGAGCTGGAACCATCCAGGTGAGCAACTGCTACCTGGATCCTCAACAGAGTTTGAGGAACCCTCCAGGATACAGAAGGGTTTTCCCCAGAAATTACACAGGCCGAGTTTTGATAGAAGTACACTTGCCAGATGCTCAGAAACGTCACCCATCCTCCTCCGGGTGTCCTGAGAGAGCTGCGAATGGCTCTCACGTGGTTTGAGCTGGTTCTGTAAGGGCTCAGGGTGAATTTCACCAGATGCAACCAAACTGGGCAACACCCAGTGGGACAGAAGGAACCCAAAGCTTGTTTTACCCAAAGCTTGGGTAAGCAGAGCTCCAGCAAATACTGAGGAAACGGACAGAACAGGGTAACAAATAATAAACATACCTTTTTTTTTATGTAGGTGAACAAAACAATTAAGGAGAAGGTGAAAAACTCACCATGACTGAACATTTCATCATCTGTAAGCTGACCATCCCTAGCACAGAGGACTCCAAATTTAAAATTCACCGATCCCTGGAAAATAAAACCAAATATTATTTGGTAAACAGTCAAACAGAAGATGTAAAAATTTGTTTCCTCTAAGGACTTTCAAGTATGTGTGTATCTTTGTATACATGCTACACATTAGAACGTACATCTCATACCACCTCCTAATACATAATCATTTACCTTTACATTTTGATAGTACAGCATAAAATTATTTCCTTAAATTGATGATCTATTATTATTAAGTTGGTGCTTTAAGCTATTTTTATTGTCATGTTCAAAAAAACATTACTTATTTTTACTGTAACGAGCAATTGATTTCCAAGTCATCATAAGCCCATTAAAATACAAAGCTGCATTCACCGGACGGGTCTGTGAGCAAGAAGTAGTCAGGCTTGTACTCAGCCTCTTGCTCTTCCAGAACCAATAAATCCTGTCAACAAAACCAGCATCTTTAGCCCCCTCCTATTAAAGATTCTACAAAGATGATGGTTTTATTTGTGTTTAGAAGTTTGGATTTTAAATGACCAGTTCAATAGATAAAGACAGTTTAAGCAGTATCACATTATAGTTACTACTATTATTATCTGCTGCTGGAAGAGACAAACCAGTAGTATCTATACTTAATTACTTCTATTTCCAGAAAATCATAAAGAAAAAGAACCAAACAAAGAAAAGTCCTTTCCTACCTTTTGTATCTCAGGATGAAAAATGTCTCTTGGGCTCTTCTCCAGTTTCTCCAGACTCCTGGCACTGAAATGCAAAGGAACGAGTGCTTTAGAGGAGGGCAAGTGCACATTCCAACCCCGAACCACCAACCGATTGCAGTTACAGCGCTTACAAAATGAATCGTTCCCAGAGCCTCTGGGAAATGGAACGGTTGGTGCAACTGCCATTTCTTCCCCAAAATACTGACTTCCAACACTTCCTAAACTTAGTTTGCATTTTAAAAACAGAAATTAGGGAGACTCAGGGTGGAGATCAGGTTGAAATTGATTTCCTTCTAAAGCACAGGGCTCTGTTCCATCACCCTTCACTTTGGCTCCACACAGAATCACGGGGAGCATTTTAGGAGGGCTCAAGAACCAATTCTATTTCTCTCTTTTTCTAGTTCTCTCTCTTCCTAAATCATTCAAGGCAAGTCAAATGAAAAATGACAAGTTCAGCATCAAATCCACACTTTTCCCCTTTGTCTGCTCAAGAACAGGCTTTAAAACCACTTCTTGCTGCCTTCAACGATTAAGACTTGCAAAACCATTTTTACATGTTTGATAGGTTTACACAGAACGCAAGCTCTGAATTACAGGAAAAGGTACACAGGCAAATATCTCAGCTGATGGTGGCTTATTTGTCAATCCATACCTTAACGGAGATTGCACTGAGAATGTTTCAGTGGGACTCTAAGGGAGACAGATTTTCTGAGTACCCTGTAAACAAGAAAAGCTGGGATATATTACAGGACATACCCACTTTTTCTGCATATTCAAATAGGATTATCAATAAAAACATGTCAGTTAAAAAAGAAGGAAGAAAACCAAGGTAATTTTACTCAGCTATATTTACTGCCGATTTAGAGAAAAAAAAAAGTCACAGGTGCTGCAAAGAAAAAAAAAGTGAACCATAAATGCCTACAGCAGAACTTTAAAACAATTGCTTGGATAAAAGCAGCTCGTGGAACATGAAGTAGAAAAAAAGCGAAACCAGTATCAGACCTGCCTGTTTTCTTACCATTGCACAAGAAAATCCGACAAGCGGTATAAAGTCACTGCCTAAAACCGATCCTAGGATGTAACCAAGAACAATTGAGGCATTTGCTAATCTAAACGGAAACCTTTTCCGGACCCTAGTGTCAAATCACACGTTTTGTCTTGCAGCAGCTCGAGGCTGGAGAGCATTTCCCCTGGGGGTCGGGAGGGTAGGGGCACAAGGGGCTGAGTTTGCGGATCGCACCTGTGCCAGCAGAAGGATCCAGCCCGGCGCTCCTTGCGCTCGCCATTCTCCGGGCCATCGCTGTGTTTTACTGCTCAGCGATGCCGCTCCATCTGTTTGCGTGGAAGAAAGAGCCACGAGCACTGAGGCACTCAGCAGCCGTGTCATTCCAGCCGCTCGTCCGCCCCCGCCCGCAGCAGCGGCAGCAGCCCGAGGGACACGGCTGCAGCTCGGCGGCTCCCGCGCCTCCGCCAGCCGCCGCACAGTGACCGCGGCAGCGCCCGGCGCCGCTCGCCCGGGGCGGCTCCTGCAGCTCCCGGCCCGCGGCAGCAAAGCACCGCCTGGCGCTCCGCCATCGGCGGGCGGCAGCGCGCCCCGCCCGAGCCGAGCCCCCGCCACCGGGACCGCTGAGCGAGGCCGAGGCACCGGGCGGACGCCCCTTCCGCGCCGCTCGGCTCCGTGCGGGCGGCCGGCCGGAGGCTTCGCCCCTCCAGCGTCGCTGCCGCGGCTCCGTCCCGCGCGGGAGAGGCGCCGGGAGCTCCCCGCGCCCAGCCCGCTCCCCCGGCGCGCGGCCGCCTCGGCCCGCCAGCCATTCCTACGGCGCGTCGGCCGTTGCGTCAGACGCCGCGCTTTACGGCCGCAGGGCCTGCCGGGAGTTGTAGTCTCGGACTGACAGCCACCGCTCCGTTTTCCGCCACCGGGAGCTGCGCTCCCGCCGGGGGATCAAACGGCTCCTTCGCTCCTGGGCGCGGAAGCACCTTAGGCAGCACCGCCCCTCCCGAATGTCCTTTCTTTTCCACTCCAACTCTTTTTTCTTTTTTTCACTCTGTTTTTCACCCCCTTTTACACTCTCACTCCTCCTTTTCCACTCTCATCCTTTTCCTTTTTCACTTTCTTTTCTTCCTTTCTCTTCCTTCTTTTTATTTCTTCCTTTCCTTTCCTTTTCCCTTTTCTTTTTTCTTTCTTTCTTTCTTTCTTTCTTTCTTTCTTTCTTTCTTTCTTTCTTTCTTTCTTTCTTTCTTTCTTTCTTTCTTTCTTTCTTTCTTTCTTTCTTTCTTTCTTTCTTTCTTTCTTTCTTTCTTTCTTTCTTTCTTTCTTTCTTTTCTTTCTTTCTTTTCTTTCTTTCCCTATATTTTTAATCTTGGCTTTCCATTCTAGCTTTGGAATAAAAAAGCAGCAGTAGAAACGTTCAGGCTACCTAGGAGTGCAAAAAACCCCAAAACGGTAATGATTTTAGGAAAACTATTTCCTCCATGGGAGCCTGAAATTTTCTACAGCTGCAGGTGACATAGAGCTTTTATTTCTTCTTCTGTATAGTTTATACATTACACTCTATTTATACAGCGCCCCCTGCCGTCTGCACCGGCGAACTGCAGGCACAGCGCCCCCTGCCGTCTGCTTTGGCGCACTGCAGGCACAGCGCCCCCTGCCGTCTGCACCGGCGAACTGCAGGCACAGCGCCCCCTACCGTCTGCACCGGCGCACTGCAGGCACAGCGCCCCCTGCCGTCTGCACCGGCGAACTGCAGGCACAGCGCCCCCTGCCGTCTGCATCGGCGAACTGCAGGCACAGCGCCCCCTGCCGTCTGCACCGGCGAACTGCAGGCACAGCGCCCCCGGCCGTCTGCTTTGGCGAACTGCAGGCACAGCGCCCCCCGGCGTCTGCATCGGCGCACTGCAGGCACAGCGCCCCCTGCCGTCTGCACCGGCGCACCTTTTACGACCGTCGCGCTTTACGACCCCTTTTGCGACAGTCGCGCTTTACGGCCCGTTTTACGACAGTCGCGCTTTACGGCACCTTTTGCGACAGTCGCGCTTTACGGCCCCCTTTACGACAGTCGCGCTTTACGGCCCCTTTTACGACAGTCGCGCTTTACGGCCCCTTTTGCGACAGTCGCGCTTTACGGCAGCTTTTGCGACAGTCGCGCTTTACGGCCCGTTTTGCGACAGTCGCGCTTTACGGCCCCTTTTACGACAGTCGCGCTTTACGGCCCCTTTTGCGACAGTCTCGTTTAAGGCACCTTTTACGACAGTCGCGCTTTACGGCAGCTTTTGCGACAGTCGCGCTTTACGGCCCGTTTTACGACAGTCGCGCTTTACGGCCCCTTTTACGACAGTCGCGCTTTACGGCCCGTTTTACGACAGTCGCGCTTTACGGCACCTTTTACGACAGTCGCGCTTTACGGCACCTTTTACGACAGTCGCGCTTTACGGCAGCTTTTGCGACAGTCGCGCTTTACGGCCCGTTTTACGACAGTCGCGCTTTACGGCACCTTTTACGACAGTCGCGCTTTACGGCCCGTTTTACGACACTCGCGCTTTACGGCCCCTTTTGCGACAGTCGCGCTTTACGGCAGCTTTTGCGACAGTCGCGCTTTACGGCCCGTTTTACGACAGTCGCGCTTTACGGCAGCTTTTGCGACAGTCGCGCTTTACGGCAGCTTTTGCGACAGTCGCGCTTTACGGCCCCTTTTACGACAGTCGCGCTTTACGGCACCTTTTGCGACAGTCGCGCTTTACGGCCCGTTTTACGACACTCGCGCTTTACGCCCCCTTTTGCGACAGTCGCGCTTTACGGCACCTTTTACGACAGTCGCGCTTTACGGCAGCTTTTGCGACAGTCGCGCTTTACGGCCCCTTTTGCGACAGTCGCGCTTTACGGCACCTTTTGCGACAGTCGCGCTTTACGGCCCCTTTTGCGACAGTCGCGCTTTACGGCCCCCTTTACGACAGTCGCGCTTTACGGCACTACCCTTTATGGAAATTTTATGATACTTTAGAGCACTTTACAGTTTTTATTTTGTTTTTCATTTATTTTTAATTAATTTTTTTTATTTCTAATTTTTATATTTTTAAAGCTTTTTATTCTTTTATTTTTATTTACTTATTATTTTTAATTTTTCTATTTTTAAAGCTTTTTATTTTATTCTTCTAAGTTTATTTTTATTTAATTTTTAATTTTAATTTTTCTATTTTTAAAGCTTTTAATTTTATTTTTCAAATTTTATTTTTTATTTACTTATTATTTTTAATTTTTCTTTTTAAAGCTTTTTATTTTATTTTTTTAATTTAATTTTTAATTTAATTTTTATTTCTAATTTTTCTATTTTTAAAGCTTTTAAATTTAGTTTTTAATTTAATTTTTATTTACTTATTATTTTTAATTTTTCTATTTTTGAAGCTTTTTATTTTATTTTTCTAATTTTATTTTTTATTTAGTTTTTATTTTTAACTTTTCTATTTTTAAAGTATTTATTTTATTTTTTATTTTATTTTTTATTAAATTTTTATTTTTAATTTTTTAATTTTTAAAGTTTTTATTTTATTTTTTTAATTTTATTTTTTATTTTTAATTTTTCTATTTTTAAAGCTTTTCAGTGTTTTTTTTATTTGCTGCTGCCCAGACCAACTGAAGCTGGTGATTGTGGTGGTGTTTGGGGGTCTTGCATTACGGCACTACCTTTTATGTAATTCTTACAGCACTTTACAGTTTTTATTTTGTTTTTCATTTATTTTGGATTAATTTTGTTTTTTTAAAATTTTATTTAATTTCTATTTTTAATTTTTCTATTTCCAAAGCATTTTATTACATTTTATTTGGTGCTGCCCAAACCTGCTGTAGTGCATTTTTATACTTTGTAATACTTTGAAGTCATTTTGTTTTGTATCCCCATATTTTTCCCAAATGGTTTATCCCCAACTGTACCCCCCTCCTTCTACCTGTGTTATCCCTCTCCCGGGATGTGATCATCCCCAAACGCCCACCCTGGCTCTCTGTCAATCACTCAGCCTCCCATCCCCCCCATGCAGAAGTTTCGGTCCAAGTCGTCGAGTGATCAGCCAGAGGCCAGGGGTCAGCCCCCCAAGCCTTGCCCCATACGCTGTCCTGTATGTCTGGATCCCCCAGCATTCATCCCTTAGGGTCACTTAATGGTTGGTAGATGTTATCTACTTTGGGTTTCCACCTCCCTTTAAATGTGACCTTGGCACATCTCCCTGGGGCTCTCGGCAGGAGGCCCCTGAGGTGCAGGAGCTCCTTTGGGACTCCTAATAAAACCTTGGATTAACCCCTGCTAAGAGTTGGCCCTTTATCATCTACCGCTGTCTCTGGTGTCTCTTGTGCTGCACAGGGGCCCAGCCCAGGTGCCCTCAGCACCCTCGGGGCACAGAGAGTGTCTCCCCCCAGCCCAGGTGCCCTCAGCACCCTCGGGGCACAGAGAGTGTCTCCCCCCAGCCCAGGTGCCCTCAGCACCCTCGGGGCACACACAGAGAGTGTCTCCCCCCAGCCCAGGTGCCCTCAGCACCCTCGGGGCACACACAGAGAGTGTCTCCCCTCAGCCCAGGTGCCCTCAGCACCCTCGGGGCACACACAGAGAGTGTCTCCCCCCAGCCCAGGTGCCCTCAGCACCCTCGGGGCACAGAGGGTGTCTCCCTGCTCTCGGCCGTGTCGGGGCTGCCCCCCCTGTGTCTGCCGACTCGGGACTGGCCGAGGGTTACTGAGAGGCTTGCACAAACCCACTCGGCCGCTGATTGTGGTGGTGTTTGAGGGTCCCCAGGACGAGGGAAGAGACGAGAATCTTGACTCCACCTTTCAGAAGGCTGAAATATTATTTTATGATCTCTATTATATTAAAAGAAAATGAGATATTAGAACTATACTAAAAGAGCAAGGAGACATCAGAAAGCTGGAAAGGAATGAATAATAAAAACCTGGGACTGCTCACAGCCCCAACACAGCTGGACCATGATTGGTCATCAAGTAGAAACAATGCACAGGAGACCAATCCAAGATGCCCCTGTTGCTAAACCATCTCCAGCCCACACTCCACAGCCAGCAGATTGTTACTGGTTCCATTTCTGTTCTGAGGCTTCTCAGGAGAAAAATCCCAGCAAAAGGATTTTCATCAAACACGTCAGTGCCAGGTGATGGCACAGGCAGCATCGGCCGGCCGAGGTCACTGTGTCATCCCTGCCAGCCCAGGTGTCACAGCAAGGAGCAGAGAGTTCACCCTGTACTCACCCTGTGCTCACCCAGCCCTGCCAAGGGACCGGCTGCCAAAACAGAGCCGTGCCATGCATGCCAGTGTCTGCATGGCAGAGAGAGGACATGAAAAGCCACTGAGGAAGCTGCCACCTCCTCCCTGAGCTCTGCCCTGCAGGCCGGGCCATGGGCAGCCACTTTGGGAAGGCTGCATTTGCTGCCCATCAGCTGCTCTGTGTCTGACAGGAATTGAAATAGCCCAGGTTTGGGTTGGTGCTGAGCAGAGGGCAGGGAGGAGAAAGGGAGAAGGCTGTGCTGCAGGCCAGGTGGATCCAGGCAGAGCCAATTTGGGCAGCAGCCTTGTCTAACAGCATTTCATTTTCCACTTCTACTACATTACGTTTCATTTTGCACTTCTGCTAGAACTGCATGTCAACAGCTTTCAAATATCCTCCTCAGTCCCAGCAGCCTGCTTGAAAGTGCTGTGTCTTTATCAGACCATTGATGGTCCTTCTGAAATGTGAGTCTCACTGGCTGCATCCAAACCTTGTGCTTGAAGAGCATTCCTAAAAATTAAAGCAGATTGGGCCTTTGGGGACAAAGGGGCTGCAAAGCATCTGCTAAAGCATTTTCTACTCCAATTTCATTGTGAGGAAACACACCTGAAGGATGATGCAGGGATTAGGATTGAGACAAAGATGAGTTTGGTAGGTCAATTTTACTTTGAGAGCTTGAGAAGCACAGGAAGCCCAAGTGATGATCCCAGAGGGTTGAACACAGAGGTTTCACCCTCCCAGATATACAAGGGCCTTACCTTAAAACCACTGCTCATAGCACGCAGCTGTCTCAACACTGCATTAATGTTTTCTCCTCTTTGTGCACGTGTAGAATTGAAATCCCTCTTAGGGAAGAAGCTTATTCCAAGTAAATTCCTAAACAATCAGCTGAAAAAAAACCTGAAATGTTCTTTCATAGCCTTGTATATTTTTAAAGCCTTTGACATTTGAAACACTGTTCCCCTGCAAGGCCTTCTCCTAAATCCCAGCTTCTCAGAAGGCCCAAGGGGACAGGGTTGGCCAAGGGTGGAGCTGTTCTGGGTTTGTTGGTGGTGCCTTGTAGCGAACGGTGTGTTCAGAGCTGCTCTGCTGCTTCTGCCCATCATTTGACAGGGAAGGAGTGTGCTGGGATATGATAAATCACTAAATTGTCACTTCTAAATGCTGCTTGCAATGAAAACACTGTGCATAAACCCTCCTAAATGGTGTTAAATTTGTCTCCTATATTTCTTCCCTCCCACCCCACCACTGCTGCTCTAAGATCCCTTAGTAGCTCAGTCTTTCTCTGGGTTTTGTTTGACATTTATGCCCACTTTCCCCAAAGCTCTGGGGGTTCTTTTTAAAATATGATATTGATTTTTTTTCTTGGTTTAAAAAAAACCCCTGAAATACACACACTAAAGAAGCAGGTCTCCATGGCTCAGCCCTGAGTGGTAAAGGAAGAGCAGCAGGAAGGGTGGTTTGTGGTGCTGGAGAAAGTCTCTGCCAGGCTTAAAGGAGCATCCCATTTCCACAGATGGCTTTTTTTTTTTTTTTTAATGAGTTATGGTGCTGGGAAGATCTGGAAAGAGTGCAAGTCCCTCATTCCAGTTTGGATGTCTTGTTTTAAGAAATGTGTTCTTTCAGTTCTTGGAGAGCATAGTTTTGGATTCATCCTCACATCCTCCAGTCTTTGCACCTGTGCACAAACCTGTTTGTGCTTTGTTCAGAGGAGTGGAATTCAGGCTCCAAACCTGAATGAGCAGTTTGGAGATGATCATGGAAGTTAACTGGAAGTAAGTAATGGAATTAATTTTAGAATATTCAGCTAGCTTTCTATGCCCTGCTATAGATTTTAGTATCCTGAGAGCACTCTAAAAAGGGATACATGAACAATTCAAGCCCATTGCATTGAAAAAAATCTCTGAATCCTGTGGCTTTATAAAGATACACTGAGTAATCTGAAAAGGACAGATAAATGAACCACTCTTTCTGTATATAGTAGAAAAGGTCTTTTCTCCTTGCAAAATTACCGAAACTGGTGGCAACTTTATTGCTTTAACAGAAATGGCAACTGTATAATGGGCTCAATGTTAAACTAATATGGAAGAGAGCTGCACTAATCCTTTTCATAACAGGGTCATTTTCATGGGCTGAAAAAAAAGCAGCAGGCAAGTTCTGTGAAACACAAAGTAATTTTGAGTATAATTACTGCAGCAATGAAAAAGGAGAAAAAAAAAAAAAGCCCTAATTTGTGTAAAACTGAGTTAAATACTCAGCCCTGCAGTTTATGGTGAAGCCAGGCAGTGCACTTGTAGTATGTCTGTGTGATGCTTGTCACTGCCATGACAGCTGTCATCATGTGCAGTTTTCTCCACCGTGATGCCTCAGTGTGGCTAACACTACCTGGGCAGGCCAGAGCTCTGCTGCAGTAGCTCCAGCTTTGGCTTACCTGAGCTTGCCTCTGAACAGCCCCTCTTGGAGACACTTGGCTTCACTTGGATTGTGTCTTCTCACCATAGCCATGGGTGGTGACAGCAGCAGAAACACACTGAAAATGCTTGAGGCCATGTAAGCTGCCTGTCTTGAGAGTCACAGTAGGAGAAGGTGACCTACAGTGAACTCACTGCTGGATGCCATGGCCATAAAACCTTGGAGAACTTGGGATGTATGAAAGAATAAACACACACACAGATTATATTTAATAATTGCTTATTTCTTTACACAAATGTTGCTGGTGTCATTTTACAAATGAAATGGCAACGAATACTTTTTACAGGGTAATGTCTACAGCTAAAAAGTGCTTGTCTTGGCAGCTGAATCCGGGCTGAGGACCCTTTTGTAATACAGCCACTTATTTCAAGAGCTCTTGGTCAATCACAAGAATGACTGTATAGATAAGCTGTTGAACCAAAAAACTATGCATTTTCACTGCTTATTGTGGATATTAAATGATTAATATAAGTAGCAACACTAACATGTTTAAAGGCACTTTTTTCTTTACTGAGGCTTAGCCTTACTTTTGAGTGTTTTTTGGCTATCTTTGAAACACTAATTTATTTAATAATAGCTTTTCAAGCTTGGCAAAGTTCAAACCTCACATTCAGAGGCATTGGTCCTAAAGAGACAGAGAGACTGATGAAGTATCTGAGGTAAACAGCCATTCCAAAGGCTCTGGCTTTCCAAATACTACCTTCAATATTGGTATTAGCAAAGGCTAGTTTTTCAAAGCAGTGACCATTGATTAAATCAGTCATAGGAGAGGAGGTCACTGTAATAGAATTGGTATTAAATAAGAGGTTTTATAGCACCACAGATAACCTTTGGTTAATGTGTCAACTGTCTCACAGCTGATCTGCCACAGAAATTTTGAGGGACAGGTTTTTCTGAGCTGTGTTGGGAATATTCCAGTTAGCAAATGTACTAAATAAAGCCTAACCTGTGCAATTTTGAAAATGTAATTAAGTTGTACGCTAATTGCTGCCCCCAAGTGGACAGAATTGTACCGTAATAGTGTGACATCATCTGCCAAAGGTGGCAAAAGGATTGTTTGATTACTGTTCTTCCTGTGATCCCTGTTGTTGTTACACTTACTCAAGTCCAGTTACAAAACTGAGGCATTTATGTCTCCTGGATAACCCTGGCTGTGGAAGGGTCCCTGGAGCTCTACTTCTGTATACAGTAACACTTGTCCCTTCCAAGGAAAAAGGGATTTACTTTACAGAGATTTGATTCACAGGAAGGACTTTGAAATCCTTCAAACTGAACTACATGTTTATTTCAAATCTGATTAAACTCCATGTCCTCACTTAGAAAAAGAAGTGTTTTGTCTTTTATCTTCTGTACAGATTCTGATCATCTTTCCCAGCTCTGGTACAACTTATGACTAGCAAAAGGAATAACTGAGAGTTTCTACATTGTCTTTTAAGAAAGGTATACCATATATGCTCTTAAGCACTGGTAGTCTGAAATCTTGGCAATTCATGTAGAGAGTCACTACTCCCAGAAGATTAATACCTGAGTGCAGAACTTCCTATTCTACAGCTTAAGAAGTAAGCAGAATACTCAGGGAGAGGTGGGATCAAATGAAACTGTACAAGAAGAGCACAGAAAAGGGTCAGTAAAGCACAGCAGAAGGCCTGGGTCTGGTGGAGCTGTGGGCCAGCCTTCAGGCACCAAAAACTGTCCCTCCTGCAAAGGCAAAAAGGAACTGAACGTATTACTTGAGTTGCCTTAGCTGAGCAGCTGGCTGATCTCTTTGTGAATGCACACGAGGAAATCCACATATGAGGCTCCTCCATAAATATTCTTGTCTTCTACTAGGAACTGGCGGAAAAGCATCTCTGGCTGCTCCCGCTGCTTCACTATCATCAGCTGGAGAGATAAAGGATACAGACAGATAATTTTAGGATGTAGTCAGACTAGATGGCAGCACAGTTTTCCTATGTAAGGAAAACTGTGACATAGTAAGAGACATAGTGGATGCTCTTGAGGTGGGGAGAACCCCCAAAACTAATAAATCTCCACATTGCAGAAGCTGGAGAGACTAAGGGAATAAGAGTGCAGAATAAAATGGTTATCCTTTAAACCTGAGTACCTTTGAAAATCAGCCTTGATTTGGAATAAAGCACATTTGAGATGCCTGTGCCTACAAATCATGCTCGAACTCATCTACGTGCAGGAAGAATCCCCATACCTAAAAAACCTTTTACAGCCACTGGTAAGTTTTGGCAAAGCCTGGAACGTTCCTTTGAACAAGTATCAAGAAGGAGTTGAGGCAAAAAGCAGTTACCTTCATAGTGTAGGGCTTTTGGCTCTGGATTTGCTCCAGGATATGCTTCAGTTTCTTAGAAAATGGATTGTCCAGGTTAGGCAGGGATGTCTGTCAGAAGGAAAGCAAATTGTTATAGTCCAGTCACATCTTTAACCAAGAATAGCTGCTGATAGTTACATGCTAAGGTACTGTGGATTTCATACTAAACCAGGAAAATCCATGTCTTTCACTAGAAGGTGTTATCTTGAGGACTCATTTTGCAATTTAAAATAATTACTACATGAAAATGCATCACCAGGAAAACTTAACCATTGCAAAGTGTTTTGTTCTAATTTTAGTAAGACACAGTTGAAAGGACTTGAAGAAGATTAAAGAAGTTGTGAAAACTTCTGTCCTCTTAGTGTTGGGAGTGTCCAAGTGTCAAGTTTTATGTAACTTAAAGCAATTCTGGTGTCTCAAGACCTTCTGCTGGCCACCTGCTCTTGTTTTAAGGCTGATGGATGAGAAAAGCCCTCACTTGTTTCTCTGATCTGGTCTTGCTAAATCCTCAATTCTTAGCGTGCATCTACTCACGGCCTCGGTGCTGATGTGTGCGAAGGAGGGCACGTTGAAAAGGCCCTGGATGAGCTCTGGGGACACGCTGGCTCCCAGCCACAGGAACATGCTCAGCCCGTTGGCCAGCAGGAAGGCCCCTCCCTCGGAGAGCCGCTCCTCGGAGCAGCGCACGGCGGCTGGCACCGCGTCACTCTTCAGATCCAGGCTGTGCTGTGGGGCAAGAGACACAAGAGCTCTCTGTGGGATTCACTTGAAAAGTAACTACTGAAAGGTTTGGTACAACTTAGTGGCTCCTTTCCAGGTAAGAGGGGGTAGAAATTAAAGTGAAAAAATGACCAGTGACTCACAATTGGCAGCAGCAAGGGGTAGAAGTAGAGCTGTGTGTCAGCCACCCCCATGGCCATGACCAGCTGGCGGTGGAAAGCCCTCTCATCAGTGGGGATCTCGGGCCTGCCAGCCAGCACACAGCTCTTCAGCAGGCAGTTCATGTACACAGGCAGCACCTTCATTGTGTCTGGCAGGATCAGCTGAGAAAACAAGACATTTAAAAAGAATCCAACAGAAATTATTTGCTGTGTAAGCTGCAGTTGCTGTCTTGGCTGCTGTCATCTCCCTGGAACACTGTTAGTTTTTGGGGCATTCTCTGGAGAATTAGGAAGAGAAATAGTGGTCCACAATAAATGACTCTGGTTTTTGACATATTTGGTCCTCACCAACAATGAACAGTTCACTGCCCAGGCTTGTGGTTACTGACGGCACCTCTGGGATGGAAAAGCCTGAATCTTTCTTTGAGTTGAATCACTAAAATGTGACTGAATAAATTAAATGGAAACAAATCAGTCACTCTGCTTAGTCAAAAATTAGAATACTACAACCATCCATAACAACCTAAGAATTAAAAATGAAAGCTTTGTGAGTCAGTGCGTAATCCCAGCAGGAAGAAAAAGGCTGGCTGAGCTCCTTTGTGTGAGTACAGGCATCAGTTTCATCAGTGGCATTGCCTTTTGTTCCAGAACAACAGTTTCTGTGTGCTCTAAGTGCCACCACTGAATCCCACCTGTCATTAATTCTGTTTGAAAGAAAAGGACAAGTCTGTCCTGAAATTTTGCTTTCTGGCTCTGCTGATGTTGTGGGGTGGTTGTGCACTTGTGGCAAAGCCTGGGTGGGTAGGACTGGGTGCAGGTTTTACCTGGCTGACAGCTGCTGGGCTGGCACAGTTCTTCTTGTAGCAGGCCAGCATGTGAGCAGTCTGATTCATTAGGATGTCCCTGACTGTCTTCAGCGGCTGGCTCAGAATGGCTTTAAAAGCTGCAAGCACAGAACAAAAGTGTGTGTTAAAAAAGACACTCTCTCAAAGTAGCTTTGTCTGCTGCTAGTTTCTCATTTTACAGACCTGAGGGCTGAGGCTGCTTTTCAGTCTCTTCTACAGACATCCAAAAACCCCACCAAACCCCCAACCTGCAGTAGGATGCCCACTGCCACTTACTGTACCTGCCCAGTTCTGTGTATTACCTATACACAAGTACTACTTTCATGGCACTTTGTCTAAAATAGGTAATTATTTGTCTTTTCAATTTCATAATACTTCAGGAATTGCTCAGGCATGGAGCAGCAAATTATAAAAAATTATTTCCCACTAGGTAATCACTTCAGCCCCCTTTGCTTCCCCTTCATTCATGCCAAAGTAAAAAAGGAAAAAATTGCTCTGTTGCTGTACCTGACTTAGCAAAGAAGTTGATAAGTGCATCAGTCTCACAAGTCCTGTAGACATCAGCTAACTGGGAGCTGCAATTCAAACCAAGGTTGTGTATGCGGATTCGCCTCTGCCCGCTCATCGAAGTGTACAGCACAGCACACTGCAACACAGGCACAAAGTGTCACCATGGGCCACCTTCTCTGGGCACACAAGGCAGATGACAACTTCTGCAGCCAGGGCAGCCAGGCAGTGCTGCTGGCAGCACTGGTGGTTCTTAGGGACATCCATCAGACATTACAGAATCAGTTACTCATATTAAAATTATTAAATATCCTACAGTCCCTAGAGGGGGAAGTGAGGTTTAGCAATAGAGCTGCCCTTGAATAGAGAGGTCACAAGGAATGCCACAGCAATAACAACTGCCATATAAGTAGCAATGAATCTCTGTCTCCACATAAACTTAATTACAGTGAAATGGAAAAAATGAACAGCTGATGAGGTCTCAGTGAGTGTTTAGAAAGGATTTGGGTACCCCTGAATAGAACATGCAGCACAGGTGTAGGGGAACACACTTTTTACTAGTGGTGTTATGGCACAAGAGTCTGTGCAAGTTGTGCCTTGTTCCCATCACTCCTACACCATCCCTCTGGCTGCAGAATGTCTTGCTTACCATTTTATGGTAGACATGAATTAAGGTTTTTTTACCTGAATTAAGGCCCCAGTGTCTTCATTCAGTTTGTCATCATGTTTGAACTCCACTGTCACTGCTTTGTCACAGTCAACTGCTGCCATCTCCACATCTGTGGTGTTGTTCATGTAAATGGCCCCAAAGAAGTCTGTAGCCCTGAAGCCTGCAGCCAGATTAAAACAGAGCATTTCATTTAAAAATGGCAAATTGACATCACTTACTGAAGCAGGAGCCACTTCCCCTCAGGGCTTTATGGCCTCAGGAGTCCCAACAACTGTCCCTGCTGATGGCATTTGTGAGAGCTGGAGAAAGGGAAAAGCTGTGACTTGGACACCCAGAGCTTCTGCCCAGCTGGCTTGGCCTCTGCGTGTGTCCCTTTCTCTAATACTTGCGTTTGAGCTAAGAATGAATGAAAGAAGCTGGATAGACACAGGAATGTCATTTGAGTACAAAAATGAAGGCACAGGTCAGTATCCAGCAGCAACACCTTCTTCTACAACTTCCTTGCAGCCAATGCTGTGTGCAGAGTGAGCAGAAGCCTTCAGACTTGAGAATCAGTTATTAAGGAGGCACATACAGCAAGTGCATGTGTGTGTGTACATATATATGTATATAAGTACCAATATATACACACACAGCCGTGGATTTTGCCAGTCTATTAAATTCATTTTCAAGAGGTACATAATGAAATTAAACCAGCCTGATCTTGCAGCGATTTGCATGGCACTACATTATTTAAAGTTCATTCCCATGGGTCCTATTACCTGTACTTGTCCGAACCCTCATTGTTGCATCAAATCCCATCTTTTTTTGGATGTCCTTCCTGAGGTCACTTAAGAACTGGGGGCTGTCAGTTTCAAGCTGCAAACACAAAGCACAAGGTTCAGAGGTTCAATACCGAAGGGCAGCAGCACAGCAGTGACCCAACATCCCCTGCCATGATCCCCATCTCCCCACAGCAAATCTGCTCACAGCTCTTGAGTCCTTTAAAAAGGATTTTAAATGTGATTAATAGAATCAGGATATGCAAGTGTCCACCACTCATCACCAGGCCTGAACATTAACTGGACATTCCTGCACTTAATCTTTCACAAAATTTTAGGATGCCAACCAGCTTATTGCTGCTTCAAGATCCAAAGTTGAGCTTGACCTGCCACTGTTAAATTTGGATTTTATCCCCTGTAATTAATAACCAGGTTTTCCAGACTCACTCTGCTTTTATGTTAAATGTCCAAGGACACACTGAAATGAGATGAAAAACAACAGCAACCCTGCAGCAGTTACTATGTGAAAGGCAGGAAACCCACACCACTGACCTGGAAATTGTTGTACTTGTACAGTGTTCCACCAGTGTACATTGTGACAAGGCCCATGGAGGCTACATCCATGTACTGATTTGGGAAGAGGAACAAATTCACACAGCAGCCATTGGCCACACAATCCTTGGCTAAGGCTTCATAATTTCCCTGTGGCTGGAAGAGGGTCTGCACAGGAATAAAAATGCAAGTGCCATCATATTAGATATTAATCACAACTCAAAGGGCCAGATGAAGACAAAAGGATGAAGTGGAAGTTTGAAGTGAGGCATGGCTATCATCAAAAACATGCTTCCCTGCTCATGGATACAGGGAACACGTCAGTATGTTCTTGGAGAACCCATCACTACAGAGGTATCATATAACCAAACCTTTTGTGTGAAAGAAAAAAGATAAGAAAGGATCAATGCCCTATTAAAGAAGTACAGTGTAACAGCAATCCCCGCTTTGCTCAGAGCAGAAAATACCTTTTCCTTATCTGTATTGAGCAGCTTTTTGTCATCTCTGTTTTTCAGCTTCCCTGGTGCTTCCGCAGTTGGCAGAGAAGAGTGGAAGATGAACAATTTCCCAGCACATTCTGCAGCCTGTTCCAAAGACACCACATTGGCACGTTTATTGCTGCAGGGTTAAGGGGCCCACACTCGCACCCTGGGGGCTCAGGGAACAGTGGGTGCTTCCTGCAAGCTCCTCTCAGCTCAGGAATTCATCTCCAGGCTCACAGCCTGATGGAATAAGCCCCCAGGGAAACGGGGCCTTTTCTCTCAGGAAGCAGCACTCCAGCACACAGGTTTGCTGCCTGAGCCATTCCAGCAGCACTTTCTCCAGAGGCAAAAGGAGGAGCTCCTCTCTTGGAGACTTTCCAATTGGACACAAGCATTATGCAATGGGCACAAAATACAAATACTCAGATGGGATTAAATTAAAAGGAAATGCAGCTGAACAGAAAAACTCAGTTCAGGCACACTGGTGCTCCATACATTTTTATAAATGGGTGACGATTCCATCCCTGTAGCAGGTTCCACATTGAAATCTACACTGCCAAGATGCAGGCACAAATCAGAAATCACCACGTTCACAAAGTATTCCACCTTTCAAAATCAGCTGTGGCATTCTGGCAAAACCAGAAGTCTCTCTGCTATGGCAGACACACAACTGAAGGCAGCACCTGACTTTTCAAATGGCTTAAATTTCACCCCTGATATTTCAAGAACAGTTACTTTTGATCACCAATGACAATTTCTTCAATTTCTTTGAAGAAGACTTCTGCTGAAGGCTGAAAGACTTCCCAAATACCTGTTTGTCCTGATATGCATCATGAATTAGTGATACCGGTTTGACAAAATTTCTAAAATGTATGTATTTTTAACTGAAGCCATTTATTCTTTTTAGACAAGGACTGCTTTCTTGAGCAAAGGTATTTGCAGATTAATAATTCAGAGAGAAAATCCTTAGAAATTATAACTTAAAAATCCTGAGCTAAATAAAATGTTTAATTAAGAGCTGCTTTCTTTTATAGCCACCATCAAAGGCAATTTACAATTACGGCCCTTACATTTGTTTTGTAGAAGTCAAATATTAGGAAAAAGCATTCAGCTGTGCTTTGCACACATACCTGCTGGTAATATGAATAAATAACAAGAAAGCAGGTATTAAATCAAAATATAAAAAAAACATATTTGAGAAATTTTTGTTCTGACAAATTTATGTACTCACAGTTCATGCATTATTCATACAAAGCTCCCAAATCAACCATTTTAAAGCACCACTCGCTGTTCTCTGCCCCTACAAATCTTGTGGTGAAGCAGGGTGGTGTGCATTTAACTGGCAATGCTCCATGGCAATGTCAGCACTTCAGGGGATGTCCCAGACAAACAGAAAGCAGCTGGGGAGAACCTCGGGCTGTGGATCCCCTGCCAGCTGTATCCAAGCTGGGAGAACTTGTCAGTTAAAGGAAACCCTCCAGCCATGGCCTGATTTGGTCACAGACAGATAGTTATAAATATTCTGTTTTGCACAACAAGTTTTGCAGAAGCAAGAGAATAACCAGAGCAAAGTCTGATGCTTATTATTATTATACTGACTTTCCTGCCCTTCACACGTGCAAGGACTGGGTATCTGTGCAGACACAAGAGTATTGATTTGTTCTGCTGCGGTAACTAAACGTGTCTTTATTTCTCTTAAATGCTGAACAAGAACCTGACTCCTGCTCCTCATCTTCTCCTAAACATCTCTCCTACACAGAATAGACTCTGGGGGCTGGTTTCCCTCAATAAGAACATCTGGGAACAGATGTTATGCTTGTCAGCTCTTATTCTGACTACAGCGGTTGGAAGGTACTGTTAGAAGAATGGAACATTAGTGCTGGAAACACTCAACACCTTTTTTCCCCTAATTTCCAGTTGTGATGGGACTGGCTTTTAGCAAACCTGATTTCAAGCTGCTTCTCTGACAGCTTCCTCTCTGACATAGAGGAATGTTCTAACCTTTAGTGCCTCCATGCCAGCCTGGATAACTGGAGCGAAGATGGTCTCACTCTCGTTAGTGTCTGCAAACAGCTCTGGAATCTGGTCCAACAAGCTATGAAAGAGAGAGGATCAGTGTCTCAGCTGGTCAGTGTAAGGTAATCCCCAAACACACCTTGTCTTCACACAGGAAGATGTTGATCATGAAAATTTATAGTGCAAAAAATAATACAAATTTTCCTTGTTCAATTTCTTAGGATCTAAGCCAGAATAAAAGAAAATATGCATTTTTTTATTTCCATGAGATGCATTGTTTCAAAGCTTGTAACCTAAAGGAACATGCAATAAATAAATAGCTAACCATTAAGTAGTTCTGCTGTCCTGTAAGGACTCCACATCATGTGCACTGCAAGAGGGAAAACACCATGTGGCTCAGAGCCTCACCCCCCTCCCAGCTCTGAAGCAGCACAGCTGAAAGGTGCCTTACACCTGGCCTACTAACTTTTCCAGTTTGGCACTGGAATGCCATGGCTACTGCTTTTTCTTTGCCTCAGAGGAGCAAACACAGGGCTTTGAAGCATCTGCAGGCTTCTGAAGTACTTCAATAGATACCTGTATGTCCCCAAACCCAACTGACTAAAAGGCATAATGCACATCATAAGCATTGACATCTTACTCTCGTGAAGTATAATTGTACTTTACTTGGTAACAACTGATCGGGATTCCTCAAAGTCAACCAGGAAGCCATCCAGCAAAGGAACAAAAACTTCTGCCACATCTGTGACCACCATCATCTGAGGCTGAGCTAAGCTGCTTTTTACATTGAAGAAGTGGAGAACCTTGTTATAAGTGACAAAACCAACTCGAATTGCTGAGGATTCTTCTTGCTCTTCTCTGTAAGAAAAACAAAACCCAACTGGTTGTAATTCTGAAATCCTGACCTTGCAATAAAAGCATCCCTTTGACATGCAACGCTGCTCTCTGATCATTATCTGTACTGGGGACAACAAAGCAAACAACAACCAAGCAGATATAATGGACTCAAGCTTGGCCTTAGGTCAAATTCCAACACCTCAATAAAATCAACTTCTCTATTGTTTACTCTTTAAAAAAAGGTAATAAAGTTACATCAACCCTATCAATGGTGCATCCCATTCAAACAGTCAAAAATCCCAAAGATAAAGAATAAACCAGGTTGACATCATAACATGGCAAAGAAAGAGCAGCACAATTACTTATGGAGCTTGATGAGCACAAAGTGCTATTCAATTTCAATACATACACCTCTTTGCTACTTCAAAGAGAAGCATCCACATCACCCCAGTCCCAAAGGTGCTACAGACCAGGTGTTTGGGACCTTTATTCCAGATATTGCTCTTACCAGTGTCAGTCTGCACTGCCCCACTTCCATCAAGTCCCATCATTGTTTCAAGGGTTAGCTTTAAGCAGCCAATTGTCTCTGTAGCTCACACTCTAGTTATTTTGGAAGACTCACAAGGAGAAACCTGACCCATATGCACAGAAATGCATTAAAATACTTTTTGTTTTTTATTTTTAATTATATACCTAAAAATCATAATTGCATAACTCATTACTCTGGTTTTCTGAACTCATAAGCACATTTCTACAAACACATTTCTCAGTATTTCTCAAGATACAGTCAGGGAGGGGGTTCTTGTTTGGAACACAGGTTTGAAAACATCTGCTGTAAAACTTCAGCAATTCTTTTTCTGCACACATTTCTTTGGTACCCAAAGTCCTTCCTCTCAAAGATACAAGTTCAAGGTGAATTCCCTGCCGAGGGCTTTTCCCTTGTGTGGGAACAGCAGAATATTTCTGCTGGTGTCTTTGCCCAGCAACAGAAAATGACCACACAGTGACCTCTGTGTCTAAGCAACATAGTAAAATTTTCACCATAGATTTTGGTGGAATGCCTTATGTTTGTCTTCTTTTAAATTAATATTGCTTAAGCCAACAGAAAAATCTGTGGAAAACGAAGGGCCTGGCTTTCTTTTTTCAATTGCTTTTTCAGGAGACATAAAAACTTTGGCCCAAATTATTTCACAACACATCTCTCAGAGTGCTGGTGAGAAGGATGAGTATGTCTCTTTTGTGATATGGATACACTTGCTTTCATTCCTCTTCTGCTTGCCCCATTCAAATTTCCAAACTGCCAAATGTTTTTTGTTACTCCACTCATGCCTCTTATTCTCTTCAGAATCATGACCAATCCTGATGGAAAACTCTGAGATATGCCCAGGATAGTATCAACCACTTGTGTCTCCAGTGTAATCTTCAGTGAAAAACTACTTGAGAGATGGCCTTACATGGGCATCTGATAAAATAAACCCCCACCCCGGACTGGAATTTCTTTCCGGCACTGGGATCCCAGAAGGCCATAAGAAAAAAGATTTTTAACATATCCCAGATTGTCCCAAGGAAGTCATCTCCCACCCTTCCTCACACTGCTCTCTCCACTTCTTAAGTCTGTTTTCTCTCTGCATTTTGTTATTTAGAAAGCATTTTAATTTTTTTATATGCCTTTATATGTAGACAAGAAACATCTTGTCTACTTCATTTTTCAGTCTTTCACTGCTCTCATTTCCCTATGTGTCTGTGCTATTTAAACTCTATTGAAAACTACATTGATACACTAAAATTTACACCAAAATACACTAAAATCATACACTATCAATAATATTGATGAGCATTAACAGTGCTGCTGTGTTTCATGCTCACAAAGCACATGTGCTCTATTTCATAAAATTGTTGCTGCCTACAAGATTTGTTCTCTCAGATACAAAGCAGGACAGAAAAGTCTCACAGAGCAGCAAGAAGCTTTAAAAGTTGTGCTAATTAACAGTAAGAGCTAAGATACAAGCCACCAGCACTATGGCTTTAGAGAGACTGGCTACTCCTGAGGATTCTGGTTTGGGTGTTTCCCTGTTGGATTCAATGAGAAAAGCAGGGCCCCAGCAAACACAACTGCTGCCAGTGAAGTGGAAGCTATGAGCTGTGGCTGAGCTGGTAACACCACTAGAGTTCACTGCAAGCAAGGAAAAGAATACAAGCTCCACATACAGAAGCATGGCAGATTCTTTCTGTTCATACAGTAAGGCCAGACATCCAAGTGTAACAATTGCCAGCAGCATTAAAATTAACATTTGGTCACTATCACTCAAAAAACTCCTGTTCTGGAAATTCTGACATTACCCATAGCTTAGTTTTGCCTTTCATCATGCAAAGCTGTATGAGAAGTGCAGTATAGTGAGTTTAAGCCAAGGACACTAATGCCTGTTTACCTTGGAAGTTTATCTAGCAGAGTCTTCAGTTCATCACATATGAGTTTCACTAGGCCACTCTTTATGTTTCTGTATGATACATCAATCATGAAGATAAAAGCTGGTGGTTTAGGAGGCTTCTTGTCCTATACAGGGGAAAAAAAAAGATTATTCACAGGGAAAATTAGACAGTGTCCTGTTATGAGGAAAAAATTTAGAGGTGATACCATAACACAATGCAAATACAGTGTTCAGTTGTTTGAAAAATGCTGTGAATCGTAAATAGTAACTACTGCAGAGAGCTGACACATATTGGGTAAAGCCCAGCCCTGGAATAGAACACTAGCACTAGAAAACAGCATCCTAATGGAATAAAATCTCTAAAGATAACAGTTCATTAGATAAGATTAAGCACCAACTTTTCTGCTGGAACTCAAGTGTTTAAAAAAATTTGTATTTTGGCTTTTTTCTGTACTCCTGTTTTCCTTAGGGAGTTCCTCTTATCCACAGTGTAAGTGGCACACAAATTGGGCCTACGCTACTGACACAAGCCTCTGTAAGTAAGAAAAAAGTAAGAGGAAGGTTTGTTTTAAAAAAAAAGTAATGCCAGGAGATGTACCTTGGAAGTTACTACAAAATGAACAGAGCAAGAGTGAACATCACACTCCCTGAAATGGGTTTTCTTAATTCCCATTAGATGAGTAGTGGTCATTATTTGGAGTCAAATTCAGGACAGCTTTTTCATTACAGTTTCACTTCCTTCATATAGAGTTCTGAGCCCTTAAACAAATCATACTTGTTAAACTAAACCCTAGAAAAATTACAGTTAAGAAAAATTAATCTAACCCTTGAATTATGACTTATCCCTAGTCCCTGGCAAACTTTAAACTGAACTGAACATTATTCCCTGCATCTCACTCATTTGGCTCTGCAAATCAGGACTAATTCCAGCGAACCAAAACCTGTTCTGTTTACTGTACTTGGATTCAGAAACTGCACCAAAAACTGCTTCTAAACTCTTGTATCAGATCAGCATTTAGAAAGAATCTCTAAGGTCTGACAAATATATGGCAGAAACATGGACTTGTACTCTCACCACATCCGCTTAGCAGGAGTGCAGTAATGCAAACCAGCTGGGATTTGTTAACATTCTTTGTAGCTCTTCATCCTTGTCATTTGATAAGCACAAAAGGAAATGACTTCTCAGTTCTGGTCTTGTACTGGATTTATAAAAGAAGGGAACCACTGCAACTTGGAGCCAATTGAAAAGTCCATTACAAAATAATGCTACATTTAATGACTTAGCATTTCCAGAGCAGAGTGTTATTTTCTAAGAGATTTCTTTTTTGTAACATCGCAGTAAGTCTGAGGATGCATCTTTGTAGCAAGCAGGCAGACGAGACTGGATAACCTGTAGAGGAAACTCTCTGGTTTAAGACAGGTGGCAGAAGTTGAGGCTTCAGATTTGATGGAGCTTCACTAGATGCATACTTAGTGTCCCACACTGTATTTCTGCAGCATCTCACCAAAATTCTCTCCTGCTTTGGGATTTAACCCAGGTTTCAATCAAATCTTAGAGGTTGGCTCAGAGATCTCACTGGATTTTGGAGCAGTACTCTAGTGAGCAAGCAGAACCAAACCTTTCCATGTTCTTCATCCCAGCAATATTTTGATGGTCTGAAGAGGGTACTGGTAGCTACTCCAAGATTTTGTATGACCCAGTTGTCTTTTCCAACCTTATGACGGCCTCAGCTCCACTCACAGGAAAAAAATTCTGCCTGATTCCAGCAAGAACAGAAAAATGTGTCCGTGCTGCAGTCAGATGAAGTCACACTTGCAGTTTTGTAAAATGAGCTGAAGTTTGAAAAGATTAAGTAATTTATGCTTTCAGAAGTATCAAATAGAGTTCTGTAATAAAACCAATTACAAATATTTAGAGTAACATGAGTGGGCTCTGGATTGAGTTCCTCACTGAGTTGATATTAAAAAGAGAGAACCAATTCTACTGTAACTTATCGGTCAGAATACTAAGAAGACTCTTGCCAGGAACAAATTCCAAAGTCAAATTCCTTTGCTAGGGTTTTGGATATTAGGAAGGCAATTTAGGCATGTGTTGGTCTTAAAAAATCAGTAGAAGACATACATCTAAAATGCAACAATGCACCAGAATTTCAAAGCTATCCCCTGAACAGTGCAACATGCTGGTAAACATGTGCACATGTCTCACTTAAAGACTGGTCATCCATGATTTTGCTGCACTGCTTGTTACTCTCACTTGCTTGTATCATGTTCTGCAGCACCAAAGAACAAACCACTGTATCCTCTACACCTATCCATATTTCCTAGAATGCTCCTGGAAGCTGATATGCAGCTTACAAGTGCATTTACTCTGAGGAGCTTGTTTGTTTTGCCATAACAGTGTACACTGGTTTGCACACTGGCAATACTCACTCTGCAATAATCCAAAGTAGCCACGTACTCATAGGATCCCAGGGACAGCTCAGGCCTCTCATAGTGGTCTATCCTTCTGCCCATGTGGTCCAGGTGTTGAAAGAAGAATGGGGGGACTACAAGCCAACACAAGAACAGGAACAAACATTTCAAACTAGGCAAATAGAGCAACAACACAACAAATCCTCTCAGCAGATGTGATATACTCCAAAGCAGTAAGAAATCAAATGGGTTTGCACCAACAATTTACACAGAGCCAGTCTTATGGTTCCTCAATGAGTACATATTCAGAATGCTTATTTTTCACATTTTTGCCTGTAAAAGTGCATGTGTGTGTGAGTGAGGGGAATATCAACCTACTTTCTTAGCCATTTTTAGTCCTTATCAATGATTTTCTTTTTGCTAAGTGCTTTCTGACTAAGTCACTGTAGTAATACCAGCATGATTTAAAATGATACTGCAACTTAAATGTCTTTCTTAAAGTGCTCCCAGTGCATCTAAATTTCCCTTTATGAGAGTTTAAATTGTTAACAAACGATGAAATTTATTATCTGCTATGCCTGCACAAACATTAGAGCTCCAGGCAGCAAAGCAGTTGGAGGGAGTCTGACAAGGTTCATGTTTCAGAGTTGAAAAGATGACTGTATTAGGGAAAGCACCCTAGCCCTCTGATCCAGCTGAGGAAATGCAGCTTGATACAAATGTCTAGAAAGGCTCATTCTGGCCAAGATTTGGGATTTTGCCAGGAGCACAAGAACAGTTATGAGTCACATGCAGCACACTTGAACAAATATGGCATGGTATCTTCTGTGAAAACCAACACTTGTCACAGCAAGATGAATAGATTATTTAACCATTGCACCCACAGTTATACACAGGAAGAAGCTAACATGGGTCTAAATATTTGCTTCTTACTGTAAATTTGCATTTCTTAAAGAAATTAATGTTTTCTTTCAGCACAAAAATTGCTTTCAATTAACAACACAAGTAGTTCTGTATCCTGTGCTGTCACAACACTTTTAAAATAAAGTTTTGATCATACCAGGCTGGATTTCATGAGTCAGCATTATTTTTCATATATTTTTTTAAACTATACTGAACAAGTATTTCCCTCTACTATTCTTGGGAATTTTTTTTTTTTTTAAATTTTGAAATAAGCCTAATTACTGCATCTCCCTGAACTATTTTTTGTTAAATCAGCAAGTCAAGAAAATAATTTCAGGGATGCAGTTTCTTTTTAGACTTATGGAATTGACAAGAATGCCAGATGAGAGAAACATGACTTACCATCATTTATACAGTTACAGAAGCCACACTGGTACCTCCTGCCCCCTTCAATGAACTGCATGAAGGGACACATGTAAGCTTTGCAGCGGTTGCACCGGATGGGGCCGGTCTCCCCATGGTTTACGAGATAAAGAGGGGTCTGTGGAGGAAGAGGTACAGAGAGAGCAATGTCAACATGACACCAAGGAGAGCTCCAAAGAGTTAATTCAGATTTAACTCCTTAGAGACCACCTGATTGATAGATCATTTATTGTTCAGCACTCACACAAAAGCTGTTGAGCCCCAGAGATCCCCTCAGGGGCTCTGTGGTGGTGTTCACAGGGGTCCCAGGATGAGGGGAGAGACAAGAATGTTGACTGAAACCAGAATGTTTCAGAAGGCTTGATTTATTATTTTATGATATATATTATATTAAAACTACACTAAAAGAATAGAAGAAAGGATTTCATCAGAAGGCTGGCTAAGAATAGAAAGGAATGATAACAAAGGCTTGTGGCTGACCACGACAGTCCGAACAGCTGGACTGTGATTGGCCATTAATTAGAAACAACCACATGAGACCAATCCCAGATCCACCTGCTGCATTCCACAGCAGCAGATAACCATTGTTTACATTTTGTTTCTGAGGCCTCTCAGCTTCTCAGGAGAAAAAATCCTAAGGAAAGGATTTTTCATAAAACATGTCTGTGGCAGGGCTAAATTCACAAGTTCATGGGCTGTATTCTGATGTTTATCAGAAAAAGAATAGATTCAGACCAAAACCCCACAAAGTTTTGCAAGCATTGGAAGTTTAGGGCTCCAGGCTGATTTTCTCCAGCAAAGGGTAATTTTTACAGCTCACTAAGAAAAATCTGTTGGAGTCAGGTCTTTTGGTTTCTGTATCAGGTGGAACTTTTACTAAAGAAATCTACTGCTGCTTGTCAGTTGCAAAGGGGTATTTGCTGAGAAAGCCCTTATTATTCTTAATATTTTGTCCTAAATGCTGCCCCCTGTGCTGCCTTGTTACATGTTACACTCGAGCTGAAACGATGTCAGGGTCACCAGCTAGAGGGGAGATTTAGGATAAATACTAATATTTCTTGAAGGAAAGCACATACAGCAAACAAGTACAGTACCTCAAGCAGTTGTCAGTTTAATTCCACTGACCACGCTCGCTTGCAGCGCCTGCCAAAACCCACGGCTAAGGGAAGACATTTTCCAGATGCCTCCTTCCATAAAAACTGCAGCAACTGAAAGCCTCCTGTGATTATTCTTAAGAGTTAGAAAATTCATACTTGAAACGATTGCAGAAATGGAAGTTCCCTCAATTATTGGTGAAACAATACTTTTTAATCTTTTTTTCCTTACTCCTGTCATCCCCAGCTAAAAATCTCAAAAGGCAGGAATAAGAAATGTCCAGAGTTTGGATACAGCAGATCCCTACAGGAAGAAAAATGCTGACAATGCCTTTCAATGCTAACACATCACACTAGCACCTTCTTTTTTTTCTTTAAAATAATTATTCTGTCTCTTCTTAAGGAATGGGTGTATTTCATCTATTATACAATTTATTTTTTACTGCTGCATAAGGATGCATTTTGCCAAGGATTTTCTACATACAAGTAGATTTTTACTACATGGGTTTTAAGTGCTCCCTCCTGCTCCACTGAAATATTCTTTTACTTTGTGTTCTTTCCTCTTTGCAAATTGAGTTTAACCCAAATTAACCAATAATGCCAGCTGGCAAACATCAGGGTCATTTTTCAGACATGAAAGCCTTGGCCATGAAACCTGCTCATCAGCCACAATGGCTTAATAAGGTTTAAAAGTTCTGGGTTTTGTTCATTACTTGGCAATTTTCTGATTATCATTCTGCTGTATTAGTTTAATGAGACCTGGATCTGGTTTGCAGTTAGTATTATCATAACATCTGACCTGGTATGGGAAAAAGCCAAGACTAAACCAACTCCTGATGTATTTATACACATTGATGCAGTAACTTTCAACCTTGGTTTGATGCATTTAATATTTAATATCCAAGAAAAAATTACTCCCCAAAAATGTTCACATTTTGATATATCAAAATTAAGACTTCTACATAAAAGGCATAAACAAGAACAATTAAAAAATAAATGCCATGAAGGTTCAGAGCCCAAGTATCTACATTCTTACACACATGTAATAAATTACCTCCTTGAAGACAAAAAATTAAGAGCAAAAAAAAAAAAACCAAGAAATGACAACTAAAAATGTACATAACAGAATTAAGGAGTTTGTCTAAAAAATATTTTTTTTAAAGCAGCCCTATTTGCCTCCTAAACTAATTTATTAATTGGAATTTTTAGAAAATAAATGAATTTACAGCTTTAAATCTGAAGTGTTTTCTTTAACACTTCAGAACATTACATCAATAATTAAAATATTTAATGAAAAAGCTATCTGCATGATAACTGCAGAAGAACTCAGACCAAAAGCATTCAGAATCCACTTCTTGATGAGAACAATGAAGTTGTGAAAGAATCTTCATCTCCAAAAAGCTGCCTTTCAGTGCATTGCACTGTAGAGCCCAGCATCCCACCACCCAATCAAGAGAAAGGAATTCCTATTTCTGTGTGCAAACTGCTATTGCACTTCCAAACATCAAAGTCCTTTCTGTCATAGTAAAACAACTTTTTAAAAAAAGTAGATTTCTGTGGGAACGTAAGTAATACTGTGCATGTAAAAAGTCCTGAGTTTAAATTAAGGATACATAAAAGAAAAAGAGTAATTAAAAAAAAAAAAAAGTGATACAGAATGGGAAAGTTTTGTTTGGTGTGCTCCACTCTCTGTAGATGTCACTGTACACCAGAAGAAAAAGCAGAGAGATCTCGTTATGATCCCATCAAAATCAGTGGCAAACTCTCATAGCAGCAGGGGAATGGGGTAAAATTTAGTAAGAGTTTTTTATATTGGGGGTGGGGGTTGTTTTTCTTTTGTTTTTGGTGTTTTTTTTTTGTTTTTTGTTGGTTTTTTTTTTTTGTTTTTTTTTTTTTGTTTTGTTTTGTTGGTTTTTTTTTTTTTTAGTAAATGCAATACTCGTGTTTCTTTTGCCTTTGCACCAACCAAGTATCAGCATTTTCTCTTGTCTCAGAAAGAATCTCCCAGTTTTGCTGGGAGGCACAACATTGTAATTTTATGTTAAAGCAAAGGAGGATTGGGCAGAAGATGGAAAATGCTGCAAGGGACCTGCACAAACCTAAATTTCTCAGGAACCTTGAGGCCCCACTGAAGTGCAAGCCCTGAGTGCTGATCTGATAAACCATAACTTAACCCCAAATATAGCTGCAATAAGAGGAGTTTTATTTTGGAAATATTTCAGCAAGACCATCTCTCAGGAGTCAGAAAAATATCACAAAGCAACAGACAGACATTGGTGGCACAGCTCCAAGATAAAACACATCCATAAAAATTTCCAAAGGGACTTGAACCTGCACTTTAAAGTCTGAGAAAGCTGAATTTCTATTGCTTGCTATAAAAATGAAGTCCTGACATGCTCCTGAGGGTGATGCCTGCAAACTATCACCATATTCCTATTGCAGGATGTGGACCACAGCTGCAAATTTGAAGTGTAGGAGTAAGGACTGTGCTAAAGCTCCAGATCATCATGGCACACCTCTGGGAAAGCACTGTAAAGAGAAAAAATCCTAAGGGAGAGATCCTCTGGAGAACAAGAGAGGCACATACAGATACTGAAGAAAATGACCCATTTCTCAGACAACAAAATCAACAGATCAGTGTCTCTATCACACCCTTACAGTGTAAGCAGTGCTTCTAGAGTTAGTGACAGTTACATTGATGAAAATCTGGTCACTAAAATATTCCTAGGAAAATGTCAATATATGCTATACAACATAACCTTCTAATGAACAAAGGAGAAGGCTTTGTCCAAGCATGGCACTGCTGCCCCAGGAAAATGTTGTGTTTAATTAGCACAGTAAAAAGATGACAAAAACCTCCACTGGATAATCAAAGGGAATTCTGAAATATAACACTGATGTTTTTGGAAAAAAACTAGGTCATGAACCAAAGTGTCTCTGTTTCCTAGCACTGTTGAAGGGGTTTGTTTTCTTTTTTTCTATCATCATAGATTGCTTTTGAGAAAGATTAACCAGTCTACAAATAATCCCTTGGTTTTGAGTTGCTTTACTGATTCACATTAAAACGTCAAGAAAGCATTTCCCTTGGTGATGTTCCCACTGTGTTTTATCAGAAGCCATTCCCTCTGAAGGCAGGAGTTATTCTGCCTATTCTTGGTTTTCAGATGTTGAACAGCTGATGACTCAGGCCAGTTTGGACTATCTCATCTGCAAGGTTCACAGCAGGTTCAACTATTTATTGTACCACGCTTTTCCATTGATTTCCTTGTTTGCTTGCAAGACTGCAGCAAGGCTAAAGCATCCCCCACGTGATGCAGACTCTCCTGCCTCAAGCCTGGTTTTCTCAGACCACATAAAAACGCCAAAAGCATGTTCAAACCTCCTTGCTCAAAGCCCCTCCAGGCCCAGGCTGCACATTCCTCTGCATACACAGCACTGCAAAACACACCATGGCATGGGAGCTGAATTTCAAGTGGACCCTGCACATGGGATATGATTCAGTATGTAGGAAAAAACCCAGAAAACCATTTATCACTTTCTGTGTATCATACCTCAGCCAAGCCCTGAAATCCTTCCTCAGCATTCCCTTTTTAAGGGGAATATAGCAATTAACTGAACAGAGCTGGCAGTGTGAAGAGTCTAAATACAGACTACACTCTATTCAACATGAGAAGGATTTGTGCGAGTTTGGGGATGGGGGAAAACACATGTAATAATGACACATGTATCATACAGGGGACAGAAGGAGAGGAAAAAAAAGGGACAGAAGTTCATTATCCATGCCTGAGAGAGGCGCCCCAAGTTCTGCTGGTCATGATCCCAGGCTGGGAGCCCCAGGCATTAAGAGGGCAGGGCTCTGCAGCCCCTCTCAGCTTTGCAGTGCTCAGTGCTCTTTGGATGCAGGCACAGGCTGTATCTGGAGGCACGGCCAGCAGCCAGGATTCACTGATGACAGAAGCAAGAGTGTGAAATTGGTCATCAAGAGATGGTGCTGCACAACACACTTCCACAATGGTAGCACTTGGAACCCATCAGTTCAGCCAGACCTGCCTCAGCCCAGGGCACCTCAACCCAGCAGGAGGGAGCTGCTGCAGAGGCACAAACCCACGGCAAGAACAAGAGCCAGACCAAACTGCCCCAGGACAGCGCTGTCACTGCTGTTGGCACCCCTGAGGGCGATAAGCACAGGTTCCATCACATGCCAGGGCTGTACCAATCCACAGTTCCACTTCCCCTCTTATCAGTATCACAGGTGGTGCAGCACTGCACCCCTGCTCCCAGACTCTAAGGCAGGATTGTTACACTAGCTGTAAAACCACTGACAAGCAAGACAGGCAATGTTCAAAGAGCTTCTCTACAGAAATGCTAAGTAGTAATTACAAGGGATTAGCTTTACTGGTCATAAGATTTTCACATTAAAATTGAAGTAGGATTTTCAGTGACATATCTGTCTGGCTTATTTTACAAAACCAAACAGAACTCTTAAAGACACCTCATTCAGGTATGATTTCTGTTTTTCTGCAAATCACTGTTGCAGAGTTCTAGAGAATCTTCCAAATGTCAGACTGAATTTGGGCATGAAATATTAATTTCTGGACAGAACCAGTCTCTTACTGTTTGGTGCTGTATGATTTATCAAGGTAAGTTTATCCTCTCATAATTTTTTTTAAGCTAGCTAAATAAATTATCAGCTCAACACCATAGTTTAAAACACAGGCACAGCTTGTAAAATACAGAGATAATTGCTTACTTGGCACATCAATTCTGTTTTAAAAAGTCCAAGACCATTTAATGCAGACAAAGCTGTGACCATTTCTACCTCCTTAGGACAGGCAATAAAGCAACACTCCAAACAGTGCTCATGGAACATGCAGCTCTAGGTTTACAGAACAGCTATTTCATGATACATGATTCATTATACATGAATCTAAGTGTGCTATAGTGACCTCTGATGCAGCACTCTCCTAGAGGAAATCCTGTGCCAGAACATTATCAATGTTGTTCATGTCTTCACAGCAACAACAAAACTAAAACTCCACATTGGATTTCAGATCCATTTTGGCCTGCTGGGCTATCAGCAACTTTAGGGACCAATCAGGTGTTGGGAATTTTTCCTTTTTATACACACACAGGTGGAGAGGCAGATGTGTATCCATAGACATAATGGATTTTATCAGCATATGAGAGAAAAGCAATTGCTGAGCTGAGACCATGCATGAGAATCTAATGAGTGGAAGGTTTTCCTCCTTCTCAAAACCAAGGCTGTTTCTCTTTTGTTAGAAGACATTACTGTGACTTTTTAAACTGACTATTCATGTTTGCATTCCTGAGAACTTTCACAATAGGAACTGTATGGTTCCCATTTCTGCACAGCCAAATATATTAAAGAAAGAAACTTTAATTAGGAAAAAAAGCATAGAAATGTTTAGGAGTATTTTAATTAGAGATGGAAAGAACAGCTCTGCTTATGTGCAGCCTTTCCTGGACAATATTTATTAGTGAACATATTTCCAAGGCTAATTAATTTATTTCCACAGAGATCAGTAAGAACTGAGCATAGTTGAAGCATCATGCTGCATTCCCAAGCCAACTAGAGCTAGCCAATTGCCACAGGAGAACTTAGAAAGTACAAGGAGAATTTTTGCTATGTGAAAAAAAAACAGCACTAAATTTCACCTCTGTAGCAAGGACATTTGGGATGAGTTTAATGCCCTTTATAACAAAGTCAAGTCCTTTCTAGGATGGTGGTTTTGAAGGTCAATAGTAAAACTAACTGTTACTTCACAAATACCACATCAGGTCACAATGTTCCCATTCTGTCTCTCCTTCATGAATATATTTGCTACTACAATAGCTGGGATGCTTCAAGCAGACTCCAGACCCTTGAAACATTAATAATATTTGTTTGTGACTTGCAACCACCCTTCTCTCTTTTATTAGTGCAGCTGAGTGTCACAACTGGGTGGAACTGAGTTAGAGCAGCGTGCTGCTTTGGGCTGTGTACAGTTACTTTTCAGTTACAGTTCAGTTTCAGTTACAGTTCCTTTTCCTCACAGTGCATGGAATGGAGCTGTGTTTTGGATATGTGCTGAACACAGGAGATAATATAGAGATGGTTCTGTTCCTGCTGAGCCAAGGCCTTTCCTGCTTTCCACAGTGCCACACTGGGAGCAGAGTGAGAGGGGAGACAGCCAGGAGAGCTGACCCTGCTGACCAGAGGGATATTCCAGACCTCATGGTCAGTAAGTAGAAGTGGGGAACAAGGAGCATTGGGGGGAACAAGGAGGAAAAGGGACACTTGGAATGATGGAGTTTGTCTTCCCAAGGCACCATTACTGTGAGGGGGCCCTGCTCTCCTGGGGATGGCTGAACACCTGGCTGCCCATGGGAAGTGTGAACAAATTCCTTGATTTGATTTGCTGGCACTTGTGGCTTTTGCTTTCCCTATTAATCTTTGTGTCAAGGCATGAGTTTTCCAGCTTTTACCCTTCCCATTCTCCCCCTGGCCCCACTGGTGGGGGAGTGAACTGCCTGGGGTTCAACCATGAGAGGAGGAAAGCAATCCTGTGAAGGACACAGAGCTGCCCTCCTGAGGAGATGATCTGTGCCTCTATTTAGCAAGCACACAACTTCCATGTAATAACACACCTCACATGGTGACATCCAAAATTCAACATTGCATAATATGCATACATAGATAAAATATGCAAGAAGAACTCCAGTTTAAAAAGCAAAATACAAACCTTTCCTCTGGAACTTACTCAATACCAGTGTGTTCTGACTCTCTGAAGTTTTCAAGGAATAGATCAATAGCCCAAGTGATTTTTAACTTGAGCGTCATTTTTGTTGGCAAAACAAATTATCAGTATTATTGGCCAGTTAATTAAATGGATATAACTATTACTTTTTATTTCCCTTTTATATGTACTGCTGTAAAGTTATGCTTTTCTTCTGTCATTACAATTCTGAAGGACAGTCAGAGTCTCTGACTTACCAGAAACTGTATTACATCATCCTTATAAAGGCTTCTTCTTGGTTTAAATTTCAGATTTGTATAAAATCAGTCAGGAACTCTGATTAGAACACAAATAAAATTTATATAAATGTCACATTTTCAGGTCATTGCTCTCATCTCTATCAGAATTACATCCTTACCCTAACACCAGTGATGCAGGGACCAACATACCACAGAAGTATTTTCAAGGGTACATTTTAGGACTATTTTTCAATGTACACTAAAAACCAAAAGACAGAAGAAAGTAAATGAGAAAATTTGCTTCAATTAGAAGAAGCTCTGCTGCAAAAGCCATTGCAAAAGCTAATGCAAAAGCCATTGCTAAACCTGCCTCTGAATTCTCATTCTAGTTACAGGCTAACAAAAAACTTGCCTCTTGATGAGGAAGTCTTGGGAAGCAATCCAATTCCAAATGATTTCCTACCAAGTGCACACTAGCACAGGGCATACTCCATAAAGAAAGCCTCATCTAATACAGGATTTATGCACCTCTAAATTAGGCATTGTGAAACCAAGCTTACAGGCACTGATCTCCAGAGGGGGGGTAACACTTGTGTAACACTTCCTGGGTGAAGCACCTGCAAGTGCTTGCAGGTTCTGAGCCCTCCACACCATGAATGGCAGAGTCTGGCACCTCAGAGGAGCTCAGCAAAACCCCAAACATTAACCTGCCAATAGTCAGCTAAAAAAAAAAAAAATAAAACAGCTTTGACACAGCAACAAAGATGGTCCTGCCCCAAGCAGACTCAAAACTATGAGCTCAAAGTCTCAGTCCTCTCCCAAAGGAGACCACCAAAAAGGATTCATTGGAAGTGGTTTTACTTTAATACCTGGAAAATGTGTGTATAGGCTCACACAGCATGGTATGCAGCAACATGTATTAAGTACCTCCCATATGCAGGGCTTCTACTCCCATCATGTTTTAGAACAAACACAACAACCCAAAGACACTGACAAAATCATTCCCTGCTGGATCGTGGACAATCCAGACACCAGAACATGCAAAATAATCCATAGTGACAACAGGGCAGAAGTGTCAACAGCAGCTCTTTTCTTCAATTTCCTTAGAACTATCATCTTACTAGCATTATGGACAATTTTACTGTCTAACTCTGCTCTTGTGGAGGGGTGTCATGACAGAGATGTCCTCATCTGTGTCAAGCCAGCCACCATGCAGATAAGCATGACCCAGTTGATATAATGTAACCCTTTTGAAGGAAGAACCTTTCAACAGAATCCCTCCTTAAAAGCTCTTAAATTAGCCGAGCTCCCATGCTCTAAGCAGTAACAGCCTCCTGTGAATCAGTAACCAAATAGAAGACACAAATCAAAGGGTAAAACCCAAATGATGGCTTTTTACAGTGCATAGGTGTTAGCAGCAAGCACCTCTGCTCCTCAGAGCCAGCTTATTAACACATTCCTAATAGAAAGGAGCCCTCAGCAGGATGTTTAGGTGGAATAATTTCATCTTGCAGACTAAGCATTCCTCACTCTCCTCAAATCCAAGTTCTGCACAAGCACAGAGCTGCTAATGAATGTGTGTGTCTGTGCAAACCTGTGCTTCAAACTGCAGCCACAGCCTGCCTGCCCTGCTCACTAGCTGTGAAATCAGGGACAACAGGACCTGGGTCCCACAGAGTCCAATCACATTTTGAGTTATCCACCTCAATTTTTAGCTGCTGCCGACCTTACAGCTCCATCTAGGAGCCCATCCTATCATCTCTGTAAAAATCACAGCTTTCCAAACAGCTTAGCTGCACTGAGCCTCATCAAATTTCACTATTCTGACAAGTTCTGAAAAGGTAAAATGGCTTTTAGCTCATGAACCAGCATTTCTGAGAAGCAATTCCCTTCTCTTAACTAATTCATTAACTGAGGAGAAAATGGAAGTGATATATTAGATTCCCACCAATAAATATTTCTAAAAGCTAATAAATTAAAATAAATAAGAAAGAACATGGCAGAGAACAATGACACAAAATTACTAAGAAGCAAAGAAGGCAAATAACTAAAGCTAGAGGTAAGTATTTTGAATTGTTTATTTTGGATTTTACAACATGAAATACTCTTTTAACTAACTTTTGATATCAAGTAGTATTAATGCTAAATCAAGATCACATGGTTTATTCAGGCTGTGGAAATATTCATCCATCTCCAAAACAAATTCATGCAGGGCTTGGTCTAGGATGATAACTGTGAGAGTTAGTTTATTTTTATGGACTGTTGCTAAAGCACTGGTGGACTAAAAATAAGTTCTGTCAAACAATGATACTGTACTCTCAATCTATAACAAACAAATACTTTCCATAGATCATCCAAATCAGGAGAGTGAAAATGAACTGTTACTTCTGAGAAATAATAAATAGGGACTTGGAAAGATAGGACTGTGAAATTTGTACTGCTTCTAAGACCCTGGCAGAGGAGGGAAGGCATGAATGTTTCAACAGCCTTTATTTCCAGTGATAAATAGTGCACATGCAATGTTCTCTAGTTCATGATTTTCTAGATTGGCTGCAGGCTTTTTGTAGCAACCTCTAACAGACTCTGTGCCCTCCATGGATTTTCCTCCACTAACTTTCAGCTTGAGGGTTTTTCTGAATAAATCCCTTTCACTTGCCCTTCTGAGGCTCAGTGCCTGCATGCCAAGTGCTGCTGCCTCACCTGTTCTTGGGGTATCAAATACAACCCTACAACCTTCTTTACCCAGTGGTCTCCACTAATGCCTTAAATTCACTCTCGTGTAATTTCACATTTCTGAAGTAAAGCTTCATTTGTGACCTTTTCCTCAGTGTGTCCTGTTACTGTCTCAATTTTAATTATGGCTTCTCCACAACGCTTTCATTGTGCAGCTTTACCAGGTTACATTTTTCATTTTTTTCTTTCTCACTGCAGGGGAGATTTGTTTGTTTGGGGATTACATTTATTCAAAGACATGCATGACATCCTTTCACTTAACGTCCTTATCTACCAACATTATGATTTCATTTTCTGCTCTTATTTTCTCCTACAGAGATAACTTGTAATCCTATTCCTTGTATCCTATTCCTTACTAGAAATGGAGATAACTGGTGTACACCTATTAAAAAGACATTCCTGTTCATTTTTTGGACAATTTTCTGTTCCTGACAATTTCTTATCAGATCTTAGCTAAAATAAATTTTAAAAAAATAATGCACTTTCATGTTAATATTCCCACTTCACTTTTGGAGGCAGGACACCAGCCCTGTGTAGACATTCCACTTGGCCAAAAAGAACCCACAGTGAATAATGAACTTAAATCTGCCTTTCAGACTTTTTGAAATCCCAAATTACCTTTTCCCCTTTGGAAAACCTTCCAAATCAAAGTGTGAGAATACTGTTGAGTCCCCAGATGGCAACTTTTTAGTTGAAAGCTCCCAGGATCTTTTATCTCTATCTCCTCTTGTATGCTTAGTGAAAGGAAGCAAATCCCCAGAACTCAATTTCCAGCTGAGTTACTGTCTCCATGAAGGCAACTGACAGCTTATTTTCTAAAAACAAAATCCATTACATTTACAAGTCATCCACCCGAACGGTGACAGTGTTCAATTAAGGAAGAGAGTTAAGATCTGTACAACTGGGCTCTCCCTTTCATACACATTCCTAACTCTGCTACTGCCAGAAGACTTAGCTATTTCTCTTCGTTCTTAACTAAATTTTGCTGCAGTTATTGTGTAAAACATGCTTTTTTATCAAGAAATAAAGAAAATAAGACATATTTTCACCTTGTAACCCAACAGCACATGATGAGCATCACCTGTAGACACTGTTAAGAGGCACTATCTCTAAAATAGGGTGGATACTCTGAAACAAAGAAATTGCTGTGCCTTGCAGTCACCAGTTTCAGGCAGAACACACCATACTAGGAAGTTCAGAAACACAAATAAGCCCCTGAATCTATTTTACCTCTATAAAAAGCCCAGTTCTTTCAAATTAAGTGGCTTTTCAAAATTAAAGTAGTTATAAATCCCATATGGAAGACCATTTTTATTAGGATATCTTAAGAGTAAGATCTTATTTTGGCAGCAGCAGTGAAGACAAAGGGCACACGCAAGCCGTGGAAAAACTGCCTCAGCTGAGACTGCCCAGCTCTTCCCACTCCAACACTATCTCCTTAGCTCTTACAATTTTACCAAGCTAGAATTGTTCTGACTAGAATTTTCCACACTGGGCTTTTGCCAATTTTGAGAGCCATTTTTCAGGCTCCTCCAAAGGAGAGGCTAGGGAAAAACACACTGCTCCTTCCAGATTAATGAGCCCCAGTGACCTTTGCAACAGCTCAAGAGCACTCACACTTCACAACGGGTGGATCACTGAGCACATCTTCTTGGCAACCCCAGGAAAACCCCCCTGAACTTGGCCAAGGACAAATGTTTGGACATACTGCAAATTGATGTATGCAGAAGAGATTTAGATTTTAGCAACTCATTGATCACCCTGTCCAAACACAATGCAGGAGACAAGGAAGCCATGTGTGGGAAATGTAAAGGACTAGAGGCAGACTCTGAGTGCAAGATGCACAAATGAAGAGCCAACGTGAAAATGGATTTTCTAAGTGCCACTTGGGCACAGAAACTGGGATCAAGGGTGGTAAAGAGCAAAGTGTGCCTGATAAAGTGAAGGCGTGGAGAAGCAGCAGCAGGAGTTTCATCTAGGAGAAAATGCAGGGGGGTGGCAACAAGCCAAGGGTGCACGTTTCCCTCAAGAACTGGAATGAAACCCGAAGTTGCTGTCTAGCAGACAAATGGTGAGACTTGGTATCTGCAGAGCCATCAGTAATACATCCTATTTCCCTGTGGACCACAGAGAAGATAACTGCAATCTACCCTGCTGAAATAATACTCTCAACTCAAACTGCAGAGGTCTGCTGGATTGGAAGTTATCCATCCTGATAAAGAGCAACATCTGCTTTTTTCCAACATATATTGAAAAAAAAACTACCAAGAATTTATAGTTAAAGAAAAATCAGACTGCAAAACCAAGCACTGAATGTCTTAGCAATTTTAATAAGGCTTTCCTCTGCAGGGAGTTTATGAGGAGTTTTTGAAGACACAATCACATACTACAATTTGATGAAATCCCTACTTTTTCCCCCATGACACAGCACTCTGGAGTAAATCAATGAAAGACACGAAAAGGAAATGCGTTTTGCAGACCTTGCAGAATTTGGAAGCTGAAGAATTTAGAAGCAATGGAGGACACAGCAGATGAAGACCAAGCAAGATAATCCCACAGATGATGTAGCTAAATGCTGCAGTAGAAAAATGCATTTATCCCTGCCACTGATAGAATCCTCTGGGGTGCCAGGAAACCTGGGTAATTGTTTTAAGACCAGAGAATACTGCAGAAGAGATCTGCAGAAGAACTAGGGATATGTTTTGAATATGGAGGGTCATTAGAGATGGTTATGTGAGAAAAGGTTAGTGCCTTCAAATGAGTGCTAAAAATGGCTGGTTACGTTTGTCCTCTTTCTATGACTCAGCTCATCCAAGTAGAAAACCCAATTATCTTCTTGTGAAATTCAATTATTTTGTAAAGATCTCAACGGAAAAATGTTGTTTCTTCAAATCTAGCTCTCCACACCTTAAAATTAACTTCATGCAGTTTGTGGTCATCCTCTTATAATACCTGTTCCTAAAACTACGGAGTTCCAGCAGAGTAATGGAACTGACAAAGCTGGCATGAACAAGAGGCAGTTGGGGAAACACCAGGAATCCAGGGGAGTCATCACTACTGTACCTTTTCCAAATGAAAACTTCTGTCCTTTGAAGTTACACCATGACCCAAGCACGCCTCAGTCTTCTGCCACCTCTTGACGAATTGGTCGTAGCAATTCCCAGTGTGGCTAAAACACCCTCCCCACCAACCCCGCGGCCCGAGGAGCGAGCCCAGCGCTCCGTACCTCGTTCGGGGGCACAGCCGCGAAGGGCTGGATGACGGCCGCCAGGGGGATGCGGGCCTGCCTGGCCATGTCTGCCGTCAGCGGGAAGCAGTAGGTGCTGCAGCGCAGGTACCGGGGGCTGGCGTGGCCTGCAAACACCACAGAGCATGAGAGGCTGCTAGGAGGAACCTGCCCAGCCCAGCACCCAGCAGGAAAATCAGAACACAAAGCAACAAGTGCATGTGCCACATTCAACACATTCCTTCTTTTCCTCCCATGCAGGCTTTACCCATCTTTCCTCCTTATATCCCAGCTCACTGCCCCTCCCTCTGGTTAAATCTTTTCTTCCTGAGTTTAAAGCAGAGATTTAGAGATTTAAACATGACAAGAATAAGGCAACAACTACTTGCAAGAAGAATCTCAGTAGAGATTACTTGGAAACATCCCATATGTAGGATCTTAGAAGAAAATGTGGATGCTATCCCAGTGGACATGTCAACACTGTACATAAAGGGACGAGGCAGACTGATCTCTACTGTTAAGACTGCTCTCATGAGCTACCTCTGATTCAGAAAACACTGTGTCTGTCTTAACATCACCATGCTCACCTACATTGCAAAATACAGGGTGCAAAGCCACCACCACAGTTCCAAGAGGACACTCAGCACAGGCCCCTCAAGGAGAAACTGCTGTGAGATGCAGGCAAGAGCATAGACAGGAGTTCAGGAATCAGCTTCCTGATGCTCCCTTTGTAACCAACAAACTGCAGCTCTGCTCAGTTTGTTGAAAGGAATTTCTTGGATCATCAGAATGGGTTTATCCCATTCTCAGATAATGCCAAAAAATCTTAGTGTATTTGTACATTTTATTCAAGTTATCTCAGCATTGATAAATTACTGTTGGGCTGAGTAGACCACCAGTTTAACCTGTATTAAAATATTGAGCCTGCTGTCAAGAGTGGCATGTGGAAGACTGCAACCCCAGGCTCCAGGCAGAAGCAAAGGCAGATAAATTTTTCCTTTGGCCAGTGTACATCAACTAGACAGCTTGCACACTGCCTCTATCACTTGAATAGAAATTAATATCCTAAAAGGTAACAGTACTGCTTCTTCCAATGTCCACCTTTCAAATTTTCAGAATAATCCAGAAAGGATTTTTAACTTGAAATGTAACACCTTCAAAAATTTTAAGTTAAAAAGGAAAGTTGTCTCAATTATTCATATTCTTTGAAAGGCCCGGAAGGGTAGAGGAGGTGTTAAGTCAAGGTGTAAGAACTCAGCTCCCACTTCCCTCCTCCCCCCCTTTTTTCCTGTTCAAATGAAGTTTGCAATTTCATGTACAATTTAGAGCAAATACCATCATTTTCAGATGAGAAATTTGGAAATTTAACCTTTTTTTATTAAATGATATTAGATTTCCCCTGGAAGACTCCCAACACAGCAACAAGGACAGTTACCTTGGTCCTGGATCACGCAGTTGGTGGTGACGAGGGGAGGAACCTGTCCTCTCGTGTTTGTGGCATAGACCTGCCCTCCCCTGGCAGCCTTATCATTCTCAATCACTTGGATCTGATGAGGAAGAAGCAAGAACAGCATGAGGAAGGTAAGTCATGCATTCGGCTACACTCATGAACAGGCTAAGATCTACACAAAGAAAGACTCTGGCTGAAGCCTCATTTATAACCATTTACAGTATAATGTCAGGAAATATTTACGCAGCTGACTTTGCTGCCCAAATTCCTTTCCCATAGGCTGTTCCCTGTTACTTCTGCATGATCCCTCACTCAGGTTTAATGCTGACGCTTTTCAGGATATAATCAAAGTTATGTAAAGCTGTGTTTTGTTCCACACCAGAAATCCAATCACTGATACCATCATTCCTCCTCTCTCCTCAGCAACCTGGTTTAGAGTGCAGCCAAACAGCTGTGGGAGGCAAGAGGAACAAGACAGGGAATTTCTCAAACTGGCTTTGCCACTGCTGCTGGTACCTCATGGAATTGTGCCTTTACACTGCACATGAACTTCTAATAATAGCTAGGCAACTTCAGAAGCCTCTGTTGGAAAGCAAACAGAGAAGAAAAACTAAATTAGTTGCATGAAGTCTACTGATCAATGTCCAAGAGCTATTTCCTAACACACTGAAAATAGTCTGGGCCTATAATTTTTTTTTTCATCAATAAAGTTTTCTGTACTGCAATTTAAATATACAAGACATTCCTCAGAGAGCTTGTTAGATCTTCTGCTTGATTACTTTTCCCTGCCTCCCTGGCTTGTATACTTATAGCTAACTCTTGCATTAGAAGGAAAAAGGTTTTGCTCTAAAAAGGTCCACTGGCTCAAGAAAGCAAACCACTCTGAGACTTAGCTCTGCAAAGGATCAATGTGCCACGGTATTCTGCAGCTAACTGACCTAAATATATCATTGTTCTTGGAAATAATTGTTGACAAAGTCCAGATGCAAGTTTTCATAGATGTTGTCAGGGTACAAATCAGCCTCTAACATATATAAGAGAAATATAAATCAACAATGGCTACAGATAAGAAGTAAATTTATCTGGCAACACTACTATAATTATATAATGTAAATATAACAACAGAAATACACATGGTCATACTTATTCCTCATTCTGAATTAGCTTTTTGTCCTTTACAGACGTTGACCCAGATCATGTTTCTTTTAAACATACCTTCTGATCCTCTCTGGAAGGCTTAAACAAACCTTTTAACCTATTTTAACATGGCTGTTGCAGTCACGGCTGTTTATACTGTGTGCATAACTGAAACAAGACATCAGCCCATGTTTTCATGCCAGACCTCCTTCCCTCCCTGCCCTTTGTTTTTTAATTAGACAAGATCATTTTATCCCTCTACTGTAAAAAGCATTGCACTGAAACACTAGGAATGATTGACTTAAGGGCATTTGTTATTTATACAGACACTTGATTCAGGGGATTTTTTACACAGTGCTTTTCAGTTAAAATTGCCTTTAACAAGGCAATTGCAGATGTTACATTAACCCCTAAGGGATTATCAACAAGTGTTTTTCCAAAGTTACGGGGGGTTTGCATCAAATTCATCACTGGGTAAAGAAAAAAAAATCTTTTCTAGAAGGACAAAAGAATACCCAAATTTAAAGGAGCAAGACAGTTTCATACCAAACAGTGTGAGGCTTCTGCAAAAATGTTTCTCCTGTACAGCAAACTTGCCTCAGCGAGAAGTGTAAAATTCCTTCACCCAGACTAGCCTGCTGTGCAGTGGTGAAAACATTTTTTAAAGTAGCAAGTTCTAGGTTGAAGCTGCTTTAAGAATTCTGAGTCTCTGAGGTCCTTCTGACCTGCCCAGGTGATTGCTAGAACCACTCCAAGCGTGGGCACCAGAACATTTTCTCCATGAGTTTAGCACACTATTGCTTTCTATTTCCATCAGCTGTTTCCAATAAAGAAGTTAAGTGCTGCCTGTGCCTGACCAGCCCTTTCTCTGCATACAAATTAGACTATTTCACAAAGATGGATGCAAGCATAACCTTCTTTTCTCTAGCACCATCCTAAGAAGAGACACTGTCCCACCAGTGCGTGCTCAACAGCTGAGCCTCTTCAGCCTGCAGGAAGCTTAAGCACCAGGAACATTCCAGGCTACTGAAATCTTTACAAGGCTGCAGCAACTGAAATGATGGCTCAGGCAAATAACTCCAGTTGCCTGAGAAACTCTTGAAATCAAAAGGCAAAGTGGCTTCTGAGCACATGACTTCTCAGCCTTGCCAGGACTGCACTTCCAGAGTTCATGTACCTGTATTGTGTACAAATCCTACTTCTGGTATCTGGTACTAAGTTCAAGCCTTCAAACTTTTCAGAGTGAAAAGGAAAGGTGATAAGCTGCAGTGAACACAAGCAGTTCTTCAGTACTGGTCACTGTCTCATTAAGAATCCTGTTGAGAATTCCTAGTGAAGTATTTCCTATAAACTATTTGGGACATACTCATGTATGAGTGTCCCATGTTAGATAAAGTTATAAAGCCTCTTCAGTACTCCAACTAATTTCATACACTAATTGATCCAAAACTGACAGCACAGAGTACAAAATTGCATTAATTAGAAATTGGAAGAACTAGAAGGTATGTTGAGAACCAAGCCATATAAGTCACATCTAAGTGCCAAAGTATGTTTGGCAAAAAAACCCCCACCAGCTAAAACGAACACAATGTTAGCATTTGTCATTGCTTTATTTTAAATGCAGCAGCAAGTTACATTTATAAAAAACTAGAGCCAAAGTACTTACTGGGCTTGGAATAGAGTCAGGATCAAGCTTCTTCTGTGGTGGGCCTGAGAGCTGTGCTGGACCACCAGGAAAAGCACCAGGATAGGACAGCTGAGATGCTGCCATCTGAGGACCATAGTTTGCTGCAGAGTTACAAACGATAATTCATTTCAAGTATTTAAGTTCCATTATCAATGCTTAGCATCAACTTCTGCCATGCAATTAATTCTTACTCAGCTAAGTGCAACTCCTCTTTCCCCTCTGTTTTCAGCAACTAAAAGAATTGGATTTCTGTGGCTCAGTTTGGCTTTAGTTTGTGTTTTTAAAAAGCAAGACCAACACCAGATGTGACAACTTTGGCTCCAAAGTTTTCAGGTTTATGTCAAGTAGGACAGTTAGTAGAGATTACCACAGCTACTCACGCCAGGCCATTACCTCAGTGACAACCTCTCCACTAACATCAGTCAGTGCAAACTGATATCATTAGTTGGCTTCTTGTATTCAGTTACAATCCATTACTGCTATAGCAAAGCATTTTTGAAAGCTGCTTATGACACTACTCTACAAGACAGAAAGCAGCCTATACCTCTACAGAGTGTAAGAAAAACACCTTCCTGTAGTGTGGTGTGCCTTCACCAATTACTAACTACTAATTCTGATTCTGATCCTAATTAATCTCCTTTTTCTTGTTACAGTCTCAACAGTGCTCAACTTGTGAGCAAAAGCAGAGCCTGTCTCAGGTGTACTGACTGACAATGCACATCCTTCCCTTCTACAGAAAGGGAACTCATATTTCATTTTCCCCAGTCAGCTGAAGATTCAGTCATGAATGGACACAGTTCCACCAGTGATTGCTCTTGCACCTTTGTTTTCAAACACATAACAAACATCCTTCCCTACCTTGCTGAGGATGATATCCAGGCCCTGGAGGCTGTCCCGGAAGGTGCTGCAAGTTAGGATTTGGAGGGACAGGCCCAGGGACTCCACCCTGCCTGGCCACAGGAGGCAATGCTGGCTGAGCACCAAGGCCATTGACACTGTTTGCTGGTGGAGGAGGCAGCTGTGGTGCAGGAGGCAAACCCATCTGCTGCTGGCTTGGGGGCAGCAGCCGCGGGCCCTGGAAAGCCGCCGGGTGCCCGGGAGACATGCCAGAGCCTGGAGCAGTGCCAGGACCTGAGCGAGAGATGACATCAGGTGAGTCAGGAATGGAAACCTCCCAAACCTGTGTCCAAGGTGCTCTAGTTCTGCTCAGTACATTTCTACGGCGTACAACCAACACTGGATCCCACACTGACAGCGCTGCCTTATGCGACTCTGTGTGCCAGACCACATGACAAATCACGGTTTAGGCCTCAGCTGATTCGGTCATTTTATTTCTTTTGGCTCTACTTGCAATAAAATCCTGCAGCTGGGGCAGATAGGCAAAGAGTGAGAGAAGCCAGAGTTGGACAGTTCTTCACCAGAACACACATAGGTCACTCAGCTTTCAAAATACTACTTCATTTCAGAATGTGAAACAACGTTCTTTTTGCTCAAGAATCCATTTCTCTTATGTGGCATGTTTTTGTTAGTCTGCTATTTGTATTTCACCATTACAGGTTTGATGGAAAATAAACCCACTTGATACTAAAAGATGAAACATGTGGGAATTATTTTGTAGACACTGGCAAGGAATTGTTGGTTGTTTATAAGATCCAGATTTCAATTAGAATTAAGAAGACTCTAGAAAGAGAGGTTTTTGAGACTTACAATCTGTAAACACTTATTACTTTACAAAACCTGCATTTTTTAATCAGATTTTCCCCTAAAGACAACACAACTTTAAAGAGAGCTAGAAGAATAACCAATATTAGGTTTGAAGCAAAAGAACGTGTTCATATACAAACATTGAAATACGTCTTCTGTCACATATGTTAACTGAAAAAAATCTTTACAATTAAAATTCAAGCCTCCCAGTACATAACATGAGAACACTGTATTTTATATAACTGTTTTTAAATTGTTTATATAATATATTTTGCATAATTAAAATACATATCAGCATTTGTTGTTGGAAGTCATTTACATGGAAGCATCACATGATCACATCTTTATGGCCTAGGTTTGAGATGGTATAACACCAAAATAAATGCAGATAAATTTAGATTAAAACCCAACAATGTTTAGTCAAGAAAAGAAAATAGTTTTGTAACTAGAGAACCCGTAAAAAGTTGAGAAAAATTAAACCCTGTCTGCATATTATTGCTCATGCCTTGGCTGTTACTGACACATTCACTGAGTATTTTGAGAAACAACTTTTGGGGTATCAGAATTTTATGGAAGGTTTGTCAAACATCAATTGAGAATTAACCCAATACTACTCATTTAAGGAACTGGATGAGATAAAATGCTAAGAACTTAAGCCAATGATGGTGGTCAAAGGTCTCATTTTCTGTTTATACAGAAGTTCAGTAAGTTTCAATTATCATAGTCTTAATGCTGTAACTGAGAAGAAGTCAATCAGATAAACCAATTACCATAGCTATTTATCTGCATGCTGTTGAGCTGGTCAGCAAGTTGTGCTGGAGAGGAAGCAGGTGCAGTACTTGGAAAGGCTGCTTGGGATTGATGACTGTAGGGAGGATAGGAAGCTCCTGTGTTAGTTGGAGGTGAAGGACCTTGAAACCTAAAGGAAAAAAATCAGTGCAGTTATGCAAAAAAATTACAACTCTCAAAGATCTCATACCTCCTCAGATGGTGCTGAAACAATTAATTAGGACAAAACCCTAATGGAGTATGCCCACATTCTGCTCAGAAAATGTACGCTTGTATTAAAATACACAAAGGACACAGAGATTGCACACTTGTTTAATAAAAACAGGCAGTCCATGTTCGGTTGCACACTTGTTAGAAACAAAGCAGAGTGAGTGTGATATGGCAAAGTGAGAGCAGTAGTAACTGTAAGCCTGAAGATTAAGAAACACAAGCTTCTGAACATATCACAGCACTCCATGGCTTGTCCAAGCTTATAAAGAAAGACTCCCTACCAAGGATGGATGAAGAAGATTAGGAGAAAAATCTGTGAAGAGAAGAAAAGGAAGTGAGGAATGCTTGAGGAGTTCTCTGTAGTAGAGGAAAAAAGAAGATGCAGGTAGAGAAAAACTTCATGACTGTCAGATATGGAATATGTGAATGCAAGAAAAATAATCAAAGAAAAGAAAGCAGTAACACACACATGGCTTAAAAAGGCATTTTCTACCAGACTATTTCACTCTGGTAAAATAAGATCCCAGGCTATGTCTCAGAGACAGATCAACATGGATTTTTCCCTTGTAAAACTGAGGATGAGCCCAGCTATTTTAAGAGAAGTAGAGCTCGCTTTACTTGAAATTTTTGTCTAGATACTTCCTGGCCTAGAACAGCAGCTCTGAGCAATTCTGAAAAAAAACAAGACCAAGTGAAGAACAGGAGATGTGCAGCTGTCAGGGCAATGATGGGAAGCTACAGAAGAGAACCAGTATTTTGCTAGCTAGGTCATGTCAACCTGACTCTATTCACCCTGTTTTGTCATCTTCAGGACAACCACCACTCCTCCCTATGCAGGAGTACAGCATCCTGAACAACTAATCACCAGTCTTTTTGGGTCCTCCTTCCCACAGAGAAAATGAAATAGCTACACAAAAAGCACAGAAGGAGATGAAGATTTCAACCAAGTACAAGAAGAATGTTGTTAAACAGTGTCTAAGTTCACTAAAACCAGAGGAGCTATGGGTACACAAACTAATTTTGCCACTCCTGGGAAATGTGGAAAATAACTAATATTTGACAGAATTAAATAAAAGAGCTGCATATTGACTCAAATACTGACTCATATTTACCTGCAACACAAATAATAAAATAAAGCTTGTGTAATAAAGCTTGGCTATCCCCTCATACAACCTTTTTGCAATGATTTCTTTCTACAGCTTTCACCTGTCCCTGTTTTCTCCCCTTCCCATTCCTGCCTCCTTCACAGAGAGGTAACAGAGGTCAAACAGCTCAGGTGTTGATCCTTTCCAGTCACCTGTGTGGCTGCTGTCCTGGTGTACCAGAGCCATTCTGGAAACTGGTCTGGCTCAATTGCTGTGCACCAGGTGGTGGAGGCCCAACAGGAGCTGGAGATCCAAAAGGCACAGTTGATTTGGACACACCTGCAAAAGATTAAGCACTTTTATGTAAAACCCTGTAAAAAGAACAAGATGGGCAAGAAATGCAAGTGTGCAGCTCTGCTCTGGCATTAAGAATAACAGGTTTGGGTCACCCTGCTTAAGCAGAGGGGTTGGACCAAAGGTCCCTTCCAATCTCAGTGATTCTGTTGGAAAGCACAGATTTCTGCTCAGTTATAAAAGCAGATACAAAAAACTAAGAGAGAGTAAAAAGCAAACAAACAGCAGTTCATAACTTTCCAGCAAAGAACCCAAGAGGAATAGTAAGAAAAAAACAATGAACAAACAGACACAGCTATCAGCAGTTTGGGGCAGTGCTAATTCTCTGTCACCCAGTTATATTTCAAGGTAGAAACAAGAGGTCCCTTTGATTTCAGAGGCCAAGGTAAGAATGAAAACTTGAAACAACTTGTTAAAGTAAAAACAAAAAGAGCTTCCATATGTAGAACCTGCTCTCCTGTGCTGAAAAGTGTTCCTAATTCAGACCTAGTATAGTGACTGTGAAGAAACTGTGGTTTATGTAAACAGCAGTGTTGAATGAACAACCTTTCAAGAAACTGTATTTCTTGAACTAATTTCCCTTTACACTACTCTAACACAAAAAAAATCATCTGGTATGAAAACCAGTATTTACCCCAAGTATTCCAATAAGTCAATTACCAGAAGCATTTCTATCAGAATTCTGACTATATTCAGCATTTGATTAGAGGAACACAACTCCTGCTGTCTTTTTAGAGAAACTGGGTAAAACTTGTTTTCTGTTTCCAGTTGCAGTATCAGTGTAAAATTTACACACAGTAGAAAGAGATGCAAAACACTGGTAGATAAAGGTAGAGTCTGAAAACAAATTTTAAGCCAAAATAATACCTGGTTGAGGTGCTGAGTATGAAGAGTTAGGGTCCCCATAATGTCCATAATGAATTGAAGAACTGGGTGGTCCAAAGCCTCCTATTCCTGGCTGGGATTGGGAATATGGAGGAGCTGCAACATATCCTTGTTGACTCATAATGGCAATTTTCTCATTCCAAGTATTGTGTCCTATACAGCAACCTGCAAAAAGGAAAATGACATTCACTCATATTCATCACTCTCTCTGCATTTTAAAAGGCTATGAATAGTATTCTCCCCCCAAAAAAGATAAAAGACACATTTGAAGGCAAAAAATTACCTGAAGTCAGGGGCAAATATTGGTTTTGCTCGATAGCTTAGTTTGCTCAGCATTATCACATGCTGCATTTAAATGGGATTCACCTATCCCAAGCTCACAGAGAGAACTGTAAGCAATGGATGTGCAGATGGAAAAAACTCTCAAAGGAAATTCCCATACTATTCTTTTTACTGGGAGAGCCTTGACTTCAACTACACATGGAAAATACCCTGTGACTCCTGCTCCTCAAATACCAGCCATGCCAAAGAACACAGAACTCACTGAGAAATCAGCAAAGGCAGAGTGACCACAGCAGAAGACACCCCCTAGCAACGACTTCTCCTGTGCTAGCACGCCTTATTTTACAGGAGGTGTGGAATACAACACCAGTTTTCCACCAAACCTTTTACAAACCTTCTGCATCAACCCCACCCCAAGCAAGTGATGGAAGACTCCTTGCTTTTGATGCTGGTGAAACAGAGAATAAAGTACAGGATACAGAGAGTTCCTAATTCTGGCTGTCTTCTGCATTACTGGCCCAGGCCTGAGCAGCCTTTTCACTCCAGAACTCCCCAGTGTGCCAAAACTGAGCACAAGGCATCCCATGAGGGACAGCTGAGCCAGTATGGCCTCAACAGCACTGTATGCTGCCCTTGCTTTTATCAGACATCTTCTCCTAAGTTTCACATCTTCATCTTGTTGTTGTTAAATAAATGAAACAAGCAACCCCCAAAGTCTGATAGATAGCAATTCAGAAAGAGTTTTTTAATGATGAGAGCATTCACAAGATATGTAATTTCTTTCTTGGAGTCAGATTTTGTTTAACAGGACAGAGTAACATTTTAGAAAACTTTCAGGAAAGAGTGTCCTCGTAATTGCCATCATTTTTAGAAGCAAAAAATCTCAAGAATCCTGCATTGACAAACCATATAGATTGTATTTCACCAGATTAGTTTTCAGATACAGAGCCCTTGCCACCAAGGGATCTGAAAAGTTATTAAAGTTGCACACTCTGCAGCCTTGATAACAAGATTCCTCTTTTTCACGTCAGAGCTTCCATTTTGATAGCAGACTGAATTTAACAGTAACAGAATTTCGCTTTCTTGAGGCCCAAATTAAACTGTTATGAGAAATGCTGAGGATCCAGCCTGAACAAGCATTTACTACTCTTGTAGAGTCCCAAGCACATAAGCCACTCATTCCAAAGAACTACACAATATAAATTAGCATTTCAGGTGTTAGGTGTTCCTTTGAAATAGCTTTCCCAACCACCTGTACTTCAGATTCTTAAACTCAAGCCATGGAGTCATTTTTAAACATGGAAACTGGATGAAAACAAAACACTACTTGAGTTTCAGAAGCACACACAAAGGCACCTTGAAATTACAACCCCAAGAACACACAGATAAATTTATGCTGCACTGGCACATGTCAGTAGAAAAGTTATCCCTACCAGAAAGCCCATTCCTAGGCTTCCCAAACTAAACAGATATTTCTGAAGAAAAAAACCTCAACAGTTTTATTGATCATCCACATCAGACAAGAAATTCCTCAGAGCTGGTTACAGGGCCTGGCCCTCTCCACATTCCTCACTGCAGCACAAGACTTCTCAGATGCAGTGGTTAACTGCTCCCAGGAGTTAATCCTATGGAGTTTTCTCCTATTTATTGGTTAACAAGGTAAGCACAGGGAGAAGAAAGAAAAATGTTTAATCAGAAGCTTGCTGAGGCCAGCTGCACCTTCTTCCCTCCCCCACCTCCATCAGGGAAGACGCGGCAGTAAGAGCTTTAGTTGTTCCAAAAGACACTAAATTAGCATTAAATTACCTACGCACCAGCACAGACGTACACACACTTTATATCTACGTAAAGGAAGAGATTTTCACTTAGAGCCAGCTGCACCTTAAGCTGCAAGAGCATTCGGAGGAAATTACTTCCTCAACAGCTTACTCACACACACACAAGAAAAAAAAAATCTTGCCACGTCAAACTTCCCACAGACAGTATAAACACAGAGAGCTTGTGCTGAAGTGAGACAGAAGCTCTAAGCAGAGATGAAATAATACAAGTTCTTCAACACAGTTCCAGACTCTATTTAGCACCAAGGACACTTATTCTCCTCTCAGGATAGGTATATATACCAACTACCACAAATGAGTGTTTTAAGGTTGCCCGAAGGATTACGAGCATTTCAGAAATTATACCGTGGGGGTGTGGATGCACCACCACACCATGAAAAGAGTTCATAGAGAAGGTCATGAAAACTTTTTTTCTCCTTGTCTCGACACTAGTTTACCTTGTATCCCATAACCTGGGGAACAACACCAACACTGAAGAACAGCTGCAGAATTTAATAAACCTCTATTACCGAATAGGCTGTCAACTTTCTCAGAGGATCGCTGCACCTATGCAACGCTCTGCTGTCGTTGGGAATATGTAAAAGCTAACTATGTGCAAACAGAAGTAGGACAACAGAAACAAAAAGAGGCTCGAGTCCTTGGCTCCCTGAAGGAGAAGTATCAACTTTGTATTTGTTGGGAGACACTGCTCTCCCCAGCACGTCGCGCAGGCAGCGGCGCCGTCCCTTCCCTTGCAGGGTCAGTGCGGTGCCCATGCCGGGGTGCGCGCCCCTATCACACCCGCCGAGCGAACACCGCTGCACGCACACACCGCATGCAGCACAGCCACACACCTATTTCTGGGCTCTTTTCCGGTACCACGCTGCTATGAAAGCAAAATCTCATTTTTCCCCGTTCGCTGCCAAGCTTTACTACATCTTTGCATGCACGTAACTTTTCTATCCCCATCGCCTACGAGCTTTCAGCCACCGTAAGCTCGCAACAGGTCCGGCCCCGCGCTCGGAGCCACCGCCCGCCCCGCGGCAGTCGGTACCTGTGCCCGCCCGGGGCCGGGCTCCGCCGCCGGCCGCAGCCCCCGGGCTCGGCGCTGCTGAGGGCGGCCGCAGCCCCGCGCCCGCCGCGCCGCCCGCGCTGTCCCCGCGCCGTCCCCTCAGCCGGCGGGGCCGGTTGGGACCGTTACCTGCGGCCGCGCGCCCGCTCCCTCACGCGCCCGAGTGCCACGTCTGAGGCGGCCCGGCGCGGGCCGCGCCTGCGCAGTGCGGGCAGCGAGGCCGCGCCCGCGGCCGGGCCGTGCCCTCCCGGCGGGGGCGAAGGGCAGCCCGGGGCGGTCAGCCTGCCACGGAGCTTCCTCTGGCCCGGGGGATCCATCCCGCTCCCATCACAGAGCCCGGTTACTAAAGGGACACTTGTTTTGCTTCGATATGTGCTTGAAAAACAGAATCACGGAATCAGTTAGGTTGGAAAAGACCTCTGAGGTCGTCGAGTCCGACCTATGACCGAACGCCACCACGTCAACTAAACCATGTCCCTCGGTGCCACGTCCAGGCTTTCCTGAAACGCCTCCAGGGACGGTGACTGCACCGCCTCCCCGGGCAGCCCATTCCAATGGCTGGTTATCGATTCTGGGAGAAATTCTTCCTAATGTCCTACCTAAACCCCCTCTAAAGCAGCTTAAGACTGTATCCTCTCATCCTGTGGCTAGCTGCCTGGTCGAAGGCGTATATATGTATATTTACAACTACATTTTACACATATATATCTTGCATATCTGTATGCAAAATTATGCCACCTGAATATCTCCAGTGAAATATGATGCAGGTACTTTACCTGTTTGCATACTCTGGTTTTAATTACTGTCCAAGTGCATTTAAAAATGCTGCCTTGGTTACAGGATAGGTAATGTTTTTCTAATTAACAAAGTAGAAACATGGGAGTAACATGAGAGAGATTTGGAAGTAACATGAGGAAGATGTCTTTGTAAAGTTACTTTTCTTCCCTATCACAAATAAACATAATTGTGTTAAAGTAAAAAGAGACTGGAAAAAAAGTAATCACTCAAAAACTCACAGAATCATAGAAAATCCTGAATTAGAAGGGACCCACAAGGATCATCAAAATCCATCTCCTGGCCCTGCACAGGACAGCCCCAAGAATCACATGACAACAGCTACGTAACTCACGTGTATCTGGAATTCAGGCTCCAGAGGCTTTCTTGTCCTTGCTCTACAACCTTATTAAATCTTCTGAAAGTTCTAAACAGTTTTACCTAGAGCTATACCTCAGTAATGGCTGTGAGCTCAAAACAAACTGTCCAAAGCATTCATTGCTGTACAAAAATATTCTGAAAAAACCCCCAGGACCTTTGAAGCAGATGTCATGATGAAGATACACGGTGGCATCCTTTACATGAAAGATTAACTAGAAACCTCAACAAGCAACACAAAGCAGGCAAGAACAGGGCTTGATCAGTCTTATTCTTGCTAACCAGAGCTAGATTCACCACTAAATAATATAAGCTGTTTTTCTATGTGTTATCAGAGCCAATACATTGGATATGTCAGGGGCAGTCTAAAAGCTTTCAAATCTCTCCCAACTGTCTAATCAGAATGGAAAATGTCATCCCTGAGGTGACAAGCATCGGTTAAACTGGATGTGGTTTTGTGGTTTTGATACTGCAGGGTATCAGTGACGCTTTCATAAGCAGGGTGCAAACTAATGCCTTTCATCATTGCTGTGCTGTAGTTCCACTCCTCACCCTTATCTCTTTTCCTGGTTATAACAGACACATTAAAGTTATGCAAAAGCTCTTCTGAAATACCACGCCACTGAGGAAAATAACCGGTTTAAGTTTGGACATTCCCTATTTTGCCAGGGAGACAGGCAGCCACTGTCCCAGCAGTCCTGCTGTGTCTCTCTCTCTGAGCTATTAACAGTGAGCAGCTGTGGATAACTCAGCACTGAGGAACCCTGCACGTACTTGGCCACTGAATCCTTACTATCAGATTTCTCCTCCCAGAAATCAGCTCCAGTGAAACCGAAACATGAGATCAGCAAAAGATACCAAGGAGAAGCCATGGCACTGGAAGTTCCTCCCTTAATTCAGGCCCACTCTGGAAATGGATCCAGATGCCTCTTTTTTTCAAGGATGCTCCTGTTGTCCTTTAGCCTGGCACACTGAGACAAAAGACATGCAGCATGTCACAGTCTGCATGTTTCTAGTAGGATTTATCTTCTGTTTTCACCTATAACATTTAAAGTAATTTAAGATTTTCAATTTCAGAAACGTGGAAACATCATTAAAGACTAAAGTGTGTTTTAGGAATATAATTTCACATGAGAATGTGAATGAAATGAGAATGCAGGATTGCTAAACTATTGTAAGTAATTGTATTAAATAATTTTAATTAAACTGTGCCATAAAATCTGAGAATCAGACTGGTTTGGTCTTGATCATTGTCAGCAATGATGAACTTGTAGGTTAAATTACCTTTCTTAACAGAATCAATTAAGTTGGAAAATTTATCCTGTAGTGGTACCTATGCAATGCTACTGATAATGAATGTGATTTCATACATTTCAGACCTAATTTGGAGTAGTATACAGGCTCTAGAAAAGGCTACCTCAAATCTTTCAGAGACCATTATAAAATTTGGTTTTTAGTTATTATTACTTTTCAAATAATTTGAGATTAGACCGTTCCCGGAAATTACTACTGGAGGTCTATAAAAGCCCCAGTTGAGCAAACCATGCAGATCTCCTGTCTCTATCTCATAGCACAGCCCATTTAGACAATGTGTGTGTGATTCCAGGAAACCTAAATCCTATCCTAACCTGTTCAGTTACTGCATTGCTACAAGGTGCCAGGAAGAATCAGAACAAACCTTTCCCTAGGGGAAGATGTGGGCAATATTTGGTATGTTTTTTAAAGTAAACACTATTTCATCCCAAGGAATAGTTCATAAAACTCCAAGGATTACACATTTTAAAAGGTGCTTCTTTTTGTTGAAACTGGTTTTCTTCTTTTATTTCATTTGTATGTCCTTCAGGCAAGCTACAGGTTTGCTTTTGCACATCAGAAGGGTCCCAAGAGCTATTTACATAAAAATATACTTTGTTTTCTTATCTTGCTTACCTATATTCACTAAAATCTCCTTTAATGCTTTGCTTACTGTATATTTAAGGTCTATAAAAACCAGCTTACAGCTCAGTGTAAAGTGCTTTACAAGAAAAATGGAAATTATATTTAAAAATATTATTTGATTAAAATGAAGGCAAGGACTTTGGTATAAAAAAACCAATGAAAGTTTGAAGGTATGTTGTTCCTCTCAAAAAATCATGTGTCAGATTAGAAAATGCTATATGAAGAAAAAGAAAAGATGTAATATTTCAGAAATCAGAACACTACTGTCAGAAGAAACACATCAGTGCTGTGACTCAGCTGCATTTCTAATATAAAAAGCTAAACACAGTAGAAACCTGAAAGAGAGTACAGCAGAAGTGAATACTGATATTTTGATTCAACAGTCTCAAAGGCAATTAGAAAATATTATTGGAGTGCACCCTTTAAACACTGCCCTATAGGGAATGAAAACATCCAAGGGTTTTCAGAATACCAGACTGATGTCTGCAGGCCTTGTTATTCAGCACAAACAATACAGGAATGTTAAAATCCTGGCCATGCATTTATTGCTGTATATTTTATGTACCCCATGTTAATAGATACTTCCTACAGGGACTATCCACTATCACAAATGTCAGCTCAGGCCACAGTAAAGGAAGAATAATTCCTGACTGGTTTGTTGGGTTTTTGTTCACCAAGGTAACTCAGGCTGTGGATCAGAGCACCCAGGACCACGGTGAGTCCTGGCCAGTCGAGGAGGTCACTGGGAGGCCATTAGGGACTGCTGAGCACATGGATCATGCCAGGGAATCTCCCTTTTTCCTTCTGCTGAGTGCTGACCTCCCACTCCACAGTGATGGTAAAGCTGTGCTACCCCTCAGGCTGCTTCCAGCATAAAGACATCCTGGCACCTTGTGCTCATTAAAGTTTCCAAACTATTTTTGGATGAGAAGAAGTGTGAATCCAATTCCAATTAATAAACTTGTATTCTGTTTGTCTGAATTCATCTGCAAATTCATTTTGACTGATTATACATTCTATTCCCTGCTGTGAACTGGGATGTTTTGTTGGTTGCTGGTAAGCTTTAGAGCAGCTGCACTGCTTCACCCTAGAAATGGCTGAATTTTGTTATATCCTGCAGAGGATGGGAGGACTGGGAGTGCTTCATTTCTTCCCTGCCCCAACCCTTTTCAACATCACTGGCAACTGGGAAATCCACAATGACTGCCCCTGCTGTCTCCATGCTCCCTAACTCCCCCAGAGGACAAAAACCAACCAGCACAGAGAGCATTCACTGCCTACCTCAGAGACTGTTGGTAGAGTTTGCTGGCACTTGTGCAAAGCAAAAAATTCTATTTAGGCATGAAAAACTACATGCAAGTGAAAGAGTACTTAATGCTATTATTTATTAATGCTATTATTTACTCAGGAGACACTCTGGGTCTTGAGAACAGGGCACTTGCCTTAAAGCCAAGGTCCTGATCTCCTGTTAAGTTGGTCCCCTTTTAACTAAAACCACTTTCTTTTCCTGAAACTAAGTTAAACAGAAATTTTTATAAAATGCTTTATGGTCCACATGTGGTAAGTTCTATGCAAGCCACACGTTACAAAAGCAAATGTGCTTGAGAAAAATGACTGGCTGTTTTCTCCCAAAAAATACTCTCTGGCTAGTTCAAGACTCTGGATTTCCCAATATCTGCAAGCTGTGAGACTCCTCTGCTTACTCTCACTGACTGTTGCTATTTTGGTTTTCTAATGAAATCAACATTCTGGCAACTTGATCCAGAGCATTTACAGGAGATAGATGTGGTGTTCTGAGAAAACTGCTGTGATGTTTCAGTTGGAGAATTTAGATTCTGTTTAAAATTCATTTACTACTGTCTAAGATGCATGAGAGTGGAAGACTGCACTACCTGTGCTTAACAAAAAAAACCCCAAGACTTGATTATCCTGCTGTAATTGCTACTTAATGAACTCTAACATAAAAACAAAGATGAGGTCTTAGTATAATCTGATTAATAATGTATCCCTTATAAAGAACTGTGAATAAACATTAGGCCATCAGTCTGAAAGAACAGCAGAAAGTTGAACCAGCCTTTCTCTGTTTACCTGCTGAATGTATGGAATTTCTCAAACATTGATATATTTCACTTTAACACTCAAAAGCATCTGAAGCAGCTTTATTTAGACTAGATTTCATTTTGCTTCCTGCTTGTCTTTAAAATGTCTGATGTAGTAGTGGAGTTTTGCTACAGAGCAGTACTCAAACTTACTAGCAATAAAAAAAAGAGTAGCTGACTGAGTTCTTCATAAGAAACTGGTGATTTGATTGAGTTACTTAAGATGCAAATACTTCTATGTGTGTTCTTACTTTGACTGTGCTTCTGCTTTACTCCACCATTGACGTTAAATATTAGTCTTGATCACAAAGTAATCTGTAAGTTAACCCAAAAATACTGGGTTCATGCTATATGGATACCTTTAATATAAAGCAATTGATGCCTTCCCCATGATCAACAAAAATAAACATCAGAATTATTTTAAAAAAAAATCCATCAGGTTATTTTTACACCATAGGAGCAACAGAGGGATAGGACATGCACCTGGAGTTAAAATTAAGGGCAGGAGCAAAATTCCATGCCATGCTTGGTGTCACAGCATGTGTGGTAGCTTTGCCCTGTGGAGGCACATAAACCACTTGTTCAGCATTTGCAAACACAGGCAGTTGCCTGGAAAACAGACAGATCCATGTCAAGGCCAGCTACAGAGTACATGAGCACCAAAAGCAGAGGCCTGTACCAGAGGCAGAAGGAGCAGAGAAGTTTGGAAACTGGTTCCTGGCAAGAAGATGCAGTGCAGCAGGCAAGGCTGCAGGATCAGCAGGGGTTAAATATCAAGGTGTTTTTGGAGGGCAGATTTTTCCAATAGAATCTGCTCCACTTGGAAAGGAATTATTTATCAAAGAGTTGGAATTCTTGTTCCTATTGCCAGGAATGAAGATAGCTGGATTGCTTTTTAATCTATCGCAGTTATTTGGATGGAAGGTAACATTTCATGCAGGGAGGTCCTGGTTGTGTCACCTCTGGTTCTCTGGTAAAGCCTAACCAGAACCATTCAGAGGCAGAGTGAGCAATGCTGTCTGCCTTTTGCAGGCAGGACTTGATGCCAAGGTGACTTTTTATGCCCTGCCCTTTTGCCAGATGCTGTAGTTGGAACCACCAACATCAGACCCTCTGGGGCACACACTGAGCAAAACCCTTCCCTGCAGCTGTGAGCTTCACAAACCTTACAGCTTATTTTGTAATACAGAGCAAAGAGGGAAGGAAAGGATACTCCAGGAGGACTCAAACTATCAAACTACAAGCAGAGAATTTCAGAGGTTATCATATTCCTCAAGGTTTCTAGCAGCTATTTCTCCCATTTTCCAGGCCCAGACCAAAAAATGAGAATTTTTCAGTGTAGTAACAGAACCCAAACTTCCTGAGCGCTGTACTATAACTCAGTTTTTCTCTGCTTCTCCTGTTCTTGTTTTCACTATGGAAAAAATCATTCTTAGGAGCCTTCCAAGTAAGAAACAATACTTGCTTTAAACTGCAATGCAAAAATAGTTGATTTTTATGCTGGACTGCAGCCATGCATGTAATTGAGCCCTTTCCAAGCAACCAGTCAAGGGGAGTGAATCACCTCTACACTTGCTAACAGGAAACAAAATTTAAAAGATAAAATCTGATGCAGGAGAGTATTCATCAGACTAATTTTAAATATTTGTATTCAATCCTAAATCCCCACTAAACCATATATTTAGTAGATTATTTGGACCTACTTCATATCTCAGCTATGATGAAAACATATTTTCTAACTGAATATGATGTGATTACTCTTGATTAATTTCACTGTTGTACCTCAGAGGAGAATTTGGCATGGTGAATTTCTTTAGCCCAACACGCTGGCATGAAATGTTCTTTCAATAGGAAGAGAGGAGAGCATAAAATCCAACTGTTTTAGATGAACAGATGGCTAAAAGGTGCCGTGTTACTTAACTGCCCCCCTTGAAATGACAATTCAAAGAGCAGGATGAAGCATTAGGGCAGAGGTGAGGAAAGTGAAACACCTGCTTGCATTACTTACATGCGTGTTCCATTCAAGGCTCTTCCAAGCTTTGGCAGAGAAGATCAATTTTGATTCTCATAGGCTCTGTTAGGAAGAATGTGATGCAGCATCTCCCTGCCAAAACCAGAACAAAAATGACATGTAAATAGCTTTCTTTTTACTTTAGAGGCTTTTATCAGAATTTTTCCAACTACTGAAGCCAAAAATGTAGTCATCCCATCTCCTGGGAATCAAAATGAAAAGGAAATACACACCTAAGAGTCTTTCCAAGTCCCAAGAGTAAATTAGTTCTTACTTGCTAAAACACAGGGATAAGTAAAACCAGCAGTGGAATGGCACCTGGAAACATGAATTCTAGCCCAAAACATTACTCCTAGATTAATAAGAAACAGTAATTTCAGCATCACAATTTTTTCCCCATGTTCACAATGAACGTGTTTTACTTTCTCTCACAACAAAGTCTTGTAGCTATTTTGTGAATTAATTTTTGGACACAATCTGAAATCCTTGTCTTTTCATAAAGGAAAACCTCAAAAGAATTTTCTCCAGAAGTCCAGGGGAAAAAAAAAGTTAACTTCTCTTTAGCTAGTTTAGGAAAGTATTTCCTGATTATCCAAGACTGGCTGTGGTAGGAACAGGTAGGACAAACACCAAAGAAACATGAGAGGCCTCTTCCCCAAATTCTTATCTCTTTGAGTTATCTATATATTTTTATACATTCTTATGTCTTATATTTCATGGTGCAGGTCTTTGGCTGCATAGGCCCTGTGTACATGATTTGAGAGCTGCTCCTTAATTGGACTGTAGTTACATTCTCTACACAAATTTCCATTTACTCTTGTATAATTCAGCAATGCTCAATGCTAACAACATTGTTTCTGTGTTTTGGAGGAAAGTGGCTTCTTTTGCCTGTTTATTTGGATTTTCCTCCTCACAAGAGATCCAGAACTCCTGATCTAGGATGACACCCAGTAACCTAAATGCTGAGAAATAAGCTCCTGTACTTTTCTACGCTTATTCCACTGTGCTTCATTTGCCAGTCTTGAAGCTGGGGAAAAAAAAAAAAAAGGAAAGCAGGGCTAGTTCTAAAATTCCAACCCATCATACAGTACCTTGCCATATAATCCACTTTAGGAATTAAAATTAAAAGCTTTTACCTTCACTGGTGAGGAACTACTCATGCCTAATATGAGTGTGAGCAGAGTTTTCCTGTCTAGCCTTAGAGGTAGCTAAGATTTATCTATGACTTGTATATTTGATTTGTTTTCACTAAGAACTTGGTATTACTGGTTTTGGTACCCTTGCCACTTAATGTCTGTACTTCCAGTGAGCAAATCTGTCTGGCAGTGCACTGCAATGTTCCTCATGCAATCAACACATCTGGATTTTATTAATTTGTCTTGTAGGACAAGAGAGTTTTGTTGGGAAAAGATGAAGAGAATCAGCTTTAATGGACGTTAGCTGGAGCCATGCATTTGAAGCTTCCATCAATATATTTAATTCACATTGTCATTTTATACCTCTTTTGAAAATTAAATCCTTTCCATGTGTCTCTATTCCTTGTTGCTTCTTAAGTCAGGAGAAAAAAGACTTAAGGGTAGCAATTAAGCAGAAGTTTATTTTTCTATTTCTGTAACATTTGTGGAAAATGATATTTGCTTTTGCCTTATGTAACTACTGAATTGTAGGACTACAAAAGAAGGTATGTTACTAGGCAATGATTTGGGAAAAGAACATGGGCTGAGGTGCCTGACATTGCCCAGTTTGCAGAAGTCACTTAAAAAAATAATTTGAAGGGATATATTGGAAGAGGTTGTCTTCCCTTCATTGGAAGAGACTATGTGCCGTGATTTCTTAAGTGGCATGGCTGTGATTTTATAATTTTTTTCATTAAACCAGCTATATATTTACAAGTGAGGGATTTTCTCCACATAATTAACAACACAAAACAAAAACAAACAGAAAAAGCCCCCGAAAACCAATCCGAAGTAACAAACAAACAAACAAAAAAACCACCAAGAACCCACCAAGCAAATAAGCACTGACTTTTTTTTTTCCTCCCCCCCCCCCTGCTGATTCTACCATTTGGCTAAAATCACATTCTACAATTAATTGGGTATTTTGTTAAATTGTTTACAGATGATACAGTTAAATCTAGAAAGCAGTTAAAATAACTATTATTGGAGAACTAGCTTTTGTTGATTTTAATGTGGAAAAAAATCAGATATGAAAAGAAAATGAAATGCAGATAAAGGAGGAAGCCAGACCATCTGGGTACTTACAGCAGTAAAATGCTGCCCATAAATTAGAGATCATGATATCCCCTTTCCCTCTGTCTCTTCCTCATTACTAAGGAATGGGTGGAAATGTTTGCATTTTTAAAGAATCCACAGACCTGGGATACTACTGTAGGTGAAATGAAAGCTTTGCTTTTATTGCTGGATGAAAAGACAAACATATGTCTTATTTCTTCTCACATTTGAAGAATGTCTTCTGAACTCAGCTGCAGAAATACTTGATTATTAGATTTTAGATAAATCCACTTGTAATAAAACTGTTCAGTATCATAAATTATGACAGCACAAGGAGAAAATATATGGACAAGTGGCAGCAGATGAGGCAAAAAAACCTAAGAAGTGGTCACCAAGACCACACAGAGCTTTAAAGGAATTAAAAGCTGAAATAGCTGACCATTACTGAGATTAGAGAGTGCCATTTTTTAGCTCAAGTCTTCCAAGAGAGACTCAGAAAACAAGAAGTCTGTCAGCCTGATATCTATCCAAAAGAAAGAGGTGGAAGCTGTATTATGGAACAGTGGACATCTGGATGAATATGACTTATCTGGGAAGAGTTAAAACAGTTTTCATAAAAGGAACTCCTGCCTCACAAACATAAGGCAGCTCTTTGAGGGGATCAAAAAACACGTGGATAAGGGTGATCTGATTGATCTTGGATTTACAAAAGGCTTTCAACAAATTCCTTCACCAAAGGCTTTTAAGAAAACTAAGCAGCCATACCATAACATGGCTTAGAAGTATAAGGTGATACACATTGGGGAAAAAACCATTAATTCACATATAAAACTATGTGCTTTGAACTAAGCAGCAACAGACAAGATTTGAAGATTTTGAAAGGTAATTCCAGGAACACATTAACTCTACAGTGTCTGAAAAAGCAAATTAGGACTGTTGGGGTTAGCAACCAGAGAACAAAATAGATATCATCGTGTTATTGCACAAATCCCAACCTTGTCTGCTCCCTGAAGCATATGTGGTGCTGCAGATCCTCATTTCAAAAAGGACTTAGAACTAAACAGGACGTAGAGAAAATGAAAGGTGTGAGATAGTAAAGGATGACTAATTATTCTATTCTCTCTTTGAAAAAAAAGGCAGATATGCAAAAGGTCTGTAAAATAAGTGCCTGGGGATTGCTTGGTCAGTTTTCCTCGATCCATGAACCAGGGGACATTAAATGAATCTATAGGATCCAGATTCAAGGCAGAGAAGGTGATTCTTTATGTCAGTATTTAGTTAGGGATGACCTTCCCATGCTAAACTAAAGATACTAGAAGTTATGTGGGCTCAAGAGCAAACAACATGCAGAATTCATGGAAGAGAAATTCCTCTTACAAAGTACAGAGCTGCCACTTCCAGCTGAGGAAATCCTTGAGTGGAGGCTCCCTGGGGAAAGACATGCACCACTTTCCATGTTCCATTTTCCATCTATTATCAGAGACAATATTTCAGGATAGATGGTCTCACTTTGGCTATTCTACAAGTGTGGCTATTCCTACCTTATCACAGCTCATCCAGGCTGTTGTGCTGGGTTTCTCGACTGGCAGTTCTTGAAGGGAGATGAGCAAGGGGAAGTTTGACCTGGAAATGTTGTAATACAGATCTCATCATACAAGATGAGACTGAAGCCAAGGCCTTGCCTGTATTTGGACACAAGACAGATTTTGAGTGAGTTCTGCCACTTGTCATTTTCCCAGTTTATAGGATTATTCGTGACCCAAAGTTTTATCACTTGTTGCCTAAAACTGGATCTTTAGGTTTTAGTGAAACAATGAAGATGGTGGGAGTGGTTAAATGGCTGTAGTTAACATTACCTTGAAATTCTCCAGTGTATTTTGAAAATAATCTCAGAATTGATGCAATTTAGTTAAGATCTAGAAATCAGAGACCAAAAGTCATAAACTCGATTATGGACTCCACTTTAATCTTGATGCCCAGTTTCTGACCAGCATTCAGAAATCCCAAAGGATGCAGGAGTGTAAAAAAGGATATGAGTTGTATCAAAAAGCAAAACATGCTTCAGCAAAAGCATTTAAGAAATTCATATAAAGCACCTGGGAATTGTTAAGGCCTATGGAATGTTCTTTGAGAGACTAAGACATAGGAAGCTTTGGGTGTCCCCATCATGGCAATAGTTTAGTTACAGACTTCAAATGGTTACCTGCAGAGCAAACAAGAAATTAGCCCTTAGAGGAAAGCAGCAATTTGTTTGAAATTGTTGTTAGAAAACTCCCTCAACATGCTGACAAAAGTAATTTCTCCTATTTTTTTTCTCCTATCAGGATCACAGCTCTTGTCAGTTCAAGCGAAGAGTCCTGTATCACTTTAAATGGACCAGGTTAAAATATCCCCAAAGCTTTATCATACACCAAAATCACACAGATCCTGATGTTCTGACTGGTCATTTTTTCAGCTGAGTAATCACTAATCAAGGTTGTTCTGTTCTAATATTATACACAGTACAGTTATGTGGTCAAAAGTGACAGAGACATCTCTATCTAGTACAAATTACCATCACATATGTGAGCATCCAAATGCAGGGGTGATTCTCTTTAGCTTGGTTTCTCCAATAAGTAGATGAAGAAGTTCAGAAGCAGAGATCAAATTTGATTATTGTCCTTTTTACCAAAATGATGAGAGACTAATACAAGCTCAAAACACCCTAACAGTAATTAAGTATTTTATCACAAACTTCTAACATTTGAAGGACTAATAATTATGTGATAAATTCTGCTCAAACAGATTTGTAATTTTTGTATTTAACAGAGTGTCATGGAGCATTTGTTGCAGCTATTTACTGAAGAGATTTATTGCCATAAAATCTATAAATACTTGCATCATTAGGTTAAAAGGAGAGAATTTTGTCTAAAGCAAGATTCTCCCTAGAGAAAGACTAAAAATCTGTCTGCTACCACAACGTATCAACACTGCAGAAGATAACAAGCAGTTAGCTACCTTGAACTACTTCAAGTGAGGTGTCTGCACTCAAAGGTTGTCTAGCAAAGTCTCTTTAAAGGCCATCCCCCTCCCTAGTATGGCTTCTCTGATGGTGTTTTCCTAAAGTATTTCATTATATGGCAACCTGTGCCTGTTTTGCTTCTCCAGAGCTGTTGACTTGTAGTCAATAAAGAAAGCACTCTTGCTCCTACTAAATCCTGTTATTGAGAGAGTGACATTTTCCTCTGTTTGATCAGGGATCTTCTCCCCACCCAGCCTTTGTGGTACCTTAGTGTCTTAGAGGACTAATCAAGTGTTCAGGCTCCTAAAAGTCTGTCTATTTTTCCAGCCAGAATATTTCAGTTTGACACAAGATCCTGTCTCTACCTTGATATTTTGCCTTTGAAGCGTCATTCAAGGGGTCACTTAATTGACAGATGCACTGGATAGGTTTAAGCCCTCAGTGGTTACCTGCTGCTGAGATGCAAAGTCATGTAATCTAAATGATGAGGCTTTCCTGTAGCCCCAACATCTCTGACAGCTTAGAACCAACCAAATGGAAACACTTCAGAGAGGGACCTGAGTGAATGTATACTCTGAGAATCTGTGTCCCAGTACCCTGGGTTCAAAGCAAAAGGTGTTTCTTTCAGAAACTTGTCCAGACATAAAGACTGCTCACCTGCTGAACTCTCCTTTAGAACCAGCATAGTTCAAAATGCAATTTTGTGATTTAAACCAGGCTACCTGAATTTGGGCTAAGGTGATAGGAGATAATGCTGTCAGTTTTTAACACCCAGCTAGAGGAATATTCATCCAGTGCTGAAGAACAGTCACCTCTTAAACCATCCCACCGAATTCCTTTTTTTCTTTTTGGTGCTTATAGTAAGGTTCCCCTTGAACAACATAATGCAAACCATCCATTGTTAGCATCTGTAGAGGGATCTGATACTTCATTTTACTAACCCCCTTCCCCTCTCTGGTAGGAAAGGCAGCAGGCTGCATAAGAACAGGTATTATTAGGGTCCAATAGTAATTCAGGTCATTGCTAAATTGCAGTACATGTTAAACTATACTGAGGCCAGAGAGAGCTAGAAAAAGAAGCAATTCTATGACAGGGAAATTACAAAGCTTTTCTCCTGCAGTGCTGCAGAAAGTACATGCAGAGTAGAGATGAAAATCCTGAAGCCAGTTCACTCTAAGTGAATCAGTTATTCAGAGGATGTACATGATGTTTCACTTGAGATTCTGCTTGTAGTAAAAACGCAAGAAACTGGTAAATTAGAGTTTAAAACATCTGGCACCATTTACTAAAGTGAATTGTCACAGGGAAATGCACACTTTTTGCCGTTGTTTTGATTTAGCTGGCAGGATAATCATGTTCAAAGCCAGCCTTCTCTGCCTCACGGCAGAGCCTCTGCCTGCATTCCCTTCAGCTCCAAGTTCACTTACTTTACTTTGAAGGTGGGCTGAGCATCGGAATCTGACGACAGAGTGGGCTGTGCCCTCGGGGCGAGGGAGCTCTTCCCTTCCCCTCAATGACTGCATTTGCTCGTGCAGTACACAGCAGCAGCAACAGTGTGGTGCTCTGGGTCTCCAGCTCTGCCCGGCAGACGGATCTGCAGCTCGCTGAACATCTGCAAGCCAAGTTTTTCATGTTCTCCCGCCTGTGAATGCTGCCCAACTGCGCCGGAAAGATGGGCACAGGGGATTATCTCTGCATTGCTATGAGCGGAGGGGCGCCGTGGGGCTTCAGGCTGCAAGGGGGCAAGGAGCAGAAGCAGCCCTTGCAAATCGCCAAGGTAGGAGCATGACAGAAAGATGTTGTTGGAGTTTTGTGGGCACGGATGACACGAGCACTTGGTTGAAATCCATCCTGCTTCCAGGGAAATGGTGTGGATCTTGTTGTGATGCTTGTTTGAATTTGCTAACGGGTTTTGCAGAGATTCTACAGGTGCTGATTCTGTCAGTTTCAATAAAAAAGGATTATTACTTTTGGGTAGCTTGCAAATTTTGTTAGATGCTGAATGTTTCACTTGTGACACGATGTGTGCCTTTCAGCTCCTGTTTGCCTCTCTCTCTGGCTCTGAGTGCACTCAGCACATCGCAAAACTCAATCTCATATTAGGAAATGCTGCTTCAGTCATCTATTTATGATAGTTTTTCTACTCTGGTCATAGAATAAATACAGTTTTATCATGAGAAAACGTTCTTACTATTTTGGGAATCCTGGAAAGCATTACACTGACTTATCTCTGGTTTTGGAAAGTTATCCAGTCTCAGAAGCAGCTTTAATAGATGCCAAACATCCCCTCTTATATTTCATGAGCAACGCTGAAAATTACTGGACACTTTATAAATTATCTGCACGTATAGAAAGAGGGCAAGACAGACAGTAGAAGTTGACAATAAATTAAAAATAGGAACTGGTAGTCCCAACTTGCAGAAATAATTTTTCAAAGGTAGTTTTGTTAAAAATCAGCGCTCACTCCAGTGCAACAATGAAGATTTGTCACGGTTATTAAGGCTTATGTAACTGTATGGAGCCGCATTCTGTTCCCTTAGACAAGAGGGACAAATTTTGTCCAGAGCTCTGAGCTCAGCAAAATACCACTGGCTGAAACAGTACAGGGACTGACCATCATCCCATGAGCTCTGCCTAGTTAAACCCAGGAAGAGAGTTTAAAATGTGCCTTATCTCCTTCCAGGATCTGGGTAATGCACTACACTAAGTGTGTTTGACTTGGGTATGGTGTTTTCCATCAGTAGTTTACTATTTTAGCTGTACCTTTCTCAGGCTGTCAATACACTTGGTTATTAGTTAACTTTAATTACTGTATCAGTCAACTTTTTCACAAACAGCAGAAACAATAAATCGACCTCATTTTATGGGAGAAGGTACTTTTTAGCTCCTCTGTCAAGAAAAGAACATCTTTCACTATTCTTTTCACTTATTTCCAGCCTATCCTATTAATCATATCCAGTAACAGAACTGTGATTTATTGAGGGTCTGAATAATTTTTCTAATTTCTGTTAAGTTTTTTGTTTGTTTTTCTATGTGTTACAAAACTTGAAAATTTTTCACTATTTTCCTACCAATGGGCAACTGTTGCTGTGCAAGTAAAGCCTCTAAGAACAGATGGCAGTGGACTCCTGCCATCTAGTGAAAACTTGTAGCTAGAACTTAAAAATGGAGAGCAACAGTAAAAGGCAAGGGGCCTTGATTACATAAAATCAAAAGTAAAACCCACAAGATTCTGACTAAACTTCAGTTTTCCTGATAAAAATGGTCGATTCAAGGGTGGGTCGGTTTTTTTTTTTTCCCCTCATGTTCACATCCTAGACTGGGCCATTTAAGGCTGGGTACTAAAGGCTGGGACTCAAGATAGCTGTACCTTACTTGAATGCATTTTCAGTAATACATAGCATTTTCTAATGGGAAAATCCCCAGGAAAATATGCTCACATTTAGAAAATAATAATATGCATTTTTAGGAAAAAACTCACAGGTACAAGTTTGTTTTCCTGTAAATGAAAGGGAAAGCTCCAGAGGGGTTGCTTACCTTTGTTAGAGCAGAGGAAAGGGCACTCAGGTACTGGTCTTGAGTGGAGAAGTGACTGTGATAGAGATCTAAAGTGGAGAGGGATGTGAAATAAAGAGAAATGAGATAATCCATTAAAATATGTCAGAACACAAAATTCCCAAATTCACCCTACCTACTCTTTGATAAAGGAAACATATTGCTTTTAAAGCTGATGGGATAAGTCACTGCCACTCACTGCCAGGAGCAGCTTTTACCATTTTCTTTATGCATTTTAAAATAGTTTTATTACATGTATAAAGAATATGTAAACCACCCCCCCTCTGCCTAGCTCCTAAAGCATAAGTTCAAGTAGCATTCCCACTAAAATCCATGAGTTTTGCCTGCAGTATAAATTATTGTCTTCCATTACCATGCAAAATATTAATGGAGAGATAAAGACAAAATTTTTACCAAAAAATATCTCGGTACTTTTTCACAAGTACTTTTGCAGATAAAACAGGCAATTTTCATCAGCAAATAATTTTACAACCACTAAATTAGATTCAAGACCTTTCAGTAATTTTTAAGTGTGAGATTGCAACAAATGGATTTTTCTGAAGTATGAGAAAGTATCATTCTGCTTGTCTATTTCAAACCTTTATTCAATACATAAATTTGACTCACTTTCTGTAGATGTATAAGAATTTATATTTATTTATATTTAACAATTCTCCTCCTCTAAACCCTGTCTCTGTACACCAACTTACTTTGTGAAGTCCAATAATGTTGCAAATAATTAATGAAAACTTATTTTCGGTTAAAAAGAATTTGCATATTCTATATACTGTTGCAATATAAAATAAAATGCTATGTCCAAAGAAAGTTATCTAATAAATGGATGTTTTTTTAAAAAAAAAGTTTAATCATGACTCCAAAGACAAGGAAAACAGTGGTTGTATGTATCCCTTAACTAAAGCATGTCAGTGCTGTCCTGTAGGATGGCTTTCCCAAAGCAGGAGATGGGAAATCTCAGTGTAGCAGTGACCCTAGAAGGATAAGTATTCAAGGTACATAAAAGCTAAGCAATGCATGATGTCCTTTTACCATGAGATATATGAAAGAATATTTTTGAAATGAGTATCATGGTGGTTTTTCTTGAAAATTTCTTTGAGGTTTTTAATTTAAAATATATAGAAAATAATGGCTGATTTTCTGAACTAGTATTTGAAAGAAAGTCCTGTGACTTTTCCTATGAATACTTAACAAAAGTTAACAGTAAAGTTATATCCTTAAAGAAGCATTTATTTTGTAACAGGTAATTTAACAGAGTTGTCCCATAGATGATTTAGATTTATATTCATCTACAATGTGACTCTATTAAATCATCTTTGCAAGAGAGGTAGATTATTCTGAGCATATTTGTTACCTGCACCAAACAGTAATTTAATGGACTCGCTGGTTTTATCTGTCAAAGTCTTGGTAACTCACGTTTGGGAACTTAACCAAATAGTTCTAATATTTAAGGGAGGCAAGTTGCATGACTCTGACCTATAAGCACTTCAAGGGAAATCTAGACCAGTGTCCTAAAAGTAAAAATGAATGGTTGCTTACAAGGAGGCTTCTGCTACTGCTTCCCAAATTGTAGCTTTACCTTTGGCTCAGTAATGGCATGTGACAACTGGCTGCCTGGTCATTTTAGACTTGTGCCCTTGTCCATCAACATGCTCAGATTTCAAGCCTCAGTTTCATCATTTTGGATTCATTGCAACCTGAAACAGAAAGTGAAACTCAAAGACTTGGGAATAACCTGAACCAACAGCGTGAAAAGTAATATCTGAATATGATTATTGAACACTGGATGTAAACAGAGGTGGACTATGTCGTGGTAGTTTGGATTTTTCTCTGCATTTGTCCAAAATACTTGACACATACAGAGCAACAACAAGAGCTTTTCATCAAGTTGACCTCTACACTTTGTCTAGTGGAAAAAAAAATAAGGAGTGAGAGATGTTAGCACAGTTATGCTTTGGATCCTGAGGTAAGGCAAAACACGCCGCTGTCACATACACATGTGGAATGTATATATTAGCAAACACTTGGTCTGCCCACAAAAGACATCACAGCTGGGTTGAAGGAAACCTTTTTTAAGTTGTCATACTCCTAAATTGTCACCCTGCCTGCTCCCACTTGCAGGCAGGTAAAGGAGGTTGGTGAAAGCAGGATCTTCCTCTCCACCACTGCTTGCAACTGCATTTCTCAGCAAGCTGGGGGAAGGCTCAGCACTGAGCTAATACCACCCTGCTGATCCCACTGAGTTTGTATCACTTGATGTCTTAAGCAGGATTTGAGCACAACTTTATGCAATAGCAATCAGCAGAACAAGTCATATTCAAAACGTGCTGTTTGAACTTTGGCAGCAAAGGAGGGGAGTTTAGAGTCAACCTACATGATTTTAAACACAACTTGCCTTACTTGGCCTGTATTTAAAACTGTTTGTTTAAATTTGCTGGCTAATACATTTCCAAACATAGTTTGTTTTTGCAGCCTGGACAGACTCTTATTCTCAAATTCACCCTTCTGACCATCTGACACAGCTGGTATTTGCTGATATTCAGAAAATCCTGTAAGGCATATTTACATATTCTTTCACACAAGCAGTTATGTGGAAGATTGTGGGTTTATCTATCTTTTCTGGAGAGGATTTTGACTGTGTTACAAAGCCTTGACCCAATTTAATAACCAATACATTTTTGCACGTGTTTAGATGACATCGTTCAGCTTGTATTTAAGTAGATTATCAAACTTCCATTGACAGAAGGGAAGAAGCTGGGCTTTCTGGAGCTTAAGTTAATTTATTTTGCAAAACAGAGGAACAAAGTGAGGTTCCTCAAATCTAGCTAAAATAGACCACTGTTAAATAACTTTTTTCTGAAAAATCTGCTAGTGCCAGTTGGAAAGATAATGAAGAAAAAAATCCATTCACCTTAACCAACAAAGGTTTACATGTTCTTCTAAAGGTTAGGGCTCTGTGTTCCCTACTTTCAAGCTTTTGCATTCCAGTCATTGTGCCAGTGGAAATGTTTAGCACTGGAGTCCCATCTAGTTGTTTAAAAGCTGCAGGCTGAACTAGCACATGAGTGTATAGCCCATTTTGGATATACAGGACTACATACCAAGCTGCTCTTGGCATGCTTCCCACAGTATTTAGCCAAATACAAGCATGTTTTGGATACATGGTATTATTCATTTGTGCTTATTTCCAACTGATGCTTTTCCAGCTCTCACGCTAGGCGAGTTTTCAATGGAATAGAACGAACACCATAATTCACACTGATTTAAACTAAACAAACTCAAAGAACCAAACAGTGTATTCCTACTAAATTAGATTAGCTGCTTTGTATAGAGCTTTGCATAATTTTGTACTTTCTTTGCTGGAAACATTTAAAATACCCTGCAAGACATTATTACTTGTCATTGTTCTGTATTTTCTGCCATGGCATTCTTATTGTGAATGTGAATGTAATAGTAAGACTTCTGGCCAAGTTCACATTAAAATATCACAACAGGAAATATTATTTACAGAGTCCTCTAGGATTGTGTCTGATTGTTTAAGAGGACACAGCTAACAATTTATGCATATCATGGAAGGCTTTTCTTTCAAATGCAGAACTCAATGTTCTTCCTATTTGCAGCAGAAATATTTAGAGCAGAAATTACTTTAAGGGACCACATTTCCTAAGTTAAATGCTTAGCACTCTATAAAGAGAGAAGGATTAGCAGAGATAGCTTCAGCTTTAAGAGGAACAATTCTGTGCATGGAATTAGCTATGGACAGAAATGATAACATTTAGACTGCAACCAGTACTCATGAGCACTGGCTGGAACAAAACTGGCAGTAAGAAAACTCCTGGATATCAGCTTGAAGGTTTTAAATTTCAAACCTAATGTACACAAGTTACACAGTGGATTTTTTTTCCCTTTTCAGTAATTTATCCCATCTGCACCATTTCATTAGAATCTGTAGGCCATAGTCAGTAGGAATTTTAGGATCAGACTAACACACATTTAGACTGGAACATTTCAGTATGCACCAAAATCAAAGTGCTGTGTTTTGGTTACTTGCCAATACAACCTGGTATTGAGCATCAAGGCCAAAAATCTTCGAAACACCTCAGGACCTTGCTCTCAGCGGAGGGCTAAGAACAGTGAAAAGTGGCTGTCTTATTTGTGGCTTATGTGGAAGGTAAATTCTAATAAAAACCTGACTCTAAGCTTGCCAGAGACAACAGGCATAGACCCCGAGCTCTCTACAGTGTTCTGCAGTCCTGGGCACAGCACAAACCGTCCCTCTATTATTTAGCAGGGAAACTGTCTGCAAGTTGTCATTCTACTTTACAGAAATTGACTTTGAATCTTTTAAGGATCTTTCTTTGTTTTACATCTCTTTCCTACATCTGGGACTGGGCACTGAATGCACGGGTAACCTTTTGCTTCAAAAGAATTATGTCATCCTGGACTGAGTAGCTGAGGAATCATTATTTTATGAACTTGCCTTTTTGCAAGTATATTTTAGAAATATGGTCCTATTTAGGAAACTGGATGCTTTGGGTTTTGAAGCATGTTTTATATTACAACTCATTAGCAGAGGAACTGGTGATGGGTCAAAACTATGAAGAAAGTAGATAAACTGTGGTGTTCTATACTGCTGATTTCATTTGATGCCTTTCTCCATAGCATAAACATGCCACGTATGGCATAAATTGCTGCAATATTGAATTTCTAGTAAGTTTCTGAAATAAAAATAATGTAGACACCATCTGTCCATTGTGGCTCTTGACAGCAACAGAAAGAAAAGCAAACAGAATGACAGGGGAGCATAATTCAATAAGACTAAATTTGCCTTTCCTAGCACTCTCTGCCTAATACAGGAATATCAGGAGCTGTTTGTTGTCTGATGGCAAAAAGATGGCAAAGCTGAAACCCTCTTTTAAAAACCTAACAGTTGAAATTTCACTAAAGGAAGCCTCAGCAGAGGAATTGCTTTTAAACCCATGAACTCATTGGGAGCTTTGTCATTGACTTCAAAGGGCAAAGGATTGGACCTTAGTATGTATAATATAGTGCAGTTATTTAATTGGAAGCAGATATCATGAATAAAAATCCTCATTGGGAAAAGTGTAGGAGATTTTGTTATGGACCTATTTAGTACAGACTTCTGTGTCTAGCAGAAGTAATTTCCTTCTAAGGAACAAAATATCACCTTAGACTTTGGGGCATTGTGATAACACGATTATATGATGCAATTTTTATTCAAGTTATTTGGTAATTATTTGATATATTTCTTTTCCCATCTGTTTTGGAAGTCTGTGTGAGGACAAGGATACTTACTTGAGCTGAGAGCATTTCAATCTGCTTATTTCTAAGAGAAAGAAATGATTGCTAATAGTACAGAGTAGACTGGCATCACTGGAAACTAGAAGCCATAAATTAAAGGACTGATAACGTATCAGTGTAAGCTAAGGAAAAACTTTAGGCAGTGGGCCTCAGTTGCAAATGTTTACTGGTTGAAGGCACTCCTTGTAACTGCCCTCTCACTTGCTTTAGCTCTGCCAACAGACTGACCTGGGTTGGATGAATGGTATTCCCTAAACAATTTAGATATCAGGGCTTTGCTAACTCACCTCATTTTGCCTGACAGCTCAGGCAACACTGGAGCAGTTTATCTGTCAGGTTTGAGGTGCAGAAACCCCCAGGTGAGGAAAGGCAGGAGGAAAGGGAGAGAAGTGCCAGGCAGCCTGAGGGGGGACGTTTTCCAGCAGGCACAGGTGTGGCTGGACAAGTCTGTAACTCCCTGACACACTCACCTTGTAGATTCTCCAACAGTTTAAGTGGCATCCCTTTGGAAAGGCTCTAAGGTCCTGCTTGTCATCTGTAAGAAAAGCACCTCCGTGGAGAATTGTGCAACAGTAACTGCAACTGTTGTCTGTGCCTGTGTAGTAGGAGGCGTTCCCAAGATGTGCTGCCATCTGTTGTCATTATATTGCAACAATTCTATTGTCATCACATTGCAAAGGTTCCACATTGCTAGAGTTTGGTACCTCCTTGATGTTTCTTGTAGGCAGCTCCTCTAAGCACTGACTCTTCCTCCTTCTCACAGCAGCCAAGTGACTCCAGTTCCCCTCAACCAACCAATCCACTCTTTTCTAACACTCTCCTTATTGGCTACAGCTGTGGCCTATTAAAGTCAGCCCTGCTCCTAATCTTCAATAATTAACCCAGCTGCATCTCTTTAGGGGGTAAGATTACTTTCTAAACTACCTTTATTTACTTATATTCTATCCCCCTACAGCTATCAAGGGGAATCACATAATGAGTTCTGACATCTTTATTCATCCACCACCACTGAAACAGTCATCTCTCTACTTACCTCTAAATTCTCATCTTCTCTGCCAGGAATTCTTGTTCTGCTTTCTCTTATCATTCTCTCTGTAGTACTTCTATTTAAATAGAAAAGTACAGCTACTTACTTAAACACGAGTTTCAGTGAATTCACTGCAAATTGTGGGAAAAAATGCCACTGACTTCAAACCTTGTTATTTGGTTAGAATAGTTCCCATCACTTCCATTGATTTTCCTTTGGACTGAAAGAAACACAGAAAACTTTCTACTTTCATGAGCTCTCTCAGCACAGAAATCTCTGAACTACTAGAGCTTAACAGATGTGGCTGGAATAGAGTGATCAGCATTTTGTTCCACAAATTACATTTTCCTATTCTACAGAGATCACTTCAAAGGCCAGCTGCTATAAGGCACTGATTTAATTACAGGGGATGCATATGGAAGTCATCTGAAAGGGATAAATAGCTTTCTTTATTATCATATATTCATAATGACCTTTCTGCATGCTGAAATAATACTTGCAGGATGGATAGTCTAAGACTCACTGGCAAAATCCTTCAAATTAGGATAAACTATCATTAAGCATGAATGTTATAAGCAAATTCCAACATGTGATACCATTTAATGCCTAAGATCCTCATGAAGGAGGAGCAGCTGTTAGACATCATTCATAGAAAAAGAAACCAAAGTTTCAGAATTGTTGGCTTCCCAAAAAAAAAAAAAAAAGGATATCTAGGAAATTAGAAGTGTTTCACCTAAATTGTCAGTCAGTGGAATAAGTATATTATATACATACTTATATATATATAAGTAATATAATATATTATATGCTGATCAATATAAAATAAGCCATTCACAGAAGTGGAGAGTTTCATTATAGCATGCATAATAAGATTACATAATTAGCTTTTAAACAAAATTTTAGTTTTAAAAGTTTATCTCATTGTATTCATACTGTTAGTCAAAGTCAGTCTTGAGATGCATTGTGCATTTTTGGGGGTATCTGAGGGAAAGTACCTGACATTTGAAAATCACAACAAGGACACTGTTTCCTTTGGAGCCCCCCAGTCTCTTTGGTAAATGAATTTGAAGTGTACCTTTAAGTCCACTTTAAATAATCACCTTTTCATGATATTGACACTATTGATTATCACTAGATGGTGCTCTTCACAATCCCCAAAATCATAGGTAAGTGAATGTAAAGACAGTTCTACCTTGGAGAAGTTTTCATGGAGAGGTTTAATGTTTTCTTCCTCAAGCTGAAAGTATTGTTTGGCTCAGCTCCCCTCAGACCACATGGCAGAATTAATGCCCTCAGGAAAATTTGTATATAAACCAAGTCAAGAATCACAGAATATCAAATTAATCAAAATCTTAATGTCAAATTAGTAATTCCAAATCTTCCTTTCACTTCTACTTATTAGTCCCTGCACACAAATAAAATGCAATCCCCTTAAGGGGGCTCCATAAGTTTGTACTAGGCTTTGACTTGTGGTTTCATAACACTACAGTTAGGACAAAATTTGATCCTACAAAACAAACCTGACAAAAATTATTTCAGTCGTATTGCAGAAGGAGGAAGCAGCTATAATCCTTTAAAGAGAAAACAAAAGTGTTTCTGCACCTATCTGACACCACATTATAAACAGTAAATAGTAATATTACACACAACTATTGATTACATGCAGTGAAATAACAATTAAAAAGAGTATGAAAAACATTATCTCAAACCTCAGTTCCTTGCAGCCCAATATGATGACAGCCTGAGCAGACAGGGCTGGGAGCCCTGGAGGTGTAAGAACTCTCCCAGGTCTTGCATCCAATTTAAAACAAATTTTGAGCTATATTAAAATGGTGTTTTTAATAAATTCCTCATTATCCTTTCTCTGCCCTCACTTTTAGTCATGACTTCAAGTCTGTAACACTAGCTCTTCATTTTACTAATTTGATTTACAATAGACTAACATGAAGTACACCAAATCCAAGACTTGCCTCATTGACCAGTATTGGAAATCTACCGGAGTTTTGTAGCCTAAGCCCATTTTTACTCAAATAGTTTAAAATTAACAGATCAGTAGTACAGGTGTGATGGGACTAAATTTTTCATGGTTGAATCTTCCTTTCAAGGGCCCTGATGCAGCTCCTAAATGTGCTACATTTTAAAGTCAGTTTCCACATCCCTAGGATAACGTTACCTAAGCATTTCTGATTTCATGACACAATTTGTGACTACAGAAGGGGTTTGACTTTAAAACCTCTTGTCATTCTGTTTCAGTTTTCTTCCTCTATATTTACAGGAACATTGAGAAACAATCCAATGAATCTTAATGTAGTAAAAGACCCATGAATGCTTCTTTTTCTGCACTGGCAAGAACAGCACAAAGGCTACAATAATTAAGCCTGAGGAGGCAGTGAGGGTTGTGGCCTGTCATTTTTTTAGAGTTACACTCTGAACAAACAGAGCACTGAAATGCACGGCCTGACAACAATAGTACCCAGCCCTGTACCAGCCTCCTGGGTCACTCACTGCTTGTTTGCTTCCAGGCCTGATTTGCATAAGAGGCCTGGAAAAGTTGCAGAGGCTGGGAATTAGCACAAGTTGATATGGGGTGCTAATTGACTCAGGCAAAAACTAAAGATGCACTGACCTGTTCAAATCAGACTTGCATTCAGGCTTCTGGATTCCTGCATCATCCAGTGCTGAAGAATTCAACCCTGGCATGGTTCATCAGCTGCTGGGCCCTGGGATAAAAATAGACAAGCAGAAATGGGATCATGTTTTAGCATAGTCAGCTGAAACTGCAGAGGGTGGGAAAGAGCCCTTCCTCTTGTAGGAAATGCTTTCTTTTTGGGTGTCTTGGGTGTTGCTGTAGGCAACAGCATGGCAATGGAGCTCACCTAAAATGAGAGCCAAACCAAATCTTTCCCCAAAATATTTTACTGCCCTAGACCCAAATACTTTCTTAAAGGTTGTAAAATCCTCATCGTTCCGTGTTTGTGAGCAGGTATGGTCCATCAAGAGGAAGGAATGTGATTTATTTCAGTGACTGGATCAAATGTGCCAGATGCAGACCCAGTGATGGACAGCTGTAGGAGTTAGCTATTGCCTCAGCCCTATGCAGCGCCTCTCCTGTCTGATAAACACCTAAAAAGCTTCTTCCAATAGCTGTCCATCAGATCATTATGAGAAGAAAGGTATGTTATGAAATCCTCTCTGCTTTTTGAGGTCTGTAGTACTACAGAAAGCAGTGCCCACCCATGGGGATTCAAGTTAGACCTGTATGTCCCTTAAAGCAAAAATTGCACTGTTTAGCTTAGTTTAAAAGTTTCATGAACTTCCGTGGATTTCTTCAGTTTTATATTTGCAAGATGCTCTCAGGCCAGATATTTTCATGTGCTTGGGTTTCCTTTTGGACATTAAACTTGGCTCACAGAGGCCTTTTGTACCTCTAGTTTCTCCATTATTTGAACACATTTCGTCCCACCCTAAAGCAGTATCTCAAATACAGATCCTGACACAACTGCACTTGGCTGGTTTTGACTAGTTTCTTCCATGCTAAAAGAATGTACAATCCTTTCCATCACAGTGACATTAAAATGCTTTTGCAATTAATTGCATAAGTTAATAAGAAAAAGGTAAGTTTCGGGGCAAAATAATAATGAGAAAAGGAAACTGGACACTGATTCTAACAGTGAATTTAATTTATGGAGGTGCTGGCCCCTGACATCTTTTTAAAGACTACACAATCCTTAAAAAGTGTGCTTCCCAGAGAAACTTGAGGAGATACTAGCAGTTCATATAATAGGAGCTTTCTCTCAAAATTTTATTAGTAAGAGGTGCCAGCAAAGTCTTCTGAAGCAATCTGAGTCAGTTTATCACCTTTTAGGTGAAAAAGAGCACTGCACATGTTCACATTCCTATTCAGTTGTTTAAAAGGTCACTCCTGATCTTCAGTCAGTTTTTAAATTATTCCTTACATCACCAGCATGCTGAAAACTGTGGCTATAAGAGTTTCTCAAAAAGCTAAAATCAGTGCCATAAGATAAGGAGTTATACAACCTATCAATTTTCAATGTACGTAGTAATTTGAATTGTTGGGAAGCACTTGCTCAGGAAACAAATACAGAATTATGGAACCCATTCACATATAAATGTCTTTTCAGTTAATACCTGTGCCTTCACACATTCCTCCTGACCTCTACTCCTTGTGTTTGGTGCTTGGCATTTGGGAAAATGCTGCAGATCAGGGCTGACTTGGTCATTACCAGGGGCTTCCTTACACTCTTTGGAAAATTCACCCTATGCCGTATTGCTGAAGGAACATCATATTGCCAGATGTTCCTTCAGACTGCTTTTTCTCCCAGAAATAAGCTCTGAAAGCAGCACAGCGCATTTGAGAGGGGAAGGCAGTGATGTCCATTTCCTCTTCTGCTTTTGGATCCTGTTTTAAAGTTACTATTTGACCCTTGCTGGGATTTGACACACTTTCCATAGGGAAAGGTCACACGGAGGATTTTGGATTTGTAGCTGCCATAGCCTTAATTTCAGAAGCACTTACGAAAGGTGCCTCTTAATTGGTACAAGATGCAGTTATTTGTTGCTTTCCTATGCAGTTTTCAGCCTAAAAATCAAGTCCTGAGGATGTGGTACTGTTTAGGATTTAAACATAGTAAAGTTACTTGGAGGTTCCACAACAATGCAGCCGAGTCAGATGCATAATTTAATAGTTGAAAAATATGCAAGAGATCTTGGAGCAAAGTTGGAGCAACAGTAGCCACACAAAATGAGAAGGGATGCTGCTATGCTAGAGTAACACAACTAGGGCTATCTGGAATATTTCTATGACCATGTTGGGGTGAAATCTGACAGCAAGCAGTTTTTTTATGGCCATGTGTTAATCTTCTTGGGCAGGATGAGTTATTAAATTAAATCCTCAAAATAAGCAGCTCTTTCATGTGCACTTATATTTTCCAGATGTATGATACAGTCAAGATTATCTCTGCATTTGCATGTGCTTATTTCTTTTGTTGTTAATTTTAGAAAATTCTTTAAAATTATTATTATTCTTACATCTGAGTAAGATTTGAAAATATTTTTTATTTTAGTCTCATAGCATTTTCCTGTTATGCTTCTTAATCCTTATTTCTATTATTCAAAGTTTTGGAAGAGACCAGGAATTAATTTAATGAAGCAAGTAGGAATTTTGTCCTAGGTTTCACTCATTTGAGGGATTCAGCAACATCAGTAATATTTACCTGTCACGTTTAGCAGTATGGTTTTATAAAAATTACATCCATGCTCAAAGTAAGAGCTGTGCCTCAACATGAATAATAGCACTTCAGATGGTGATGTTTTTCAAGGCCCTTCCTCCTTGACAGAACCAGTGTTGCAGAAAGTCAGCACTGTGTGTTCAGCACGAGGCCGTTCCCTGCTGAGTCCATCCCTCAGTGATCCTGGCAAGAAACGTGCACCTGCAGGTTCTGACCCTCTGCAGGAATCTCACTTCTAAAAAATATTTTAAACTAAGCTTCCAACTCATGCCCATGATCTAACGGCATCAGTTACCCTGCATCCCCTTGCTCTGTGAAAGGTTTGTTAGGAAAACATTCCTGCAGCTCCCAGAAGGAGCACATGTGGCTGGGCTTGCTATAGGATCGATGCTTTTCATCTTCTGTCTGTGGAACTGCAGCCTTGACTTAGCAAATGTCTTAAAGCTGGCACAGATCTTAGACAAAGACCATGAAAGTATTTCAGGATCTATCTGGGATGAGAGATGCCATATTATGTTTGGGTTAATATATAAAAATAATAATTCAGAGGAAGAAAATGAAATAAAATCATAAATATGTATGCCAAAAGTCTGCTTGAAACAATACTCCAGCTTCTTATATTAAGAATTGTCAAAAATGGCAGCATTAAAAACAACCCCAACTGGCTCCTTCCCAAGCTCCATGCCTTTTGGATTTCCTTAAAAATTCAATCTACAGTTTCTGAATAATGCAACCATTGTAATTCAGGGACGCTCCCCTGCTGGTTTTGATTAATTTATTTTAACAACACAGAAAAAGTCTGCTGTAACTCCTCTGGTAACATAAATCCCTTTTACAAAGGATTCTGTTGTCTCCACCTCTCTAATAAACTATAGTGTCAGGGGTTCAGAGCTAAATGGATGGCAATACAACTTGAACAATTCATCTCTGCTTATGTGTCTGAATTAATATCAGGTTTTTGTCCCCTTCTACCTTTGACTAATGTGTAACTCTACTCTTACCTTCCTATAGAAGTAACAGATCCATTGAAATAGCTTAATTTGTATGCAATCACACATTTTATACTTGAAAAATTAGTATCTTGAAAAAAAGTCAGATATCTAAAAAAAATCCCCGTAGCCCAACTTATTAAAACTTACTATGGTTCTCCTGACAAATGCACCTTTCCTTACAGTACCAGCTACTGGAATCTGGTTCTTACCCAAGTTCCAGCTTCCAATAAAATTAGAATAAATTTCAGGATGTCCTGGATTGCAATGTAATCCCACTCTCAAGGGAGAAAAAACCCAAGTAATCCCAAGTTTTTAATGTTTTATTCTTTTTTCATGTGGTACTAGAGAAACTGGCATTTGCTGGTTGCAGGGCTAATGGAATAAGCCTGGCAAGCCCATGGTCTGAGAACAAAATGCCCAGTGAGGACACTTAAATACCTGTTACAGTTTCTCAGGCTCAGAAATGGAGTAGCACAACAAAGCTGCTATTAAAATAACAGTGGCTTTCAGAGGTTCATAGATTGTCACAGCAAATTATGGCATGCAGATATTTTCCCAAATCCTAAGAGCATATGTATTTTCTAGCATTCAAGCAGCATGATTCCTTTTGGGAACCGTACAGCACTTTAAAAGAAATTGCTGTTAGCTTACTTATACAATTACATACTCTTGAACTGTTTTCATTTCACATAAATATTAAATACTCCTTTGTTTAAACTAATCGATTTTAAAATATTCTATGAAAGGAAATCAAAGAAATGTCAAGCTGTTTCTTACAGATTTCTGGTGAACTTGCTGCTCATTTGACATGTTGCATGTGTCGTTTCAACAATACCCTTATGTGTGAGTGTATATACAGATGCTTTAGGCTAACATTACACAATGTCCTATAGCTAGCACTGTTTTTGTAGTCCAAATAAAGTAGGTAGTGTTTTTATAACTATCAATTCTTGGGTTATGGAGAATGTCTTCAAATAGAAACAGAAAGAGGTTTATCTTTATAAACAGGTCTCATTCCCTTAAAAGGAAGTTGTTTCTTTTTTCTGCTTCTTTGGAGAACTGACTACAAACTGGGAATGGTTATTGTATGACTCATTTGGGAAGAATAGCTACAGTGTAAAAAGTTCAGAAAGGATTTTAATAAAACCAAACCAAATTATCTTCTCTTTTGGGCACGATAAGAATAGTTTGAAAGAGCAAAAGAAGAAGATTTTCAGAATGCTGTAAGTCAACCTAATACTGTAGTGTTTTGAAGGGAAGGTGGAAAAGGTTGGGAAAGACTAAAACATTATGCCCTAGTTTCAGTTCTATAGATAAGACAGAAATCCCCTTTCTTAAGGAAATTTTAATTTACTTTATTCTGGTCTGGTCTAGTCTGGCAGTGAGCTCCTGCATGCACCCAGCAAATCAGTGGCTGCCAAAACCAGACATGGAGCTGGGGAACCATCTCCTACTCAGCTATGGGCACTAGTGGGACTTTCCTGCTGCAGCCCAAGTACTTCAGGTGCTTGGGAATTCCCCCAAACACCAACACTTTCAGTTAAACTGTTAAAAATTGTAACATTATTCCAATAAAAGAACATTGATGCTGTGCACAGTAGAGACTGCAAATGCCACATGGAAATATTATTCTATTATTTGCTGCACTGCCTTCCCTGCAATGCCACAAAGGATACAATAGTAAAGTTAGGACAGAAAAACTTCTGTTAATGTTTATGGTTCAGCATCCTTTCCTTACAGCCCGCCCTCATCTTAGTTTTTTACAGTTTTATAAATGAAATCATGTCTTCAACATGCCACTTACAGTTCTGCTTCTCTCAGTGCTGCAGCACTTGAGTATCCTGCCTTTCAGGGGGAGAACCTGGGGTTATGTCTCATAAAGCAAAGTTTTAACAGGGTTTGTTAACCCTCTTATCACCTTAGGAACATGCATTGAAAAAGTGCAGGCTTGCTCATGCAATAGCTGGGTGAGAGATGCTGGCTGTTTAGCAGGTGCTCCATGCAAAACATGGAAAAATGCCATTTTTTTTTCCCAGTTCAGCACTAGTTATTTGCAAATTGCTAATCTAGCAAGAGAATTTTATAATTTTTTTATTTTCTTTCTCCTTGTGTACATACAATATAAAGGAATTTGTCCTGTGTAGTCAGGCCACATTCCCTTCAATTTTGGACTATCAGGTGGTTTTTGTCTGAAAGTTCATTTCCAATGTTGTCCATTATATAAAAGTTGCCCAAAATGCTAGTAGAATTTTTTTTTATCATTCTCTCATGCTTGAAGCACTATGAAACTTTTCCCTGAGCTGTTTCTCCTAAGTTTGGTTCAATTGAGGATGAAGTTTATAGAAAGTGACCAAGTGATTTCAAAGGGAGTTTCACATTTGGAAAGCAAAATCACAACTCTAATTTGGCAAGACTATTCCTGTATCTGGACTCCCATTCCCAGGAATTTTACAGGAAAATGATGAGCATTTCAAACTGCCATGAGGCTGACTGCATTTGAATCTTCTGAACATATCTAGAATGTGCTGTAGTTTTCAAGTTAAGTTAAAAAAAAAAGCTTCAATACCCTCTTCACCCCACTTCCAGCTTGCTCATGTTGGACCATTTGGGAATGTCCTGGCCAAACAAGGTCCATGGATGTGTCACAAGCATTCAGTTCTTTCTGCAAACCCAGAAATAATGACTCTGTGCTTTACAGTCCAGCCCAGATTTTACAGTAGAGCTTAGACATACACTGCTGATGCTTTATGAGGTACCTTTGATGGTGGGAGATCTCCAGGCAAAGTCATAATTTACCACTGCAGTAAATTGTGGATAGACAAATGATAGAATTTGGCTATTTTAATAGATTAAAAAAAACAAAATATACATATATATATATTATAGATTTCACATTTTAAAAATATGTGGGTGAAACTGTTGTTGCTGCTGCTGTCCCAAAGTGCTGCTCATTGTGAGGACCTAGGAGGTTGCTATTTGGGAAGGGTCCTGCTGCTGGGAACAGGAGGCCAGCTGGGACAGGAGGCTCATTCTTGACAATAGTCTGGATAGTGCTCTGTCTGATAATGAGGGGAGTGATATTTCAACAGGCTGCAGAAGAGTCTGCAGTGCCTCTTGTAAAGGCCTACCCTGGACCTGGTTGCCAGGGAGCTGCAGGAGGGCCAAGGCTGGCAGCAGAGAGGGAAATAATGCAGCTGAATTCAATTAGAGTGCATCAGTAGAACCAAGTGAACTATTAAAATAAACAGTTGCCCTAAATCAGAAAGGGTTATGACCACAGAAATTGGAGCCTTTACAGATTTCTTTAGACCATATTGAGCTATTCATGCTTTCTAACATAAGCCACTGCACTGCACAGTTGCAAATGTGCCGAGGATGTGATTTTGTTTAGGCTGGCACACATGGCAGGGACCCACCTTGGCCATTTTTCAGAATCAAAGATACAGCAAGGCACTGCTTTGCCCACAGACTGAGGAGCTGCTGCCTTGGTTTGTGATCAAAGGGAACCAGCAGTACCAGCAGGAGAGAACAGGACTGTGAACAAACCCTTCCTTCCCCCTTCTGCTGAGGACTCCTGCTGAACACCTGCAGAGAGGGCAAGGGTTCCTCTGGTGGAATGGCTCCAGATTTCCCAAATATCCTGATCAAACCACTGGCCAGGATATAACCCTAATGGAGGAGAAACAACCCAACACTTTACTAATGCCTTCGCATATCCTGGATCAATTTTCCTCTAAGCACTACCTAATTGATTTAATGAGAGCAATTTTCTTGATTTAAAAGGAAGCATTCTGAGCATTTCCTGGACTGTAGATTTAATTTGTTTGGTATTGGTATTCATCAGCCAGCAAACACCTAGTATTTATTTATAACAGCCATTGCACTGCATGCTAAAGACAGAGGTTTAGGGACAATCTGGGTGTGAGAAAGTGCTGCTTGCAGTTGAGACAAGTGGGTTCTTTGAGCAATACAGAGTGCATTTCCCTACTGCTTAGACTTCTTGATGGCAGCTTTTGCAGATACTTATGTCTAAGTGAAAAATCAAAGTGAAAAAAACTAGTAATACACAGTAATAGCTATAAGAAGAGCACATACTGCAAGAGATTGCTAGGTCATATATTCAGGGCAATAATACCATGTTCAGCAAAGACAACAGAAATACTTAGAAGTACCTTGGCTTTTAGGTGGTATTCTCAAATTATGATTTCCTGCCTAAAAGAAGAAAAGGATAATGAAGATAAAGACAAGGCAAAGACAAGAAATAAAGGAAACAATCTTATCAAAAATGATAGGGCAGGAAGCATCATACATTTTTGCATACGAAAAAAGACTTCAAAGAAAGTGTAGGGATAGTCCATAAAAGCGTTACCTCAAACTGCTGTGGAATTTGCAGTTGAGTTCCCATTTCCTCCAAAGCTTGAAAATGCCAAGTTCCTGTAAAGCAGCCTCCTCAAAGCTGCAAAGGCCAATGGTTTAGTTTATATTTTCCCTACTGCAGAGCAAATGAGTGACAGAGGTCAAGCACACAACTCGAAAGTTAAGTCCTTTCCCCTAGTCCCTTTCCCATTGCTGCCTCCCCTTAGTGTTCCACTCTCTTGGTTTCTGAGTTCTCCTATGCATTAGTTGGCAGCCTCAGCTTGTAGCAACACAAATTTACACACAGCACCACCAGAATTCCAACTTGGTCTATTTTGAAAGCCTAAATTCAAACCAACCCTTATGGAAGAAAACTTATCAGATACTTTTGCTGGAGGAAAATCTCCATGCTCAAAATGTAAAATATCTTTTGCCTGCTTTTTTTCCACTCAGGAGCAGAAACCTAAATTGTTTGAAAGATTTTTTTTTCTCCAAGTAATACCTTTTTTGGTTATGGACCAGTGGTGCTGACAAGTATCCAACTCTTGCCAGGAGCTAAACTACTAAATGTCAATCTAGTCCATTTTTGACAGTACACATGCAAGGTACGGCCATAACTGTAAAACAACATTTTTAGCATGCTCCTTTGAATAGCTAAAATCAAAACTGCAAGAGAAAGCATAGCCAGTTTCAAACCTTGTTGTGTAACAGCAATAATTATTTCTGAAAGAAAATAGCCTGATGCACAGAACAAGGGTGACAACAGGTTCTATTTATCAAAGTGTACCCTACTGGAACTAAAGATGGAGTACAAACCAGAAAGTCAGAAATATTATTCAAATTTCCTAGTTTGACTCATTTTAAACGCCTGCAATGTGGGTGAGAAGCCTGTAATATTTTGTGCTTATATATTTTGAAGCGTATGGATGCCAGGACCTAATTCTTAGCTTGAGCCCAAGACTGCTCCAGCCAACTCACTTTAGAAACACCAAGTTTAGTTTTCATATTGATGTGGTCAGCAGAACTAATTAATGGCAATGCAACGTGCTGAAGGGCTCCATTGGAAGAGCTGGTTGCAGTAATTATTGCAGCAGTTACAAAGAGCTGCTGAGGGGCAGGGATGAGTTAGGAATCCACACAGAACAGTCCCACACTACAGCCCAGGACCTAAACTTATGAGTCAGATACAGTTTTTCTGGAAATAGTTAGGGGTTGGGTTTCCAACTACTGCTCTTACCTGCAAACCTGCCTTTATCACATCTGAGTTGTTAAGTGGATCAGCTCTGAACACATCCTGCAGTCAGAACCTCATCTAGTGTCTCACTGTCCCTCATCCCTCTGTAGGCTCTGACCCCCAGCATGTGCTCCCCTGATTTCCTTCTGCACAGACACACGAGCACACAACTTCCACCCTTGAATTATCCAAGGGTAATTGGATAATTACCTTGGTCTAAAAAGCTGTCTTCAAACACCTCATATTGCTTAGTCTAACCTAACTCCTAACCTGGGCCCTTATTTTCTTCTCCTCTCTCCTTGGTTTTCTGGTCCTTTTCTTCTAAATCCTTCCACATATATCAACTACATCAATTCTGACATCAGCTGGGCTGTTAGAGTTGTCTTTTTGGTCATTTCTACCAGGGGAAACAGCTCCACTATGCTTCCCCCTATTTAATGGCATATACATGCCTTTCCTGACACATCCCATTCCTTCATCTGTCAGGTGTTTTAAGGAAGGGAATTCAACTAGCAGGTTTGAAAGAAACCATTCCAAGTAAAGGTACTGGGAAGCCCTGATGCATGATGAACACAAAAGTTCAGTCTGGGATTGTGAGGGTTATCATACAGGGAAGAACAGTAACTAAAATGTATTAACTGCTTCACTACAAACACTGTGTGCACAAGAAGATGTAAATGATGATGACAGTAGATTACACTTGCCTTCAAACATACTCAGTATGAAATTCTTTCTCATTTATGCAGCTGAGCAAATTTACTTCAGCCAGCAGGTGGGGGGTGGGTCTAAGAAAACTGTTTGGACTATAGAACAACAAGGCATCTGCACAGCTGAAAGCTTTGAAGGCATGCCAATTTATTTGGGGGGTTTTGTCTTTCAATAAGGTTAAAGCTTTTCTAGAAAAATCCTAGTATTATTTCTACTCCTTACACCAAAATTAAACCCCAAATGAAAACAGCATCAGGGACAGTCATAAAAGAACTTTTACAGCCCTATAGACAGGGTGTCCCAAAACAGAACAGTATACAAATGATATATTGAATAATTTATATGTTATACATTCAAACAACCATCAGCCATGCATGTCTTTAGAAGTGTTGATATGAAATACAGAAGTTGCCAGTTCCCAGCAAAAATCACCTAGAGATGCTTGCAAATAGCAACATCCTGTTACTGGATGCTATTACTATTATGCTTCAGTATTTAACTAGGCTTGGCAGGCAAAAGGAAAAACAAAAATATACTCACGTTCTGGCAATCTACTGCATGCTGAATTTTAGAGCATTGGCCATGCAACCGTCTTGTCCTATTTAGGAAATTTTTCTGTCTAGGTTTCTTTGTCTGGGTTCGATAATGTAACTGCAAGCTGATCCAAAATGACAATAAGCTTCATTCCAAGTGCAGTAGGAGAACACAAGCACAAATGCTGCTTCACTGCTTGTCCATAAGGAGGATTGCAAAGGATCTGTCAGGCTCCTAAAGGAAGAAGTCTGTTGCTAGCACCTATCAGACAGAATTTGCTAGTATTGCTGATTTGCTACATTTGCACACAAAATAGCAGGGTATGTAAATCTCAAGATCAAATTCTCACACAACATAGATGTTCTAAGGATGAAGCTTGGCAAGACTGGATTGTATTCAAAGCTTGGGTGAAAAAAAAAGTAGCAATTCCTCTTGCACAGCTAAATTTGGAAAACAAGTGATCCTAGGTGTGCTCTGCAGTGGTTTGTGGGCTTCTTTAAGAACATAACGCTACTCAGTGCAAGTCAGGCCCACAGTATCCCATTCCTCAACAGTGGGCATTGGGGCTCCCTTGCCTAATAAGTGCAAATACTGGAAAGGTGTTTGGTATTTTCCTTCTGTTTTCTCTGTCCCCTGCATTGCCTAAACCTAAATTTCCAATTTAAGATCACTAGAGATTCAAATAACCTTAAATGTGCAACTACCTTTTGGCCCCATCTGGACAATTGCCTGGCCTCCTCCTTTTATGATAGTCCTTCATCATTAAATCTTTCATGTCAAGAGAGATAACTGGAAATTCCAGGCTTCCAGTGCTCTGTTCAAACTTGCTTTTGAGTTTCTGAAGGATGCAAGGGGTAAAGCACATTGGAATTTCTTTATGAATCCCTACTGGAAGCTGTGCTGTTAGATCTCCTGTGGCCACTGTGGGGGAGATGGCTCCAGTCCCCATGGAGACATCCAGCAATCCTCTTTGCTAAGAAACTGGACAAGCAGCCACTGGTGCAGGATCACACTAAGTGCCGTCATATGTTACTGCAGTCTTATCTTTGAGCTTTTTCTCCTCAGATGAGTTCATTTTTTTAATCCTAACATGAATTTGGCACAATTTTTGGCCAAAAAACAAGGTTACTTCTGTGCCAGAAAAGCCCAGGATAAATGTGTCAGAACCTATTTTCATCTGCTTAGTTAAGTCTTACAGAACAACATTTAAGCCCTTCTCCCCATCCAGAGCTATGCCTACCTTGAATGCTTTGTTTATTTGTACTCAGGATAGCTAGGCAACAAGGGAACAAGTGCCCATGACCTGGTAAAACTGCATTGTATTAAGCTGTCTGCGTCCAACTCTATTTTAATGTCAAGAGATTAAATCAAACGCAAAACCTAGACCAAAACAATGGAGCTGTGGGTTTCTAATGTTATCTTCATCTTTTTTTTCCAAAAAATTAATACTGCTACTACTCAGCATCGACAGAAACAACTGTAGCTTTAACTTCTGGTCCACATCCTGCACACTGAACTCACATTCACTTTTTTACCATCAGCTGAAGATGCAGTTGTGATGAATCTTTATCCCCTCCCTATGAGAGTGCAGAGAAAGCAATGCATCATCGCCTCTGAGACACCCAAAATGAGCTCTTGCCAGAGGAAGTGTGGGGTACCTGACGAGCTGTGGCTCTGCAAAGGGCTCTGGCGTATGTGAAGTCTGTCAGGGTGAGTGTGAGGTAGGTTTGTCTGCCCCTGTATTCCAGTCTGGGATCTGGGAGTACTGGGGAGCACCACGGAAGGCACAGGGGCCAATTGCACACGTTCATTCAGGTGGAACCAGATTGATGAGCCCAAGCTCAGGGCTGTGCCTGCAGCCAGCAGAGGCAAGGAGGATGCTGCAGCCAGCTGTGGGAGCAGGGTGAAGTGGATATAATAGAGAACAAATCTGGCCAAGTTTTTCAAGTGTGGTTTGGCCTCAGAACTGCTCAGTATCATTACTGTGTAATACTTTAGATGTGCCTGAACAAGTTAAATTTCTCATTTTCTTGGACAATGAAACAATATTCCTTCTCTTCTGTACTATAAATGACTGTAAAATACAAATTGAGATATCCTGTTGATATGTGGGTTTTCTTTCTGGTTTGCTTTGGTTGTTATGCCTGGTTTCTAACAAAGCATAACTTTCAGTGCACATTCATGTCAGCAATGGCCTTATTTGAAACAGCAGTTCTTCTCAAGGTGCCTCGCAGGGTGGTGACCCTTAATTCCAGGCATCCCAGCTTTGATTAAAACCACATGAAACAAGTTCATCTTTGTAACCCTGCACTAGTGGATTTTCTACTTTCATCAAACACACAAAAATCCTGCATTAAGACTACCCTAACTCATCTTTATGTTGGTCACATTTTCTTAAAGTTGTCTGTCTCTCACAGTTCGAGCTCTGAACAATTATTACAATCACAAGCATTCCTCCTGAATGAGCAGCAGAGTCATTTTGATTTTAAATCCAAGAACAAAACCATAATTTCCTAAAAGAAAAGATTTCCTGTTCTCTCCTTCTACAGAAGTAAACTGCCTATCATCTTCCCATGGGTTATAAGATGAAATCATGTACTGCAAGTCAGTGGCTACTCCTGTCCCTCCCAAAAGTAGCTGGCTAGAGTGGAGAGGAGAAGGAGAAGAAAGGAACGTGGAATGCAAGAACAAAACCACAAAGCTCTTTGGGGAATTGAAAATTTTAAAAAAGGGTAAAAAAAAGGAGGAAACGCACAACTGCCACCACCAGTAACTGCAAAATCCTTAAAGAGGAGCTGTGAGGAACTGCTATGGTTTCATTTTAAGACAAGACCAACAAATATGATACAAGACTTGTCAACACAAGCCAAACCATGGCCACATTTGCATCATCACAGTGACACAGGGCACCCAAATCCAACAAAGACCACCTTTTCTGAATTCTCTTTCCCTCTGAGCAATCACTACCTTCAGTACTGCTGTTTTCTTTTTGTTTAGAGGTCAAAAATCTTGTTGGTTAGGTCTTTCTCTCTCAGGCTTTCACAGAGGGTTTATGACAAGTTGGTATCATCTTTCATGATCATAGTTCTGCGATTGCCATTTGAATACCCACACCCTTTTCTTTCCTTCTAAAGCAGCTGCTCTGATCATACAGGCCCTGTATCAATTCAAGTGTTTAAAACTGCACTGGAGATGCCTCAATCCAATCAGACACTTGTGGAAATTGATTAATAATGACAGCTTTACTGTTCCTACCCACATAAACATCTTTTTATCCATCTTTCCTCTTCCTAGGAGAAAAAAAAAAGGTACCACTTAGCTTTTAGAGATAAACAAATGAAGCATTTCTAAAGTGTCAGCAGATTCCCAACTCCATCTGAGGAACCCAGAGTGAGTACAAAAGACATGAAAACCTATGTGAGTGATCCTCTAATAGAATAGTATCTAATTTCTAAAATCTAGTAGCTGTTTCTGGCCTCTGGTCAACAAACTGATGTAGATTGGGGGTTTTTTTTTTGAGAGGACCATACAGTGTTATGTGCTTTTGTGACTTTCAAAGTGTATCCATTGCAATAAGAAGCCATTTCTAAACCAGTGTAGAATAATTATAGCACATAGAGCAAAATCTTGTGTTCTGAATATATTAAGCACAGCCACAGAAATTATCTTGAGCACCTGCTCTCAAAAGTTAAATAAAGAAATGCAGACAGAAGACTTAATTGCTAAAATATCAAAAAAGAAGCTTTCTGATTTACCTTCTGTCCATATGTGTGTAGATGTTTTCTCAAGATTGTGAAATACTAATTATCCCCAAGGCTAAAAGCAAATTCCTCATATAATAAATCCTAAGCATAAAGCAGCCACTACAGCTACAATACTTTGAGAAAAATCAGTTGATCCTCCAATAGTTCAAATTCTGGCTGCAAAAATACTTCTGTTCATTGAGTTATGAGACAGGAACCCTTTATGAGCCCCTGAAAATAATTCAGCCTTACTAATCTTCCATCAGAGCTTGTAATCTTACCAAAACATTAAATTCCAGATTTAAAAAATTAAAAAGAACCTTAAAACCAGAAAAGTAATTGAATACTGTTTTTTAAATTGTGGTTTAACTTTCTGTAGGAAGCAAGTGTTCCTGTGGGGATCACCTGAAGAAATGCCAAATATCCATAACAGACTTCAGCACTGCATTTCATAGAGTAGTGCAAACCTTTTCACAAATAAGCAAGCTTGGAGGAGCTTAGTTCAGTTTGAAATAAGCATGAAATTGCTTTGTTGTTTCTTCAGTTTTCATGTGGAACTAAGTGAAACAGAGCAATTTCAACAGAATTCTGCAAGGAGATTTGTATTAGTTAATTTTAATTCAATTATCAAGCATATAAGCTACTAACATGGACATACCCAGAGAAAGCAAAATTTAAGTTTCCACAACCATGCTTGTGACTTTGAAATTTGAAACTATAAAAACCACATAATTCAGAGTTTATAATTAAATGAAGGACAAGTGTCACCTCTACCTCCCTCTTTTAAACATCTGTAAAAAATAAAGCTCATTTATTACAACATTTGATTTCCTCAACATTAGGGTCAGTTATGCTTATAGAAGAAGCATCTTTGTACAAGCTATATATAGAGCAATTCCAAAATGTACAGACAACAATATATGTGCTTATAATCTGGAGCAATAAGTAAGCAACCAACACAACATGAAGCATTATGCTGTGCTAATGTAATGAAGGACAAGGTTTGTCAAAACATCTTGGAAGCTGTGTTTTTCAGCTGTTTTGGGACTGAACCTATAACTCACAAACATTGATTCCTACCTACTCTCTCAGCCATTAGTTCACCATGTGAACTAAAAACAATCACAACCTGCTGTCATTACATTGCAAGGGTTCCATATTGCTGGAGTTTGGTACCTCCTTGATGTTTCTCGTAGGCAGCTCCTCTAAGTACTGACTCTTCCTTCTTCTCACAGCAGCCAAGTGACTCCAGATCCCCTCAACCAACCCATCCACTCTTTTATAGCACTCTTCTTATTATTGGCTACAGCTGTGACCTGTTCAAGTCAGCCCTGCTCCTAATCTTTAATAATTAACCCAGCTGCATCTCTTTAGGGGGTAAGATGACTTTCTATACCACCTTTATTTAATTATATTCTATCCCCCTACAATAACCCACCAGAGTGCTCAAGCACATCATTTGTATAAATATACACCATTAATTTATACAGCAGCTGTCTGCTTAGGCTCACAATAATGCTGATACAGCTGGCTGAACCACAGTGCTCAGAACTGTTACACAGTTACAATCCTGAAATGAAACAAAATAGAACCAACAGGAGTAAAAATTTCTTTGTAAGGATTCTGTTGCCACAAAACTGGAGGTTTTCACAAGCCCTTATGAGACTACAAATTAATGCTGGTGTTATTTGCTAAACTGGTCCAAAAAAAAAAATCCTCTCAGCATCTAAAACCCATGGATTTTTTTCTTTCCTTTTGCAAGAGAATTGTAACTTGAGTTCTATCTTTAACCTGCTAAAGTGATTTCGAGTGTCAAACCTCTGTCTGTACTAAGGAATGGGACAGAATAGAAAGCACAGAACAGCCTCACACAGGCCATTGGGGAAATGCTGTGTCCTTGTTGCCATCTTATTGCAAAAGTCCCATACCTTCTTGGTGACTTCTCACAGGCAGCTCCTTGCAGCACTGACTCCTTCTTCACAGCACAGCCAACAAACTCCATCTCTCCCCTCACCCAGCTAACCCACCCTTTTATAGCACTCTTCCTCTTATTGGACACAGCTGTGGCCTGTTAAGGGCAGGCCTGTTCCTAATCTTTGGTGATTTGTACAGCTGCAACTCCTCAGGTGTGAGACTACCTTCTGCACTATTCTCTTACATTCTATCCCTCATCCCTCCACATGTCCTAGTGACAACAACAGTGGAGAGGCTAGGTTTCTGCAGCTAAAACCTGGAGCCAAACAGGTGCAGATATGTTGTTTCCACTGCCATGAGTTTAGGTATCCATTCATAGGGTTTAGAAATGGAGATGTGGAAAAATGGTTATGCCAGCAAAAATTTTTGTGTAGACATAGTCCAAACTGAATAAATCAACTGCCTGGAGACCCTGTGCTCAGAAACCTGGCACTCATCTTCTCCCACCTTCTACAACACATGTAGACACGATTGTTTTTTGTTTGTTTGTTTGTTTGTTTGTTTGTTTCTAGAGACATAAGTTTAATAATTTAAAAAAAGATATCACATTGAATACAAAAAGAGATGACAAGATATCTCGGGAATGAATGTATCCACATAAAAAAATAAACATTGAAAAAGAGGAGAGCAGAGCAGAGTGAAGGAATTTTTAGCAGCAGGAGACCATAGTGTGTAGGTAAAAATGTACAATGATAAAATGGTGAGAGTTAATAACCTTAGTCTTGCACAGCCAAAAAAAAATAAGAGATAAAAAGCCTGAGCGTTGTTAAACTTTAGAAGTGTAATATAGATGTAAAGCACTAAAAATTATTGCTCTCATCTTATTCACATATCACTTTCTACAGAGTTCAGGCAGTGCCTTTAGATCAAAGAGAGCTGGAATGAAGCCTGGTCGGGCAGCCTGGTGTCTGGCTGAGCCCGAGTTCCCTGTGGATTTATACAAGTGCTACAGCCCAGAGCTGGGCTGGCATGCTCTGGTTGCCAATCATCAGTTTATCTTTTAGGGTAGCAATGATGGACACTCAAGGGCTGGGCTTGAGCAGAAGCTCAGCTGTCCCTTGCACTGCTGAGGATACAAATCCAGAGAACCCTTCCCAGAGGACCTTGCACTAGTGCTGAGCAGCAGAAGGGCAGAGTTACAGAGGAAAATACACAATGAGTAATGCTAACTGCAGTTGGTTTAGCACAGAAAATTTTCAGGGCTGAAGCTAAAACAAAAGTTTGGAAAGAAGAGTTTATAGATTCCAAATGGAACATGAAACTGCTGTACAAGGTGTGGATTCTGCTCCAGCTGCAGCCATTGCAAGCTCCCCATACTGTATGTATGTCTATTCACATCTGATCTGTCTGGAGAGAAAAAAAGATTAAGGAAAAAAATCCCCCAAAACCACTAGTGAGCTAATGAGGACTTCTGGACAAAATGACTTGGAAGTTTTCTAACTTGCTTCACTCTTTAACACAGTTTATGGATTCTCCTGCTATTTAGCTTCAGTAGACCACAAGGAACCAGGCTTCCAAACTAACTGGATCCCATTTTTTGGTGACATATTTAGGCAACAGTTTCCTGAGGATCTTCTTTCCTTGTTCAATTTCCCTGGCCCACGTACTACTGAGATGTACTCAACTTTCTTACTGAAAGAACACATTTAACAGTTTCCACAATACTTTCATCTTTTTGTGGAGAATACTAAGGATAGTAAACAGTAATTCCCACTCTCTCACAGCAGAATATGAGCAATTTTGACTGGAATTAGTATACCTTTTTCTACCCAGCTTTGGATGAATCAGCACTGAGTGAGGTCCAATTACAAGCAGATTTGTTGGATGCATTTTCCTTTCAGTAACACCATTAGTCATCTGAAAATGTGTGGGTGTCCATGCACTTATATTTTTCTATACTTCATAAAGGAACTCTCCCTGATAGTTTTAAGCTGCAATAAGCAGGCAAAAATGTCAATAAATATCTTTGTCATCAGGGTAAATCAGCTGTTTGAGACCAGGGAGATCCCAGTGTGTTCCCTGATAAGGAAATTACATAGGATGGGCAGCACTGCTAAGATATCCACTGTAATTATAGAACATTAAAGTATGTGTTCAATATTTATATCTATCTGCTTACCTTAAGAACACATCATGAAAGAAGGTATTTGAGGGCAAGATATGGTCTGAGGAAAAAATAACTGACTTTGCCATTAAATAAAAACAACAATCTAACCCGTTTAAAACAGTCAATACAGGGTCACATAAAATGTGACAGCCTCATTCTGTGGAAAAAGGGATAACTGTAAAAATGATCTCTTAAATCTGCTTTATTTTGAGAGTTCAGGATATGAGAAAATTCGTATTAATAACATCCTTTGTTAAAAAAAAATACTGACCACGAGGCACATGGGATTGCCATGACTGTAAGTTTATATTTTAGGATAATGCTCTCCAAAGACTCCTTGTACATTTCCTTGCTTGGCTTTTGTACAGTAAGTGTGCTGTGAGATTTCAGGCTGACCTTTAGCTTTTGGAAATCCCTGAGTCTGTGCTTGCAGAACAAGCCTGCACATTTCAGCTAAACAGAAGAAGGAAAACAGCGAGGAATGTTTTGTTATGGGATAGACAAATTTCTTTTAAACCAAGGAAACATTGCTGATTCAACAGAATACAGCTAGAGATGTGTTAAGTGGAAAGTAGGAGAAATGTCTGATCTGGCAAGCAAAATTCAAGGAAGGGGACATTTTTCTACAGCTGGTTGACAATGGTTGCCATCACACAGAGGGAGAGTGCAAAGATATTGCTTTTGCCTTGCCTTTTCTTGGGCCTGCAATGCATACAGCCTGAAGAACCAATGCTTTTTCCAGATGCATGTCACATCCAGCACATTATCCTTTATGAGGGAATGGAATAAGGCATCTCACTGACTTGTTGGGTGCAATCAATCTGCTGTGGAGGAGCAGATAACATGCAAGGGAACTGTAGGATCATCACCATCATCATGGTTGCCAAGCTCCCTGCTGGATGTGCCCTTGCAACTCGTCTCTCTCAGGCTGTACTGTGAGATAAAAAGGAGTAACACAAAGGTAATGCCCTTTGATCATTACCTTATCTGCAGGGAGATGTGTACCTATGCCCTAAGCAATATTTATATCATCTGAGCTGCTTCTTAGGGAAAAAAAAAAACAAACCACAGCTGAAAGTTGCTTTATTAAGAATGAGCAACCTCAATCCTCTTTTGAATTCTCACAAGCCTACTTAAAACACCACTAAAATTAGAATTTTGTCCTTTTTAATTCATTACAACCCAAATAGCTGAGACAATGCCAGTGGTTTCCACACTCACTTTTCCCAGTAGATTGCTTTAAGGGACTTTTATACTGGGAAATAAAACTAATGTCTTGTTTGTTCTCATATCTGACTGGGGACAGCAGAGTTCCAAAAGAAATACAAGAGTTATTTGTTTATGTTAAGATAAAGCCCTGATGTAAGATGTCATCTCATTTATGATTTCTCCCATAAATTTAGTACACTCAGAACCAGATGCTTCTTATTCAGAGTGATTAATTGTAAGAAAACTTCCTAATATCTGGGTTTAAGGTTTCTTAGTTCATTTCATTTGGGTGTGAAAACAGAGAAGAACGAAGTGCAGAGAACAAATATGGTTCCAAAAAAAAAAAAGAATAATTTTTCACTTCACAGTCTGCAGTACTCTCAGCTCTTTTAAGTACAATACTTTAGGTCAGTCAAAACTGGTTTGAACTGCTCATATTTCCTGCTGGCATTACTCAAATAATTTATAATTGAAAATCATTAGTGCTTTAAATGGAAAAGTTGAGTTAGAGAAAAATGAGAAGCAGGGGTATAGAAAAGAGAAGTCTGAGGGCCTTAACAGTAAGAGGAATAGTGAGCTCCAGTGCCTTGTGTGTGCCTATGTTCAGGTTACTTGATGATTTCCTCATCTTCCTCAGCATGAGAATTAGAGCAGATGAGCCATACGAGGGTTGTGCAATCCATACAAGCATAGCATGCTTCCAGCTATTCCCTCTTTTTGTAATGTACCAAAAAGCAAGGAATAATTCAGGATAACCATCAAGCAGGGGGATTCTCTGATAAAAACAGGGGTCTTCTGTAGGTGATCTCCCTGAATGCAAGACCACTATAATGCCCAGAGGCAGAGAAGAAATGGCTTAGAAAGGAAATAAAGTAAAAACTAAACCACTGTCAGAATTGGACAGGAAATAGAACTTCCATTCCACTGCTTTTGTTTAGGTCTATCTTCAAGTATAAGAAGTTTCATTTTTTATGAATCGTGTTAGAACTGCTGGAGTCTTTGTAAAGGACAACTGACATAATTAAACCAACTTCCTCTAAGCAAGGTAATCATCAAAAACCCCTTGATTTCTGCTTTTTTACAAGAGATTTTGAGAAAACATGTTAATAACAAATACCCAGCTGGTCTACAAGCAAGCATTAAAGGACAAGTGACTGGTGCCTTATAAGAATGTATCTTGCATGTTGCAAACTTCTGTTGTCATATGCTATGCTTCTAAATACATAGGTACTTTCCCTTAAGGAAAACCTGGAGAACAGATCTGGATGAACCATAAATCTCTACATTAGTCATAATTAACTGTAGGGAAAGATTTTATCATTTCATGGTCCACACATATCTGTGCATACTTGAGGGGTGGTATACAACATTCCCATATTTATTGCTCAGAGCTGAAGCTACAGTTTACACATATCCAATGACTCTCTACAAGGCATTAGTCTTTGAATCAAACTCCTGCCATTTTGGTACATGACAGTCTGAACAGGAAGCCAGCACAGCTGTTGTGACACAGAGCTCAGAGCAAGTCTAGATGCAGCATTGATTGAGAGGATAGACAGCACTGCTAAATCAAACTGTTAAATTTCCTTACATTATTCACATCAGGAATTGTTTGGGTTTCCTACATCTCACTGCATACATACAGTACCAAGAAGAGACTTCCAGAAGTTTTTTGTGTGTGTGCCTGTTCTCTCCTCAATGTTTCAGTCTTGAGCTGCTCTTTCTCAGTGTGCAGGGCCTCTGCAATACAGATGACTTGTAATGAAGTACTCTCCAACTGCAAGGTGAGCGAGCATCTGCAGTGGATTAGGGTGACGTCAAAGCCATTCCAGACTCTCCATATTAGATATGAACTTGGGTCAGGAAAGAAATGAAGCACTTGTTCACTGAGTCATCCAGACACTTCACTCATCTCAGCCATACTTTGGGAGCAGTTACACTCCCAAATGCGAAAGTGATCTGAAATCTGTTTTGCCAGATGAGTCCAGATGCCTGATAAAGGCTCTGGGAGTTACAGAAGTCTTACTTTCCATAACCAGACCTTGTTAGAGTCACCAACAAGTGCAGTAACCTTTTCAAGATGATGGCAGAACCCCTCTCTAGCACAGACTGTAGCTTCTGCACTGACCCCAGAAGAATGGCAGAGATTATATAACACCCTCTCTCCTGTGGCTGCTGCCCTCTTGAGTGAAGTCAGCCTGGGCCTTATGGAGTCTCAATTCTGTGCTAAGTTATTCAGGAAGGAATACACTATTTCTTCTCTTATGCTATTTCTTTTCAGACACAGAGGTAAAGGGGCTCTGTGTTTTCAAGTATTCATGTTGCAGGCACTCCTTCTCTCAAAAATATGGCTGAGATGAACCAAGGCTGTTTGGCACCATTCATGACGTGTTTGTGTGGGCCTTCTCAGTTCTGTGGCAACTACACCTTCAGTCAGGTCCTGTAAACTGGGCTCCTGGCTGGTTTGCCCCTTGCCCATAAGATTGTTTGGGTGGTTGCTAGCATTGAGCAGAGATTTGTGGGGCTGCTGGAGCCCTGAGGGGCTGTCACTCCACTGACTGGAGCTGAAACACCTCACATCTACCAGCCACACTGATGACCTCTTGCACTGGGGCTTTGTCAAAACCTCAGTCACCATAAATCAGGACTTGTGGCCAGAGCTAAACTTCACTCAAGAACCACTGAAACCAGCTTCTAGCCCAGAGGATTAAACCAGCATAGGCAATTGCTGACAGAAATTTGCTTAAACTCTTAAAATCCTTCAGTGAAGGAGTTTCTGGGACTCCTAACTTCACAAAATCCTTCACTGTCCCCAAAAACACTGAATATATAAGCCTACATTTTCTTCACTGCAAAGCTGATTGCTGTTTTAAGCCTACAAACAAGAACCAAAAATTTTCCTGCCTTCTTTATAATACTTTCCTGCTGTGAAGAGGTTAAATCCTCCCTCCCATCTTATTTTTGGTTTTGTGGGTTTGTTTTCCCAAAAGAGAAAGACTGAATACAGTAAATTCCTCCCCAGCCTCTTCATAGGTCATGTTATCTAACTCTATGAGCACTGTAATGATCTACTTTGGACCCTTTACAATTTGCCCACATCTTTCGGAACTCGACAGGGTACTCACAGCACCAAGATAAATAATGACCTCCCATGTTCTGCAGATTGAGCTATCCTGTTAATATGGCCCAGGGTCACATCTCCCTCCATTCCTAAGGAAAGAACCCAACAGACAACATAAAACACAACCACCTACCTCCTGCCCCAGGCTTCCCTTATTCAGTTTGGAACCACACTCAGCACCCCCAGAACCTCTGTGGCTGAACCGGTGTCCATAAGACACTTCTTGATTTCTAAATTCCATTTTCCAAGTGAAACAGTTTGCGTTACTCTAACAAACGATCAAAATCCACTTGTTGTCTTGCCAGATCATTTTGCATGTGGCTCTTCTACAATGCCAACAATCACACCTTGTGGGCTCTCATTAGTCAATTATATGTGTACACTCTTGCTTCAGTGAGGGATTAATGAAAAGAAGTAATAAAAGGGCATTCTTTACATAAGTGTATGTAAACAGTATATCCAGTATATGTAAATAGTATATCCAGTATATAACAGTAAACAGTACATGTAAACAGTAAATCCAATACTGCTTGGATGTTGAATGTTACTTCAAATTCAGAAAATAATGATAAATGCTTTCAAAGGCTTGTAAGGAAATTCCTTCCCTGGTGTCTCAGAGTACAACATGAGTAGTTTTCCAATCCAAGATAGAATCTTCTGGCAATAAATTGTGGTATGCTTTGTGTAAGGAAATACAGAAACTCACAGGAGATCTGCCATTAATGATAACAGCCAATTTTCAATCCCCTGGGGATACTTTCCTGCACAGAGAGATTTGGTGAAAAGCCTCACGTTCTCACATCAAAGAACACGTGAGAAGACAGAGGAGCATAAGAAATGCTCTATCAGAATGGTCTTAGTAAGGATAAAAAAAAAAAAAGACAAAATGTCCCTATCTCAGCTAGATCAAACTTGTGATTCTTACTGTTAATCTGAAGAGACTGTAAAAAGAGATTAAGAAATGTGAAAATGGTGCTGAAGAATTTGCAATGCTTTAAATGTGCAATATGGATGTGCCTACCTCCATCAGAAATTATGTCTTAATAAAGAGCTGCTGGAATATTTCACATCAAATGACTCCTCTTTGCAAAGCTGAGTTTTAAAGTCAATAGCTTTGAGGAGCAAAGAGTTTTAATGAAGGAAAGTCCCAAGCTTTCTGGGTTTTTTTGATTGATTGTGCTTTGTTGGTTTGTGGTTTTTTTATCATCCTCAGCCTATCTGAACAGATCTTAGTGTTCATATTTCACTTCTGCCAAAAAATATTCAGACATGGAAAATTACAAAAAAGCCACCCACTACTGTGGCTGCAGCTAATGTTTTTTGTGGCTGTAGTAGTCCTTTTCCTGACTCTTAATTTTGACTTTATCTCCTTTTCTTTTTCCCTTGTCCTTGTTTCTCTGCTCCCTTTTACAATATATCAAGATAACAACATATGCAGTGTAGCAAACAGTACTCTGACCTTCAAGTTACACTTACTTACAAAATCATCTTATTCAATTGTTTTTTGAATTGAATTATGACTATTAAGCAAAAAAAAAACAACCCAAACCATAAAACCCAAACCAAACCAAAAAAAAACCCAACAAAATATCATGATACCTATACATGTAATTTATTGTAATTTACTTTGAATATGCCCTACAATGGCCATTTCTCATAGGGAATGACTAGGATTGCATAGAAAGGGAACGATAATTTTTTTCTGAGCGGACATTTTCATTTTCTTTACAGGGGGATTTGCTGCCCTCTGGTGTTTGAGACAAGCGCAGAGCGGTCAGGGAACAGATTAACTTCAGCTGCAACGCCAGCTGGCTCGGGAACCCTCTAATCAGAAAATATCAGGCTCACCTGACAAGCACAATTAAACTTTGCACCGGTGGCAAAGCTTCCCACTAAAATAAGGCTCCATTACCGTGCAGGTGTTTGTTATTATCTCATTAAAGTAAAGCTACATTATATTGCATTGTACAAATGCACAGCATGTGTATGTGTGTGCACCTTAGCAACAAGATAAAAAAAAAATTAAAAATCAGTAATTATCAAAACGGACCAAATTTCACTACCCTATTTTAATACATAATCTGGTTTGTTCTAAGAGAGACTGGGGCCCTCTGGTGGTGATCAACATTCATATAAATCCAGAACTTTCTAAAGCTAGAGACAGCAGTTAAATTCATCAAAGTATGGTTTTAATAGTGTCAGTTACGTTTTTTATATGCATGCTTTATGATAATTCCATAAAACTTTTATAATATTTTTTTCTGTATCAAAAAAAAAAAAAAAGCAAGGATAGTGGGGTAAAAGGCAAAAAACCTATCCTACATTTGCCTGGTGTTCTCTATGTGTGATGTTTATATATTCCGTCCTAATGACAAACACTTATGGTCATGTACAATCAGACAACACTTAAAGGTACTCAACAGAAAAAGAACTATTTAGCATTTCCCCTCAATCTCATTTCTTTTACCCAGTTTGTTTACTCCTTTCTTGGATACTCAGAGCAAGTATCACAGCAAATATGTTTCAAAACAACTACACAAAAGGACTCCAGGAGTAGTAAGATGTTTATAAATATTTTGGAAATTGATGGCTTCTCAAATAAATCTTTATCCTTAACTAAATTCAGGCTTGTACAAACACATGCACAGTGCAGCTGGTTTTTGTAGCATTGTGCATTTTGTGCTGCTGAGTCAACCTTCAGCTAATAAGAGGAGGCCTGAGGAAATAATTGTACACTCATGGCTTACAGACTACTGGTGTTTGTTTACAACACAGTGGTGTTGCTTAATCCCATTTGTCTCCTACAGCAGCATTTCAGTAAGAAAATGTTTCTTCTTTTGTGCTAAAGAAGTGCTTGGGCTCAATATATCATTTAGGAACTTTATAACGTGCAGAATATGTTACTGTTTTACATGACTGGAGACTACTGAGCCCAGAAAACACAAGTGTGCTTATCTAGCGGGGCATGAGAGACAGACATTGGAACAAAGCTTCAGAAAAAACTGCAGACTGAGTTTGTACTGGCAGCAAAATCTTTAAGTTAATATTTTAAAAAGAGTTTGCAATGGAAATATAAATATAAACCAATTTAGGTTATCAAATATGTATTCTTGTACTAACCATTTCAGATGCTCAATAGATGATGATTGAAATTTCAGGTGTGATGCTGCGTCTCCCTTGTTTTCAGGACTTCCAAGCTTTTTCTTTGACATATCCAACCAATGCCAAAAGCTCAGGTGATGCAGGATTATATACCTTGCTGTAATCAAACAAAAAAGAGTTAATACTTCAATTTCTCAGGTCCAAAAGTGCCTTGGAGCTTATAGTCCTTTATTATCATCTTGGAATAGACATTTGTACTTACATTTTACTAATGGAAACGTGTGATTATTAAAAAGGTAGTGTTGATCAAATGGAAGCTTTTAGTTATTTAGCAACTATCAGTTCTGATCTCCCTATGGACAAAATACAAACAAATTCAAGTGCAGAACAGTATCTTACAAGTGAAGCATGAAAATTTCAGTGGAAACCACACTGAAGAAATTATTTAAGACTACATTAAGACAAATGACTGACCAGATGTACAACATTTTAAGAAACGGCTTGTCAATATCAGAAAATCCGTGTGTGTTATTAAAAACGAGAAGGAAAAAGTTCATTGCCATGTGAATGCACAGCAAGCAAAAGTCAGAATTAATTACCAAACCTTCAGCCAGTTACTCGTTCGGGAAACAGTGTGGGGATTTGTTTAATCCCAGAAGGAAACTGTCCAGGAACTGTGGAAAGACAGCCCGGGATTCCTGCCTGGAGCCAGCTGCCAAGGGGATCGAGTGAGGAACGCGCCTTTGCGGCAGGGCTGGCCGGCACAGCGGGCACACGGGGAAGGACGAGGGGACGGCCATGGAGACATTTCTGGGGCGGCTTCCTCAGGGGAGGGACAGAGGCGCCTCAGGGGGAAGAGACACTTCCGACTCCTGTACGGGTTAGGGGCTGCTTTGTGTGGAGCCCCTCCTGGAGAACGCATAAGGCCTCTAGCAGGACGGCATAGCAAAGTTAGGGCCACGTTCCTCAGGTTTTTCAGGAATGACGCCTCAGAATTCCTGCAATTCCCTGACGGCGGGCGGGCCCTCAGCCGCCAGGGAGCAGCAGGGGACCGCGAAAAGCGCGGGAAGCGGGGCCCGCTCCCTGGCTCTCGGTTCGGCCCCTCAGGCGCAGCCCCCAAACTCCCGCTCGACAAGGGCCAGCTGGGCCGAGCCGCAGCCGTGTCGGGCATCAACGCTGATTGCACCAATTACTCTGCAAAGGCACCCCTGGGCCCCCACATGCTTGAACTGCTTCTCATGCTGCTAATAATAAGGCAGGATCAGTATGCCGTGTGCTTCTAAATATCCGTAATTTTATTTCTTTTGAATAAAAATAATAAAAAATATCAAAGTAGAGACGTTATTTCTCCTGCTATTCCTGGCTCAGTGCACTGAGTGGATTAAAGAATTTCCCTCGTTCAAGCTGTTCAGCCATTGCTGCCTATACTCCAGCTTTGCCACCACCTAGTCTGCCCTGTGTTACCCTCTGCACAACCCACGGGCACTGTCTTTCCTTTTGTTACAGGAATGCACACATTACTTCCAGCTGCTGTTTTTCACCCCTCATTCAGTGTAGGTGTTCCCCACTTTATTCCCCTGAAGCCAAAGAGGTTATGTCACAGCTAGCCAGACAATATAAAAACAGAAGTAGAAACCCTGGGCAAGATAAGACCAGCATGATTTCAGTCCCATCCCTAACTCAGAATTCATCACAGGAGCTGTGTTGGACTACAGAAGAAGTGGATCCACTGTCCTTAATTTAGTTCTCTTACCTCATTGAGTCCATACTCAAGCAAAAAGCAAATTGGCTCCAGCTGCTGTGCTAACATTGGCAACAGCTACTAAAACCAGTGTCACCTGGGCTGCACTTCTTTAACACAAAGGAAGAAACATTTTCTTACTGAAATGCTGCTGTAGGAGACAAATAGGATTAAGCAGCACCATTGTGTTGTAAACAAACACCAGCAGTCTGTAAGTCATGACTGTCCAACCAGACCAGAAGCCCAACAGTTCCTCTCCAAACTGTGGGAGAAATCACAGTGGGAACATGAATTGAGAGCACAAGTTTGTTCAATTCTGTACAGATCTTTTTCCTCTCTATTAATACAAAGCCAGAGATTAAGGGTAACAGAGTTAGGTGTTTCCTGGATGATTCTATGTGACTAAAAACCAAGCTTCAGAAGAAGGCTCCCCAGCAAAGCCAGAACTTCAGATACTCTCCCATTTTCCTGCTATGAGCTGTGACTACTATTCTGAGCCCACCTGACCACTGTCTCTGATGGCTTTGCTGCAGCACCAATTCAGTTTAGGTGCACTTTGTACTCAGGATAACTAATAAATATGCACCTGTAAAGGCTGAATCTGTAACATCAAGTTTTACTTAGTTTCCCCATGAATAAAACATTGATTATTTGTGGAGTTTTCCCTTGTGTTGTCACATGCTAGCATAGCAAGTTGTCTTTTGGCATCAAACTCTGCTTGGAGTTATCTCTTCCCTCTTGCATCATGACTTCAGATCAAGAGCCTTGTCTGACATTTTAAATGCCTAAAGCACTTGTTTCAAGAAGTTGAGAGAACCTGGAATATTGAAAAGCAAATACTGAGTCTTCAGTTTTCAGCTCAGTTCCTTCTCACCCACAAAAGACAACCAGATGAGAATATCTTTGTGGCTTTCACTTTTATACAGAATTTTTCTTCCCAATTGAGTAACTAATACTCTCATTATAATAAAAAAGTAATGGTCTCCCCAGCACAGCCTTATATAGTTCTTTGAGTAGAAACTCTCTCTAAAAATAGAAATCTCTTTGACATTGAAGCTCCAGGCAGCAAGGAAACTGTTGCATTTCAAGCTGAAGCTTTTGGAAAGCGCGCTCTATATTTCCTTTACGAGTGTCCCACAAATGTTCAAAATGCATGACCTGTCCTGTGGTGAACGTGGAGCAAACAAGATTTTGTTTGCAGCCGGTGCTCTTGCAGCAATACCTTCTTAGAAACAAGCAATAAAAAAAGATGCAGCACTGGCAAAAGGTGCTGGATTTACAGCTCTGCAAAAATAACACTTTCTTTCCCCCCCCAGCCCTGCCTCCAGACACAACTGCCAGCTTTTCCCAGACTGCCTGACTGGGCACGATATCCTGAGTTAAGCCCAACACTTGCACTGAGGACAACAGGACAAAAACAAACAAACAGAAATCTCACACATCGGGGTAGCAGTTTTTTCCAGTTCTCAGGCAGACATTCCTCTTGGGAATACACAGAAAGGAATGGGCAGGGGGAGCACAAATCCTCTTCATCCAGCCTTTGAAGATGTTGACAACTTGCTCTTACTAAAGTCAGGGACTAAACAAGCCAACTCTGCCAGCATGCTGGAATTGGAGACTGTAAGAATAGGAGGTCTAATTCCTGGGAGCACTAAGTCCAGGAGCATTAAACAGAGCTCAGCACCTCTGTGTTAGACTGGCCTCAGACACAAATGTGCAAGGACAACAGCCACAGTTGGACATGGGAGCCAGAAGTCTGGCTCAGCTTCCACAATTAGTGTTGGAGTAAAACAGCAGTTCCTCAGTGTTCTGACTACTACTATCAATTTGCCATACCACAACAGTTCACCTTCTACCCCTGTAATATTCTCCTGAAAGCATATTTAACATGAATTTGAAATTGCTGGTATTTCCAAATTATGAAATGTGAGTACTGATCTTAAAATCTGAATGAGGAGATGGGGATATTATTCTAGCCTACCCTGGGAGAGATTCATTCTTCATTCAGCCTTCAGTTCCACGGCAAGTCTCAGGCTCTACTTGTAAGATACTTCGGTTTTTGTCTGGTTGGTCCCACACCTGACTTAGACAGGATTTTATTTAGGAGCTGAAAGAGAGATCATTAATACTATGCTCTATGTCCATTTCATGAAACCTGCATGATTGTCACATGTGTTCAAGAGCTGTCTTCACAAGAAAGGATTAAGGGGGTGACAAAGTGATCCTTTCAGTAGAAATACTTATTCCTGTGTATAATTATCTTTGGTTAAAGCCACTTCAGATTAAGCCACTGAAAAAGAAAGATGAATTCTTGTGACAGTTTGCATCAATCCATCTATGGCCATTTTAGAGCTTGATAAAATGGATAAAATTAAAACTAGGAAAATTCTGGAAATATTATTTAAAAATTGAGACTCAGATAAGGAAATCTTCATGACAGATTATAGGCTTTAATTTTTTGGTTAAAAGCACAGGTTAAAAATCTTGCCCAGTGTTGTTGCCCAGGCGTATGAGAAAGCCTACAGAGGGAATACTTTTGTGTCTCAATTCCCTGGAGCTTTTAAAAACATCTCTCAGGAGTCTCCAGCCTCCATTTTCCCCATCATTAGGGCTTCCAGCACAAGCACAGAAACCTTGTCTCCTTTTCTGGGAGGAGAAATAGACCACTGACCTCCCCAGATTTCTGGCCTCTTCCAGGCTTGGATATCCTTGGTGTTCATCCGCTCTCAGAGCCATCATTGCTCTGGCCAGCTTTATTTGAGTCACCAGGGAGAGGTGAGGCTGATGAACATCCAAATTTCCTGATGAGTCACAAAACAGGAGCTGTCCAGGACAGCAGCCAGGCAACACTGGAAGGCCTTCCCATGAACCTAAGTGTTGGCGCTCACAGAACATTCACCAGCTTTGGCAGAGCTTTTCCTCCTAAACACCAAGGTGGGTTGGCCTGAGGCCGCCTCAGTTCTAAAAGGTTGTTTCAAAACATTACACCCTAAGCATGAGGCATGCTAAGGAAATTAAAAGATTGGTAATTGATTCTGCATGCTTTCTTTGAGTGTTTGTTTAAATTGTGAGTGTTGGGAGACTTGTCTGAAACTGTACCTCATGGCTAAAGCTACTAGTCAATATAAATTTGTACACCACCTGTCTCAGATATGAAGAATTGAGCAATTAGAGAAACGTCAAGGAAGAGTGAAAATTCAGTGAAACAGGCATTTTTGAAATTTGGCAGTAAGAACTTTCCTGGGAAGTGTAGGGAAGCTTGAATCTAGCTGACTTATTTTGAGAAGTGGAAGGAATAGATACAGTTCAAGAGAGAATGACATGGTAGAGTTCCACGTGAAGCCCTGGTAAATAAATCTAGCAGCTTTCACACAGGACCATTTTTCTATAGGCTAATTCTAAGTTTTATTTAGATGAACAGTCCAGGTAAAGATAACCAAACAGTCCAGGTAAAGATGACCACAAGCACTAGGAGCTGGAATACAGCCCCTGTAAGGAGCTCTCAGTTGAGTTTGGGCCACTGTTTGATTCATACTTCTCAAATGACTTGGAAGACTGTGCTTTCCTGTGAAGATTATTTGGCATTGGGTACTTTGCTTGTACACAGCACAATAACTGTTTAATGTATATTATCTAGATGCTGCCTTTACCAGATGCTCATGTTATTTGGTTTCTTTGAGCAAAGTCTCTCATTTGTGCTAATACAGCCACCAAAGCCCCCCTACCCTGTAATCTGAGATGTGGCCCAGTTGTGCTGAGCTTTGTATACACAGAAAGCTCCCACAATAAATACGGGGCCGCTGCTTTCTCCACTGGGAGTGAGGCAAAGCTTCCAGTTACCTCTGCATGGTGTTGACTGAATTGCTGCCTCAGCAGTGAGGCAAGTAGCAAGAAATACATCACTGGGCACACATTTCAGGATAACCTTGACATCACTGACAGTGATAGCTGCAGCCCTTGCTGAAACAGAAACCTGTAAGACGGCATTTGTTCCTTCTTGCTGCCTTTGCTATTCCTTTTGGGAGGATGATCATATGGCATGCTCATGTATTTGCAAGCTCATGACATAATGTTAAGGGATTGTAATAAACAATACCATTTCGGGGAATAGACTGGGGAGACTGAACATTTTAACTGTCACTGGAGCAGTTTTGCTTTAAGGATTAAATGTGTTGTCTCAAATCCTGTCTTTCCTTCTCTGCCTGTTCCCATCCCCCCTGCATCAAGAGAATTTGGGCAGGTGACCAATGGAGTGAAAATGAGACAGGGGAGCCACACAGAACAGAGTAATTGATACAGGATATGAGGCTAGGAATGAGTGGATTTGACGAAGTGCACACCAGTAAACTGAGTGGCTCATTTGCCTGCCAGCAGGATGGATTTATAGGCTGTGTGTCACTAAGAAGCCAGTCATCCCCCCTACTGCTACCTCCCCAAAAAACCCTCATGCCCCTCGTGTCCCCCCCCAGAACGTTGCTTAATCTGAAAGGCAAGTCACAAGTCAAAGCATCAAATTACACAAACATGCTTTGGACTAAACTGGGGAAAGTACAAAGACCTCCAGCAGACTAATTTATTTTTCTTTTTTTAAGAAACTGAAGGGTTCAGTTACCTCACATACATTTGCTATTTTCTCCCAGCAACCCCAAATCTAGGCTAGAAATGTTCTCTTTGTAACAGTGTGCATATATTATATACCATCATTCTTTTAGCAGCACCAGCAGGTAAGTACTTTCAGGTAGCTTTTTACCTTTCATTTACTGGTGCTTTGACTGCAATTTTGGTATAAGAAAGGTGTCCCTTTTCCTACTGGAAACTCCCAGTGTATGGTCTTGGAACTGTACAAATACTTCAAGCATATTGCAGTTCCTCTACTCAGCAGTGACAAGAGCTCAGCCCCAGGTTAGGCAGTGGATATACTTATCCCAAGAACTGTCTATTGTAGCACTTGGTGCCTCCAGCTGTTCAGTAGCAGATAATAAAGACATTTTAGATCTCTATTTATTCTCCCTTGACCTTATCGTTGTAGAAATTCTAATCTCCAGGACATAAGGTATACTGCAGTTAAAGACTTTTGATTCTACCTTTATACCAAAGCACTCAGTAAAGCTGCATTATTTTCTCAATCCCAAAGAAGCACTGACAATGCCATTATCTCTCTGCATGGGGAGCAGTGGGAAGGAAGAAATGAAAACATAGCTACAGTGTTCATGGAGAGACCAAAGTTGGTTAGGACTCAGAAATAAGGCAGGAAGCATACAGCCAGTCACTGCTCAAGCAGTGCAAGAAGGAAAGGGGAATGGAAATAGAACAATCAATGCACATCTACCAAACTGAAAAGCTACGGCATCATTCCTCCCCTTGTCACATGTTCCACCATAGCAAAAATTCACTGTAAAAAGTTAAAGCAGCATGACAAAATTTTGATTTTGACACATCAGCTACGAGTATGCAATGGTACACTCCAAGAAAGGCTATGCACTGGATCTGCTGTACAAAATGAAGCAGACTTTAAGTGCCGTACACCCAAGCTCACTGTTGGGAAATCTGCTGTGTCGCCAGCATACCACATCAATATTTCAGAGGTCATTATCTCATCTCTTCTTCAGCTGCTAACTTTGGGTTTCTGCCAGAAAAAGGCAACCGCCAGTAAGATGATACACCAGTACATTAGGCAAGGCTTTTGGGAATTTGAGCAGGCTTTTCTTCTCACTGCTCTCTGAGTCCAAATGGCACAAGTGCTCTGTCAATATATAAATGGCCAAACAGGTTCTGTAACCCTCCCACGAGAGAATGTGCAAGAAGTTCTACCAAACTGCATTTGTCAAATAGACAGTGCAAAGATCTGAACCTTTATGTAAGTAATTCTGACACTGTGGGAAGGAGGAGACAACAGTCATTGAACTGATCCAGAATCAAGAAGTATGATTTCACATGTCCAGTCCAGCAGAAGAACTGGAGACAGAGTTAATCAAAAAGTAAAACAATATGGTACCATATCCCCTCTGCAGGAATGTCCCAGAATGAACTTAGAATGTCCCAGAATGAACTTAGAATGAACTTCTACATGAGCAAACCATGATTAAAAGTCTGCTTTAGCTGTGAGTTGCTAAGTAAAACCAGAACCTTTCCAATGGGATCCATGGATTATAAAGTTAAAAAGTACCTCTGTTTTACATGCCTTAGCATCCTAGATCTCCTGTGTTGCCATAAGCTACAATAATAATATACCAGCATTCAATTTTTTCTACGATGATCTTAATGATAATCAATGCCAGCAGTCCTGTGCATTCAAAGAGTGCTTTCCTACCTCCCCTTCTGGAAAGGCTTTTTGAACATTTAGTAATAAAACTATGTCTGGGCATATTAACTATTTTCTGCTTTGATGTCTTTAATGTTATTTTGTCTCATAACCCATTTAGAAAGATAATTACCTTTACAGACAGACATGAAAGTGGATGTCTCTAGGAGGTTTCCTTTAAGACCAGAAGGAGAAAAGAGTGAGCTGAACTGCCTAATTCCCAATATCATTGTCCTGTGACTGGGAAGAATTTGGTGAGGGGAAATATTCTGTGCTTACCTTACAAGCCAAAGATACTTCATTATTCAAAGCTTGCTCTCAGGAAAACTGTTTGGGAGATAACTTAGAAGCATCTTTGTTTAACCCAGTTAATTAACAGGCATTTCCATTGTCTCACTAATCTTACTGTGCAAATCCTGCATACAATCCCCAAAGGAAGGGACACAGAGACTACAAGGTAAAATATAAAGGAGTTTATACTCATAATGTCTCTATTCATATTATCTATATTTATAGTAGCTAAAGTCACAGCACTTGAGCTGTAGCTCTGGGGCAAGGCTCCTCATTGCATTCCCATACATTCAGAGGAGCTAGGGAGCGGTTGGATCTCACAATCCCAGGGAACTTGCCCTGTCTGAAGCTTTTACTCTGTAGCTTTTTCCCTGACTGATTCTGAAAGAAAGTAGCTTATCTGGTAGAGAAATTCAGTCCAGAGAGGATGAGAACTGGAATCAGCTTGACGCAAAGTCACCTCCAGGCAGCACAGATGGAAATAGCTTGAGCCACATCATGCAGCAGATTCATGCTCAAGTACAGGCATGGCTAATGAAAGCAGACTAAAATTTGGTATGCCAGCTCTAAAGAGGCCCTTTCTAAGAGTAAAATGCATGCAGCCATCGTGGAGTCTGTATACAGAATATATACACCCAGGTAAATCATCCCACTCCAGCTCCATCAATGACACTGTTACCTCTATAGCACTTTACCCATTTTGCTCAAAATGCAATCCATAAGCTTGAGCCCTGTCCTGCCAAAAATGCCTTCAGTTTAGACCAGAACCTGGTATTTCCAATGAATTTATGTGGATGTAAAGCAAGAGTTCTAGGCAAGAATATTTCCTAATTATATGGCTTTTAAAACCTCTCAAGGAACTCCTCTGCTACCATTACTCAGTGAAATCTACAAGTGGCTCCAATTCCCTCCCTGAAGATCTGATGACTCTTTCCTGTCTGCACATCACTGTCTCTCTACTGACAGCTACTTTCTCATTATATACATGGTAAAACAGAAATTTAAGAGCACAGAGGTCTTCTAATTTTCCTCATTTATGGCCACTTTTTCCCTTAAGAGTCATTATTTATACAGCCCACATTATAACTTGTGATGGCAGTGCTTGGGGATGGGGAAGAAAGCGTTAAGGTGGAAATACATTTGGATGTTCTCATTGTAAACCTGACTGAAATCCCCTCCAGAAACCATGGAGAAAACAAGGGATGTGAACTTGTCCCTTCATCACCCCCTCTGATTTAGCAATAGCACTGTTTACCAGCCTGGAGCCTCTGAGCTATTTAAAGGATCTACGGAGATGCCTAAAAAACCCAAGCACATTAGGAGGTAGGCTTAACTTACTGTACAGTCCTTCATATCTAACCCCCAAAAAGCTCACTAACTGAAGGCTACTTGTCTGTCTAAAGAACTCCTGCACGCATAACCATTGCCAAACAAGGCCCTAGAGCCTTATTTATAAACTGTGGCTGAATTAATTTGATTTGTAACTTCATTTTTAATTCCCTAACCTCATACAAGTCAAACTACTTATAGACTAACATTTGTCACTCCGAGTGCTTTTGCTTCCTTCTCATAGCAAAGCATTGTTCATTTTATTAGAGTGACAGATAACTTTCAAATACTTTTAAATACATTTACCAGCCACTGTCCTTGATGTAGGATTTTTAACAGAAGAGATGAAATGCCTTTTTTGGTGGGTTTTGGGATTTTTTAAATAGACTGTCTACAGGAAACACTGATCTTTGATTGCTGAACTTCATGACTAACACTTAGCTAATCAATTAATCAGAAAAAATAACTTCTGGAAAGTATGACCTAATGCCTGATAAAATTAAGCTAAATAGTGAATACATTACTTTATTTATGCTGGCGTCAAAACATATTTAAGAAAAACATGTTAGCCAGATAAATTTATTGCAGCAATTAACAGGCAGGCCTTTAATTGTTGCAATACTAATTTGTATTTAGTTAAGTAGCAAAGCTGAGTTCCACTATACTTTGGATACTTTCACATCTGTCACTTTGTCAGCAAGCAGAATAAAACTTTCTCTGATGTCTCAGATTTTTGATCACTTCATCACTTCTCCTGTCTTTTCAATCACTTTGAATCACCACCTCTTTTATGGCCAGGAGTAGGCCTATTCAAGTCAGTTGACTTCATTGTTATTTCTGACACATAAAACCCATTTAACTTGGATTCTTAACTTAATTATACTTTCTCTCAAAATTAAGGTATCTGACGGTAAATAAAAAAATAGATTTAGAAACATCCAAACTGTATTCAGGGTATCCAAGTTATAGTGCAAGTTATTTCTTTTAGAGAGAGTATGACTTGTGAAAGGAGTGCCTCAAAGACTTACTGCTTTAATATTAGTATGATCATCAAAAGAAGCAGCAGTGTCTCTCCAGCCCCACTTTCTTGCATACTGACCCCTATTTTCTCTGCTTCTTTAGCATTTCATATCTCTGGCAATACAACAGAACAATGAAAAAACCCTCAATACAAGGCACATTTAAACAATGCCACTATATTAATAGTTAGTTAGTTAGTTAGTTAGTTAGTTAGTTAGTTAGTTAGTTAGTTAGTTAGTTAGTTAGTTAGTTAGTTCTACACAGTAAGGGTACTAATCCCAAGATTTAGGTTAATGATTACTTTAAAAAGGCTTTAGATAGAAATTTATTAAACACATTTCTGCAAGACATCAAAGGGCACAGTTTGCTACTGTAGTAAAAATTACTTCTTTAAAAGCTGGCTAGTTGTTGGGTCTGAGAAGGTAACATTAATCTGGGGAATCATTATTCAGTAAGGGTATAACAGCAGCCAAAGGCCATGTCCTTTGTTATTGATGTTTAATCACCAGTTTAAAAGAAAACAAAAAGGTCACTGCTGGTAAAGTTTGCAGTTGACATAACTAAAGTAGTAAACAATAATGAGGATGGACAACTGATCTAGAGAAGTCCCTTGCCTGGTAAGCCTTGCTATTTTGGGCAACATATTTCATCACAGCAGAGCACAAGGCCAGCCACCAAAGACCCAAACCTACCACTGAGGACACACATGTAAATAAGGTTCCAGGAACCAGCTTCAAACCTTGAGGGGCAACAGCAGCTCAAATGAGGCTTCAGGATCAGACAGGAGATCCAACTGAATAGGCTCTTCCAGAGGTGACCCCTCAATGGAAGAAACGACTCTGTTTGTATGAGCAAGGTGCCTGAAATGCAGGGAAGGATATTTCCACTGGCAGTGGCAGTATTTCCTGTTCTGCTGTTTGTAAGCTGCTGGCAAACTGAAAAAGGATGAGTAAATAATTCTGAAAATAACTCATGGTTTTGGAAAGCTTGCTTTAAATTCAAAACTTTGCAGTACAAATATATGTATACTTTAAAACTACATAAGTCTTATTTTATTAGATAAAATTTTAGGCTAAATGGATTGTGCTCATGGTCGCAGTGCTCATTTCCTCAGATTGCTTGCTCACTCAGGCTATACCTGCTGCACAGCACTTAGACACATCCCAGATAAAAGTGTGTACTCCTAGCTCCAGAATAAATTAACTCCAGGACAAGATTAAGATACACATCATCCTTAACAAAAAGCACTGATAAAGATGATGAAAAGATGATGAAAAATCCTAATAATTCCTCATTGTGCCATTAGAGAACCTGGACTGCAGAGTGCCCTCAAGTCCATTTGCCTGACTTTAAACTCCAACTCGCTGACCTTGTTACCAGGTTCAACATACCTCAACCCTCATCTGCTTATTATAGGGCTCAAACATGCACCCAAAATCATCAGCTGGTCAGCTGAGCCCCAGTTGCTGTCTGTGCATCCACTTGTAGCCACAGTAAGTAACAGGTGCATCTACTCCAGCTTTTTAGCTTCATTGGGATAACATTTTTGAAGCAAATTTCTCTGTTATTCCTGATTTACCATACTTTGTTTCATAGCATGGAACAGTTCTGGGTTGTAACTGGAGTGCTTTCAGATTAAATCAAAGGAGATCTAGTTATGTGGGAAGGAGCCTCCAGTTGGCAGAAGGAGACTTGATCTAGTTTAAATTAAAAGCACTACAGTATACCTAGGATGAGGGCTGGGCCCTCCCATTTGCTTTCTCTAAAAATGCATTTTCCCCACACTGCCATGAGCACAGCCACTGTGTATCCATCCATTTATTCTTTACTGGTGAAGAAACTGACTGGAACTGCCCCATGCTCTGAGCATCCATGGCTACTCCAGCCCCAGAGGCATCCCACAGCCACCACCAAAGCTCCTGTCCTACACTTTCCCCCAGGTGTAGAACATCTCCCTGTTCTTTGGGAGATGATCTCTCACCAGGCCAGCACAGCACCCAGACCTTGCTCACTCACCTTTTCCACCTGAAGTCTTCACAGATCCTCCTGAGCAGCCTCTGGACAGCCCCCAGTCCCTGCTGCCTCTGAACTGGTGCCGGGGGTCCTGGATTGCCTGGGGTGCTCAGATAACAGTGAACACCCAGGCCAAGTTCTTTGCATAGCATGGAAGAGTTTTCTCCTAAGTTTAATATTTCTGTGGATGTGAGGAATCGCTCAGCACTTGACATTTTAATCATCAAAGAGCACTCCTGATAGTGGGAAATTCTAGATACAGGAGAAATCTGGGAATAAAAAGAAATTACTCTTCAGGTACATGAATAATAAAGAGTCCTGACTGAGGGGGAGCAGGAAATAGAGGCAGCACCAGCTGAAAATGGAGTGGAACTGTTCAAGGTGCCCACTAGCAGCTGGTATCTTGACAGGTTCAGCACTAACAGCACCAGCCCAGTTCTGCTGTTTTATACTGGTATTGCAGACATTGGAAAGCAAAGAAAATATTTTCAAGCTTATTTTTCTTTTGGTGAGATCTCATTCAAAAAAATTTATTGGGAAACTCACATTTTCTTCCTCAGAAAAACTTCAAGTACAAAGAAGTAGCAAGTACCTGAGAAAGCCAGGGCTGCACTCAAGAGCAATCACTGGTTTTATAAGAATCTCTCCTGCTTTACATCCAAATAACCTTGCCTTAAGTCCCCAAAAACTGGATAAAGGTTTCTTACTGTTCCCTGTGTGACCAAGTTGCATTTCTGCTAACAGAAGCAGCTTTTGTTTCCCAGTGGGCTCCTCAAAGACTTTCTGCCAAAACTTTGAGAGAAAACTATCCACTGAACACATATTTTACCAGGGAAATCTTTCTTTCCACAAATCTTCTTGGAATTTTGTTGTTGTTGTTCTGGGTGGGTCTTCTTTCTTTATTATTTATTTATTTATATTATTTTTCCCAGAAATCTGAAAAGTGTTGGTTTACATGAGTACATTTTTATTCATTTTTGTGGGTTTCCAGTGAAAACAAATAAAGAAAGCCAGAAACAATTGCAGCTTGCCTGGCAAAGCAGTCTACATATTGTTGGGTAAGTGGGTGTTATGCTGAGGCTGAAATAACATGAATGATGATGGAATATTCTATCCTAAAAGCAAACTGCTATAATTTACCACATAATCTGCCCTTGACTATTTTCTTCTGGGTGCTCTCCCTTCCATTTTATTACCCCAACAGAAACATAAAAAAAAAAAAAGGTTAATACCGAGGTGATTTTATACAGATATTGTTCAAATTTGGGAGGGTGTTTTTGCATGCAGTTTCATATTTCTCAGAATTGTGATCTCTCAACAATTCACAAGGCAGAAAAAATGGACTGAGAGAACCTTTTAAGAACTTTGAAAAGAAAATCAATCTATCTCCTTGTCTGTTGTTTCTTCTTTTTAATGCTATCAAGGAGTCCCTCAAACACTAAATAAAGAAAGAGAAACAAGTTCTCTTCTCACAGTGTAGGTATCACATTATGCTGTTTTGGAGTTCACAGGTTTCTATAATGGGTGTTTATAGATTTTCTGGAAAAGGCTCACTCAAAATTCTTCATGGCATCTACATTAAATATTTACATTCAGGCCAAGAATGTCTTGTAAAATTTTAATACCATACCCCCCTATTTAAAAAAAAAGACAGTAACTAGACCTCATCCCGAATTCTAGCTCTTATATGAAACAAAACCTTCCAAGCACTGTCCAAAGTGTCATTTCTTCCCAAGGCACAAGGATGTTTATGCTCTTGTCCAAGGGGAGATAAACAGAGCAGCATACCACTCCATATTTGTAAATGTTAACTCTGCAAGGTAGAAACTGGCTTCTGTATGCACCAGGCTTCTGTTCCTTCACTGCTGCAAGAGCCATAATGTGACATATAGGAATGTGTAAGTTGAAACAGCAGAGATAGACACGGTGGCCCTGCCACAGAAAAATGTGCAGTCTTACTGTTGTGGCCCACATCATCCTGACTCCAAGGAACTTCCCTTCAGAAATGTATCTTAGGTACCAGCCCAGTGGCTTAATAGAAAATCTGGGACAATTCCATGAGTCTGCAGGGCAGTTCCACTCTCAGGTCCAGAGTATATCAGAAGTAGCTTTTCTACAGTGAGTAGGAACTGATTCTGCTACTGGGAGTGTGGTAGAAATGCTACTTCTCTAAAAAATTTCAGAAAACACTGTAAGAATTAACAAGGGAAACATGCTGAATGAACTGGATGTGGTATAAGGCCAAAGTACTCACACCAACAGGTGAAATGGAGCTCAAAGAACTCAAGGCCAGCCTTTTTTTGTGTATATGTCATTCCAAAATAGACTTGTGCAAGAATCCTGGTTAATATAACACACTCTTTGCCAAATATGTACTTTAAAAATAGCCATCAACTGTAGGCATACCTTGAGTGGTGTTAGAGCTGTCTGGGTTTTGTTATGCAAAGACTGTGATAAGTTATAACACACTGCCAGTGGAAAAAGGAGTGAAAATGAAAAACTGAGCTGCACAGGATTCTTGATGAGAACTTAACAGGGAAGTTTAGACCATAACAGGCGGGCTTTAATAAATCAGGGCACTTACTCACATGACTAAACATGGATTTAGGATCTCCAGGGATGCAGATGTCTTTAGTTTGGAGACTAAAACTACAGTTGGGCTTCTAAGGAAAAAGTGACCAGCATGTAGGTATTGATACTCTGCCCAGAGAGGCCTGAATTTACAGACTCTTCTTTTACAATCTCAGTGCAGATTTCAGCTCTTAGTAGTCTCCACTTTCAGAGAAACTAATGGGGCAGTTTTTTGCAGTTGTGCTAAACTGTGATCAATTGATTGTCTGTCTCAAACTTCCATGTCTCCCAGTTTTAAAATAATTCATCCATCCTGTTTGACACCTAGCTCACAAGCTCAGTAAAGCAGAAGGTTTTGTATTATTAGTGGCCAGAATACTATTAACCTCAACTGAGGCAAGTTATTAATTTGTGTTACTGTAAATTTGTTTATGATCACTATTATCAGTCCTTTTTCACAGACAAAAAGTATGCTGAGGACATGGTTGCTGCTGTTTTCAAATAAACACTCATTGTGCAATTTGGAATTTTTCTTTGACTCGTTGTAGGTTCGCAGCAAAAGCAAAGCAGCCAAGGCTGGACTGTGTGAGGGGGATGAGGTGGTGTCCATCAATGGCAAGCCTTGTGGAGACCTGACCTATGCTGAAGTCATTGTTCTGATGGAAAGCCTGACTGACGTCCTGCAGATGCTTATCAAGAGGTACAGGAATGCTCAGGATGCTTTGGTGCAATTCAGTGAATCACCTGGAAAATGCTGGCTTTGTTTTGCAGACTTATACTGAGAGGTTCTGATAGTCCTGTTGTTAATGTCTGTAACTCTGCTTGGATGGAAAAGGAAGACAGAGAATTTGAGCTGAAGGAATTAATGTATATAATTTGAACAGCAGCAGTCAGGCACAGAATTAATAGTACAGTCTCCAAATGTAAGTATTAATACCTGCAAGGTGTCTACTACCATATATGCATACTGCAGAGCCTTGAGTTCAGTTATTCCCTGCACCCCTTTGAAGCAGTGAAGTGTTGTTATTCCCTACAGATAGGGAAGTGAGGCTTACATAAAACAAAGGCTGTATAGATGGAGAAACTGTGCTACCCAGATAGGCCTTGATGATGACATGGCAAATGGTCTTCTTGGGTGGCAAAATGTGTTAGTGGTCAGGAGGAGGAGAGGGTCTGGAAGTCATGAGTTCTATTTCTGTAGCTGTTATCACCTCACTAGGTGAGGTGGGGGAAGTCACAGCTCTCCGGGTCTCGGTTTCTGCCTTTGCAAAATAGTGAGAGGGAATTTTAGCTTTTGAAAAAGCTTTGAGTTTCTTAGAGCAGAGATGCTTCATGCAAACTTGCAATCAGGCCAGCATTACTGCTCGCTGAACATCAGTCTATTCCAATGCCTGTTCTGTAATTGCCATCAGTGTAATAAAGGCAACCTGAGTTCAGAGCCACCTACAGTAAAGCACATTCTCCCCAGACTGTGAATTCAGACAGGATGAACTCTGAGTTGCCTTCAGTGGGGGTAAGAAGAGGGAGAAAATTCTTGAAACTCCCACACTCCTTGTAAGGGCTTAAGGCTCCCCCCAGAGCTACTGCAGCTCCCTCTCACAGGCAGGACCAGGAAAGGATCAGAATTCATCATGACAGCTACCAGAGCAGTGTCCCTGGAAAGGCTGAAAACAGGCACTTGTCTCTGGTTACCAGGATGTCTACACAGCATATGGAATTCCTCATGATTCCTGCAACCTGCACAAAGGAGCTTTCCTCAAGTGCTTAGCAGTTCAAAGTGACAGTCTGCCTTCAAAACGAGATGCTCTCAAGGAGTGCCCATTTTATTTATCACAGACATTTTGCATGGCCTCTGATACATGTTGTCTGGGGCTGAGTAATGGATCAGTGTGACAGGATCAGGGGGACAGAGGTAGCTGAGGATTAGATCTTACCTTCCCCAGAGTGCACAGCTCCTGCTCCTGGTTCAGCAGGGGAGCAGCTGAGTGTTCCTCATGTGATAGCTGCATTCTTCTGGTTTTAATTCATAACGTGGCTATTGGAGCTGCACTTGTAAGAATGATATTTGTGGCTGACCAGCTGTCTTCTCTTCAGCCATAGAAATAGCTCCACATACTTTGACTCCTGCCTGTTGCTGTTCCATAACTGATATTTCAGTTGTCTGAAGGCCACAGGATGCTGCAGCTGAAAGGGACTCTCCATTGCCCCTGTTAGAATGCATAATGAACAGCAAGGCACGTCCTGAAAATATGAGAATATCAGAAAATATCAGAGCCAAAACGGAGTGTTTATACCATATAATTCAGGATTTCATGGACTAAAACCATGTCAGAAGTTTTAGGAAAATTGGAGTTGCTCAACACTCTGAAAGTGACTCAAATGTTCTAAAAAAATTCATTGTTTGAATTGATTCATTGAGAATCTTTAAACTTCTTCTCATTAGCTCACCTCTCCCAAATCCCAGTCCTTGCTGTCTGTATCTTCCCAGGTATGAGAGAATGGACTGAAACACTTCTCTTCTGCTCCCACCTCATTTGTGGGTACTATTCCTCTCAGCACAACCCCCAGAGGGATTTTTCAGGAAGTGTCTGAGCGTCCTTTGAGAGCAATGAGAAGCAAATCCTTCCTTTCCTTAGCAGCCACCTCAAGAAAATGCTGGAAACCATGAGGAAAGAGTAATTTAAGTGGTATTCCACTGCTGATCTTTACATCTAAGTATCTTTTGTTAGCAGGGAAGAATATTTTCCATTGGAAAGTCCCTGAATTTTTTGCATGAAGGATGGATTTTCACAGGCATTAATTGTTGACCTAATTCTGCTCTTACAAATCTTACTGAGAGGAAAATTGGGCTTTTAAAATAGTTTTTAAAATGCTACTTGGCCTTTGATGTCTACCAAAAGTTTTCCCAATGCCGTGTAAGCCACAGTGAGTTAGCGACCAGCAGCAGTGCCCAGAAAATGCTGGGTTTACAGGATGAGAGGAAAGCGACACCCTGCAGGGCGGGCACTCCCAGATGCCGTGTGGGGGAGCTTCTCTCTGACCTTCCCGGCAAATGCTGGGCAAATGCTGAGCAGATGGATCCGGGAAACATGGAGAGAGGGGACAGACACTGAAAGACCAGCCTGGCCTTCTCACATCAGTGTTAGCGGCTCCTGGGCTACTGCTGAGTCTGGAGAGAACATTTCTAGGGGGAAGAAGGGAGTGCTCAGTGCATGCCGACATGAAATACTCCATGTAGGGAGTAAAAACATGAGCCTATGACAAACCCTGCCGTGCTGACTCCAGGAGTTCTGCTTCCTTCCTGGAATTACACCAGGGCTGTTGTTCCTGCAGTGAGCTGGAAAGGCCTGAAAAAGAAACAATCACTTGACAAAACAGAATGTGAAACTACAAAAAGAAATCATTCCCAGTATTCTGCCTTTTGACACAGGATGCACAATTATGTCTATATAGAGTAGAAGTATATCCATACGTAGCAAGGGCCTTGTAAGGTGGAAATCTTTCTCTCCCACACACGCACACAATCATTCAACTACCAATAAAGGCTAACATTTAGCTGGCCCAGCCCCCAGTCCATATCTTAGAAGGAAATGTTTACAGATTTCTGTAATTTATCTGTGCTCGGGAGCACTACAATTGATCATCCAAGCAGCACCGTCCGATGGGATCCAGCAGCACTCACAAGGAGCTCCCTAAATGAAAATCTGCCTGACCTTTACCAAGCCCCATATGTGGTGAAATGGATGTTCCCCCTCTCGTGCTATTTGAGGCAGACCCAGGCTGCCACAAGCAGTGAGCTGCATGCCTGAAAAGCAAGTGATATTGAAGTTTCTTCAGCACACTGACAGATTCATTCCTTCTGCTGCTTCTTCCAGCCTTTATTTCTAGGGGGTTCCAAAGTTTCACAATAGCCAGGGCTGCTTTTGCTCTCAAAAACCTCCCTAGTACTTTACTGAGGACACCTACCACTTCCCTCATTTGAAAAAGTGCTTTCCTATCTTCTAGCAGATACAAACTCTAAATAACATGCTGCAGCCTTGCTGTACAGAGAAGATTTCTCCTCAAATTAATAGTATGGTCCAGAGTACTGAAAGAAGGTGCTAAAGAGTACACCAGGTGTCATAAGAGCAGTACATCATCTTAACTGGGCCAGAGGAATTAATAGTTCAGAAAAAGGAGCTACACTGACATATATTATAGGTTTTGTAAGTGAGAACAACAATTTCCAGCTGGAAATAGTTTATTTTTAAATAGGTAGGGAATATTGTATAGGTCCACTACCCTTTTTTCATGGATCACCAGAATAGGCCCAGAATATTTCAATTAATCCATTATATATAAGGATGATGATCTTCTCAGGAATTCTTCGAATGTGTATTTCAAATATTCATTTCCCTCCCTCTGATCCTTATCCAGTACTTCTCTATTCCTTAGAGAGTGTATGATTTGGGACAGGAACCACATGCAAGGATGGTGCCTAAAACAGTTGCAGGAGTGGCTACAGAGCCAAAAATTGGCCACTCCTGTGGTGTCATGCAAAGTCAGTTTTCTCACGGACGTGTGAAATATGAAGAAGTATTGTCTCAAAAGTCTCAGCAGCATTTCTCTGGAAACCCTGTAACAGGAATGTGTCTGTGAAAGCACACTGATGTTAAGAAAGATACAATTCCACATTTTAGCTTAGTAGTGGGGTCATAGCTCTACCAGAGTAATGTAATTTCCCTCTTAGTGCACTGCTAGGTTGAAAAATTCTGAAAGCTACAAAGATGCTTCTATTTAAGACGTCTACATTCTGGGAAAATTCTTCTATTGAAATGGACCTGCTAGGAGGTGCCACAGTTAATTTGGGTGGAGAAATACTATGCAGAAATTGCCTTTGCAACTCTATTTACAATGGCTGTACTATGCAGAAATTGCCTTTGCAACTCTATTTACAATGGCTGTGCTTACAGCAGCTTAATTTCTTCAATTGTTTCTGTATGTGCAGATCCTCCAGTGGAATAAATGAAACCTTGAACGCTGAAAGAGAAAATGGGAAGCACGAGAGCATAAAAATTGAGGACTATGGGGAGAACACCACACTGCAAATGAACACAGAGCAAGAGATACCCCACGGAGATTTATGCATCACAGAGATTTACAGTGGGACTCACCACGGAGCAGAAGAAAGCAACACACACTTTGCTGAAACAAAACAAGAGACCACACAAAGCCACAGAATTCCTCCTAAAGTGATAGCCACCCCTAAAGTGATCGTGACAGATGAGGCTGGTGTCAGAGGGGTGGCAGAAGAAGGGCCAGGTGCCATGGTTGAGCTGCAGGTGTCCCTCTCAAATGACGCCCACAAGGCCACCAGTGCTCCTGCTGTGACTCTCCTGGGGGCAGAGAAGTTCCCCCCTTCAAGCAGAGGCCCCAGTGCACAGCAGGGTGGGAGCAGCCCCCTCATCGCAGTTCCCCTGGCCGTGAAGGAGGGCAACATCCAGTGGTCAAACAAAGTAGTCCACTTTTCTAGCAGCAAGGAGGTCAAGAGGATCCAAGGTGCAGCTCCATCTATCCCCAGGGTGGAGGTGATCCTGGACTGCTCAGACAGGGAGAAAGAAGTGCCCAGGTCTCCATCTGAAAGGGGGTGTGTTGATTCTCAAGTGGAAGGAGGGCAGTCAGAAGCACCTCCTTCCCTCCTCTCCTTTGCAATCTCAGCAGAAGGCACAGTGCAGGGAGAAGACAGCAAGCACTCGGAAAAGGAGCACAGACCTCTCAAGCACAGGGCAAGGCACGCAAGTGAGTATGTCCCATCTAATATTTGCACTGCCTGGGGGCATCCTTTATAGATTTGGATAAAATCTCAGGATTTAGAATGTATTAGGAAAAAAAATGTTTAGAGATTTTTTTTCTGCAGTTTTCTAACTTTCCCTCTCTTTTTTTTCTTTTAAATGATGTTTCTGTCCTTGCTTTATGTATTTTTTCAGGGTAATACAATGCTCCTGGTGATGAGCCAAGAGTGTACCCATGCCTTAACTGCACTGAATAACTTTGCTTAGTAGACTTCCACTTTGAAATTAACTCATGACTTTGTCCAAGTCAAAATACTTACATCTCCTGAAAGGGCTGAACTCTGCTGATCTTCTAACTCACATTCAGTGGCAATCTGTAAAATATTAACAAAAAGAACAAGTTGCTTGCACATGTCTAAGTGAATCCTGTGGCTTTTTCCTTTTATAGCAAAAGCTTTGCGTTGTCATTTGCATCATCTAAAACCAAAGCCATGCCATTGCTTTGAAAAGTTAATAAAAAAGTCTAGCAGCAAAGCTTGATGTTGTCTGCAGAAGAGATTTTGACAGACACCAGCATGTGTATAACTGTTACATGATCCTTTTGGTTTTGTCAGCCTTCTCTAGACTGTAAAGTGAACATGTTATTTCTCCTGACTCCCAGACCCAGAGGTCAGTTTCAAAATGAGTCCAAGAAGTTTACATGGAAGCAAACTTGCCACTGGAGGAAATATCGATTAACTGGGTGTAGAGGTGTATTATTTATTAATTAATCTATTTATTTCTTCGTTATTTTATTCATCTGGGAGCTTGCTATTGGTTGCTTGCTCCTTCCCAGCAATGTGAAGAATCCTGTCTGGGGATTTAGCAGCAGTATGTCAAAGGTGCTTGAATGTGTGCAGTGAGATACTGTAGCAACAAACTATTTCATATGCAGCGTTGGAACTCCTCTGCTAACCCACTGCTAATTCCACTGGAAGCATATTTTTAGCATGATAACCATTTGTGTCTCATTGGCAAGTGGATTAGGCAGTTACTTATGCCTAAGTGTCTGTATGCAACCCACATATTTAGGGCATATTAAATGAAGTATAAAAGAAAAGTGCACATGCTTCACATTTTGGCTGCAAAGTCAGAACCAACTGTGGGACTGTGCCTGCATTTCTTAGGGAATTACTTGCAGTGCCTGTCTTAAAAGGAAAAAGTACAAGGAATGAACTACTTGTTACCTTATAAACTCTTCAAGAAGAAGTCCTGTCCTTTTTCCATGTCAACTATGACAATCTCAGTTTCTTATAAACCAGTGGCAGGTCATTATGCTTAGGAACAACTGATTTACTACAATTTTTTTCATTATTATTATTATTATTATTATTATTATTACTACTACTAACCTGTCTACACATTAGAAAAAACAAATTGCCTAGCCTAGTGAATGCTCTGTGTGCAGCAAGCACTATGCATGTTTTCTGCAAAAAGAGAAGTTATTACGCATTTAAGTCTGAACTAGAAAAGAACTTTTATTATGATCTCTTTAGCAGAAATTTTCTCTGCAAATATTATTCAGATTATATTTACCTGAGTAGGAAGCACTCCAACACTAAAACCCATAGTTTTGGAAAATACCTTCAGTGACTAGTGTAAGCAATTGGATTGTCACAGGACTGAGCCAAGGATTTTGTGATCCTGCTCTCCAACAATAAAATATTACAAATTGTTGGTTTGGGTGCCACGCTCTTTTCTCTTTTATAGATTCTTGTGAGGACCATTGGTCCAGTTGTGCAGTCATCTGGCATAATGGCAAAACTCCAATTGTCTTTAATAGGAGAAGTATCAGACTCCATCTACTGACATGGCTAAAAGGATCACGACTAGAAAACACAGGGCATGGATTTCTTTAAAAAGTTTGTTTTATTTATGCCAGAAAAAGATGCTAAATAATTTACTTTTATCAGAGGCATGTTTTTTCCTTGTGACTACAGATTTAGTCAGGAACAGCTTTAAATTCCAGGTTTTTTGAAGGGAGGAGCTATTGAGGCTGTAATTGATGAGGTACAGTGGTAGAGTATGAAGGAGGGAAAGCAGCAGGGACACCACCTGACTGCCATTGCCCCATGAGGGACATGCTCAGGTCCCATTACAAGGAAGCAGTCACACTGATGTCCAGTGCATCCATCACCCTTGCAGCTGCATCTGTTCCTCTTTCAGGAAAAAAGAAAACCAGTAGTTTATGCTTTCAAAAATATTGTCATTGATACTCCAGTGAATACCCTTGAGAAGTTAGTTGAGTCTCCTTGGTTCTGTTCTTAAATGTGTATACACTCTTACCACATGTCCAAAATAAATATTCTGTATATGTCATATCTTACAGAACTTATATTTCAGGCAAAGAATGCTTGTTTAAAGACTGAAACTTGCTTTCATTGCAGACCATGGACAAACTCCCACATCTACCAAGGGGCTGAAAGCTAATTCTAATATTTTCTGTCTATGCCCTTCTGGATGTATACTTGCTTTTAAACAGCTAATACACAGTAGCATACTGACTTTTAGCAAGTTTGCAATTTACAGGAATAAAAGAAGCACCTAAATGGCAGAAGCTGCTGCCACTGTCAGACAGAATCTGCTCAGTTTCATTTGGTCTTAGACATTAAGCAGTCATGGGCCTGCCTGGCTGGGAATGGCTGCTGTAAGCCTGGGAACTTGTAGTCAAATACTTGGAAAATACCAGACCAGAAGCTGGATAAATGAGAAAATATCACCTGCCTGTTGGTGCTGGGAATAAAAATTAAGAATGTTAGAAAAAATGTGTGTAATATTCCTGTTGAGCTAAGAGAGTCCTAAAGAAAGTGATGTAGCCTTTGAACTTGCATGGGTGTGTCTCCAAGGCACGCTGAGTATGGCATTCATAACCCAGCTGATATTGTGAGAAAAACTCAAGTATAATGAACTTTCCATACAAAATAAATGTTTTCATATTTAATAAATTTGCAAAATTTATGCACTTGTTCGTCTCCTTGCAGTTTGGTGGGCTGCAGGAATTAATTGTGCACTCTGATTCCTTCCCCAGGGCTCCGACGAAGCGAGAGCCTGTCAGAGAAGCAGGTGAAAGAAGCCAAATCTAAATGTAAAAGCATTGCACTGCTGCTGACAGCAGCTCCCAACCCCAATTCCAAGGGGGTGTTGATGTTCAAGAAGCGCCGCCAAAGGGCGAGGAAATACACTTTAGTCAGCTACGGGACTGGGGAGTTGGAACGTGACGAGGACGAGGAGGAAGAGGGTGAAGGTGAAGAGGGGGACAAGGAAAACACTTTTGAGGTGAGTTTGCTTGCAACGAGTGAGTCAGAAATAGATGAAGATTTTTTCTCTGACATTGACAAGGACGGCAAGATCGTGACATTCGACTGGGACAGTGGTCTGCTCGAGGTGGAAAAGAAGACAAAAAGTGGAGAGGAGATGCAGACACTTGCAGACAGCACAGGGAAAGGGGCCCTCATGTTTGCCAAGAGGCGGCAGAGGATGGATCAGATTACGGCAGAGCAAGAGGAGCTGAAGGCAAGCACAGTGCAGACAGAGGAGCACAGGGAAAGCACCGTGACAGAGAACTTCCAGAAAGTGAGCTCTTCCGTCTATCAGTCAAAAGAGGAGGAAATGTCAAGACAGCAGAGCTGTGTGAGCAAAAGTTACACAGACGTGAGCCAGAATCACAGCAAAGTGGTACAACAAAATGGCTTTGGCTTAGCACCTGGCACAAACCTCTCTTTTCAGTCCTCTGGAACTCAAAAGGCAGCATCTTTGAATAAAACAGCAAAACCCTTCCCTTCTGGAGTTCAAAACCGAGCAGCTGCACCATTTTCACCTGTAAGAAATGTCACCAGTCCCCTTTCAGATGCAGCAGCACCACCTCCTTACTGCTCTGTCAGCCCACCAGCTGAGGCTTTCTACAGACCTGTCTCAGCTCCCGTGGCCAGCAAGGCTGCCCCGCCCGCATGGGCAGCCACGGAGCCCACGGAACACATCGCATCCAGGGATGAAAGGATTGCCGTGCCAGCCAAAAGAACTGGGATATTGCAGGAGGCAAAGAGAAGAAGCACTTCCAAACCCATGTTCAATTTCAAGGACGCACCCAAAGTAAGTCCTAATCCTGCCCTGTTGTCCCTTGTACACAATGCAGAAGGCAAAAAAGGGACCGGAGCTGGTTTCGAGTCAGGACCCGAAGAAGACTACCTCAGTTTGGGAGCAGAAGCTTGCAATTTCATGCAGACTCAAGCATCTAAACAAAAGGCCCCTCCTCCTGTTGCTCCAAAGCCTTCACTCAAGGTGTCTCCTTCTGCTAGTTCTCCAGTTTCACCGGTTTGGTCACCTTCAGCTGCGGCTTCCAACAAGCCTCCTTCTTTCCCAGCACCAGCCTCACCTCAGGCAGCGTATCCTGCACCACCCAAATCTCCACAGTATCCTCATTCTCCCATCCATCCCCCAAGCACTCTCGACCTTGCTGGTCCTTTCAAAGGGCCTCAGGCCAGCCTGGCGAGTCCAAACCTTGCCCCCAAGGCAACACCAGTCACCCCAAGCTCTGGAGAAACAAAGCCTCCCTTCGAGATGCCACCAGCTATGAGTGGGAAAGGAGCACAGCTGTTTGCCAGGAGGCATTCCCGAATGGAGAAGTATGTGGTGGATTCAGAGACTGTGCAGGCAAACATGGCACGAGCAGCATCTCCAACTCCATCTTTACCAGCTTCTTGGAAATACTCATCTAACGTCCGAGCACCTCCACCCGTCGCTTATAATCCCATCCACTGCCCATCTTACCCTCCTGCTGCTACCAAGCCTTCCTCTAAAGCCCCTGCTGCTGCCAAAAACACAAAAAGAAAACCTAAGAAAGGTCTCAATGCTTTGGATATCATGAAACATCAACCTTATCAACTCGATCCATCTTTATTTACTTTCCAGCCTCCTAAGGAAAGCCTTGCCCTGAAGCAGACATCGAAGCTGTCCCCTTCAAAGCAAACACTGCCTTTACCCAGCTACCTTCCACCTGGTGCTGGCTCTCCCACGAGGGCCCGGCCCTCCTCGGTGTACTCCGTGCCAGCCTATGGGTCCCAGCCTTCGTTCCCGTCCAACGCCTCTCTCCCAGGGAATGAATCATTTTCACCCACGGGCTACTCTGTCTTTTCTAAGCCAGAAACCACCACATCCTCTTTGTTTACTGCTCCGAGGCCAAAATTTTCAGCCAAGAAAGCTGGTGTCACTGCACAGGTGTGGAAGCCATCGGTTATTCGAGAGTAAACCTGGTTTCTAAGCAGAAACTTAGTGTCCGTTTTGCTTGCAGTCACTGGCTTGCAGTGGTCACCTGGCGCACAGACTGTGCCAGTGGTTTTCCTTAGCTTACCTAAGAATGTCAGATGTATCACCTCAAATCTGGGTCCAAAATATTTGAACTTTTTAAAGGAATCAAAATAGATCTAAAATTTTTAGCACATTTTTGCATTTTATCAGGTGCTTTATAGAGATGACACCCTGAAATGGAGAGGTGCCACTGCATGAAGTGAGCAGGACACTAGGTTTTTGCTTTAGGACTACAACAATAGAAACAGTGAACAATATTCCTGGTATGTCAAATTAACAGAGAACAGCTTTCTTCCTGTCCCTCTCCCCAACTGTGTTCTAATGATCTAGGGATTAGAGGACTTTGGTGTTGTTTTTTTTAAAGAAGTGCCTTATTAACTAATAGTAATATGTATTATTAACACAGCATAAAATAGATACAGTGTTAGACTCTGACTGATCACTAGCAGAACACAACTGGAAAGACCTTTGGCCTGCACAGAGCCTCATGGAATTGACTCAGAATCTGTCCTGGCTCGAAGGTCCTTCCACAGGAATCTGATTGATCAGCCAGGGGCTTAGCTAGTAAGCTATGTGGATCAGCTGTGATCCAAAATCATGAATTGCCTCTGTGATTTCACAGAGAACGTGCTATAAGAGATGCTGGAGTGTTATGAAGACTAAAAAGAGGTGGAAAGACAGCTGGACAAATTGCTTAAAATTTCCCATTTTGGGGAAATTTCACATCCCACATGCAGGCATATTTTCAGCCAGAGTTTGCCTTGAACCCAGCAAGTAGGAGAGAAGCCTGTAAATCAAAATTATTGAGCAGTCAGAGAGGTGAGCTGGGTTTTGCAGCTGTAATGTAATGAACCAGTTTCTTGTGAAAGCACAGTGACTGAGAACTGGAGGGCTGCCTATAGTGTAGAGTGCTGATTCTTGCTCCCAGAGTACTGTGTGCCACAGAAATTACCTGTAAATCAGGATTACGACCATGTCTTCCTACTGGCCTCTTGTACACATTTAATTATCTTCTCTTGGGCCTCTACAGTGCTTCTTCACACTTTACATCTTTTTACTCTGGTCTTTACTTTATCTTTTACTTGTCATATTGGGGACTAAGGATTGAAATACTGCTACTGGGGAGAGCTTCTAAGAGCCTGTGATCTTGAAATGTACTGTATAATCCTGCAGTAAATCTAGAGCAAATATTTGAGTAGTTTAGCATGGCTTTCATCATCATCAGTGGTGCTAGGGCTAAAACAAGGTGCTGTTTCTCACAACTAAGGGAATCAAAATCTATCCCAGGTGGGAAGCTAAAGATTAAAGCATAACTCTGTGAATAAAGGTGGCAGAATTTGTTGGTATATTTGTTTGAACTATCACTCAGCTAGTTACAGACCAGATTATGGACCTTGTATATCATGGCAGGGTTTGAAGAACCATCTATCTCAATGAAGAAAACATTCCTAAGTATGAACAAAATCTCTGTAGTTTGGTCCCATGATGGTAACTCAAACTGCAATCAAAGACGAGAAGAATACATTTGGTTGCACATGCAGAAAGCAGGCTGAATTCAAACTCTAATCAAACCAATAAAAAACACTTTTATGAATTTTGGACCTCCAAAATTCTACTCTCCTCTTTAAATTTCAGATTGGGATAATGACTGCATTAGAAGAAAATGACCAAGGGGCCCATCTCCCTCTTAAAATTCAGAAAAATTATAGGATATTCAGAGGGGGAAAAAATTGGAAAACTCAAGAAATAGTTATACTGCATTTACCTGGAAATAGAAAGTAGCAATATTTTAGTCCTTTGGAGATCTCCCTTCTACCTGTTTTCCACTGTCAATACCTGTACTTTTCTTCTATCATTAAACTTGTCCCTTTCCTCTCTGCCTGTTTGTGGCTTTTTTCTTTGGTTTGGCTGCTTTTTTTTTGTTTCACTTCTATGTACAGACTGACAGTTTATTTTTGGGGGAAGTCTATTTCCTATGCTAGTCTGTCAATACAAAAGCTCCTCCCTCCCCTTCCCCACCTCTTTCCTCTTCCCTTTGCTCCTTCCTTTCTTCCCCTCTTTCCAAGATCAATCTGGAGTAGCACATACTATTTTAGGTAGACTTTAAGACACCAGGATATACGTGGAATAAAGATCCACTGGCAAAGGTAAGTAATGCTATGAAGAGACACAGAAATCCAATCAGCCTCATATTGCCTTCCATGTTTTTGCTTAGTCTCCTCCTGTAGAGCACATCTGTAAATTATAATCATACTTCTGTACTTGTTCACTCCACCACCAAAAGAATATTTCCCTAAGGAGGAGATTTATAGCAGCTTTGTCCTTCCTCCACAAGTGTTGGTATTGATGCCTGTGGCTCCAAGACACAGGAGCTTCGAAAGTGCGTCTATGCTGAAAAGCTGAATTTTGATCACATTTGCATTCAAATACAAATATTTTATATGGCCTAGAACAATGACAGAAGGATTTTTAAAGCACCAGTAAGAGTTAAAAACAAAAGTCTCAATGACATTAATGCTCATAACTCAGTTTGGATCTTTCGAAAATCTCATTCAAAGCCCAGCTCTGAATTCAATTTCTTATATACACATCATCCTACACACATGGGACTTGCATCCAGCTTGGCTTCAAGGCTCTTTTTACTAATCAGGTAAGTCTTTAATTCTTATTACTATTTTAAAAGACTGCTCTGCCTACAGGTTTATTCAAGATATAATCTCTTGTGAAGCAGATATTTAGAGGAAAGCTGAGCTGCTCATTATCATGGGTCTAGATGAAAAGCTAAAGTCAAATGTAGCTGAAATGTCAAGAAAATGAATTATTTGTGTAGAGGAGGCATCTGAAATTTCATTTGGAAAGGGCAATGAGCTTTTGTAGATGGTTTTCTGAAAAAGCTATTAGAATTATTTTATATAATATGGCCAGCCTGCCAAGATGCAATTGTTATCTTTGCTATGGAAGCATATTTAACAGTGAATTTTAAGCCATGTCCAATAACAATACTTCCAGTATGTTCACATTAAAGGAGGAATTTACGTGTTTTATGACTATTTTAACACATTTAATTAACACAGACTGGACGCATTATAATACACCAGTTTTGAACTCACATTCTAGACAGCCTTTCCATAAAAACAGCTACCTCAATCAAGGGTTAATATATCTTCAATTTATGATTAAGTTATAAACATCCTGCTACGTACCTGAATTGGAAAGTTTTGTTTTGGAGATGAGTGGCTTTCAGACAAAAAGTTAAAATTTCTGCTGCAAAAATGAAAGACAAAATTTAGTTCTTTGACTAGAATAAAGAACTAAAGAAGAACTCTTCTTCTCAAGAACTGCTTAACTCCTCCTCCCTTCTTTAGAGGAACCACTCTTACCATGTCCCTGCTTGAGAAAAAATAATATATTATGAAGCAACCAGAAAGAGATTTCAATGAATTTTTCCTGTAGGAACATTTAGAACGTAAACATTACCATCTCTTACAAGCAAGCCTCATTCTTTTGCTTTCTTCTCCTAAGGAAGAAACAAAAATAAGAGGTTGAGGTACCAGCAGGCTCCAAAAAAAAAAGGAAGTGCGGAGTTTGTGTGTGGTTCAGATAGAAAAATTAGTGCTAAGTGGCAGAGCAGAAATTTTGAGAGAAAATAATACTGGGATTAGAGGGAGGCAAGCTGGGGGGACAAAACTCCATAAAAAAAGAGTGACTACACAAGATAAAGTACCTGTCAGAGGATTTTGAAATAATGAAGGTAAAAGAACAGCAAGAGGGCCTCATTTGTTCTGCATATAGAGACAGCTGACTATTTCCGGACATTTCCTGATTTTTTTTTTTTTTGTTGAATTCTGAGAAAAGATCACAAGCAGTTATAAAGAGAACTTCACACCAGATGATGGGATCTGGGAGAAGCATTGCTTATCAAGTTTCCAGGAGGAGAGCTCAGCAAAGGACCAGCCTGACCCTGGTGTGCTGCTCCAGCTGTTCTGGAGTGGGGAATGCTCTGTACACTGTGAGGCAGGGGAGCAGCAGGGAAATGACAACAACTAACACTGTGCAAAATGTTTCTCCTCTCTTTTTTCCAGGATCCTTTTCCAGATTTGCTAGCTTTAAAATTCCAAACCCTTTGGTTCTAAAAAGGTTCCCTCTTCCAGTCTTGCCTTTTTACATGATGCAACTTTCTGTACCTGAAGTCAAACACCTGGGATTGCACTGATTGCTTTGGTGGCTTGGCATAGCAAGTGCAAATCTTAATTACACAGCTTGGCATAATGGTATTTATAATGGCTCTGCTCAGCTTGGAATGGAAACACTATATGATGAAGAAACTTGACAAGATCTTCAAAACCCTGTGGATTCACAAGCTCTGAATGAACTCACTGCTGGTAGATCTTTTGGGAAAATATGTGAGCCTGGTAATTTCATGGCAGTCTTGGTGCCCCCATCACAACTTCACAGTACCCAGTACAACAGCTGGTCTTACTTTACAGTAGACATTACTTTTGCATGCCATTACATAAAGGAGAAGTTGGGATCACTCAAGAGTTATTTTTGACAAGTGGTTTTCAGGCTGGTTGCTTACTAAAGGAAGGCCTTCAGGTTTTCATCAAATGATTTAAAAAGTAGAAAAAATCCTGAAACTCCATGTTGAAATGATCTCTACGGATGCAGACTTGAACTCTTCCTGTATGAGCTAAGACAAGCCATATGACAGTAATCCCATGGGTTTAATATTTACTTCCTTAAGTAAGGCAGGGAAAGACTTTTTCTTTGTGTGCTGATCAAGTCTCCAGTTATCCTGTACAGCATTTAAAGGAAAAATCTATTCATCTTTGTAATGATCTTGACAAACTTTTTAATTGCAGTGCATGTGAAACCTGCACAAACATCTGGGTTAATATAATAACTGCACACTCCCTTAGGCTGAGAAAACTCAGCTATGAGAGAAATGACTTCCTGAATTTACAGCTTAACTATCTGGATGAAGGCTTCCTTTGTGGGGAATTAATGTAAAACCAGCATTTTCATACAAGAATCCTCATTCTTTTGTACATTTTAAAGACAGAAATCTTAAACCAGAGGCTCCCCTCATAACTCCAGGCAATTCAAAGATAAGATGCTATGAAAATAACCAGGTCATTTCTAAATAGGTGTCAAGACTGGACTGTTGAACAGATGGAGTGTTTCTCTTGATGTTTCCATCTAGATCTGAAACAGCAGATTGTAATGGTTTTAGGAAACATACAACAAACAGAAGAAAAGGAGGAACGTTACAGAAGTAAAATACATTTCCAATCACGGGAGCACATTGGATTACAAAGGGTGACATGGAGCACAACATTCAGTTTCAGTGTGAGCTTTAACTGATTGAGAAGCAAAGATTTCAGCACATTTATATTATAAGTAAAAGTTGCCATACAGTATAAATCTATGGACAAATATTTTCAGTTTTTTAAAAGAAGGATTCTTTTTTCCCCAAAACCCATAAATAACTGCTAGTGATTTTTGGCTTTGATTTGTGAGAATGCTACTTCTCACAACCCCTCTATGCAGGTTGTTGTTGGCACATGGCTCTATACTGCAAACAAAAGCAAAATATCTGGGATCTGGGTACACTTGGTTTTCTTCCTGGAGTACTGAAGTAGAACTGATGCAAGCACCTGACACTGTGTATATAGAATTATGAGAAAAGCAATATTAAACACTGCTGTTTGGATTGCAAAGCGAGGCACTCGGAATTCTTGTTGCCTGTGTCAGCTTAATCCAATCTCCTTGGTTTGTGTGGCCAGAACATCTGCAATCATTGCAAGGATTCCCATCTGACAAACAGCTCTTTGCTGCTTTGTTTTGACATCATTCCATGCTCAGCACCATTCCTTACTCAATGCACACTCTTCAAAGGGTGCCCTTCATTCTGAATTATTTTCTTATAGGTTTTTGCTGTTAGCACCCAAATCATTCAGAAGCCAGGGTTCATCTTTGCACTGTTGCATTCTACAAATGAATAAATAATGCACAGGTTGAGCAGCACTGACACCAGGGCTCTCTGTGGCCCTGGGTGTCCAGTTCAAGGCACTTCAAGGCATCTCCAGAGCCCAGCAGCACATGCAGCAATTACTCTGTCATTGTGATCCTTAGCATCCCTCTGTGAGTGCTAACAGCTGGCAGACTCCAGGTGGAATTCCAGAAAGGGAGCTCTCAGTGAGCAGCTATGAGTTCCAACCCACAAAACCACCTTTTAATGCAATATACTCCTGTGTTAGAGAACACTAATATTTCCTAAATGAATCTCTGAAATGGCACTGGTGGGGCAGAAATCCTGAATTTAATCAAAATGCATCAGCACTGGGCAATGGTGCTTTCATTTCAGAGCTTTGGAACAGGTGACCTTCCAACTTCCCTAGCATTGCTTCAAGGCAACTTTTTAAGGGCCAAAATAAACCCTGGAATTCTATCATGGAGCACACTGTAACAGGGGGGTTGAACCACCAGATACTTGTAGGAATGAGTGAATAAAACCCTCCTACCTCACAGGATATGGGGCTGGAACAGGCTGTGCTCCTGTTGAGCCTGCATAAAGCTCTCAGCGTGAATGTTCACACACAGGGACATTTACACTGAAATATGGGGCACTTCAGAAACAAAGATTTGCGTCAAACCAGTTCTAAAGCAGGCATTGGTACCACGTCTCAAGGTAGAAAGGTCAGAAAATAGGGCCAAGTTTGCACTGGTAGCTGTGCAATGTAAAATCCAGAAGGTGGCAGCAAATATTCTTCATTACAAGAAATAAACTGTTTATTCCAAGGAAATCTAAGGTGCCTATGGCCAAAAGTTTCAGACATTTGCGTTCTGTAGTCATAAATGTACTGTATTTAGAGAACTGCAGATGGATAAAGATTAAATGATAATGAAAAGCTGGTTTTCTTTCATTTGCACAGGTCCAAAATGAGCTAACTAATTCATTAAGTTAAAAGACAAGTTAGCAACAGTCTTTTGGTTTTTAAGCACACAGGCATTTTGCAGAAGTGAAGGCCTAATTCTAATAATTTACTTTCCTCTTCTACCATTAATTGACAACTAAAAAGGACTTTATTTTCAAAGGCAAAATTTTTCACAAATTTTGTCACAAATCTTATGTGAGTTGCCACAAAACTTATGTGAGGTGGCTGACAGCAACTGCTTCCTTAGTTTGTGTACAAATTATGAAAACAAGATTCTTCTCACCTGAAATAACACCACATTTAGAAACAATCTGAATTTAGAGTAAATTAGATTCCAGTCCTAAAATTCCCTATAAATTTTCAGAATCAAGCCCTGACAAGACAGCTTTGAGGAAGACAGGATCAGGCCTGATTCTAATCTATTCCTGGTCTCAGTACAGCCACTGACAAGGTTTTAGTTCTTAGACAGGTGAGATTCCCTCCCTCCCCAGCCATTAGCCAAATTTCTTCATTCCCATTTTAGTCTACTGTAAAATAGTTTGAGAGTTTCAAATAAAAAATATTTTCCCATTTTATTTCAAAACTTTTGGTAGTTGAATTGTAAAATAGCTGTAGCATTTACTGCAGAGCTGGCAGCATTTCTGGGAGAAATTATTTTTTCATTACATAAAGTTTAAATAATAAATGATTTGGGACAAAAAAAAAGCTTTAATATTATTAACAATATGTCTCCCTTCCATACTTAGCTCAATTAAAAAAGCTGAAGTGCTTCTTTCATGTTAAAAAAATGGAAATAAGAAAAGAATTGAAAGGCATAAAAATTCAGTATTATTTATTTTGTCCTAGCATTTTCTCAGTGGTTTGGTCTCTAACTGGAGAGGCCATTGCAAGCCCATAGAAGGCCAAAGGAGAAATGCATCACTCTGGGCTTTTTATAAAGACAGAGTCACTTTTTGAGATAAAACAACTGTTTTATCTGCTTCCTCCTCCTTTGTCCCCTTTCTGTGTAAACAGCATCCAGGCACTATTGTTAACTCAGATTTTAATGTGCTTTGATATGGGATTAAGGACCAGGACCGTAATGGAAAGACAAAAATAAAATTGCTTTAATGACTTAGACACGAAGGTCCAACTTTTTCAAGTGACTTCATTAGGGAGGAGTTTATGTGGAGAGAGTTTCACTGGACTATTCAGAGTCCAACCCACTTTTGTGTCCTTGACTGGTAAAAAAGCAGTTGTGGTTTGTAAACACACACACACAGAGTTTTCTCTTACAGAGATGTGCCACCTAAGACACAAAAACAGCTGCTGGGAAATCATTTCACTAAGTAGTATTACACATTCTTATTTAGCCTGGAAAAGGAACAAGACCTTTCTGACTCCTGCCTTTAAAATTTGCACTGTTTTATGAACCTAAGTACTGTTCTTTTTGTCTTGCAGCTTTTCATAATTAAGAAGAAAATTGAAATAGCTGTAAGTTCCAAATAACCCATTTTCCAGACTAGAAGTAAAGATATTAATAAATCAAAGGCAGACAGTCACACATATCCATCTTACATTAACCAGATCTATACATGCACACACCTAAGTACTGCTTTTACATTCATTTGCTTATACATGGAAATAGTTACTTTTGGAAATAATAGTATATAAATTTTAATTTATATTAACACGTCTTATAAATATCAGAGATTCTTGCAGTGTCATGAATGTTTGCTTCAGTGAGCAGTTTATAACTAGTTTCCATTGTCAAAATCAGTGTTAATCTAAAACTAACCTAAACAGTTTCATCTGTTTGCACAGATACCCAAGGCACTCAGCAGCTGACAGGATTCTTTGATTGCAAAGGACACCTCTAAATGGCCCTTGCTCTTCTTTACATTTAGGAGTCATTTTCCCTTCAATAACTATTGTAGAAAAAGGTTTTTCCCTATGAAAACATGCAGGAACTGGAAAAGAATAAATTAAACAGTGTAGAGGGTTCTAGTTTGTCTTGCTGCATAATTCTAATAACTGTTTAACCACAAGATTATAGGAATACAAAAGGTGATAAAGTAATAATTCTGGTAGCATTTCACTTTTCTCTCCTTCCTTGATTTCTGAGGTGAAGAATGGAAAATCTCTATCCCTCTTTTTATGATTTTCTTATAGCTTAAGGGAGAAAGAAGGGAGAGTAATTATTCTCTAGTTACACTTCATGTTTTCCATTGTGTCTGGGGTTTGTGCATTGTTTCTAGTACATGCTTGTCAACAGATGTATCTCCAGAATTTAAATATAAAAAGGGGAAATATTAGAAAGTATTGGCATGTCTGGCTGCTGCTGTCCAGCAGATGAATGATGAATTCTAGTGATTTGAAGTTGCCTTAATTCCAGAATTTGTTAGTTTGAAGGGGCTGAACACCAAAGTAGTGTGTTAGTTAGTTAGTTAGTTAGTTAGTTAGTTAGTTAGTTAGTTAGTTAGTTAGTTAGTTAGTTAGTAGTTAGTTAGTTAGTTAGTTGAGATCTACTTCCTCAAATTCCTTCAGGCCCTTATGGAATTGACAAGGTTCCTCCTATGTACTTCAGCCTTCTTCCAGGTAAAACATCTGGAATGCTGTTTACCCTCACAGGTTTTGTCCTCTCACCATCCAAGAAGATAAATATTAGTTAAACCCACACACTGTTCAGTCCTTACTTCAAGGAAGCAGAGACTATCCTTACTTTACAAAAGCTAGAGGAAACAGATGTGCATTTTCACATTTTGGAATTTCAAAGTTAAAACCCAGCCTAAAGTCTTTAGTCTAAATAAGAGTCCTCAGACCTTTTTTTTCTAAAGACAAGATATCAAGTGAGAAATGGAAGACCAGACCAGGACTTCTGCATAAATAATACAATAGAATGATTCATTTTGATAAAAAAGTAGTAAAACACACTTCATAACTCACCATTCTCTGATTAAACTCTGTCAAAGAAAATTAGTTCCTGCTTTATAACTTATGGTTACACCAAAAAGATACTTCCTTACCTTAATGAGCTCTGGAGTTTTTCTCTGAACAGGACAGACTCAACAGTATCTTCATCTAAAGGTCTTGAAAAGACAGATATTTTATCCAACACTTGTTTAAACAGTATCGTTTCTCTCTGCATCTCTGAAATCCTACAAAGTACTCACAGGGCTTTGAACAGATATTTCCATTGAAAAAGGGGAACTTTTGTGCTCTAGAACTCTCCTGAGAGGAGCTAACCCAGTAAAATAATGAGGTGGGCCTGCTTGATCAATTACTTCATCTCTCTCTATGACCTTATCTTCTCGATTGCTTTACATTCTTAATAACCACCTAATTCTTGTGGTTTGGGTTATCTGATTACTTTCTAACATAGGGGGGTGTGTGGGTGGGATTAATAATGTTGGGGAGTTTTCTCTCTGAAGATGCAAACTGGAAATAGCTGATCATAGCTAAGAGATGACAGGACAGTCCTGTCATAAAGCATCAGTTGTGAAACTTGTCAAAACTCTCATGACATAACCTCTGAGTGTCACTACACTTTTTAAAAGAGATTCAGGCTAAATACCAACTGACTGAAAATTATGAAATCTGAAGTCTCTTCTTCAGTTTCCATCTCATACAAAAGGCTGATACTACAACATGATTTAAAACCTGAAGCAGTGGGTGTTCAAGTTTCTTAAGTGCAGCAAAGTCCTGTGGCAGAAAAATTTAAAATGTGACATTTCTATGTGAATCTTTGCTAGGTCATCTATATCTTGAACGATCACACACCTGGTTGGCTGCTCTCTAGTTCATGCCTACAGTGATTTAAGTTTGGGAAGCTCATTAGGAAAAGGAACACAGGGCAATGGTGTTCAGAGTAAATTCTAGCAAAGTCTCTGGCAAAAAGAGCCAGGAATTTCAGAGCAGATTTCAGAATTAAAGTAATTTAAGCCTGAGGACATGAATCAATGAGTGTGAATCAGTGAGTTTAAGAACCACATTTGTAGAAACTGTAAGAACAAGGTAATTTGTGTGACACAGAGAGCAGGTCTGGCTTGGGACAGGCTGTACCTGCTTCGTGCACTGCCAAATGGCTGCTGCAGCAGAACCTTCTCACAAACACAGTTTCTGTTTCAAAGTGCTGCTGCATTACTAAGAAGATTAGGATTTATCAAAAATGAATGGATTGCTCCTATAAGTGGGTCGGAATGTACTGAAATTCTGAGGGCATTGCCTTTTAAAGAAGCCAAAAGTAGCGTCATGTAAGGGTATTAAGTGAATGATTGCATTAACGCCTTTAATTGCTTGTGCTCACTTTTGTGCCCCAAAAAGACAAAACTGGGATCAGTCTAATAATTTTTGAGTAAGAAAAGCCTTTCTTAAAAGGAGATTGCCAAAGATATGTTCTTGGACATATGTCCTAGACAGAGCCTGTTATCAAATAAATTAGGCTGTGCCTAATGTTAGAAAGAATCTTGTGAACACACACAGAACTGTCACAACATGACTCCCTTCTGCATTAAGAATGGTCTTTGCAGAGCAAGGTACACCAGCTAAGTAGTGGGAAAGCTGCACAGTTGCTAATGCCACTGTACTTTTTCAGTAAAAGTCTCTCTTTGGTCTGCTTGCTTTCCTCAAAAATTCAATTTGCTGTCTTTGTTCCAGTTTCTTTCTCTGCCTCCTGCTTTTCCAGTAAATTAAAGTTCTAAAAGATACCCATAGACATAAAAAGGGACTGCCAGGATGTCACATGCCTTTGGTGTCTTTTGTTCCAGTTTGGAAGTGAAGAGAAGGAGCTTCCTTTCTTGCTGCTTAATAACTGTATTTGGTATTTTGTCTTCCTAGGGAAGGAGCACTGGCCGCTCACTATCGCTTCCTGGGAGACCTTCTTCATTCATCCCTCGAGCCATGTCTCCTACTTCTCCTCTTGTATTTCAGCCTGCCCCTGACTACTTCAGCAAGCCAGACACAGCAGCTGACAAGCCTGGCAAGAGACTGACTCCCTGGGAAGCAGCAGCCAGATCCCCCCTTGGCCTAGTGGATGAAGCTTTTGGCCCCCAAAGCATGCAGGAATCCGTTGCTGCTAACGTGGTGTTGGCTGCTCGCAGGAAAACGCTTCCTGAGCCACCAGATGAATGGAAACTTAAAGTTTCTTATGAGCCCCCAGCCCTGAGTGGTAGCGTAGCCTCACTGGGAGGGAAGCAATCAGGGGTTCTATCACCCCAAAAAAGCTCCCTGTCTGCCCCAAGTGCCCCCCAGGCTGGCCCTAAGCTGCAGTATCCCTACTGCACTCAGCGCTCCACAACAGATCCCGATATAATGTCCATGGATTCCAGGTCTGACTATTGCTTGTCAACAGCTGATTCAAACTACAATCCACAGCCAAGGGGATGGAGGCGTCCAACATGAGCAGCTGAAGGGCCTGGGGCATTTTCCCTTCCTCCAGCTCAGCAAGCCCTAAGATATGAGTTGGAGAAGGAAAGTTTCTTGCTAGCCTGGTGATCTCTGAAGTAAAAAAATGAAGAGACAAAATTGAATGGAGCACAGTTTTCACATGACTGCAGCGCTAGCAGCCTCTAGAATAGACTCAGTTTTACACCTAAGATTGTTCTGTTTGTCAAAAGGCAAAAATATGCATTTCTTGGGGTGAGGGGGGAGATGAAAGTGGGGCAATCCATGTACTCGATGCAAAAATCTAGCAAGGATGTAGAAAGTGACAGCAAAAATGCTTGCAGTTAAGCTAACGTGAAAAAAAAGTAAAATTAAGGGCATTTTAAAACCAAGAAGTATTTTACAGGATCTTGCAGGTTTTCTGAGTATGTTAGGCATGAGTTCTAAGTTACTAAATATAGTCAGATTTGCAAAAGTTCTAATGGAAGTGGAAGACTTTGAAGCACTGGCTTATTTGCCATATGGTTTTTTACCGCATTTCTATAATGAGCTAAGAAAGTAAATCCATGAATATTCTTACTATGGCAACAGTTAAAACACATCTGTGCATGGTACCTGAATCACCACAATATGTAGATACAGGAAATCATCAGTCAATCATTTCAGATAGATTTCAAGACAGTTCCAATGAAGTTTTACATCTTGTAATTAATGTGAAAACACCAGGAAGAGAGGCATTGTTAAGAGATACCAATAGCATGATACTTGAACAACAAAAGAGATGAGGAGTGTATTTAAACTGGATTGCAAGTTATTTTTGTAATAAACTATCAAACAAGTCAGAGGCTGAACAGCCTTTATTTCTCTGTGAAATGCACTATTTGCTGAGCATTTACTGCTCCAGTGCCTGGTAATCCAACTGGCTGGGCAGTAGTTTGTGTTTCTAAGGTAGCTCAATGTTTAGAAAGCTTTTGAGTTGTATCCTCAGTTGGGAAGACATAGATAAGTTGTTTAGCAAGGACAGTTCCTGCTCTAGAAGTTGGCATGTGGCAGAGGGTTCCTGATACGTGGTGCAGGGTGTGAGTCTAGGAGCAATTATTTGGGTGGTTGGTTATACCTAAGTGATGCTGATGGACCTGAAGGGATGCTGAGTAATTTTTGCTGGTGAGACATACCTTGCATTTGCAACTTATTTAAACAGTAGAAATATGTGGCTGAAAATGTATGTATTCCAGGCTTCCTGGGTAGTTTAGAAGTTGTTAAAGCATTAAATGAACACCCCGAGTTTCATGAAGTGCTGTCTGGGGAAATCTTGAAGGATCTGTCAAGCACAGTCAGCTGAAATTACTGCAGCAGCACTATTAACTCTCCCTAGTTTCAGTAAGGCTGTCACTGTGGGTGAAGGGATTTGATTAGAAAAAACTAAAACATATATGCAGCAAGAGAAAATATAGTACAAAATATTCCCATCTGCAATTATAAAATCCAATCGGTATGAAGGAGAAAGGAAAATGAAATCCAAGTTCAGTTGAGGTGGAACTTCCCCTAAAAGCAAATAATTACAGGAAAAAATAAAGCCTTAATGAGTTTAAGTTGGCAGAAATTCTGTAGCCAAACAGAAGTCTCCCTAAAATTAACTGATCCTTCTGACCAATCAGGAAATGAAGATGAGAGAGTGGTAAACCTTTAGAATAGGATCATATGCTATAGCACTTCACAGATTAATTTCACAATATGAATTTCCAAAAAAAAAAAAAAAGTGATTTAGAAAAATTACATGAACAAGGCTGCCATGATATGCCTGAAAATGAGCTTTGCACCTCAGAGTTATATATGCACATAATCAGAGTAAATTTTCCTGCCACACAGGCAAAAATAGGTGTCTCTCTGCAGAGTCCCTTTATGTCCCCTTTTATCACAATTGGGAATATTCCACCAGTGGGACTGTGGAAGCCCCCTTAGCCTTGAGGGCTTATCCTCACATCTAAACCTACTGCTCTGGAAGTACACGCCAAATCCTCACCTAAATTCTGTTATATCATAAATCAAATTGAAATTCAGTGAAATCTACTGAAGTTCAGGGTCATCAAGGCCTTAGATATTCAGTAAATACCAATGCATATGCATTTGACAGAAGGCCTACATTCTGAAAAGTGCACGCCTCTTACATATTTTGCCAAGCTGTGGTCCATATTACCAGAGCAAAACAAGTTCCTCTTTCCAGGTCAAGTTCAGGTTTCGGCTTTTAACTGTTTCCTTTACATCATTAGAAAGAAAAACAGATTAATGAGTTTGCATTTAAGCACATTTTTACCCAACACCATGATTTTAATTCTAAGAATTGGACACCTAACTTTTACATTCCCATTGAATGTAGTGGTGTGAATTCTGAGGTCATGCATCTACCAGAAGCAAATGTGTGCTCAATTTTAAGGTACATGCAATTAACAATTGCCAAAATGTTTTTAAATGTTGATATTGCAAAAGAAGTTATGATACCAAGTGATCTTGGAAAGGCTTTAATGCTGTGATCACATGGCATTACAGGAAAACATTATCTAGGATGAAGCCCTAATTCCCCACCCCAAATAGGCAACAAACATGGAAGTGAAGAGTTTCAGACAGGATCACGGACTTTCTGTCAACTCCCCTAGAACAAAAAATGTGCAGCCCTATAATTTCATTCTCTTCACAAGCAGGAATTAATCTGAGTACTTCTGTGAGCATGAGAATCCCTGATGCTGAGTTTCATGTAGCTTTGTATCATATCATAGATTAATTTGGGTGTTTAACATGACCTACTCCAGATTTCTTTTTTTCCTCCTGCTGAGGATTTCCTAGCTCTCTTTCCCATGTGGATTCTCCCATATCTAATATGGAATGACTTCCCAGTGCAGCATTTCCCTCAATAACAACACTGGTAAGTGGATCAGGCCTCCCCAACACCGTCTATTTTTACAAAGTCTGTGGGCAATGGATTGTCTGTGAGATCTGTTCCTCTGCTGCAGAGAAATGGAACCAATAAACAGTTTTGAAGTTATTAATGGGAGGGCAGACATGAGGGCAGGCATGCAGACAGATCACATAGCCTTGTTTGGAAGGAAATCAGCCTAAATCCAGATTGAGATCATGTAGTGATTTCAAAGAAAGCAGCAGGCCCAGACCAGTAAATGAAATATTAGTGCATCAGAGCTTTAGAAGGACCCCACAGCATTTTCCACTTTCTGTCCTTCACCCGGTTCCTCCACTAGCAAAGCATCTTTCTATAAAATAGTTGTGACTGTTGTGTGTGAGTTCTGAATATATTAATGCAAGTATTTCATACATTTGCTTTTGAATGCACAGATCTGCTCAGTAAATGTGAGGACAATTTTCGCTTGATATTTTAAATCGTTGGCTTTGTGCTCACCCTCAGAGGTGTCTCTGTTAACATGCAGAGCATTTGAATACACAATATAACTGAAAATTAGTTTCCTTAGTTATGTTAGATGATGATGTTCACAACTCTTGTTCATAGCTTGTTTTCATCTTGGCGTGCTTTAACACAACCAAATATCTATTTACACTGCATTTCTGCCTAGTAGCAAGAGACTGTGTTATCTTTATAGAAGACTTTTCACTTCTAAAGACTTTTGCTCATTGCAAAGGAGACCTTATTTGACAGTGCATGCCAGCGATGTAAATTGTATCACATAATAAAGTGATTTGACCAATCAGATGAGAAATACAATTTTGTTTTCCCTAAATTCTTGTCTGTTTGTTTAAATAATCTGAACCCAAGTAAAGCTTAATCTCTTTTTTTCTGCACCATTTTTAGACTCACTGACTTTGCCTGTCAGTGACCTCGTGCTGGTATGAGCTTCTAGAAGCTTAAATCAGTATCAGGTCAAAAGGCAACTTATCAAATTTAGTGGAATTTCATTTCCATACTGACTAAGCAGAGGAAGGAAACACAGTGAAGTATAATCTAGCCAGGTTAAATAATACAAACAGAACAGTTTTTATTGTTGGAACATTTTCAGCCCAACCACAAAAATCTGCAACTAAAATGTACTTACTGTACTTGTCTACTTTACTTGCACCTAACCCTCTGTTTAGTTCCTTGTACATTGCTGTATTCTCATTGTTTGAAACTTACTCTTCAAACGTGAAATAAATATTGTGAATAAATTGTGAACCCAGTCTGTACACTATGAAGGCTATTTGGATAAATAGCTCTTCAGGAAAAAAGGCCAGCATATACCATCTAGCTGTGGAAAGTCAGATCAGATTTTCACTATAGACATGAAATGAATCCCAAAGCAGTTTTTGCATTTGTACAGCAAGCAGGATTTTGTCCCCAGTACAAGAAAAATGATTAATGCATGTAAAACTCGAGGAACTGAAAAAGCTCCACAATAGCATTTTAAGAGCTTTGCTCTACAAAGGATTTACAAGGTTATAAGAGACCCAGTACTATTCCTTTCCATAGCTACATTTCCATTCTTTTGTAAGTTCTTAAATACATCATAAAGAAAGGAAGCATAAACCACACTCACAGCTTAACAGAACTCCCTTGAGTCCCATAATTGGCAACAGATTAACAATCTCCCTGCCAGGGGAACAGTCATAGGTTTTGTAGGATGCTTCACTGTGCAGAGAATGTACCCTGGGTTTCTTGGAATGCCTTCGATTTTCTGGTGCATTCATCAACGCTTAAGAGCATTTAAAATGACTCCAGTGTGGCAGACTGCTCCCTTACTGAATGTGAGGCTGATGGAATGGGGAATTTTAAGTCCAGAGAGGCAGACATTTCCAGGCCAGCGTCTGGTTTTCCTCAAACTGAACATTTGTGCTTTGAAATTGTTCCCTGGATATATTATTGGACCTTAAAAAGAAGCCTTGTGTTGCTGCTGAGTCAGAAACAGCACTCAAGATGCTGGAAAATGTCTGGTGTTTGTTCACACATTTTCAGTCCTAAAAAAGGACTCAAGTATTTCACACTCCAAACAAAATGACCTCGGGAGCGTTTGTGTGCGCGCACATGAAGCTGTGGGGGTTTTTGTGGAGGAAGAAAGGTAATGGTCAATTAGCAGATGTTAATGGAGAACTGGGAGAACACACTGTGCTGCACTGCAGTTCAAACAGCTGGAAGGTTACAATGCACTGACACACGTATAAAAAAGAAGGTGTTGATAAACCTCCAGATCTAATTTTGTCTTTAAAGTAAATCAAAACCCAGGGGTAATTTTGTCTAAATACTGAAGAGGTTCATGACTAATATTTTCCCTATAAATAAGGAAACCAAAGGAAAGCTATGCTAATTGCTGGACAAACAATGTTGAGTGCTGTAAATAATTTAAACCAGGCTGTAGACAAGCAGAATTTGCCCAAGGCAAAAATGGAAAATAAGAAGCTTTGCAGAATTCTAAATCAGAATAATAGATGTATTGGTAGAGTTTCCTAGCATGAACAACCTCACAGAACCGTGGCAAGCTATAAAACAATTGCCACTCTTAAATTCCTAAGTAATTTTCGTTTTAATTAGTCACTTCCTAATATCAATGGATGTGCTTGGGTTTAGCCTCAAAAAGTCAGTAATTTTTGAAAAATAAGAATCAATATAAAGTCAGCATATTCTTAACTCTGGTATTTCTAATGTTTTGGGGTTTTTTTCTAACAGGAAGGCTTATGAGCATAAACAGCAGTTTTGATCAGGTGCACATCAGCTACTCTGATTTTTAGGTCTCTTCAGGACAGTTTATATTTAAATACAAATATATGGCCTATAAAATGCTTTGTATACAAACACAGGACTTGAAGCTCCCTAGAGAATTACTTGTATGCAAAACAGAATATTTTGAAGATGATCAATATTGGTAACATTTATAGTTTCCAAGAAATTCCCCACCACAGATGCACATAATTTCATCATTTTGTGAAAGTTCAAGATTATTTTCTCTACTTTTCTGCGGAGTTCCCCATTCTTTACTTCCTTTGGCAGTTTAAAACCTCAAGAGATTTTCCATGTGGCAATAAAATAAAAAGATGAGTGCAGAAATTAATAAATCTTCCTACTGAATCAGTATGCCCTGAGAAAACTCACATTTCAAAGAAACACCACGAACAAAACAGAGCAAAAAAATTCCTTGGAACACATGGAGCAAAATCCTGTTACCAGCTAAATCAACAGGAACTTGACTAATTTACCACTTATGCCAGCAGGGCAAAGACTCCATCTCACGCAGAAATGTGCAGCACCACAAAACACAACAAATTTACAAGCACTGAAGTGGTGTCAGCAGTTCTGTAGATTTTTGTAGCCTGTAGAATTACAAAATGTGATTGACAAAACACTATGGCATTAATCAGATTTTTAAATGTTATCTTCTGTTAGGAACTTGCCCACTCATGTGCAGAATTATGGAGAGTTATCTCAGCTGGGACTCTGCTGAGGCTCAAGTTGCTGTCTTGGCCTCCTGTATAACCAGTGTGAAGGGGCATTCTTAAAAAGAAATTAACTCCATCCTCAAACAAATGCCTAAAATAGGTGGACTGGATCCCAGGACCCCAGGCATAGCCGTACATCACTCCAAACTCACCTAGGCTTGCAGAGGTCTGTTTGGATAATGCTGTACTTGAGGAATGGATCATCAACAGACCAGAAAAACCACCCAAGGACAGTGAAGAGATGATTGTGTTATTCTGGGAGCCATAACGTTATGGAAGTTTAGGCAGATGCTTTTTCAAATCAACTTGAAGGCTTCTCAAAGGAACAGATCAGCACTCATCTCTTCCTACACTTTAATAAGCTGCTGTTTACCCAGCAGAATTAGATACAGATCACTGTGTTTTGGATGTTTATTACTGGAGTTAGATGTGACTGCTCTGCATGTAACCTCAAGTGAACAGCAGCATGAATACAGGTTTGGAGAGCAGCAATCCAAACAGATAACATTCAGACAGTAGCAACAGTAGCTTTGTTTTTCCTTGTGACCTTTATAATAATTTCTACTGCTCTGAATGCTCTGCCATAAACTGTGTACTGGAGGGCAGAGAACACAAAAGTAGTTAGGACTAAGTTCACAACCACAATGAGGATTATGGGCACTTGCAAGAAACATTGTGATTTCTTTTACCCTCAGATAATAATAATTTGATTGTACCTTTCATATTTTTACTTCTCTGTTTTAAATTCTTGCCATTATCACCATCTCTCTTGCAGATACTACAGTGTGTATGAAATGCATGATACTTTTTGACAAAGCATAGAAACTTCCTGAAAAACCATAGCTAAACTAAATACAGGAAGTACATTATATTGAACACTCACCTACATATACACAGAAAGCTCACAAGCCACAGAAGATGTGAGGTAGGCAGAGAGCAGGAGGGAAAAAAATAAAATCATGTTTTACCAGTAAAGCAGAAAAATTCTGGGACATTCTAGGACATGGTAGGTTTTCAAACTTGTATTTTCCTCTGCATTTCAGGGACTGGTGCAATCTTTGGAACAAGGATGGTCAGTTTGTCACTAAGCACTTCAAGCTTACTTATACAATACTATCAGGTTTATTGCTCTAAAGTTTTGCAAGCCCAAAAGAAGACAAGAGGTTGGACTAAGCCTAGTGCTGTCCAACAGAGGGCAATGGTACACAATCCATACAATCCATACTATTTGCTCTCCCTGACAAAGCCTCTGTTTCAACAGAGGAGCTGTGGCACAGTTAGAGATCTGTGGGGACACCAGACACCAAGCAGTGTCATTATCAGCAGTCCACTGGAACTCAAATGCTTCATAAAACTTGAAAGTTTGAGCTAAATCAGATGATAGAGGAGGCATTGCTTAATGAGTCTCACAGAGACTGTAGTTAATTACTCCTGACCTCAGCAGCACAGGGTGGACAGATGTCATTATCTCGTTTTACCAATGGAAGAGAACATGGAATGGAAAGAACACATGCACTGCCCAAGGCTGTTGGGACAATGACAATGCTGCACTTGGATGAGGACATTCCTGGCTCTTACCTTCACCTATAATCCACTGGTTATTTATAGCAGTGATGCATACTTCACAACCAGCACAATTACATTCTTACAGCTCAGAAAAGGAAGAGGAAGGGAGCTCCAGGTCCTTTGAAGAAACAATCTAGTAATTCAAGAGACAGATCAAGTTATGGCCCAGACTGCCAGACAAAATTCACCAAATCCCATGACAGAGAATGTAAGGCTTTGGAGCTGTTTACTCATAGTAACCACAGCTGAGTGAACAGAGATTAACCTCAAAGGGCAGTAGAAGGATTAGTTTAAAATATCAGAATTAAAGGAGAGTCCACATTTTTTGCCATAACGGAAGCCCCTGCCTTCTCCCATGTCACCATGCTAGTCTCACCTAAAGTCTGTAACAAAGCTGACAAAACCCATCCAAAGGAACCAAATCTTAAGTTCCCGTTAAATCATGAGCCTCCCCATGAGCTATTGGCAAATCACCACTGGCAATGTCTTCAGTCTGATGTCTGTTACTAAGGAGCACATATTGTTTCTGTATTTGTCCCAACAGTAACGTAAAACATACACTCAGCTGCTACCAAGGGGATCAACCCTGCCACTAAAGGGAAAAGAATGGCACAGCCATACTCAAAGGCACCAAATGAAGGCATGTTTATGTCAGGAGTCACTTCCATTAACCTGGGGAAAAGGTGACACACATGAAAAATTATGACAGATGGTGCAAGAGTTTTTCTAGTGCCTCCTTGAAAACTGCATAAATAAGAAACTGTGATTAATTTTAAAATGAGTGAGCAGAACTTGACCAACTTGCCAATTCTTTCTCAACAAAGTGGCGTTAACAATTAACTTCTTCTTAGCAGGTGGCATAACAATAAATTTAGATAAAATCAGTGTGCAAAGTACTTTGATGGACAAAAAGCTTAAAGAAAAAAAAATCTCTGCTAATGGATTAGCAATACTAACTCCTGGAAAAGAGAGACAGAAAGTACACAAACAGAAAGCAACACAAGCACTGCTAAAGAATCTTCCTTGAATGCACAGTGGCAAGGAACAGCCTAAAGGTAATGAACAAATGTAGAGTCAGCTCATGTGATTACGTGACCACCAGCACCAGTGATTTCCATGCAAGATACTGAGGCATAGTCTCTGGGGGAAAGAGAAGGAAGTTGGCATAATTTAAATGCATTATGTGCACAGGCAAAAGTCACACACACTTTGTTTACAGCTTCCTTGCCACACAGGCCCAAGTTACCATCCACTTGCATAACAGTGCTAAATAGCTGTTTAGTTTAAGTTCTAACTGTAAACACAATTCAGGGAGAACAGCAAAAACATTGGATCTGTCATCCCTAATCACCCATTCATGTCTCTTCTTTCCTATTGCACCAGAGCATGGCTATTTGTTCTAAATCAAATGTCACAGCATAAAGATAAATCCTTCCCTAGGAAAAAACCTTCAGCCTTGGTAATTAAGTGTGTACATAATATATTATACACATCTTTTATTCCTAGTGCAATTCCGAGTCCATATTTCTGGAAGTTTTACTCTTCAAAAAGCCTCTATTCCTTCACCAATGACTTTTACTCTTGCAGTGTGTTTTTTGAGGGGGATGGAACTATAAACACAACTCCAGACCTTTGCCAACAATAGTTTCTTGTTTCTTTTAGCTCTGTTCACTGTTCTAAGTGAAAGAGGAATTTGGAAAAGCAATTAAGCTGCAAATGTTGGCAGCTTCTGTTTGATTTGACAGATAAGCTTTATCTGAATTAAGGAGTATAAAGGTGTTGGTACAGCAAGTGTTACTCCACTGAGCACAATGCCCACATTTAGGGCAGCTCAAGTAATGGAGAAATTACTCAGGAGAGTAAAACACACATGTACAATTCAACAATGCATTCCCATACAGTGCGAGGAGTTTTAATTCCACATCTGTAGAACATCAAGAGTAAAAGAATGGAAAATATCTATGGCATGGCTGGACTCCTGTAAAGTGGAAAATATGAGATGGTAGGAGTTTTGTTTTCTGCTAATCATCTAGCAAGCCCATTAGTCATGGAATGCCTCTAAACAAAGTGAATCTGTGAAGAAAGAAACGGGAGCAACAACATTAAGAGAAAATACAGCACATTTCAGGAGTGAAATATTCCTTCTCCCATTTTAAAGTAATTCTTCTTGCAAAGATGGAAGTATGGATCAAAACTTGGCCTTTGATTCTCCATATTTAAGAGCTTTGAGAGGTCACAATTAATTGGAGACAGAAAATTACTTTTTATTAAAAAAATTAAAGGGGCAGACTGATGATGGTGTAACCCAGCAAGTATTACTTCCAACACCATTGCTCACACTTGGTAAAGAATAGTGTCCAACCTACTGTATACTGATTGTATATTCCAAATATCCTGTAAAATACATCCTTTCTGTGGCAACCTGCTCACTGATCTTTTCTGCATGACTCCAATAACAGCTAAAGGGAAAAAAAAAGGGAAAAATGCCAAGAATTAATCACAAACTCAGATGTTATCCCTAACACATGTGCAGAGTAGTACAGTAGATGTGCTCCACACAATGAAAACTACTGCAATATTTTGCACTTAAAAGGGTCAAATTGATAGGCATATTTGGGTGTAAAATGCAACTGTGACATGTGACAGTTTTAAAATTTATACTTGCCTAAGTTAATGATACTGTATTCAGTTTCACTGACTAGCAGAGCCTTTGAAATGGGTTTGGAAACAGTGTTCAAATCTTTGAAAGATAAGGTCATGACATGTCTTAATGACACAGCAACAAAGAAATACTACTTCTAATTCACCACTTTCATGCTAACTTATAAAACGAACATCTGCTGAACTACAGGCTTTCTACATTTCAGCCATGAAGTATTCTAATTAACTTCAAAGTTAATGGGATCACCAGAAAATACCAAACACTGGAAATGCAACAAAGCAGAACAGCAACATCCCTACCATTTAGGGAAAATTCACTAAAGATGGTTGCTAACGATTTGCACTGCTGAATGCAGAAATTAGTTCCCTACATGTGAAACAGAGGAAAAAATTCCCCAAAATCAAACTGATAGTTTGTGTTGTTTCAATGGTGACAATGGTGTTGAATTTTTTCCAAGCTGGATTTTTCCCACAAGGAGACTACTTTGGTGGTGGGCATATTTTTCCTCAGCAAAATTAACAGTGACAAGAGAGAAACGCTGAACCTTCTTTGATAATGAAAGCATCAAACAGAAAACAAGTTCAGCCAGACTATAATCTTAAAGCGAGGTCTTCATCTCATTTCTGATTATTGGGAAAAAATCACAACAGCAATACACTCTACATCTTCTCTGCTAATACTGAGTCTGCCTGTGAAAAAACACCCAGAGAAGAACCTTCACAAATGCCAGAGGCAGACTTAGAGTTTTAGGACTATCCCCTTACTAATAAATAATCATTCTCTGACTTTATTAAACAAATAATATCTGAAGGCTTCTAAAACACATCCAGGTTGCCTCACAAGCCTGGTTGTTAACTGACACCCAATGCCTATAAGGTCAGCAAATATTGCATGGTTGCAAAGGGAACATCCATTGCTTTGGTCACATGATTGTCAGCTCTGAAAATGACCAGAGTTTATTTGGATGACTTCTTTATTTCTGCCACTAAGTCCTATGAAAGGACTTCATTTCTCAACCAAAATCGAACAAGTCAACAGAAAAGTGTAATTTCTAAGTAGTCAATTGTCTGAATGAATCTGATTCATTTTGCACTAAAATTTCTGTCTTTTTTGTATTGTATATTCATTTTCCAAAATACAGCATTGTGCTCTTCCAGAAGACCAAAGTAAATTTCTCTCTCTTCAGAGGCAAAATAAGGAACTGATTTTCCTTGTACAACTAATACAGAATTAACATCTTATATATACTGTAAAAGAAAACTCAGTCTGTCCTAAGGGTGAATTTTCCTCAGACCTCTTCTCTGGAGAAAACTGACATCCCAAGAGAGAATGTGTTCCCTGAGAATCATCTACATCTACAGCCTTTAACTTACTGTCCAAGGCTTCACATGTCCTGAATAGAGAGAAACAGACAGTTACTGAAAAATGTTGGTCCAGGTTTGTGGTTTGGTAACCAGCAATCTCCGCTTCAAAAGTCCTTTTGCCCAGTATCACATTGTGAAGTCTAAAAATAGCCTAGCCTCTATATTTACACTGTTGGATAAAGTAAGTCCCTAAATTCATTTCAAAGCATGTAAATAAAAATGACTTTGCAGAAGCCTTGAGATCTGAAAACAGTAAATGCCTAAATGTCTTAAAATCAGCCCCCTGCTCTGTAGCCTGAATATGGTGTTGCATATGCAATTTTGGACACCTCGATTTAAATGCTTTCTAAAAACAGTCTCAATAAAGCTGGTGACAACCTAAATCAGGAATTTAGAGGCCTGCTGGTTTCTCCCAGTAGTACAGATGCTTTCTAGCTTTGCCAGCCCAAATGTTTTCAGATGCAGGAGAACAAAGGAGGGTTCAATGTTCCCCTCAGGACCCAACTGCAGGTCCCCCTGTGCCGAGTGCTTGCAGTTTCCACTGACGTTCAGCCGAGCTCTGCATGTGCTAAAGGGGAAATCTTATTTGGCAAGTGACACTACCACACAGCATTGCAATCCACTGAGTACAGAGACAAATCCTGCTTTCATCCTTCTGCAGCAGCAAAGCCACATTAGCCGACACTCCCTTCCCTGAACCAATCGTGGATATATCCTTGTTTTGATTGAAATATGTTCCTGTGCAGGAAGGGCAGAGGATGGTGATTTATTTTCACAGAAAAATATGAGTGGCTATAATGATTAATGGGAGCATAATTTTTCATAACAAACTGGGATACTAAAAAGAGAAAGAAATGTGGGACAAGTTATGTAATGTGTACTTACTGAAATATGCTTCATGTCTCTGAAAGGAGACGTGAATTGCCATCTCTGGAGTGAACACCAGCTTCGCCACTGAGGGAAAATTCAGTGGCTTTAACTCACAAACCAATTCCCCCTAACTTATTCTAACTTATGGTGAAATGTCCATCAAAAGCTACTATACCCAACACCAGAATATCTACTGCATCACATATTCCCATCTCAAAAAGAACAGTATCATCCCTGTGACATGGAGGCCTAAAACTCAGTGACACCGATGAGTACCAGAGCTGCCTTGCCCCAAAGCCCCGAGGATAAAGCAAGGTTAGCACAGCTGCCCTGTGTCAGGACTGAAGGCTCCTGCAGACTATGAGACATTAGTCTGAATCACTTACAAATAGCAACTGTACCCAGAGGAACAAGTGTCTTGGAAAGAAACCACTGTTACCTAGGATGACACTTCTCTTGGAACCGTGCTGAAGTTTCCAGGACAGACTCACTTCAGTTCTAGGGATTAGAAGCCATGTTCACAAAATTTTTCCTCAGGGCAGCACAGGAGTATCACATCATTTCTCTTTTTTTTTTCTTGTGAAACAGGATTAGACACTTGTGCACATGTCTGCATGAAGAAATGGGATTTTTACCTGTGGTCTTATGGGGCACTGGGGCCAGCCTTCAAACTTGTATTATGGCCTACACAGTGACTTAGGAAAAGAATGCAAAATTATCCATGTCCCTTCTACTGCAGGCTGCCACTCTTCAAGGAGAACTGTCTCTTCATCCTTTCTCTATCATGGAAGCATGGGCAGAGGCTTCCAGGCTGTGAGTCCAGTGAGGGGCTGTGGGAGCTACTTTCCTCAACACAAAACAGAAAAGTGCTTGTCATCTAATGGTTATAATAAAATAGATGCTGATACAGTCTAGGGCCTTACAAAATAAGTAATTAGAAATTATATTAGATTGCATTCTTCATTTAGAAAACAGCATCTGCCTGGAACACAAATAAACCAAAAGCAAAAAAAAAATTCTACCTCAGAAGATGGTAATCTCTAGATACAATTACTCTTTGTATAAAGTTTGTTAATATACAAGAATGCTGGTTGTCCTTTCTGGAGAACAAAAAATAAACATGAATAAATTCACACCTCAGTAAGTGTATTGGTTGGGGGAAAGAATTGGAGCAAGTGATAAATGAAACCTGAGATTCTAAAGGAAGCCTGACATTGGTAGTCAAACCAGAAGTCCACTGAAGTTCTATGCAGAGGTCCCAGGCAAGATGATGAGCTGTACAGAGGATGAAACAATGGAGGAAGAAACAGAAATAGTACTGGAAAATGCTTCTTTAATAGACCTGCTTCAGGAAAAAGTGTTTACAACAGCTGAAACACATCAGCAATAAAACAGATACTGTGTTACCCTGCTGCAGAGCACTCCTTGCTGAAGGCAGTGGTTACCATAAGGTATTGTATCAGCCACAGAAATGTTTTCACAGCAGGGCTACCTTTGGCTGGCAGCCAAACAGAACCCGTGTTTTTCAACCAAATGTTAATAACTGTTCTCTTTCTCAAGTGTGGGAAAAAAGGGAAACACCAAAGTAAGCTTTTCCACCTTATTTGTTTTTGTTTTCTTCTTTTTTAATATAAGGCTATTTTCCTGCCAGTTTTTTCCTATGGAAACACTTGGCCAGCTGATTCCTTCTTGCAATATGTTATTGACTATTTCCTGCTAGCACAGTTTCTGTGTGTGCACAACAGTGTTCCTACTTAGCCATAACTCCATCTCAACCTCTGTGCCTTTACACTCACATGGTGTTCTCAGCTTGACAGACTTATGTTTCATTTTAAATTATTTCAGCATGAAAAGTTATATAAACCATACTTTACAAACACAGGGCTTGATGGTACTCATACTTGAATGTAAAAATGATAGCCCAAATACTCTTCTTTCTGTTCAAATTTGTTTCTAGGTCCACAATCTTTTATTTGCTCTTTCAGATTACTTTTCTGTTGAACATGCTTCAATTAGTCCAGTCTTGCTTTGGAGGTGTAACCCCCAGTGATCAGTAGACCAAACACACATAAAATTGAAAAGGTGTTTACTGGTAGGATCAGGAGCTTCTTTATCTTTAAACCAAAAATGATTTTCCCTCACTCCCAGTATTCTCGGCTTTGTTTACCAGTGTTTACCACTTTAAGGTTGATTTTAAGTGGTGGCATTTTGATCTCTTCTTTGTTTATTTTGAAGAGTTCACACTGTCCTGACTTAAAAACAAATGTATGAACTACAAGCCACATATGAAGGAACTCACCCTGCTCATAACAAAAGTCACTTGTCCTCTCTGAATTAGTTTCAAACTACCTAGTTTACAGAAGTTAGATCAAGAAGATAGTTGCATCATGAGTACTGCAGCATCACAAGCCAAGCTTGTAGCTGTCTTAACAGAGAGAAAATAATTCAATGCATATGAAGGCAGCAAGTTTGGCTTTTTTCTGAGTAAGGAACAGCAGTGCTGTTAAGATGTCAGAATTTAATATAAAGTTTTAAGGCTTTTTTGGTTGTTTGTTTATTTCCAGCTCCTGCATTCATAAGAACTTGAGCCTTCCAATAGCTTCTTTTCAGAAAATTGAAAAGATGTCTGAAAGACATGCCAGATAAAAGTTATTATGTACTTCCCCCACAATGCAGTTAAAACCACACATTCTTTATAAACCTTTGTCCAGAAGATAGCTCTTCATTCTGAATGGCTGGATTTGTCAATAGAAAGTTAGGAAAAGAAGTATGAAACTAACCCACTGATCTGATAGTATCAGTGGAGCTCATAAAAATCAGATATACAGTGAGGTTTGCCTTGGATCTGCATCTTCAAGTACTTTAAAAACATTCTACATACATTAACCATTATGGCATGTATTTTGGACTAAAATTTCCCCCTTCACCTTCAAAAACAAAACCCCCCAAGATACTCTCCCAGTTTGACATTTGGCACTCCCCAGCAAACAGAAGTTCAACCACTTGGCAGAATAGTCAGTCTTTTCTTTGAACTCTTATTTCATTTGGAATGTTTCCTTTTAAAATCACAGCGCCACCTCAAAAACAACAAAATAAAATTCTCAGGTATCCAAATCCTGTGGTGAAGGCATCTAAATAGATTCTTTAGGTATGGAGAAAGAATTTGGAATTGAATGCAGTATGAAAAGGATTTATCTCTAAACAAACACGAACCTGTGAGAAAGATGTGCGTGCCCTGCAGTATTTAAGAAGAAAGGATCTTCTCTTTAAGAGCCCCTTACTCAAGCACTCTCCATGCTGGTGACACAATGTCAGACTGCAATGTTGATGCAAGCAGGGAGAAGACTTGTATCCTTTTGATGGAAGAATAAAACAACCCCAAAGAGTATGTCAGGCTCACAGTGAGGTGGACCACCCACAGAAATGAAGGAGTTTTCCATCAGTGACCATCAGAACATGCACGTACTGAAATAAAGCTCCCTGGCCAGCTGCTGGCTCTGATTAAGTCTTTGACAGCACAGGCTGCTGCTTGTGGCCTTAGCCCTGGGGATTAAATCAGGCTGTCGGCTTTATGTTTTCTTAAAATGCCTATTTCGACTGGGAATGAAGCATGAAAGTGGCAGACAACTGGAAGTAATAAAGCTTGAGGAGTCACCCCGTATCTGCTGTCCTTGTAGGCTGGATTACAGCCATACCCACACCAGGAGCCCAGCCCAGGGGCTGGGGCAGGTTTCCCACTCTCAGGGAGAGTAGAGGCACAGTATTTTTGTCTCCAAAAATGAAGCTCCATCCCCACCTCAGCACAGAAAATGTATTTCCCATGTGTCTGTACTAAATGCAGAAAGATCCCACAGCATGGAAGAAATGCCACTGAAGAAATTCTCCTATTTTTTACGGATTATTTAACTTCAGTCAAACACAGAGCAGAGTCTCCAATGAGTTGTACCTATTGAACCATGAATTTCAGTGACAAGTATTATTTAACAGCTAAGATAATTAAACCAGCCTGACAGCCTGTGAGCAAGAGCAGTATTAATCTGTCATCCTCCTTTAGGTCTTCTTCTATTACAGAAAATGCAGGTAAAACAAGGGGACTTTTTTCTCAGGCTTTTATGTCAATTGTTACTGAGCCCGATGTGGAAAATGTAAATTCTACAAAATAGACCATCCCATTTGTTTTAAAAAAACTTGAAGATAATGAGATTACTAAATCATATACTAAATTATAGAATGTCTTCCTATGAATTCCAGATAAAAAATTATATTGTTTGGATCCTGAACAGAAAGACAACAGTAACAATATTTTTTAAAGCCTATCAAATTATTGATTATATGTTATTGAATACATCAATACCTCAAATGCAATGATCTTTTGTTAGTCTGCTCATTGTAGCTACAGAAAAAGTACCAATGAAGCATATAATTGAAATTAAAATACTTCCTTTTTCATCTGAAAAAAAAAATTCCCTAAGCAAAAAATCAAACTGGACTTATTTTTAAAAAAAGGCTTTTCCCACAATTTTCATAGGCAGAGAAGGATATTCCAGATAACTCTATAATGGGTGTTTTTTTCACTCCAGTATTTTTGAATTTAGAAGTGGAAATAGGGAACCCTGTACTGCCTCAGTCAGACTGCAAGACGTATTTCATGAAACAATTGATGACAACAGCACTTGGTCTCATTTGCAACACATGTAGGAGGCCTAGGTTCAGAATTTAAGTAAAAAGAAGATTACAAGTACACTTAGATGTATGGGGGCCAGTTTCATTTGAAAAACGCAACTGTTGGCAGTTTATCTCCAAAAAAAAGGACTGGTTTAATTTTTAAAAGCAATAGTTGGCACTTTGGGCCTACCTGGCTCCAACCAGGTATTTTACAATAAGACAGACCTGTAAATCGCTGTCTGAAGCACAGATGGACACAGAATACAAAAACATCAGCTTCATCATTAGTTGAACAGCAACTTTGCTGTTGTCTAGTAATTATAGCCCCCTTTCTACAAACAGATATTGCTCATATTGTGAATTATACACGACAGATACATTAAGAGCCTGAGTAGTTAACTGCTTTAAATTCATGGCATGAAGTTAGGCAGACATGGCAGTCACAGCCTCAGGTTGAATTTAAGCACCTGTTAAGAACTGGGGCTTTATTCAGCATTTAAATTGTCTCTGTGGAGATGAGAGAAGAGGCAAAGGATGGAAAAGGAGAGAAAATGAGGGAGAAATAGTTCAGGCTTTTTCCACTTGCCAGCCTGGGTGTCCTTTCTGGTCAATTATGCAATTTAGAGGAAGCCATGCGGTGGGAAAGAGCCCACAAAGTGTCAGAAAAGACCAGACTCAAAGGAAAAGTCTTTTAGTCAAATAAAAGCAGTTTAACCAAGTCTTACTTGGTTAAATACAAATGCCCTAAATGAAGAAGACAGGAAAATATTGCCTCTGTTACCAGGCTGACTAAACATCCTAGTTTGCCACTAATACAATAGTTCTTCTCATTGACATGCAGGGTTTAATTTTTAAGATGATGTCACATGGCACTTTAATTCTTTCACCTTCCTTAGCCTTTACCAATAATGATGGACATTTTACTATTCACAATTATATATGAAAGATGTTTCAGCAACTTGGTGTATTTTATGGTGTCCTGACCCTCGTTGAGCATTATAAAAGACAGAAGCATTGAACAGTTCTAGTTTTGCAGTCATGACAGATACACATTCTTTATTTGAGCTGCAATGACATGCTTATTTCTACTTTCTATTAAATCTTCACACACTACTAAGTAGTGAATTAAATTCTAGGATAGTCACGCTACAAAGATTTTTTAATGCTCAGCTTCAAAACAATAACATTTATGTACTTTTAATTGTATTAAATAATTAGTTAATGGGAATTGGAATAGACTAAACATGAGACTATCCCATTGGGGATGCCTGTTGATATTTCCTCCTGGATTAAACATTTAAGTCAGTGCCAATCAGATGAATGCCCACTTTATAATTGCTTTTGGATATGGCTTTACTAAATTGCATTTGATTTCTACCCCCCCCCACCTCACCCCCCCCAATTCATCAGGCTATTTTGACATTAAAATTCTTCCCTTCGGTGCCATTTGACAGGCTGGTGATGAAGCACTGAGACTATTCAAAGTTGCTAGTTGAATAGGTAAGATTCAACCAAGACGATGGTTGTTAGCACTGTTAAAAGTGTCTGATCCAGGCACAAAAGCTAGAAAAAAAATCACTAATCAGCAATAACAGCAGGTCAGTTCTGATGGTGAGGATTAAAATGAACATTTCTTTTGGGCAGAGATGGCCAGGATCTCAGAAATATGTTTTGCAAAGCTAAGCAAAGGGAATAGAAAGCTTGAGGGAAAAATAATGCAATTTTTCAGTTGGACAGGCAGATTTTCAGGACATTGGATCAGGCACATAAATATTATCTACCTCAAAGTGCTTCTTGCTGGAAAAGGTCTGCAGGTTGTGTTGGTTTATTTTATTACTCTCCAGATTCTCTTTAAAGTCAGAATACAAGCAATTTTCTCATCAATCCTCCAAGCCAAATTAGATCATAATTTTCCATGATAAAAAGGAACTTCCTAGAACAAACTCAAATCCAAATCAGAAACAGAAGAACTTCACCTTGTTTTTGCTGCCCCAAAATTCATCTATCTGCATTCAGACAGGAGGGCAAGGGGGGAATGTTCTCTTCTGCCGCTGTTTTATTCTGTCCAAAGTTGGTCGCTGTCTAGAAATATCTGTGCACTACAAATCACACATTTCTTTGATAAACTGACACAACACTATCCTGGAATGCTGGATATTAGTGAGCTTCAATTTGCTGAAGGTTTTTTGTCCCCAGTGCTCAAAGAAAGTGAAGGGATTTTGAGTAACAGTTGCGAGGCGCGTGCTTGTCGAGCAATTACTCCCTAGCACGTATAATGCTGAAGAAAATCTCATTTCTTTTGCAGAGCAGCCTCTGTATATCAGCCATCTGCCACTGACTTTAGCCATCGGCCCCTACAGGAGCAGGGTTTCATCTTTCACTGAAGGATTAGCCCATGCCATTCTCATCTGCTATAGTCTTGCCTATCTATACACTTAACACCTTCTTTTTAAATGTCTCCTTCCTGATTATAACACACAGATTATAATTCTCAGGGGTGATGAGAAGATGAGGAGATGATCTGTACATCAGGGGGGGTATTCCACCAAATTTTCAATAAGCTCTGAAAGGGACATAACCTCTCTTTGTTGTGGGTGCAGTTGAATCTTTTCTGTTCTCTTCTTTTGCCAGGAAGATATGAGTGGCTGGAGTGTTTGGTTCTATATATAACTGGTTGATGTCAGCAGGATGCCAACCCCTTTGGAGAGGATCAGCCCCCCAGTTTGTCTCAGTACTAGGTACCATGCAGATCCCAGCACAAGGGTACAAACCATCCAGGACCAGGCAGGTCATCCCCATGCATAACTAACTTCTGAAGCCTCAGCTAAAGGGTTGGCATCGCTTTTTATCTGCACAACAAAACAGTAGGGTAAGTGTATTGTTTCCTGAAATGTTTTGACATTGTCTGTCCTACAAACTGTCATATACAAGACATTTATGTAACCTCTTGATGCTGCAACTTAACAGATGTTTATATTTTTACTTAGTCAGAAATGCACCTCCTTTAAAGATGCCAGAGGAACTAGTTTCACTCCTCAGATTCTTTATTAGATTAAGAAATTTCAAAATGTAGCATTTCTGAATACATAAACCAAGATGTAAATTAAAACTAGTTAGGAATTTACATCTTGAGGTATAGCAAGTAGATGTGAGAAGGCCTATTCCACTGACACTGATTTTTGCTGAAGAATTTATGTAACCAACTCAAAGTCCATTCCTTTGAATCTTCTATCCATCAAAACATGTCCTAACATCTGTCTGCAAGCAACAACTGCCAGTGCATGTTGCAGTGCAGTATTTCTCAGGCAGAAACCCCTGACTTCACTGTTCAGCCATTCTAAACAGGCTATTGGAAATGAAAGTCGGCCAAACTGTGTGCGCTGGCTCAACAATATAAAAATGTGTTGTTTTTTTGCAGCAAGGAAAAGTCGTATCAGAAAATCACAATGTTATCAGATTCTGCCCTGGCCAAAGAGAGGAAAGAGCAAGCATCAGCCATTATGGATGAAATACACAGAAATGGTATAGCACTGAACCCAGTTTACTGCATATGCAATGTCCTCTAGCCCTCCCTAATACATTTTTTTTTAATCACAGAGTTTAACTCTTTTACAGCTTTGTCTCTGGGTGTTTTGCCATAAATAATCTTGTGGGAGTATCATGCTGCCTATGGTAACTAATCCTTTTGTAGTTGCCTCTTTTCATTTGAAAGCTATTTTCAGATGAACAACTGCTGTGGAGGAATGAAGTAATCTAACAGCTGATGTACATTCTGCTAGGATAGCCTTTCAGAACATTATTTGGGGTTAATAACATGACTTCATTCCACATTAAAAGGCTATCATCTAAGAAACATAATGATCTGTACCCTCTTGGTTTGTTAGGTTTTTTTTGCTCTGTTTCTCTCTGCTTTTTATATAAATGATAAAAAAATTTGAAACAAATGTTTACATCTCCATTCCTCTCAGATCTTGTTTTTGTAACTAACACATTTTACTAGCATTTGGCATTCTCTCTAATGCACAGCCACCAAATAACCTTATTTGACAGAAATTTTACTTCTCTGTAGTTGCACTGATGAAAATGCAGGCACTTTTTAGAAGGTTGTTTGATTTTCTAAAAAGGTTCTTGAAGTTATGCTTCTAGCATGACACCTTAAGAAGCAATTAACTCCAGTGGGAATAAAAATCTGCTTGCCTTTCATTAGGCATGTGCTGGATGCTTTTGGAGAGCCTTCCAATCCTGCCCATGAAGCCTCTTTTACCATTTACATAAAAGATCAATTTTCTAAAAGTGATAAGCACCCCTCAAGCCTAGCTGCAACCACAGGGAGCTGCATTAATATTTAGAATTTATGAAAGCTATACCACTTTCATGGGATGAAATATCAAACATGGAATTCCAGTTTTGAAAATCTTTCCAGTGGGCTTTTGTTTCAAAAAACTTGTGGATGGTTTCTGCACTCACTTGATGACCATTGTGATTACATGAAGAGTAGGTTGAGGGACTTAAGAATTTTTAGAACAAGAAGCTACAAGTTTGCCTGGGTCCTACTCCTTCTGATATTTCCAGAGGTTTTTTCCTGAAGTTTCTATTCCTAAACAAATACCTCTTTCCTTTTTCAATTCTTCACTGAACATGCACTCAAATCTGCAAGCCAGTCTGTCCTTCCAGATTTCATTACAACCCCTTTTTTTTTTTTGGTATTGTAAACCCAAGCACTACATGTGCCTGAAATAGCCTGTAAGCTCTTCAGGGCAAAAGGGAAAAAAAAGTCTTTCATATGTTTGTTTGGAACCAGGCATTTCACATGGTAAATGTTGCTACTATTCATAGCAATACTAATAAATGTAGCATACAGCCCTTGAAATCATTGGCGTATTTGGATAATCTGTGCTGATGCTTAACATTTGCCTCACATAATCTTCCCTTTTATTATTTATGTACTATCAGATTTGCTGTCAAGATTCATACTCATAGTTATGGCAGCTTATCCTGCAAGATGTGCTGTGATATGTGGCCACTGAGGGCAATTCTAACTCTTAGTAAAATTCTATTTTAACCTCTTCTTCGGGTGCTTGAGATATTTATGTGTTAACAAAAAATGAAAGTCCATGAATTGGGTGTGATAAGAGACTGAAATTTATAACTGTACAAGTTCAGTGAAGCCAGATAGAAAAGAGAAGGATAACCAAAGCTGTGGTGACACAAAATATAAGCCAGTTTTTTGGGACCAAATCTGAACAAGCCTTGGGAAAACCAAGGAGAAATACAGCATTTAATTGACTAGATTCAGCTTAACTAATTTTTGACATTTTGTTTTGCTCTGAATTGTTAATTCAATGAGCTTAATTTGAGATCTAGAAGGTGAACTGCTGTCTCTCTGGGCTTGGAATCACTATTCCTAATGACAGTCCTGCAACTGGTGATTACATCAAAACTAAATGTACAGTTCCAGCCAGTGTCCCAGCCCTGTGAAACTCTCCACTGCCAGCACAGGTACACAATAACAGAAGGCTCTGTACCATAAACCCTAGCACCTTGGAATGGTGCAAGTGTTCCTACTCCACTTCTATTTCAGACTCTTTTTATTAGAATGCTTTCAGGTAAACAGTGACTCTCCACCTCCTTGTTAAAAGACATTCATAGCAGAAACAGTTGGTGGTAGACTCCAAAACCAGCCAAGATTTTTGCCAGTGTCTGAGATCACCAATCTCTGGGCAAGACTGGTGAAGACTGAAAGTCCAGCTCTGCTGTTGGCTTGTGGGACATGACTTTGTCCTATTTTTTAGAGAAAGTAGACAAACCATAAAATGCTGTAGGAATAGACACCAACTGTAAACCTTCTTATACAGTCTCAAAGAGAAACTGCATGAGTAAATCCGTGGGTGCATACAGTGACCTCCTCAAGCCCAGGGTTTGTCACTGGCAGACTTGGACCAATAAGAACATTTCTAAGACTACTTGATAAACTTGGATGTATATAAATACATATGTTTAAGGAAGCCCTTGGAGTTCACCACTTAAATCCCACATCCAGTTCTATACTACTTCTTAAATGCTTTCTTCAGTATCTACGTCATTGACTGTCTTTCCTGATAGAGTTAATAGACCTTATTTCTGATACTACAGCAAACACACTTTCTAATATTTGTCATTAAAGTTTATAGTCCAGATTAAGCTATTTAGAAGATTGTAAACTGAAGGATTAAAGGAATATTAGGTAGTGAATGCAGGAGGGACTGTGTAAATCATATTTAAATACAATCTGCTGTGATTTTAAGCACAGGACAAGAAGGACTTGGCAGGAGCAAATTAAAGAAATGAAGCTAAAAGGTTAAGATTAGGATTAAACTATGAATTAAACTTTCAATATTATTTTTCAATGTCCATCTAAGACATTAATGTTCTCTTTCTATCATCCCCTAAATGTCCTCTTTCTCTCATTCTCCATCACCTTATCTGCACTGACACTGAAACTATCCCTAGACACATCATAAAGCTAGACAGATGATTAGATTTTAGTTGGCAAGGAATTCAAATGAACTTTACACTTATGATTTTGGGATGCTGCCTGGATACACAAGAGTACACAACTGTGGGTTACAAAGTAGCTTGGAGCCTTCAGTTAACATTAACAAGAACAGTGTGTATGTAAGGGAACAGCAAGGCCCAAAATAGATAACACCCAGAGTGTCCCAGAAGAACCCCAAGTGCTTTGGACAGAGCTCTGCAGTTGCCTTGGCTCCCCGGTCTCTGAAGGATGTTCAAGCTCCCCATTCCGTGTACGAACAACAAAAGCTCTTCTATGTGAAAGTGCTACTGAATTGTGGGGTCAATTTCTTTCTTTGTGCTGATATAAAACCATCCAGCAGTCTCTACCGCTGCAGTCGTTTTGAGAAACGATAAAATCAAAATATGACTTGAGGTCTAAATTTCAGGCCACAGGCCAATAACCAGTACAGTTATCTCCATGTCAGAGCCAAAATCCCACCACTATCAGCCACTGATAGGGATACACTGGGCAAGCTGAGTCATTTTCTCCCATGTTAAGAACGCTCTGTTTTGTAACTAGCTCTTAAATAACTGGAGGTTGTTAGGATTCTTTGCACACACTATTTTTAAAGCAGAAGTGCACAATCCAGGTTATGATCCAGTTAACTTGCTCTTGTTCCACTGAAATCCACTGCAAGCGTTCAGTTGAAATGGTATGGGCAGAAATGGATCAACAGGGGTGCACTCCAGGGCCCATCTACTTGTTTGATTTACTACGTGGAAAACTCTTGTCCATCCAGCTTCAGCTAAATATTTAATATAACTGTCTCCATTAAGTTTTCCTAAATGTCAGAACATCACATTGTTTTTCCAACATAAAGTTACTAGGAGACACATGCCAGGCTGAACATGCCATTTACTAAAAACAAAACCCTTCATATGCAATATTGACTTTGGCATTAGGCACCTTCTGCAGCTAATTCATTTGTAATGTTAATTTCAAACTGGCTCTCCTGTCTGCTTACTCTGCTAGCAGGATACGTATTATGCATAATTTGTCCTCATTTCATTTTAATGTATTAAAATACATGTCAAAGTTCAGAATTTTAAATCCTGAAGACCATAAGAATATGTGAAACATTGAATGTCTTATTATTGTTATATTTCTTAATTTCTGCAATGCTCCAAGCAAAAATTAATAAATAGAAAACAGTTTATTCAGCGTTTAGGTTTCTGTGTTCTAAAGTTTAAGTTTTGTCTCTAGGTTGAGGACATTCAGTGAGAGTTCAGTAACTAAGCAATAGATTGCTCAGTGCCACCAGCGTCCCAGCTTCCAGAACATGACCATGGGAATTCTGACATTCAGAATTCTCTGTTTACAATCCTTATTGATCTCCCCTTACCTTGCTTATGCATTTTCCATTTCAAATTCCACAGGATGTGAATAAAGACATAGAAGAATTTTTCCCCAAGTAGTGAATAAAGAAATACGCATCCAGTATTTCAGTTTCCCCTTAAAGAGAATAAAACCCAAAAGGTCCTAAATGAATCAATTTCTAGAAGGATGTTGCAATTCTTTGTTAGGACTCATTTTCCACACCTTGAGCTTTATTTTGAGAGTCAGTCTAAAAATAGCATTTAATAGAAACCGGTAGGTGTGTTTAAAGGGGATTATCTCTTATCTATCCAATGCAGGACACAGAAAGTTAACTGAAGGTTTGATGTGGGAACCTGGGATCAGAAGGAATTTTGTTCCCAGTTTTAGCAGAAGCCTGTTTTTACTAGCCTGCTATTAGCCAGTGTCCTAACGTGTAGGACACTGTAGACCTGATCTAATTTGGAGCTTGAGGTGCTTATCATCTTTGAGAATACAGGTTTGTGGTGTTCAATAATCTCCTCCAAAATTCAGGAAGAAGGCTTAATTTCACTAACACGATGTGACACTGTGCTATGTGTTAGCTAAATATGCATGAAGAAGTTGCTGGATTTCAGGGGCAGAGCATGGAATATCAGACATTTAAGACAAACAGAGGTTTGTACTTACCCATGGCATTGCAGTCTCACCCACCCTGAACCTTGGGAAAAAGGTCAGCACGCCCAGAGATATCATGGTGGAGGAGCTGTCGACGCTCAGCAACAGAGGGGCCAGGCTCTTCAAGCGCCGCCAGCGGAGATCTGACAAATACACATATGAAAATTATCATTATGTGGCAAACAAGCCAAGAAATGTGAGTATTTTGTAATGGCTTCTTGGTGGTTCTACATCAGGTTCCTTTGGTGCTCATGATACACATTTTGTATGATTTACTAGTGGTTTCAGGAAAAATAAAAGCAAAATCCTAGAGTGAAGCCAAGAAGAAATGAGCCAATTGTATTTTATTAAATGAGATCCTATAGACAAGAAAATAAATTTACATTTATTTTCATATGGTATAGATATTTCCATTGTCTTTGATCACTTGCTCAACAGAAGTTAAATTACACTGGGATAAAATGAGATCCAGTTTGAGCTTTGATTCATCTGCCTTTTTAAAATAAAGTGGCACAAAAGAAATCCCATATAAAAAATCTGAATAACTCCACTGAGCACCCAAGGCTATTATTAAACACTATCATTTAAAAGCCTATCTATTAATACTGTCCCCCCATTTCTCCCTCTATTGAGTATTAGAAGCTACACAGATAAATTCTGAGCACACCATCAATCTTGTCAGAGTTCTGTATGCAATTCCATGATTTTGCTACAGTCTGACAGATCCATTTCCCTCTAGTCCACTTTTCCCCCTCAAAACCACAGGGTACACTTGGTGTACAGTCAGTATGACATTCCAACACATGAAAAATCTATGCCTCTGGCTCCTGTTCCCTCCCCTAAGTGTCTATTTAGCACTGCTGGTGGTGTCTGCATCATCTTTAGGGTTCTGCCTGCCAAAGTTAATCTTTTTAACATACTTCAGGATGACTAGAAAACATTCTGCCTTGATCTTTTTTTGTTGTTGCTTCAAGTTTAAACAAGTATTATTTGTTTGTTTTCCTATTCAAGAAATTCTTACTCTAAACCAGTCTATATTTAAATTGCTTTTAGCCTATGTGTCATGGCTAAAATAAGATGCTGACTTCTTATGAGACTCTAATTCTATATTTATGCAACAATGATTAAGCCTTCAGATGTTTCCTTAGAACCGATATCCCAATAGGAGGGTGGAAAATAACAGCATATCATGAATCTCCAGAAAGTGACCTGCACTGAAGTTGTTATTTCTACTACAAATAAAGGAAAAGACAATCCCAAACAAAAGCAGTTCAACAAATGCAGCAAATTTTCAACTGATATGGGAAGAGACGCTTTGAAGAATCAATCCTTTGAAACTCAAAGGGTTCAAACTTGCCAAATTTCTTGACCCTTTGGGTAGCATGGGTGCTCTGTCTGGCACAGAACAGCTTCTAGTGTCTAGTGACCAAAAAAAAGCTCATTTTTGGTTACTTAGACAATGTAAGTGTGAAGGGAATACTCTACCAAACAGCAGCACAGCGTGCATTAGTATTGTGCATGCTAGAAATCAGACCTGGGCTGTAAATCAGAGCACTGGTGCAGCCTCCCCAGAGAATGCCATGCCTGAAGTGCTATTTTCTTCTGTCTGAACACAGCGTGGAGAGCCCATCCAGAGTGTCAGAATGGACGGCCTCAGTGTGGAAGGAATCCCCCAGCACGCCCCAATGACACCTCCCAACACACCTGACCCCCGGAGCCCTCCACACCCTGACAACATCGCCCCAGGTAACGTGGGAGGCTGCAGACACTGACTACACTCAGCCTCATTGACCAGCAAAGAAATGACCAGTAAGGCAGTATCTTCAATAAGAAGATAATGGACTAATATTAAAATACACACATTTGAGTCAGGTAACTAATCAGAACTTCTCCCAGAAATGTAAAGGGATGCTCTTAGCTGCTTGTGTTCATTTTTAAAAGATTTGATATACCTTTTGTACTACTTCTCTCTAAACTGAAAATATAACTTAATATCAAGAGAGGCTGCTCCTATATATACATGTCTTAAAAACACTGAGAAAGAGATCCTTTGATTTAAAACTACATTTATATATTGACTTTTCTTTGTCAAACCATGGTTTCCAACATGCAACACCCTGCTCAACAGTCAGCAAGTTATCCATTGTAGTTTAATTATCCATAAATGTAAATCTGAAGCCACTAAATTTTGCTGGAACCCTTTAGAGAGGAGTAACTTTAGAAGGAATTTGCCTCTGGCTGCATAAACTGTTCTTTTTTAAATCCTTAACTGTGAGGGTACTCTTGGCTTTATTTAAAGGAGTGAGTTACAAGAAGGCCTTATTTTGTATTCTTTAAAGACTAGAGAAGGCTAATTTGTTTTAATTAATTTATTCAGTGATATAGCCCTTCTTCCTGTTTATGAATTATCCATGAGCAGACCGCGGTTTTTACAAATTCATTCTTTGTTCAGAATTACTCAATGCATGTTTTGTGCAGACCTTTTCCAGTCCATGTAAACTAGGTCAGTCCTGCTCTGCTGGTGTCTGCTGAGACTCTGTGCATCCTTTGGCCAAACACAATGCAAACAGAGGTAATTTCCATTGCTAAGACATGATAGAAATCTTCAAGCCTTTCTTTAGGCAAAAAAGGTCTGGTCAGAGTAGATATTAAGCCACAGGGAAGTTTAAGCTTATAGAATGAAACAGCATTCATTTAGAGACCTAGATGTAGATGTACTTGTAGAAAATTTCACTCAAAGAGGTAGAATTATCTTACTTTTAATCAACAGTCTTGTTTTAAAATTTCTTTTAAAATCTGTTAATTTAGCCTAAGGATTCTCTGGTTTCAAATTGATTGTTTGAAAACAATAGGAACAAATTTATAAAAAAGACCAAAATAAACTCAGCCTCAAAAGAAGTTGGAATACTTTGGAGGAGTTATCTGTCTAAAAGGCTACAAATTTACCCTGCCAGATCTCTCTTTCTGTATAGCTCTAGCCTGGTGACTTGCCCCAACTGTTCATTTTAACTCACTGGGAAGTTCTGCTGTGTTAGTTCCTGCTTGCACAGGATCGTGGCAAGGAAGCAGAAAACACAAAGAATCATTATAATCATTTTACCTTGACCACATTGCAGGATATTCTGGACCACTGAAAGAAATTCCTCCTGAAAAGTTTAACACTACTGCTGTGCCAAAGTATTACCAGTCTCCCTGGATAGAAGCCATTAGGGATGATCCAGAACTGCTGGAAGCTTTATATCCTAAACTTTTTGCACCTGAAGCAAAGCCAGAACTGCCTGACTACAGGAGCTTTAACAGGTAATCCTAAATGAACACGGAATTTTTTCTGACCAGAGGAAAATTACTATGAAATAAAATGTTTCCACCAGCTTTAAAAACCCTACCACCGGTGTTTGCAAGTGTATGCATAAACATGAACACAAACAGAGATTACAAGTGGTAAACAAGAGCATTAAGGAGCAAATTAGTCTATCTCTAAAGTATGGGCCCAAATTCAAACTCTAGAACTAGGAACAGAAGATAAATTGCTAAAAGTATTGAAAGAAAGAAAGTATCAGAATCCAGTGCCCAGAGAAGTTGTGGATGCCCATTGCTGGAGGTGTTCAAGGCGAGGCTGCTCTCAGCAACCCGGTCTAGTGAAAGGTCCCCCTGCCCATGACAGGTGGGTTGGAACTAAATCATCTTTAAAGGCCCTTCCAACCCAAACCACTCTATGATCCTGTGATTCAGTGTACTCAATAAATGGGAAATAGGAGCTTAAAATTCCTTTCAGGGTGCCTGTTGCTGACTTCACTAACCATGGTATTGTCAGATCTCTCAGTCAGAACTTTGTTTCTAAGTCGTATAATGCAAAGTACTCTTCTTCTATTTCATTTTTTGATACAACTCACACGGCTTTGTTTTAGGCAATGATGGTGCAATGAACTTTATCCCACAACCAATCCCTCATGCTAAATGACTAGAAGATTTCTCTGTTATTGCAGTATAACATTTTTCATTTATTTGACAACCCTCAGCAACAAATTAACAGCTTCAACACTGTTTTACTTACATAGTAACTAGTGTATCATGGCTTTCAGTAGAACTAGATACACGGACAACACTGGGTTTTTAAAGCTTGAAAGCAAATTCTTCCTCATGTCTTTTGCTTTCTATCGTTCCATTTACACTATTTTTATTTATTGAAGTAATGGACAACCCTGCTGAGTTCCAGACAGCTGAGCCAAACCAAAACCCCTCCTCAAAAGGCCAGACAGCAATCTATTGAAAAACAAAATCGTTCAAGGCAATACATGTTGTTATTATATTGCAAGAGTTCTATTGTCACGATATTGCAAAGGTTGCATATTGTTAGAGGTTCCTACTTTCTTGATGTTTCGCCTAGACAGCTCCTCTAAGCACTGACTCTTCCTTCTTCTCACAGCAGCCAACTGACTCCAGATCCCCTCAACCCACCAATCCACTCTTTTATAGCACTCTTCTTATTGGCTACAGCTGTGGCCTGTTAAACTCAGGCCTGCTCCTAATCCTTAATAATTAACCCAGCTGCAACTCTTTAGGGTGTAAGATTACTTTCTATACCACCTTTATTTACTTATATTCTATCCCCCTACAAATACAAACTTAGAGAAATATCCACAAACATCGCTTGTGTTCCTGATGTTGATGTGGGCCCCAACTATGAGTGCAAGGACTAAAACATTACACAATTCAACATCAAAATTGGCACTGCACACACTGCATTAGCTCTGATTTCCTAGCAGCAATATCCATTGCCATGGCAGACAAAACAGCAAATGCAAGTCAGAGAAGTGCCACAGCTGCCACCATCAGAACAGTAACAGCACAGTTTATGTACTGTGCTTATTGTAACCTAAAAAAAAAAAAAAAATTAAAAAAAAAAAGAGCCCAAGAAAAAATGCTAAAGATACAAATGCATGGAGACAGAATCAGTTCTCCCTCTCACAAGAGGTGCTAGTCATTATTGTGAAGGACAGCATCAGACAGGGCACAGAGACTCCATTAACAGGGATATCTGCCTTGAGATGGTGTCTGATGGCTGCTTTGTGGATTTTAAGGCTGTCTCTGTGGCCCTGTGTTCTGTTAGCTGCCCTCTTCACAACACTAACTATGTGGATTTCTTTCGACATGGAGTTTCTCTGAGTATGACATGGCAGAACTGTGGCTCACCAGTCTGAATTTCTTGAACATATGTGCATTCTTATAAGGGAAAAGTAAATACTCTCTCTTGTAACTGCCATAAAACTCTAAAATTTGGCACATACATCCAGATACAGACTGTGAAACTGGTAAAGTTCAAACCAAAAAATATATAACATAGTCCACCACAACTCTTCTTTCCATGGAAAAAAAACTGATATCCAGTAGAAAAGGATGCCTGGTAGTCCTAGAAAAGTTACATGCTACAGTCAGACTTATGTTTTCTAGCAGATTCAAAAAAATTTTGAGAATTTGAAAAATTAAAATTCAAGATACTCATCTCTTGGAGAGGATTTCACAGCCATGACTTAGATGTCTACACTCCTAAAAATGCACAGGAGAGTGTTTAATGATGGGATTTAAAACAGCACACTGCCATGCCAAACTATCCAAGAGAAGAAGACCAGCTGGACTTCTGTGTCTAGATCCTATTAAGTCATTCTGTGTATCTAGGTCACAGCATCCTTGGCTTGCTTAATTGCAGTCTTGGAGAGAAAGCAAATTATACTGTATTAAACAATTAAAGTGTGATATAATGGCACCATTTTGTTATCAGTGAGGGTATCTATCTAGGCTTTCCATCCTGCTTAATCAACCAGTAAAGTGCCATTGTGTTTGTTCTCCTGCAAAGCACGGCTACAGTCACCATTAGTCAGGAGGGGTGTGGTTAGCAGCAAGTGTGAGCCATAGGATTCCCAAGGGAAATGGGCCTGGGATCCCTCCCGGTTCATTCACTGGCGTCTGTTGAAGTGGCACTCAGACTTTACAAATCATTTCAGGCTCCTTTCAGCTTTCCTTGTTACACAACAAACTGGAAAAGCAGCACAACCTGAGCAGGTAGGGAGGTCTGATGTGTTGGGACTGAGGCACACGTTCACAGATGAAAGCACTTCAGCACTAAACAGCATCCAGATTGTTTTCCCCACTGTCCAGCAGTGAAGAGGTGACTGTGGACCCTGCAGCAGTGCAATTTTTATAACACTAAGGAGTTTTTAAAAACACATAAGGAATTCATAGAGGAATTTTTTTGGAGTCTAGTATTCATTTTAAGCTGCAGGGACCTTGCAATGCTGGCAGATCACTGGAGGAAGAGCTGTGGCAGCAAATGTCAGGAGGGTTTGTGCTGGGAGGCAGGGCTGTCTGTGAGACTGGCAGCGGTGCTCTGACAGCACAGCACTGGGCAGAGGCGAGTGGGGCTCAGAGGGGCTCTGAACAACACACTGTGCACACCAGGCTACTCTCTGTCCCCCTCAGAGATAAAACCAATCTGTGCTAGCAGAGAAAAACAGCAGAACAGACCATGCCATCTGGCTTCTCTTGGAGATTCATTCCTATTAGGATTGAGGAAGCATTTGCTAGTGAAAAAATTTCTTGTCTCTTTTACCAGTATGGAAGCACCAAGTAATGAATCTGTGGGAAAGCAGCATGAATCTGCATTTGCTAAGGAGTTTATAATATTACTTAAATTAGTACCTTTTTTCCATCTGCTTTCTTGGAGCTGGATAAAATGTCAAAGGTAGGATTATGAGTAACATACAAAGCACCACATCTTACTCACTTAGGACAAGCAAGTCAGACTAGTTCTGCCTCTCCTACCAGACAAATTCTACTCAGCTTTCTCAATTCCCAAAGACTACTCATTCAAAAGCCCAACAGGAATTCAGTCCATCCAGACTGGGCCCTGTTTTCATTGGTTCATGCATCTTGAAGTCTATTATAAAATGTATATAAGATCCAGAGTCTCCCAGGAATTTTGGGTGCTAACTTCAAGTGATGTGATATTAGTGGGAGCTGGGTGCTTAGCCAGTTCCTTAGCACCCAAATACCTCTGTGAAATTAGCATTAGCTCTTGCACTAAGATCCTATGAAGCTCTGAGCATTTTGCAGGGTCAGATTCTTTCCTCCTACATCTCATTTTTTTGCAGAATTAATGATAAACAAAATGTTCTATGAATGATGATCCCACTTCAAAATGTGAAACTCACATTTTTTGTGATTATGTAACCAGAGGTGCTAATCTAATGCAGTTAAAACATTTTTTCAGACTTTCCCAAATCATTAGCTACAAGCAGTCTCCTATGTTGAGACAATATAATATTCAATAAGAAAGACTAAGGGTAAAAAATGAAAAAGAATTCCTGTTAAAATGACAGGTAAAAATAAACATGATTGTACCTGCTATTGTTAAATCAAGCATCTACTTTTTAGGAATATGCAAAGTGAATACTAAACAATCTGTTACACTTCCTGGCACTATTTCCTATGGCTCTGAACCAGCATTTCCGCCCTTATGAGCAACGACAACTGGAATTTTTTAGGCATGAGATTTAGGCTTCTATACAATGAATCAGAGCTCAAGTAGCGCAGCTGATGTGCACACAAGAGAGGTCATTACAACACCATGTTGTCAGACAAGTTATTGCTCACAAGACCATATTTACTGCTGCTGTAAAGGAAAATCAACATCTCTTAGCCAATTACTGTACTCTCCTTTCTGTCAATCGTCATGTGCCCCTGCCTATAAGGCAGGAATGCAGAATTCTCTGAGGCCAGACTTTGTATAGCAACTATGGGGGGGGGGGTGTATTTTGCCACAAAAAGATACTTGAACTTCCAAAGAAAGCCCTCCTGTTTCTGTTACATACAGGAATATGCTCTATATAAAACCCATAAACACTGCAAAGAGGATGTTTTAAACAACAGAATTGTTGTGCAAATTATAAAACTATTACAATTCTGTTTATTTTGATTATCCTTTTAATATACACATCAGTGATAATTAAACATCACAACAATGTGAGAATGTGTATCGTAATTAGGGCAGCAATTAAAACAATATTTATTATCCGGTGAGATGTAGATCACTACATTCACTCTGTGCCAATTACCAAGCAATTATTTTCAATCGGTATCGTACGGTATCCATGTTGACACTGTGACCTAGAAGACAGCTCCACAAGAAAAACTTGATACCACAGGCTTGATACCCACTTTGGACAAACGATTTCTTTTGACCTCAAAAGAGTTTAATGCCTGGACTGGCTGCTGCTGCTGCAACATCTTGTCTTATCATAATTTGAGACACATTTTTAGAGCTTAATCTAAAGCAGTGTTCTTCTCTCAGTGAGGATGCATGCCCAGAGCTTGCATGATTTTTTATATCTCCCAGGATTGATGCTTTGGAGTTAACACCATCCCCTTCAACAAATGCTGCTCATACCAAAATGCAGTGAATCATCCATGTAATCAGAGAGCAGCACCATTTCTTTCATGTCACAAATTCATTTTTCTGAACTAATCTCTTCTTTTTGTGCATGTACTTCATTCTTAGTACAAAACTTAGGGGTTTTATCCTGCTGAAAACCCTGGACAGATCTTCAAACGATCTCTTTTAGTTTCTGTTGGTATTAATTGCTCTGGGCTTCTGCTAAAATACTTGGAGCCACTGGAAATACATTCCATCAGATCTGCTGTTCTGTACCACACACCAAATATACCAAGGCTGGTGAAATTCCATTTCAACAAAAATTCATTTTCCCATAAACGTGCTATGAAATGTTTGGTTTTTGCAGAAACCAGGTGCTCTTGTGCAATCTAAAAATCTGACACTCTTCAGTGGCTAGAATATATTCCAGCAAAGTTATGCAGCTGATCAAAATGCAGAGCACATACCATAGTCTGTTTGTTTGTCCAAAGGAGGCTGGAAGAAGTGACAGGAAAACTCAAGGGGTTTTTTTCAGTCTGAAACCTGTATATACAGAAGATCAGGGGAGGTATTTGGAAATACTGTTGTTTTAAAGTATTTGCAAATGCATGTAACAGTCAACTCCAGTTTAGTATTCCTTATCTTCCAGTTTCTCAGGCTTACTGCCTGGGGGGAAATCTATATTCAAATAACATGAAAAATACTGGCTGAACAGTGTTTCAAGGTTTAGTTACATAAACATTTTCTTCAGAAACAAAGCTGGTGTATCAAGTCCTCACCCCTCCCCTCCTTTCCAGAGCCTGTTGTCTTTGGCTGTTCCTTTCTGCTTCACTCATTAAGCTCCACTCCTCTTCATTTGTATTGCTACAATCGTTTGAGCATACTGATATAAACTAGATTGCTGAAATAATTTGGATTTTGAAGTGCTCCTCTGTTTTGAAGGGTCTTTTTTTAACCCTGATCACAGAAGTGACCCAAGTTTACAGCACAACCCACATACATTCTAACTGGTACAACAATATGGTGCTGAAACACAGTGTAGTGGGAGGAACAAGCAGCTGAGGAGAGGAGAAAATGGGGTGAGAAGTTTCTGAACTAATTACTTGCTAGAGAGAATGTGTTGAGCTACAGTTTCAGACTTATCAACTTATCACCAACAAAATAAGTTTAGTAACTGTGACTCACCAATTACACGGTTTTCTTGTAATGTCTTTTTCTCTTGGCTTTTCAATCCATTTGAATTTTTGAAAAGGCTGCAAGCTCTATCTAAGGGGAAATTAATCAGATCTTAAAGAGCATTTCCCAGAAAAACAAACATAATGGTTTTTTTCTGGAGCTTGAAAATGTAAACAAGAAACTGGAACAAAAATCTGTTTTTTTCAGTTTCTGGGAGGGAAAGAAAACAAGTATTTTTAAAATCACATTTAACTTTTATTTCTCTGATATCTACAGAGTTGCCACTCCCTTTGGTGGTTTTGAGAGAGCATCAAAGCTGGTTAAATTCAAGGTACCAGATTATAATATGCTGATGCTAAACGATCCCAGATTCATGATCCTTGCAAACCCTCTTGCTGCCAGAAGATCCTTCAACAGGACTCCCAAAGGATGGACATCCGAGAATATCCCAGTAGTGTTCATTCAGCCTGCGGAATCCAACCCCGTTCCAGAAACAGAGGACCTGTGAGAGAGGCTGCATCCTACATGGTACAAAATGCTCAAAGCTGCACATCCATGTATTTTTGGTCCAAATATTACTAAAGTCTACTGATAAAATTTTTCCTTGGAAGCCGGAGTATAATTAATAATGTGGGATGCAGTGGCTCTTTTCTGGCACCCGGTTTCATCTGTAAACATGAGCTAAATAAAGTAACTTGGAAAATATGACAGTGATGTTTTCTATTTGTGTTTACATGTTCTTCTTTTACTTTCTGAAACATTTGCATGTCATTTAAGAGCAGGTGTACCATGAAAAAAGAAGTGACACTACTCTCAAGGGACTTGAAAGGTACAGTAATTTAGGGAAAACAGCCAAGCAAACTCTGCACTCAATGCACCCCAAGTCCTGCTTGCTGTAGATAAACTCTAACAATTCAACCTTCCCAAAACCTGCCTTGGGCCCAAGGTAAGAATTGTGCTATTACTTCAGTGACAGCAGGTTCAGACCATTTTCCTCCTTTCTGACTCTTCCTCAGCAGTCATGATGTACATCAGTGCCTGTGTCACCTGGATTTGCTTACAGAAAACTCAGTAGATTTGGCAATGACAAGGATTACGTACTGGGATGAAAAAGTACAGAGGTATTTCCTGGATGTCTAGAATGTTTGTATTATTCACAACTAAAAAGCCCAGCAATGACTGGTTATGTCAAACACAAAAATAGTATCACCAAGCTCTGTTACCACAAATGTTTTTCTTACTAGAAGGAAATTTCATAGATCTTTCCCTCTACATCTATACTGGGACTTAAAAGCATGAGAGAGTCCTTTGTCTTCATATACTGACAGGCTCTGATATTTTATAAATATCAGTATACGTGTTTTTCAAATGTCATTTCAAAGAAGGTAGTTGGCAAAGGAAATTTTGCCATTCATTTCCTTTCATTAACTCTGTCACACAATTTTCACAAATAAATGTACAGATGTTGAACAAATTTAGGAAATAAAGAAATAAATTTTTAAAAAATTCCACCTCGTTGACTGAGAACACCTAGCAAGGGATTAGTCTGGGAATCTTAACTGTGCACATTGTACAACCATTAAATGGACAATGACAAAAATACAAATTCTTCAAAGTTAAAGACGCAAGACTAAATAAAAAAAAAAAAAACTATGGTGAGGTATAATGCAAACAAGTTCTGGAGGAATTAGCATTTTATGCCCATTCATAAAATGAAGAGAAATATGAGAAAACTGGTGCATAGCACATACACAGCGAGAACTGTGAAGAGGGGATACATCATTTTTACTGTATTCTCTGTAAAAACAACCTATACATGCAGAGCGTGCCACCTTGCTTCTTACACAGCACACATAATGGCAATCCGTGGATCCACTGGAGCAGAACGGGCTTAGGAGGCTTCAGATGTTTGAGAGGTGCTGAGCCTGCTATGGACACGTTCAGCTGATGGTCTGAACAACAGAAAGCAACAGCAGTCCTTATGTTCTGTCTGACACTTCTCAGAGGAGCCGTGTCCAGGCAAACCTGGGAGCTCTGATGCCCCTCTCAGCTCAGTCAGTAGCTGCAGAGTAGGAGCCCTGTGCCTCCTGTCCCCAGCTCTGCCAGCAGAGAGCCACAAGCACAGCAGCCCATCGCAGGGCCCATGGGCTCCGTGGAAGCCGGCTGGCTGGGAAGAGTCCGCAGCCACACGGTTCAACCTTCCCGTCCCGAGGGGCTTGGCCAAAGCGCCTGCTGGGAAGAGACCCCAACAAACTGCTGAGCTGTGCTGGGAAGGGTTTGGGAGAGTGTTAACTGTGCAATGTGCTAAGCATTCAACAGCACGCAGGAGCCAGTGCCAGTGTCCAGGAATGTTCCCTGGCTGCATCAGCCTGCATGGAGCCTCATTGTGCAAGTCCCGCTGCAATAAACAAATCCCTCTGCCAAAATCCAACTCGTTTGCCACAAAGGAACATCTCTTGCTAAGACTGCAAATTCAGAAGTCCACTGTTACCTTCACTGGGTTTTAGGACCTGAATTTTTTTTTCGACTGTTATATTGCACTTGAGGTATATCCTATAACTAAAGGAAAGCTGCAGGGGGGCTCCTAAAGGCTTCTTTTAGCTGTAACAAATACAGCTGCAAGGACAGATTGAATGGGAAAACACACAAGTGATAGATTTACACAAACAGAAGCAAGCACAAGTTTATAAATATTTCAGGAAAGTTGCATTTAACATCATGTACATTTTATCACAAGACTTGTATTTGCTTCAAAAAGAGAAAGGCACTCAAGGGTACGGTGAGAAGTCAGAAGTATGGTGAGAACAAATAAACAATAAAAAGGCCTACAAGTCTTAGTTCCCAAAGGCTTTTTTGCCTCATTTTTATTTATAATAAGGTACTCATTGCAGCAGTATAAAGGGAATTCAAAAATTAATTTAAGTGTTTTCACTAAAAAATGTGTTGAATTGAGAAAATAGGTTTGCTATTTCCCAGTCTATACAAAATACCCTATGATCACAGTATGTAAAAAATAAATAAGAGGTGTACACTTCTAAATAGCTCCATGACTATAAAGGATTTTTAAAACATATGAACCTTAAACCTTTTTTGACATGAAAAAACAGAGTCCATGGCCTGCACTGTCTGCTCTGAAGAAAAAAAATTAACAGCATGCTCCCTTCTTAGAAGTCAGAAATATATCAGCACATCTTGGCTGCTTTCCCTCCTGTATGATCCATACAACTGACAATTGTGGAAATAAATTATTATTCTATTGTCTCAAAGTATGTTTAAATTAATTTAATCCACATTGTCTCAATCAGAAGCAGGAAAAACACACTGGAGACAGAATTCTACTCCCAATGAAATCAAACAAAGCTCTTGGCACTGTCCTCTGTGCAGACAGAACTTCTACATGGTATTTATTTCATCTCAAACATGTACTTGCAATTAGAATTTATACTATGTGTTCAGCATCAGAATGGATGTTTTGGATCACAGAGCTGGGCCTAACTATGTAGGTAGTTTGTTTTCCATTTTTACATATGGTGAAGTGCTAACAACCCCAATCATGCCTTAGAAATACTCTGGGAAATGGCTTGGAAATGCAGGGGAAAATGAGCCCCTATCTAATTTGATCTCTTTAAAATTATTTTCAGACCAGACATGAATAATCTGCACTCTACCTCAGCTCTTAGATGGCCTTGCTAACCAGCACAAAATATTCTGGGCAGCAGCTAAACCAAGAGGATAAAACAGCCTTCCTGAAATACATTAAGACTGTGAAGCATAAACCCCCATATATGTTAGATTTGTATTTTTCATTGGGAGGCCCATAAATTATAGGCAGACTAGACAGAAACACCAGAAGATCCCTATAAGGCTGACAAGTCACGTAGCACTGGCTCCTTCATTATTCCCAGAGGCTACACACTGTTCAAAACCAAATAAAAAGTGATCTAAATGATTTATAAATAGTGTGTTTGCCACAGAGCTGTTATGTAACTGGGTGTTAGAATATAGATTATAAAAAAGTTACGAAATGCTGTCAGAATACTGATACAGTTTAAGAAACAAAAAATTGCATATAAATTACTCTTACTAAAAGGAAATAAAGAAGGCACCGAAAGGGTGAAATCCTTTCAAGGAAATAATGTATTATTTTAAACAGCCTGCTGACTAAGTGTTCAGAGCTCTAACCCTTCTCCCCAAAAAAAAAAAAAAACTTTATCATGGTTTAAGAGTACAATAGAGGAGACTCAGAAGACAAAAAGACAAATAAAACTTTACTGCAAGGACACAGTAATTAAACTATCTCAACACAAATAAAGGAAGTTATGACAGAGGTCTAAACAAACGGCATGGAAAAGATGATGAGGGATGAGGGAACAATAACACAGGAACAAACTGACTCTTAATAAAATGGTAAGGAACCAGCTTGAAAATTAACGGAATAAATATTTTTTCAAGAAATGCCTGGTTGTGGAACCTGGTGCTATAAGATTCTATGGGTCAAAAACTATTAATAACTTCAAAATAGGATAAACAACTTCGTAGTGGTAACCATGCCTATTATAGATAATGGTTACTATGGGATCTGCACCTGGAACATAGGAAGTGTGTTACAAAGATCACCCCATATTTACCCCTTTTCTTTCTATAAATATCATCTACTGGGCACTGTTAAAGATCTGGGAAAGAGGGATTTGTCAGTCCTATGAAATACTTTCTATCTCCCCAAAAACATGTATTAAAATACCCTGTCAATTCTAGCACGTGCCGTTAGTACTGATGTTCATTAATTTACATCAGAATATCCACTAGGAGAGCAGTGAAAGCAAAGTCAATTCCCACATGGAAATGGGGACATTTAAATGTAAGCTGGGACTAGAGAGAGCCAGGCCTAACTTAAACCTTCCACACAGCATATGGGCACTGCAGGGAACACAAAAGCCTGACCTCAGCTACACCTTTGGCAAAAGTCCTGATCCTATACAGAGAGCTCAGGTTAGGACACAACACACAAAACTTATTCCTCAGTTTTCCCTTTAATAAAATAGAAATACTAATGCAGGCTGTGTAAACCTTTCTTTTTATTATTGTACGTTTGGGGGTTGGGGTTTTGATTTTTTGTTTGCTTTTTTTTTCTGTTTTGTTTTATGTTTGTTCGTTTTGTTTTGTGCTTGTTCTGGTTTGCTTTGCCTTTTTTTTCCTGCATTTTGTTTTTTTCTCATGTTGAAGAATGAATTTCATGGTAAAAATAAAGAAAGTAAAAAATGGCCTTGCATGAGTACATACATAATATTCCTGGCTAGGGTGTAAAATAAGTGCAAGAAACATTACAAGTAGAATAACATTCTACTTCATTTTGCTTGAAGTACTGGATTTCATTCTACAATGGGCTGGCTCTAACTAATAAAAGTATCAACAAATCAGTATTTGATGTTTTTAAAATAAAGATGTAAGTTTAGCTATTAAAAAGTCCAAATAACTTCTCTTACTGTTATTTTTGGACAAAACTTTAAACTAAATTCAGGATGAATTCACAACCCTTTTGTTTTCAGATGGAAATTGGATTTCCTGAGAACAGACTATTCATCTAAAATACCTGGCCCAGAATTTGCAATACTTCCCTACTGCACAAAGACACTGTGAGACAAAGTTAAATAACATTTGCAAGAGGCAGAGGATTTATAAATCACTGTAAGAGTGAAAATAAGCCCTGGTATTTTGAGCCAACTATTCTTTCAAAAGCAAATGGAGATTAAAATATTCGATGGTGTTTGTACAAAGAACAGCTTGAACTTTGCCAGTTCAGAGCTGGCTGTACTCATTAGCACAGGAAAGCCCTCAGGCTGCTTTGCATGGAAGGTATAACTTAGAACTGGATTTCTCTAGAGTTCTGAAGGACATATGGACAGTCATCTTCCAAAACAAAAAAGCTAAAAATTTCAAATCTTAAGGAGATCCTGGGTGCCAGGAGGCTGACCATACCCAGTCCCCACAGTGGGAAGGCTGGCAGCCATGCAGAAATCCAGAGTGTATCATTGCGCTTCCTTTTCCTTTGAGAAGATTCTCTGCAGAGCCAAGTTAATCTAGGCCAATAGTAACTTGAAACAGGACTTACTGTGGTCATTACCCTCCAGATTACTGAAAGATGACTATGCAAGATAACTACAAATGATTATAAACAAACATTTGAGGCATGACAGGCTCTTCCTAGACTAGCCTACTGTACGTCAAGGAGCCAAGTAAGGCTTAATTCCAGCACTATGTCATTCCTCAAGTCCTTAATGAGAACATTTTGACTATTTGCTGGCAAAGGTAAAAACAGGAACATGCTGTACAAAAAGGAAGGAAAAGAGCAAGCTGAACTAAAATGGAAGTGTCTATTTCCTATCCGGGTTTTGCAGTGATGCAAATCCATTTCATTAATGTCTTGATGCTGAAAAGGAAGCAATACTACACACAGCTCAAAATGAAAAGTCTCCTTATATTTAGTGATGTCACTTTATCTCAGATGTGGCTTATAAAATAGGCAGAAAAAAAGGAAAATGTGGAAATGGAAAGCATCAGTGGGAAGCAGTAAAGCAACCTGCAGCTCTAGAGTTCTGTGAGATGAAGACAGTGCTATTCTAGAATGTGTTCCTTGCACAAGACATGTTCTTTTAGCAATGTTCAGACACCTCGATAGTTGAAGTCTTCCTCTAATTTTCAATCTAAATTTGGTCATATCCATCTTAATTTCTTATTACAACTTTTTTTTTTTTTTATTAATACTTGCTTCCTATCTTGTCACATTTTCTTCAACTGGTTCATTGAAAGACTGTAAGGTCTTTTATGTTTCAGCTGTCCAGACTAAAAAATTCAAGTCCTTTTAGTCTCTTTTTCACTCTTCTCATTTAGTAGGGATTTAAAAGATATTTTTACAACTCTTTTAAGTTCAATTTTTTGCATGTGGATTTCCAGATCTGTTCTGTTTCAAGGTCTCACCGACCACATGTACAACCCACAGCATTAATACTGTTTTATCTGTACAAGAAGTACAGGGATGAAATTATTTGTGACTGGGTTCACATTTTCCACAGTAGCATCCAATCAGTGACTCACAGCCACTCTGTCTTTGGCTTGCACACCCACTTCTTTAAAATCCTCTCATCTTCCATCCGACAAACTCTGAGCTTTTATCAGGGAGCCTTTCCCATTAGGCTCTAACACACAACCCTGTACTTTATATTGTATCCCATTTTATTTCTCTACTGCTCGAGCTCATCCAATCAGTTCGGTCTGACACCACACTACAGGGACTGTTTGCCAACTCTGGGATGTCAACAGAGCTCATCAGCAAGTTCCACTTTTTGTGTCAGGATCACAAATGAAAAAATTCAACAATATGAGTTTCAATATCAATTTTCAGACAGAGCTCCAACAACTTCCCCTGTCATTAAGTGTAACATATTGCCACCTTTTCCTCTGGGCTATTTCTTTGCCCATCTGACACTTACCTTAAGAATTCCCCTCTTCTTCAGTGTAATGAGTTTGTTTATCTAGAAAAGCAGTTACTGTATCACAGAAAGAAAGCAGGCAAGTCTGGCATGGTCTGTCTATGGCAAAAAAAAAAGTTTTATCCTATTTACTTCCACATTTTTTCTCTAAGAAGTCACCATCATCTTTAAATACAAAGATGAAGATCTTTACTTGGGTATAGACTGAGGTGCACGAGGAAGGGACTCAACTCATGTATTTCAAATGAAATCATGCCCAGTTTCTCACCCAGGACAAAATACAAAATATTTTTTGCATTCTATTATCTGAAATATTCAATGTATTTTTTTTTTAATGAGACAGAAAATATATTATGCAATGTCAGCCACTATGTTACTTCTGATTTTATACTCACTAAATTCTTCTCTTTTGTTTTCCTTTTACTTCATGTTGGATTTCACCCTCAAAGTTTAATTCAACCACAGAGTTTTCTGTATAAATCAGAGCTCTCTTTCTTTTCTTTTGCTGTCACAGACATCCATTCTTATTGGTTTACATGCTAGGAGGAAGCAATAAATGAGACCTGGAAACTTGCGAGGATTGTTGAAGACTGATGTAACACAAAGATCATCATAAAAACTTTATTTTTTCAGGAGCATCCAGATGAGGACACAATTTCTTAACAGTTGTCAGATATGTACAGCATGCACAGAATTTTCTTACACTTTAACTGTTTCAGCAACTGACTTTAAAAACTGAAATCCTTTCCTATTTTAGACTATTCTATTACATTGTTGTTCCACAGAAGTAGATTATTGGACTGGAAACTGGATTATCCAAGAGGAAAAATATTCAGTTGCAAGACTTATGCAACCCCCACCCTTTTCCTTGTTCCTAAAGAATGAAAAAAAAATCAAGAACACAGAGACCTTGTTCCAAGCCCATTATCATCAAAAAGTCTGGAGAAGAATGCAAACCTATGTTTCTTTTTCTAAGGGTGAAATCCTAGATGACTTCAATGAAATTGCTTTTGCCACCCCACTGAACACTGTAGCCCTTAAAAGCTACCAGGAAAAATTGTATAGTCAGGCTAGTGTACAATGAATAAGAGGAAAATATCTTGTGTTTATTTCTGCACCTACAGGAAAATAAGTTTAAAAAAAGGTGAAAAAAGGTGGCTGTGCTCTATGAAAGTATCCACAGATAAGTGAGAGAAGGAGGAGAAAAAAGATCAAACTTGACCAGAAATGCTAGGCAGTGTTTTTAACCTAGCTAAAATAAACCACCACTTAACACTCTCATTGCTTCTGAAGCCTCACTTGGAGCTTTTAAGATGAAAAAAGCCAGTGATATGTTTTGGGTTTTTTTTTTTTTTTTTTTCAGACAGCATCCATTTTCTCCTCCTTTCATTCATGCCTTGTAATGTCCTCAATTTACATGTATAAATTTTAGGCTCTATGCAGGATGTGGGAATGAGATCAATTGGATGAGTAAGCTTCATGTGACTGCTTGCTACAGACTATATGAGGAAAACACTGCTGGAGTGTGTTTAAAAGAAAGGTTGTGGGAATAAGGTGCTCATGGCAGGGGAGATTTGAGCACTGGAGTGGAGTTAGGTAAAGTTCCCCACAAGAAAACACACCCTCATGCAGCTTACTGCAAGCTGAAGATACATTTCTCATTTGTTCTGCCCTTGCTTTGGATCATTTTGTGGCAATACAGCTGAGCATACAGCCTAGAGAACTTGGGCTAAAGGGCTTCCCTTCAGAAGCCATAGCAAATGCATATGATTGCTATTTGATGTCACAAATAATAAAAATCCTGTTTACCTTTTCTCTGGTTCTTCTCCACCTTTATGGCACTCCATCCTACCAGGGTGTTTTCCTTAACTCCTGCAGAATTATGCAGAGCACTGAGCCAATCACTCAATGAAAAAGCACTGCTCCTGAAGACAAGCAAACTGCAAGAACATCTTGGAATTGGAAAGATTTTTTTCTCCTCTTCAGGCAGAACTGTTTAAACATAGGATCTGACAATACCCCAAAGGCTTAGAGAATGTGCACATATTCTGAAGTAACCCTTACCTTCCTTCATGAAACTCTATCCTGCTCCAGCCTATGCAGAATAGGGCCCAGTGCCCCTGGTATCTTTCAAACTACATTTTCTTCTAGAAGAATGATTCTCTTTATCCTTTTTCTCCTGAGAAGGGTTGCACAGCCTCAAACACTCTCTTCAGAGCTCAGTAATTACTTCACAACAACACGACAGCAGCTCCCATCCACTGGAATTAAACATGATTTCAATTAAAATGGCATTATCTCATAAGTGTCTTAAAGTCAGTGCTAAATGGTCCTTAATCACATAAAAACTGCTCATGATAGGCCAGTAAAACACACTGGACCATAACAGGCAGGAGAGTGTAGTGCTGAATTAATTGCAGTGAAAACACTTACAGAGAAAGATGCAACTGATAAAGCACACCTTAAATTCTGCACTGGAATTTTCTTCCTCAGACCTTACACATAATTTGAAAATTTACTTTTTGCAAAATACTCCAGTAAGTGAAGACACAGTTCCTATCAAATACACAAAGTTGATTTCACATGATGAACAGCTCATGAAGAAGGAGAAAGATCCATGCAGAAGACAAGAGCAACAATGAAAAAATCAATGACTCAAAACATTGCTTAACCATTTTTCAAAAACCCCACAAACCTTAGTATTCTACCCTTCCAAGAAGAATTAGAGTAGGCATAATTTTTTATGAAACATTTGAACATGAAGGGGATAGCAGTTGATTGAAAAGGTTGTTGTAAACATATTCCAAGCATTAATAAGAAATATGAAAGAAATTAGAGAACAGCTGTTTCAGTACAGCTACAGGTATGAAAATGTTCATGAAAATGCACATAAAAAAGACAAAATATAATTATTTCAGAGGAAGAAGTCAGAATATATTTACAGAAAAGCCACTGGCAACAAGATCAGAGATTACCCTAGGCAGGAAAATGGTACCACCAAAATAAACCCTTGTGTGCATCTGTAAAACACAGATCTGTAGCTCAGTCAGTGATGGAAATGATGTGTGACTCCTGCACCATTGAGGAAAAATATTTAATGCAATTACCTTGGAACATTTGGATGTCTCCTAACTATGTTAGACCTTTCTTTTGGCATGTAGCTATCCACAAATGTGTTTAACCCTGGAATGGACATGGGCAAACCCCCAGTGCCCTGGATGTGCTCAAGGATCTGGATAAGTTTCACCTCCTTGCCCTCCCAGCTTGGTCTTTTGTGTCACACCCTGAACACTCCTGCTTCAACCCCTCTCCTGCAAATATAGCACCTCTCCAGCTCTCCATCAACTCTCCAGTGTAACAATCTATTCACTAATAATACCAAAGTACACTCATAAACCCACAGAAACATTCTTCTGCATCATGCCCAGCACATATCCTGCACTGCCACAAAAGGCAGCAGGAAACCATTTGCCCTAGTAGCATTGTTTTGTACCATTTATTCTAATTTTAAAATTCTTCTGCTACCTCATTTAGGGCATTTGCCCTGGTAGCATTGTTTTGTACCATTTATTCTAATTTTAAAATTCTTCTGCTACCTCATTTAGGGCTTCCTGTGCTGCACCTGTGTCACCCTCTGCCTGAACTGCTCTCTTAAGATTCAGTGCTAGAGAATCTTAAAATATATTATAATTAAAGCTCACAGACCACACTTACTCTGAGAGGAAAAAAAAAAAAAAGGAACAGAAGAAACCAATATAAATCCTAAGGGACTTCTAAAGATTAGTGGCGAAAAACAAATCCCTGCTGAAGAAAGGGCAGAGGCAAACATGAAAAGCAGAGTTCAGGGAAAGCAAAAATATCAAAATGAGGTCATAATCCCACTTTGGGATACACAGATGCCTTTGCAAAGAAGCAATGCAGGGATCAAGGACTGAACTGACACCACCCAAGACAATAAGCAGAATGCTTTTTATAAATATATAATAACAAGATGCACAAACACAAAATTAGATTTTTAATTGCCATGTTAACACACTGACTTTCAACAGGTTTTTACCCTTAAATTTCCAGTGAGTATCTCTCAACAAACAGTTAAGAAAGAGCTATGCAAAAACGTAGAGCCAGGATACTGTATAAATCTTAGAACAATGGATCAGATATTCAATTCCCTTGAAAAAAATCACAAGTTCTAAGAAATTTTAAGAAAACAAGAGACAAAAAAATATAGTATCTGTCAAAAACTAAAAGGAATCCAGTGAAAACATGTTAATGCCTCAAGAAGAAACATTTTATACAAATCCTGCAGTAAGTAATTCCAGTTTGTGAACATGATACTACAGATCACTGAAAAATGTGGCTATCTATCTGTTGATCTATCTATATATACATGTAAAGACAAAAGTCTGGAAAACTTAATAAAAATCTTGCCAAAGAATCACCAAATCAAAAAGCTGTTGGAAAACATTGGAGAGTGTACCTGCTAAAATCGCTTTGCTAGTGGGGTTTTTACACTGGCAGTATAATGGAAGAAACAGTAGCAAAAAGTAATCTGAGGAAAATCTATCTATTAAAAAAAAAGGGATACAAGAACGACAAAATGTCGTATTTAAGGCAGTGAGCTAATTTGATGCAGTGCCTTGTATTCCACGCAGTCATTTTTGCAATCTGGATGACCTGAAGTAGATGCAGAAAGGAAACTCTACAGGGAAATTATTTTATTTACTATTGCAGAAAATGCTGTTGGAAAACTGAACATGCTCTTAGGCACAGAAGCACTTTTCCATTCCTAGAAGACTATCAGAAAGGCAATTGGAAGACACAAAATACAAGTTGTACCCATCAGCATGTGCCAAAGACTGATGTTGGGTGTGGTAGGACCTAAAATACCAGCGCTAACCTAGAAATGAACTGTGTTAGTGAAATCTACATGTTTATCCAGGAAAAAAAAAATGATAATAGTGGAATATAAAAGGTACTTGAGCAACTAGAAATATGAGCATTTGTGGATACGGAATTCCTATCTCAAATAACAAAAGGAAACACCACTCCCTGGCTAACATAATAGATTAGATAAAAATCAGAGGGAACACTACTTTGGGGCCATGACTCTGGGGCGGGTGATAGATAAATTAATAATCACATAGGACCTTCGTAGGCCGCATGGAAGCCAAACGCAACTCTGAGGTGGACGTACACTTGTGCGGGCTTTGGCTCACAAGCCACTCCACGCCAGTGCTATTCCATGGGCATCTCAAGGAAAGCCAACGTGCACGGCCAGATATCCTGGAATGAGAACTGGAAAACAATTGCTGGAAAAAACAAGCGCCGCCGCGCTCATTTTAACGGGTTGTTGACTCCAAACCGAGCACCTGAGGGGCACCTGAGGGGCACCTGAGGGGCACCCGCTGCGCCCTGCCAACCAAGGGCGCCTGTGCCCTCGAACCGAGACCAGGCGGGGAGGGAGCAGCGGGGCTGTGATCAGCCCCTTACCTGGCCGCGTATCCCCCCCGCACCTTCGGCGAGACGCGGGGACCCGAGCCCCGCTCCCGCCCCATCACCTCAGGCGCCATCGCCGCCCCTCAGGCGCCCCCCGGCCCCGCGCACCTTCCCGCGCGCGCACCGCGCACGCGCGCCGGCGGAGGGCGCGGCCAAGGCCTCCAATCGCCTCTCCCCGCTCCTTCCCTCCCTGCCCTGGCTCGGGAATATCCGGGACACCGCTCCGGGAGAGCGTCCCGGCTGCCGCCACAGTGCGCAGGCGCGGCGGCGCCGGGCTGGGGAGGGGAGCGCGAAGGAGGAGCGGGAAGCGGGGGAAGTAAAAGTTGCCGCGAGGGCGGGGCCGCGCCCGGAGTCGCCGCCGGGAGGGGGCGGGAGAGGAGCTGCGTGAGGAGCCGCCGGTGAGCCGGGGGTCCGCGGGGACTGAGGCGGGCGTGGGACGGGGGGTAAATTGCAGCGGGCAGGGGTCGGCTTGGGTCGGGGAGCGGGCACGGTTGTGGCCGCGGTCCCGGCGGAGTGCCGGGGGACGGGACAGCCTCCTCCTCCCGGCTGGGGTTAAAGCCCTGCCGGGGCTGCGTGGGTGGGGGTCAGCGGCAGCTCCGGGGCCGCGGCCGGCGCTGCCCCCGCCGTTGTGTAAGCGGAGCCGGGGCCGCGGAGCTGGAGCGGGACCCCCGAGCCGAGCGGCGGTGCGGGCGCGGAGCGCGGTTAATGTTCAACGCGGGCGTCACAAGCCCAGCAGCGAGCTCTCCAGGAGTGCTTCCAGAGGCTGTCTGCCTGGAACAGGAAATGCCAGTACAGGTAGTGCTGGAGCTGTTGGAAATTTAATCGGTTTGCAGCGTTTTGGTGGCAGAGTTGCTCGCTGTGTGTTCTCGTACAGATGGAGTTTCGGAGGCATGTGGGTAGATGTATGCGAATATATGCAAATCACATGCTTAGGATCGGGTCTAAGTTTACCTATATCCCTTACTTTGGTTTTCAATGCAAATATTTTAAAATCAGCTTTTCGGAGGAACCATGACTTGTTCTTTCAACCTACATTTTTCCCTTCCCAGAATAAGTGTGAGTTTTACATCTCTCTACTTAGTGCTTTATTTTGATCTTGCAACCCCCTACCAAAACCACCCAACACCTGAAACATTTAAAGCTTTCTTAACTTTGAAGCTACTAGGATTATTTTAAGAACAAGAACTCATTCGTGCAAACAGCAATGTGCCTGATTCATGTGGCCTTCCACCCCAAGGCAATGGAAAATCCCTTCACTCATTTTATGGTTACCTGCTCTTACAGAATGAAAGGGTGTTTTTTGGTGTCAAAATAGTGAGACCTCATGTTATAATCTGACTGTAAATTAGCCCTGTCAAAGCGTAAATAATCCTTTATTCCCCTAACAAATTGTTGCAAAGTAAAAAGTACTTACTGGTTATTTTTTTGAAGTATCAAATTACTTTTGTAAAAAGTTATTATTCTTGACCAGTGGGATGTTGACATTAAAAACAGGAAAAATATGCACTTGACTTTCATATCAAGCCTTGATGGTGCAGAATCTTTTTTGGTCATAGAGTATGCATGATGTGCCACTGACAAAATTATTTGCATGTATGACCCAGAAGGTGTCAGGGTATTGGCACTGTCCTTGCTTATTCCTTGCCTCTTGATAGAGTAAAACAGTTTAGTGACGGAGGGATGTAGTGGTGGGAGCAAAACCCATTCAACAGAGTTCTTCACAAGCTTCATGGTTGGAGCAGAATCAAGTAGGAGTTTGTTGGGGCCAGGTTAAAGGATGTTGGGTTGAGGCTGGATCAGGATTTTAGCTGTGCAGACTGAGTGAAGTGTTCGTAGGAAGGTTTGTACAGGATATGTTAATGAAGAAATATATGAGGTGTAGTGATTCAGACATTCAAACTCTTTTTTTGACAGACCTATAAAATATGTGTGGGTTTAAAGATGATGCTGACATTACCATTCCTTGTAACTCAGTTTTGCATTTTTTCCCTGGTGATGTAAGAAATCAGAAAGCTTTTTTGAGGCAGAGCAGAACTTGGTGTTTTGTGCTTCTGTTAATGATCAAACATCTGCACAGATCAAACATTTAATCTGAGTCAAAAAGGCAAGTGTGAGTATCACTGTAGAGATACATTCTATCTTTCTGAGGCTCAGGAAAGGGTACATTGTAGCCTTTGAATAATCACATGTAAAGCCGTAGGAAGGCAGAGAAACAAAAATCTTCTCCGTGGTGTCTGTGTGATGATTCACTGTAAATGCTGGCCCATGTCATGGGCTGGGAATTTGTGTTCTCCAAGATCTTTACTCAGAGTTCCCATTGCAGCTATTTCTAAAGTCGGTTTCCCCTTGTGACAGATGAGGGAGGCTGAGCTGTGAACCTGTTGTTTTGGTTTTGATGCAAACAGGAAAGTTTTTATTGGAACAGCTTAAAGCAAAAATTGTGCACTTGTACAAAAGCTTTCTGGGATAGCATCTACACTCCTGGTTCTCCATCCTGGAAGGGAACAGAGAGGTGTGACAGGCAGGAGCAGTGGTTTGGCATAGGAGGGACAGCTAAATAGGCAAGGGCTCCAGAAGAGACAATAGAGATTCTGAAAAAAGAAAAAGTCTGCGTTGGAAATCTACAGGGATTGTTTGGAAGAATTTCTGGAGGAGATACCATCAAATGCTCCTTTGGTGTCTTGGGGGCTTGTTGAATCAGAATGTGTCTTACTTGTTGAGAAAGAATGTGTCAGACCAATACCAGCCAGTGGTAAAATACTGGTATTGACCTTTTCTTGTAGTGTTGCTCCTCTTTCTCCTCATGTGTGTTGCAAGTGCGTGCTGTTAATCAAGTTTTTCTCCCTCTCCGATGTTTAAAATAGTGAGAATTTGCATTCCTATAAATGTATTTCTGTGACAACTTTCAAGCAGGAAGACTGGTGGCTACTAAAAACGTTTACATGTATCTTATGGTGCATGAGATTTGTTGGCAAATATATTTAACATGGGGACTAAAGGTAGAAGGGGACAGGATCTGAATCATAACAAAATTATGATTCAGCCTCATTGAGGTGGGTGTAAGAGATTATTTCTTTCAATTCTTGGTCTTTTTCTGCATTTTTAAAGCTGCTTCACTGTTTGTTTCTTTCTTCAAATGTAGGGAAAAATCATTACAACCTTCAGCACTGTGACAATACAAATCAGATTTTTGTTCAGTTAACAATATTTGTCAATTTTAAACGACAACCTTTTGAACTGAGGAAAGCACTCAAATTCTTTCAGTGGCAAGTGGTTGAAATTTTGATGAATTTCATTCTGTTAAGGAGGAGACAGTAACCCCAGTCCTAATAATATTGGCTCATTGCAGAGAATGTTAGTGGTTTCCTATCATAGCTTTATTCCCTCATAATATATTTCATCACTCTTCCTTCACAATTTTTGTTGTCTTGTGTCTAAATTCCTAAGTTATATCAGTTTAGGAATTGATTTCCCAGAGTTGTTAGTGTGTTGGGTGGGGTTGCTAGGCTCAGCATGGAGGCCTGAACTGCAAGCAGAAGCAAAATGCTGTGTGGCTTAAAAGCAACCCCAGCACTGGGCATGAGAAAGGTTTGCCATTAGTAATTTGTGCAACACACTGAGAATAGTTCCAAAGTGGAGCTGAGAAGATGTAAAGAACTATTCTTTAGCCAAATTTCAGGACAACTTTTGAACTTGTTGGCAGGTTTCCACTCAATTTGACAGAAGGGATAGAAGCCTCAAAGATGATTATGTACTTAGAAAGTGCATGAAAAGAGGCAGCTGGCTGGAAGAGAGAGACCTTGTAAGATGATGTGAGGAGCAGAGTTGGCTTATGCCCCAGCTAGGGAGAAAACTGCAAGAACTCAGCCATGAGGCAGAAAATTATCAAGAGCCCAGGCATTGGTAGTTCCAGTGTTCACAGAGCCAACTGTTTATCCCATCAGTTTTATCTTGATGGATATCAGGGGTGCTTAAACCCAAATGTGTTTGTAGAAAGTGATTGTTTAGGCAAAATATCAGCTGCACTGATTTCTAAGCTTCTTTAGTCACACTGCTTCTTAAACTAAAGAGTCTGTGCCAGGCACAGCTACGTGCTGGGGTGTACCAACCAAGCAGGTGATAACGTGCAGTTCTGCTGACAAGTGGATTTGTTGTTCTGGAAGCTGTAAAGGCAAGTGCCAGAAATTTTTGACAGGCATGTGTTTTGTCCTGTAAGGCTGCACAGCTAAGGGTAGCAAGGTGCTTGATGAAATCACCTGTGACTGAAATTGGGCAAGGTAGAAGGAGTTAGGCTGGTAAATAGACATGGGTTTGAGAACTTATAGCCCTTGTTTAGTATCTTTGGTTGAGAACAGTTGTCCACAATCAGTTCCTGTAGTCTGAAGGGCAAAAGTATTCCTTTAGTTCTTAAAAAATCTTCTGCAGCATATCAGTGACGCTGTGTGAAATAACTCTTTTCCTGAAATACTGCACTTACTGTAGACTCAGTATGGTTCAATCACAGAATGTTTGAGTTAAAGGGACCTTGAAGATCATTGTGTTCCAAACCCTCTGCCATGGGCAGGGGCACTTGGCCCTAGACCAGGTTGTTTAGAGCACCATCCAACTTGCCCTTGAACACTGCCAGGGATGGGGCAGCCACAGCTGACTGATGGTCACTCTGTCACTCACACCTTTGGCAAGACAAGAACTTAACAAGATCTGGTAAACCCCAGTGGTTAATGAGTGCTACAGTGCCCTTAGCAGCACTGGCTCACCACAGACAAGGAAGAAGCCTTCAGGTCCTAATTATAGTGCTATTGACTATTGAATTTAGGTTATGGGAGTCTGGTCCAAGTCCCAGTCACCTGGAAGTTAACCCAAACACATGGGAGGTCAAGCAACCAAAACTGATCAGCAGCATCACTTCTCTGGTTTACAGAGCCATCTGTGATGGGGACAGGCTTGTCAGCAGAGCAATCATATTCTTGTTGGGGTGTTGTTTTTGTTTGGTTTTGTTTGGGTTTTTGTTTGTTTGTTTGTGTTTTTATTTTATTTTTGTTTAGTTTTTTGTTTGTTTGTTTTGTTTGTTTTTTTTTCCAAATCAAAACTGAAATATTTGTCCAATATAAATTTCAAACCAAGATGCTACTATAGCTTTCTCACCTTATGGAGAGGCAGTGATGACAAATTAATCCCATTGCTCCTGGCACTCTTTGAAGGCTCATCTACAGCGCCTCTCTTACTAATGAATGAGAAGCCATGAACCTTAGTATTTGATGCCGTGGAACTTCTACATACGAAAACTGCAATTAATGTGTTCTGCAATTGATTAGATGAAGATTGTGTGATAGATGGAATTATTTGTGTTCACAGCTTTGTGGATATGAAATTCAGCAGGAAGCATTTTAATGCAATGGGACAGTAACACAGAGCTAATCCAGAAACACTTTTTTGTTAAATTCTTGCACTGAATCTTTATAGCTTTTCCTGACAGCCAGTTCAACAGCTAAATGCTTGGTGCATGGAGTGTTGGTTGTAGGGCATCCTTGAAATGCAAGAGAAAATTACTTCCTGTAAGTTCTTAGTAAATGAATGCTCCTTGTCATTATCCTAAATTGTTCTGGATGAGCTCGTTTCCAAAACAGATTTTATATTTCTAATAAGATCTGAAGCTGGTAGACATTTCCAGCTACATTTTCTTTTCCTATTCTCTTCCTGGGTTAACTGAAGTGAACATAAAGAAAACAAAATTGTTACATGATGTTCTGTCAAGGTCAGTTTCCAGCTACATTTCAGATTCCTTGCTCAGCGCTGCTACAAATCACACTTCCTATCTCCAGTATTATTAAATCAAATTACTTACGGGTGAGATACAGTAACATCAGTAAACAAACAGAACTCATCTGATTATTCATGGCGCAAAAGAGACTTTTGGTTAGGTTCCAGTTATTGATTTTATTTTAAAATACAAGCAAGTACCAATGTTTGTCTTGAATAAAGGGGAATGCTTTTAGGGGTGCAAGACTTCCTGTGGGTATTTTTGAAAGCCACATATCCCAGCTGTACAATATTAGAGAGCTGTAGAGTGGTTTTTTGTCAATGTGGTGTTGCTTGTTCTGAGCTGAGCTAAGTTCTCTTCCAGTTATACAGTATTCCAACTACACAATTAATTTTTGTTTTTTAGTACTCCTCATTAATCTTGCTAAGCTTACACAGTGGAAAAAACTGTAGTGAGAAGCTGCAGGTTTTGAAGCATACTGATGTGTCTTTAGTATCTCACATGCTTGTGAAATCTAAGGTGAATATCTCTGTTGAAATGTGAGGCCCAAATTTCACCCTTTTTTTTCCTTCTTTCTTTTCCATGCATGCAACCCCAGTTGTGTTGGTTTATTTAAATTTATTCTGTTCTGTTCCTCCAAATGTTTGTGTGGGTGGTGTAGTAATGCCAAACAGACAGAATAATCCATTGTTGTGAGAGGATCACGGCTTGGGCTTTACAAGCGGTTGTGGGCATGTTCTGGAAATGGACTCATTTAACCTTCAGCATGCTCCTTCAAGAGCTGGAGAAACAACCCTTATTGTTGGAATTGGAAAATCTTGGAATTGGGGCAGTGACCAGAATGTTCTTGCCTTACTGTTAGCACTGTTTTTCTGGTTGCTTTGAGAATGCAGCCAGGTTAATGACACATTGATGTAGTGTTTAGTAGGCAGAAGAAACTTCTAAAAGCTGAGTACTAGCTGACAATCCATCCATAAAATTGAAATAAAAACCAGCTTAGCTTTTGGAGTGTTGAATAAAATGACTTTCTTCTTGGTAATATTTTTATTAGACTTGGAGTTTCAAAGATTGAATAACTCATGTATTATATGGTCTTTTTATAAGCTGTTGCTGGTTATTAGGAGAATCTTTACAGCAATTTTATTTTGATCTTTGGAGATGTGTAAGAAATTAGAAGATAATAGATTATGATAGATAAAATAACTTTTATGCCTTAAAAACAATTATTATGTGAGGATGTTTTCTTCTCCTCTTTCCTGGCTATTTCATCTTGCCTTTAGATTTAGAGGTTGTTTTAGCTGTGATCTTTTTTTTAATTTAGAAGCTCTTGAACATTTTGGGTTTTTCTTTTTTTCAATAATTTCTGGTTTTTTTTCTTATTTCAGGTTCACTGGAAAGAGAATGCAATAAGCATGACATCTTCTAAACTGGAATATATTTCATGGGTTACAGTTAGAAGTAAAAAGAAGATGGAACAAAATGAGAGAACAGGAGTATAACACCTGACAAGAACTTTCCAGTCCAGTGATATATATATATATATATACACACACACACACATAGAAACTTTCAATATAATACAGCTAATGATTTATAGTAATACTTTATTGATATCCCTGGAAGAAGTCAGTTACTGTGCAACTTATGTAATAAGAACTTGTATTCTAACGACTTTTAACATGTTTTAACCTTAACTGGACACCTTTATTTATTTATTTTTTTAAGACTGAAGGCTAAAAACATTGTCCAGCTGTATTTTTACTGGGAGACTGCTCCTGAGGGATGGCTCACAGCTGCTCATGGAAAATGGACTTAAGCCCATGAATGGTTACTACTGCACAGAGTTGAATGGAATGCCATGACTTTGGAAAAATTATTGTAGAACCACCTTCTTTGCCTTGCACCCATCATATCCTTAAATATTTTAGTGTGAACGTTGTGATTATAAACTCTAAAAAATAATGGCATGGGTGAAATTCCTAAGAAAACCTGGGGGTAACCTTGGAAAAGTTTATCAGCCTGGAAGTATCCTGTCCCTGGCCCCTACAAAAGGCTTATTAAATGAACCTGGACAAAACAGCTGCTTTCTTAATAGTGCTGTTCAGGTAAGAAAAAACTTTATCTATTAAACATGTTTTGAGTAGACTTTCCTGAGTGTGTGTGGGAAATAAAAATGGCAATATTTTGGTAGGAATAAGACACTGTTATGAAGGTGATTTTATTCAGCATTTAGCTGTAAAGAGTTGAGAGTTTTAATATTTTATTTTGCACAAAATTTTATTTGCATGCATCAAGAATATCTGAAAAACTTTCCTTTTGTATTTGAAAATGTAGGAGTTACAACTTTAAAACTTTCTTCTTGGATTTTAAAAATAATGTTTCTGTCAAGCATAGCAAAATAACTTCCAAAATTTATATGACACTTTTTTATGTGGGGCAACAATTACTACTTGTATTGACTAGGACACTATTTTTATTAAAATCTCATTTTCTCAGAATTAGCACATGAGCAACCCTGTGATGCTGGGATATATCAGAATATGCGTATATAGCAAGGGCTTTGATTCTAATCTTAGGAAAGATTTGTGGAATTAGAGTAGGAGATACACTTGGTACCCAAGAAATATGACTTGGAGTTCTTCTTATAAGACTAATTCTTATAAGAATTCTACTTTCTAAGGTACTTGTTGTAATTCTCAGATTTTGGATCTGAATGTTTTTCAATTGTACAGAATGATTTCTCAAACTGGCAGAGGACTTAATAGACATGGACTTCCTAAAGTCTTCCTAAAAATTGGAAGACTTAAAATTGGCATGGATTTAAAACTTGGAGATTTGAGAGGTATAGCTATGTGGTGTGTATAGTATCTGCATGGATTTCAAATTGAATTGTACTGTGATTTTAGTAGAGTGTTTGCTGTTTTGCATCCAATGGGAGCAGCATGACCCGTATTCTCCTGCAGTTCTGCTATTTTCACTTAGGTGCCCTAAAATGAAGCCCTAAGTAATTTTTAGTTCTACTTTCAGACAATCCTACAACTTCACAACCCAGTGCTGTTTATCAAGCAGGGGCAGATGGTTGGTGACTGACCTTTTACAAGGAAGAATATGTTCCTTTCTTTTCTTTTCTTTTAATCTCTGCTCCCCTTTCAGAACTGAGCTTTGGACTTTGGGTTTCCAACACATCCTATTTCATTTTAGCTTTTATATTTATAGGTATGATATCTTTTCCCCACTGAATTTGCAGCTGTTGTCTTACTGTGCCTCTTGACAACTCATTTTTAGGGGTTTTATTTTTATTTCTTTATGGACAACTTTCTCAACTGCTTTACTTTGTGTGTACCCAAGACATTAGATATTGAAAGCAGTGGGTGTAGCCAAGCTGTTATTACATTTTTGTGGGGTATTTACCCAAATAAGAAGTAGAAACATACCTGTGTAAGCACCAGGATTATTTTGATCTGTGGAAAAACAAATGTATTTCAGCAATCATTTTGATAAGAGACTTTAAGAATATCATATAGGACTTAACTCTTATGTAGAGCTTTAAGAAAACAGCTGCAGGCCCTGTACAGGGTTTACATTGCTGCTTGTTTCCTTGAGAGTACTTCAGCTCTTTCTCCAAAATACATTGTGTTAAAAAGTTTAAAAGACAAATCTAAATTTCAAGTGCTGAACGTAAAACGTTCATTTCCACCTCCATAAGTTAGCAAATAATGGAAAAAACCCATATTTCCTGCAGCAATATTGATACTTAAGTTGTATGTTATGTGAAATAAAAAAACAATTAAAATCCACTGTATGTTGTGTAAGCAAAGAACCTTCAGAACTGATTACTGATTTTCTCTTTATTTTTCTAGGTATTATGGCAACTTGACATATTTCGACGAAGTTTAAGAGGTTTAACTGGGCACGTGTGTCAAGGAGATGCCTGCATATTTTGTGCTTTAAAGGTAGATAAATTCTAGAAAAATCGTATTTCACAATGAGGAAAAACCAATTTAACTTCTTTTTTGGAAGTGTGGGTCTGTATCATACCTATCCCTGGGTGACCGAGTCATTCTTTTTGTAAAGAAGCAATTTAGTTTTAAGGACATTTTTAACAAATGTTTGTTAGAGAAATATTTTCTTGTATTTAAAGAAGAAATTTTGCAGGATTCTGGAGTTGGTTAGAATGGCATAAGTTATTTTTTTAACAATGTATTTGTGATATTTGACTCTATGCCCTATGTACTCACCTCAAAAAAGAGTAGTTAATTCACTTGGAAGGGTCTGTCCCCAGCTGTTCTGTGCACTTCTGGTTTTGCTTTCCTGGCTCTGTAAGACACTGGTTGAGTAATTCTGTTTGTTCAGTGTTCAAAATCTTGGACATGTTAATTTCCATGCAATACATACACTGGATGAGGATCAACAGTGAGTTGTTTGTGTCTTAAGTGGATTTTTTGGTTGGGGTTCTTTTTATGCTCTTAGGCTATTGTAACCCTTCTTACCTGTTTAACAATGAAGGATATTTTATCTCTCTGTTTCTCCTATGAACTAAAAGCATAGCCAGTAAATCCTGGGACTTGGACTGTGCAGGCCACTAAACTGAGCATACCTGTCTGCACACATCCTTATCTGTACTGCTTGTAATTTTTTTTTTTAAGCTGGAAATAAAAAGCTATGTTGCATAACAAAAAATGACCTAGCAGCCAAAATAAGGAGTGATAAATGCTTTCAAAGCAATCTGTTAAAAACTTCATTTTGAATGTTTGCATGGAGATAGTAATGGCTGCAATTTTTGTCAGTAGTCCCTGCTTTTTGTTTTGAGAGGGAAGATTAAATACTTCAGAGACACTCTGGAATGCATCATGGTTAAAACAATACTTTTTGTTAGCAGTGAAACTTTGCTTCTCTGTTTTATCTTTGCCTTCTGTCCAACAGATTTTAACCAGAGGAAGCCTATGTGAAGAATGCCCATCCTTATTTATGTTTTACATGGCTTCTCCTGACTTGCTTTGTCTTTAGTCTCTTTGGTTCTCTGTAAAGTTTGACTTAGAATTCTTGTCTGGGGAAGACACCTTTAAATATCTGCAAATCTGTAATTCATTTAATAGCTTTTAACTTTCAGTTCTTTCAGAATCAACCTCCTTTACTTGCTAAATGATGAGCTCACTTGGATGGATATCCCTGCCAAAAAGAAAAGTAGCAGCCAACTCTCTCTTCTGGGAAATGAATTAAAAACCAAGTGCAATTTATTATCATGTCCCAGAACTGCAGATATTGACCTTTTCTCTTGTATTGTGTGCACTGGTTCAGCACTGAGCTAATTTCATAGCAAGGATTATTGGCATTCTATCTAATTTATGGGAGGTTTATAATTTTAATAAAGATATACTCCCCTCCTAAGCAGTAAATATCACATTATTTAGTGAATCATGAGTGGTATTACATTATGCCCTAAGAAATACACACCATCTGTAGACATGAGATACATATGGATGAACTGCTATTCCAGGGGCCAAATTAAAAAAACGGTATAATTACAGAACAGGGCTTGTGATGCCTCTGGGAGCTCAAGTCCATCACTTTTAATTTTGTATTTGTATGTAGTTGTTCTACAGGTTCAGTGTTTAGTTTGGTACCATAACTTCTTGTAGAGGAATCAGCAGAATACAAATGTAGTAACTTGAAGAGAAAACAGTAATTTTGAAATTTATAAGCATTGTAAATATAAACATTTCGCATGTTTATGCAAGAAGTGATGTATTTGTGTAGAAGCACAGTGTCTAGCCAAGTGGTTAATGAAGCTAAATAATCCCTGCATTTCCTCCTAGGCCATCTTTTCCCAGTTCCAGCACAGCAGAGAGAAAGCCCTCCCGTCGGATAACATGAGACACGCCCTCGCCGAAAGCTTCAAGGATGAGCAGCGCTTCCAGCTGGGATTCATGGATGATGCAGCAGAATGCTTTGTAAGCGTCTTCATGAGAGTTCAGTAGAATTCTAGTAGGATTAGTTTGGGGGTTTTGTTAGCTCTGGGCTCATGGCTAGGATTTAAATAACATAATCCTGCTGAGCTTCTTTATGCCTGTTTAGGGCAACAGACACATGGAGTAGAAGTGTCAGGTAAGGGGGATGGAGTACTCGATGGAGTACTCTTGCATTTGTTCCATACTTTTCTCCCTTAACTTTGTAGCTGATGATGGACTCTTAAAAATATTTTGATGGAGAGAAAGGTTGTCTTCTCAGAAGAAGCACCTATGGATTTGAATATGTTGTCTGTTCCTTGAAGTATTGGGTCACCAGCTATTGAAATACAGTGTGTTAGAACTGGCCAGCTCATTGCTGAAATCTGCTGCAGAAGAGATTTCCATTGTCTTACTCAAGAGTGAAATAAATACTGGAAGATTTTGCTGTAGTTACTTTCTTCTTCAGTGAAGTGTCTTATGGAACAACACAAGCCACTGCTGTGGCCTTTAAAGGTGACTCCAGATGTCACAGAACTCTGGTAAAGAAAGCTTCCTAAGAGCTATTGTGTTAGTGAAAATGTTCACCATGAAACACCTGCAGTATTAACATTTGGACATGGATTTGAGGGGCAGGAAATATGGTTGCTGCTTCAGTTACTTTCAGCTTTGGACATTCTTTGGGAGTAACCACAAATTAATTCCTACCTGCTAGATGTGGCTTCACATATGTAGGAGAATTCAGTGCAGAACTCCTGAAAGAGGCTATTTGAGATATTGCAGTCATGAAAGAGAGCCTCTTATTACTGTTCCATCTACTCAAAATGCATTTGGACTCCTGAACTAATCATCTGTCTGATCTACCTTAATAGATTCACTTCTTTCCATTCCCTTGGATATTTTTGACAAAAGGAAAAAACGGCCTTGCTAATTCAGGGGACACACTCATTGCAGCCGCAGCATTTTGGAGCCAAGGGGCATAGTTAGAGTACTACATTGTGATGTTCATCACGTGTTCTGACTTCATCAGTTCAGCTTACATTTATATTATTTTTTCTTTTTAGGAAAATATCCTTGAGAGGATTCATTTCCACTTAGTGCCAAACAGTGAAACAGATATGTGCACTTCGAAATCCTGTATTTCTCACCAGAAGTTCGCTATGACCCTGTATGAGCAGGTCAGACCTTCATTTGCTTGGTTTAACGAATACCTTGTTTTCTCTTTGCTTAGTAAATAAAAGCAGAAGTTGGTTTTGTTTTTTGTTTGGTTTTTTTTTTTTGTTTTGTAGTGTGTGTGTCGCAGTTGTGGAGCATCATCAGATCCATTGCCTTTTACGGAATTTGTGCGTTACATTTCCACCACAGCTCTGTGGTAAGAACATTTTTTTTTGTTACTCATTTTTCTATATGCACCCTTGTAATAATATGCAAAAGCATCCCAGGCTTTTAATTGTTCAAAATTAACATATATTTTTTTGGTTGCAACATGCTTTTGAGATACTGTTCAAAAATAGCAATTGGATTTCAAAAGCAAGATGTAGAAAGGGCTTGACAAAAAAATTTGTATTGCTACTGTTTTACTACTGTGTGTTTTCTTTTTAGTTATACAGTACAGGTAATTAAAATCTGTTACTCTTCAGAAGGGAGATGCATAGGTATGTAATTTATTTTTTGCAGTAATGAAGTAGAAAAAATGATGGAGAGGCATGAACGTCTCAAGCCAGAAATGTTTGCAGAATTGCTGCAGGCAGCAAATACTGCTGATGACTACAGAAAGTGTCCTGTAAGTAAACAAAAAGGTTACATGACTTTGGGATACAAGGGAGAACTCTGGGATGTTCAATCAGGCTAGAAGTGTTCCTCTAAAAGCAGGGTTATGTGTTGTGTTGCTGCTTCAGAGCAGTCAGCTTAGGGCAAACAAAGGTCTTAACACTTATGTTTTATTGTTCCAGTTATAGAGATTTGTTTTAAGGTAGTGATTGGATATGGAAGTTAAGCTGTAGTCTTCCTTCATCCAAGTGTTTTTATGATGAAGAATGTTATCCTTAAGTTGTTAGGAACAAACACCATAACTAAATTTTGGTATTAAAGACATTGCAGTGTTGTTTTTTTGAACTAATTCTTGTGCAGTAACTCACCTTTGGACTTCGAATTTTTCAACACTTTTGTTTTCCTTTCCATCATGGTTTTTGTTTCCTTTTTTCTAGAGTAATTGTGGTCAAAAAATAAAAATTCGTCGTGTTCTTATGAATTGTCCTGAGATTGTCACCATCGGTTTAGTCTGGGATTCAGAACACTCTGACCTGACAGAAGAGGTTATGCGGAATCTGGCAACACAACTTTATCTTCCAGGGGTATCTGACCTAAAACTTACTCTTTGCTTTTTCTAGAATTTAATTTTACTTTTAATGTTATGTATATGTGAATATATAAAAAATAGAGATATTCATATGTATTTTTTATAAGCACGACTTAACTTGACATCAAGTTTATATAAATATATGAAGTTTATGTCTACTTTTACAGTTCTTTATAGTGTGCTGCTTGATGTAGTTTCTGTGAAAGAAAAAGGTCCTGTTGGAAGTGTTTTGTTCCTAAGTGCAATGATTAATCTAGGAGACTTCCTTGTTGAAAATCTAGGAATATAATTTTCAGTTTCAAATTTGTGGAATTATTCCAGAGTATACTTTACTCCTTCAAACACAAAAAACCCAATAAAGTTAAAATAGACATAGTAAGTGCAAAAATCAGTATTCATGCTCAGGAAGAATTGTATAATACGACAGGACATTAAGTAACAGTTGCCTTGGTGAAATGCTAGCAGTAGGTCAGGAAATTGAGGCTGTGTTTTACACCTGTTTTAAAATATGTAATCATTTTTACAGCTGTTTTATAGGGTTACAGATGAAAATGCCAAAAACAGTGAGCTCTTCCTGGTGGGAATGATTTGCTACACGAGCCGACATTACTGTGCCTTTGCCTTTCACACCAAGAGCTGCAAATGGGTGCTGTTTGATGATGCTAATGTAAAAGAGGTAAGATGATCTGCTTTTTAGCCCTTACAGTACTAGTTCTATCTTTTTGTTGCCGTTTATGCAACCCATTGTGCTCAAATGTTGTATCTTCATGTACATTTGGAATTAGGCAGTTGGTGTCTCTTGCTTAATGAATTACTCTTTCCATATTTGGGTTCAGCACTGTTGATAAAATTTTGGGGTTTTGTTTTCCTGTTTTTTTTTCTTAGATTGGAACCAAATGGAAAGATGTGGTGTCCAGGTGCATTCGGTGTCACTTCCAACCATTGCTGCTATTTTATGCTAACCCAGATGGCACAGCTGTGTCTCCAGAAGATGCACCAAAGCAGATTATTCACTGGTCTCAATGCAAAGCAGCAGGAGGAAATGGGGAAGACCTGGGTAATTAGATATATGGGTTTTTATTATAACAGTATCAGCTGTATTTCTGAAATGGGCATTATAAAGGAGAAAAAATGGATTGGCTCCTTTGTTCTGAAATACTTTTATCAATAATTATCCAAAGAGTCTCAAAAGAAAAGAGATTAGTGTGTATACTCAGTATTAGACCAGTTAATAAGGGGATACAAATTGAGACTAATGGGTAATGGGAAAAAGAATCCAGTCTTTTGGTTCTGTAATTTGTACTGCTGTCTCAGGTTGGCTTTTTTAATTTCATTTTAAAAAATTTCATTTAATTACAAGGAACTTAAATAAAAAGCAAATTGCATTTGACATGTTATTCTTCACAACATGTGCAGCAATAGAACATAGATTACTTCAGACAGCAAAGAACTGAGGGCCCTGTTTCACTGCAGGCTACCACTGTAAATATGGCAGTATATAAAATATTAGAGAACCTTATTGCCTAGTCTATTGAAATGTAGTGTGGTTTTTGGTGATGCTTCTCTTCTGGCTTTTTAATCCAGAATGAAAAAGCTTTCTCTCTTTTTATAATTTTATATAGTAGAAATTTAAATTAGGAAGCTTTTTATTTCTAAAGATAACTATGTTTTTGATAGGATTTGAAAAGCATTCGGCTGCTAAATCAGACCACGTGAAAGAGAATGGAATTGGAGATTCCACTAATCAAAGGAGTAATAAAAAACTTCAGCCAGATAATCCAGCATTCACTAGAAGCCATATTCAAGCAAGTGGTGGTAGAGGCCCAGGTGTGTATTCCCTACTAGCACCCCCAAAAAGCCAAACCAGATCTGTTTTATTATGAAACATTTCAGTTGATAGCATTTCAGGGGGGTTCTAACCTTGGGACTAGAGCTATTTCTAAGGGAAAAAATTCCATCATTGACTCAGTTGTTATTCAGAGATTTTCTCAATGTTTAAGTAATATCTGAATATCTGCCATGGAATGTTAACTTTTCCAGAGAGAGCTCTAAATGCAGAATATTTATTACCTTTGTTATGCTCTTGAGGCCTTGTTCCATTTCTCAAACACGATCAAGCTTTCCAGTGATGTTGCTGATTAAAAGGCACATCAGTGACCTGAGGCTGAGGTGTGGCTCTGTTGGTCACTGGCTACTTGAGTACACTTTTCCCCAGCAATACTGTGATATCAGCATGATTTATAGTCCTGGATGTAAATGGACTTGATCTTATGGTTGGAAAGAAATCTCACACTCTTAATCTGTGTCAAACAATTCATTAGTCAGTTTAAGTAGTCCTAACACTAAAACCTAGATCTTACTGTCCATAAATAGGTTCATGTGTTTTGGTGATGAATGACTTTTGAGCAAGGATGTTTGACAAGAAGTATTTTTTGCAGCCAAATTGGGATACAGTGAGCAAAAGGACAGGCTGAAGGATTTATCCAGAGAGTGTGCCCAGAAAGCTGCTGACATGAAAAACTTCACATCTTTACGGAAAGATGCAGACAGAGGACCAAGGAAAGAGTCTGCGAGACAAAGAGGTACATTTTAAAAATATAACCAGAAAACCAATGGATTAAATAACTTTTAGCATCAATGCTGCTTGTGCAGACTTTTTTTCTCCTTTTAAGAGACCATACTGTAAGATCACACTTTCCCAGTTTTCAGTATGCTAAAATACATAGTGGATTTGTAGAGATACTGTAAGAAACATTAAACAATATCAGTTAAATGACTGCTTCCACCCTGGAGTTGTTCAAGGCCAGGTTGGATGGGGCTCTGAGCAACCTGGTCTGGTGGAAGGTGTCCCTGCCCGTGGCAAGGCAGCTGGAACTTGGATGAACACTGAAGTCCATTCCAACACAAATCATTCTATGAAACATGAATGAGAACTGTAATGGAAGTTTTTTTCCTTTTGTTCTCGTCAGACTTGATTGGGGAAGAGCGTTCCAGTGCTAAGTCAGGGTCTCCTCCGGTCGGAAATGGACTGAGGCACTGCGCGGATCAGCGGATCTACGGCAGCCAGGGAAGGGGCCCTTACAGGCACGAGAGCCCAGCACCTCAGCAGGCAAAGCTTTCTGCCCATGTGCTTGGATCAAACAAAGCAGAACCTTCTCCTGCAGGGGACAAACCAGTGACAAGGACTCGGAGCGATGGCGTCACTGGCTACGACACGGACACCAGCCAAGACTCCAGGGACAGAGGAAGTATGAGGAGCAGGAGCAAAGGTTGGAAACCAATGAGAGAGACACTGAATGTAGACAGCATTTTCAGTGAGACTGAGAAGAAGCAGCACAGCCCAAAGCACAAAGCAAACCTGAGCAGTAAATCTAAGCACGAAAAGGAGCGGGGCTTTAACCACTGGCCCAAGGAGAACCAAATGCAGAAGGGTTTAATGACTATATATGAAGATGAGACAAAACAGGATACAGGAAGTCGAAGTTCACTGGATTCTGAGGGAAAAGGGAATGCTGAAAAAAGCAAGGGATTTGCAGAGAGGAAAATCCATGGTGATAACTGGCAAATTCAGAGGACAGAATCTGGGTACGAAAGCAGTGACCATATCAGCAACGGCTCCGCAAATCCAGACTCCCCTGTTATTGAAGGAATCAATACAGCAGATGCCAAGAATGTGAAGGAAAGTGCTTCCTGCAGGTAATGCTAGTTCTCTTAGAGCTTGCATAGGTTGTATTTATGGAAAAATAACCTGTTCTAACGTTTGTGTGTTCTTCAAAACCAAAACCATCCAGGAGAACATGCATTGAAACTTGCTTGAAGTCAGGTATGTGGAAAGCTAAAGTGTATCTAGAAATAAGGGTGTGGGCAGTTAAATGTTCAATTTACCTTCACTCTGGTTCTCTTTGGGAGGCACTGAGCTAGTTACTGAGGCTCTGAGCCAGAACTGCTAAGCCCTGCTGAGGGGCAGGGTGTGTTCATTTGTAGTAATTGCTACACTCCTTTACTTACAAGATTTTTAGACTGTGTGTAACTTTCCGTCTGCTGTGGAATAATACAGTGTCCATTTTAATCACACCTGTAACACTGGTTCAGGCCCTGACAAAGGAGATGGGAGTGGCAGTAGGTGAATTTTGGGTGCTGTTACCAGTCATAGTGCAGAAATTCAGTTTTCTAGTTCACCTCAGATATGTATTGAATGCTTGGTAATTGATTGACCTGTCTGAAATAAATCTTTTCTGAAAAGTGTAAAGTTACTCAAACTGGTTGGACTTGATGAGCTGAAGAGGTCCATTCCAACTTAAATTCATGTGATGCTTGAAATAGAAAGCTGGAATCCTTCCACATGCAGTTTTCAGTATTGTGTATCTCAAACTGTGTGTAGAATGCAGATACTTCTATAACCCTGTTCTTTTTTCAAATCTTATTTGCATCCATAAAATGGAAGAGCACAGTTGGGAGCCCAAGCCCAACTCTCTTTGATAGATCTGATTTGCTAGATCCAAGCAAATTTTCAGATATATATTCTCATGGCAACTTATTTCACAGGAAAAGAGAAAGGTCAAGGCCCTTTCATATCCTGCTTTTTGCCATTCTCCCCTTTGTCCCACCCACCAAATTGTACAAAATCCCATTATGCAAAAACCTGACGGGCTTTTATTAGTTAATGACATAATTATGTATAAAGCTACTCCAACTCATGGTTGTATTTTCAGTGTTTGATGGTTGCCTCAAACAGTGATTTTGCACAGTTGAAGCTCATTTTAAGCATGCCCAAGAGACAATGGGGCACCCAAATGGATCATTTTGTGAGAGAGAATATGATAAATTTCAAACAGTGTAGTTCATTAAGAAGCTGCTTACATCGTTGTTTAAACAACAACATCACAGAAAAGAAGAATCATACTTTATCAAAATATAACTGACTTCCTGGGACTTGGAGACATGCTTTATATGACTGGTAATTTCAACTGGCTGGCAGTACCTACCAGTTCCCTGCTAACCTCTCAGACTCTGTCTCATAAACCCCCAAAAATACAAATCAATTACTTGAAAGTCCTTTTAGAAAGTGGAAATATTACTGCTTTTAATTCTTCATATTTCTTTCAGTATTTTTCTTGTTTTTGTGTCCTTTCAATAACAGTGTTTTTTTTTTAAATTGAACTTTTGCCCCCATGTATCTTCTTCCCTGCCTTACTCTTGTAGAAGGTAGAAATTGGCAGAGTGTTTGTCAGCTTCTTATCTGGATTAGTAATGCATGTTTTCTGCTTATCTAAACCAGCAAGATTTACTAAATCCACTGATAATTTTTTTCCCTCTCCTTTTGGGTTTGTAGCTGTGATCTTCCAGTTCTATTCCAGTTTGAGGGGGAAAAAAATCAAATGAAAATCCCTATGAACAAGATACCAAGTGGCAATCAAAACTTAGAATAATATTTGTTACCAAAACAAAGAATAAATGAATAGCCAATTATCAAATTAGGAAAATGGACAAGATGGAATGCTGGTTAACAGGTTACACTTAAGGTATTTATACCTACAAATAAATTGGATTAGATGACCAGTGGTGTCTATTTAACAGTTTCAGTGCTGTAATCACATATATGCTTCTGTTACAGTGAACAGAACTTGCCAACCAAAAAAGCTGACAGTGTGGTACATTCAGTACCCCAGCAGAACAGAAGCTTCCATGGTAAGAACCCATATAAAAATTAAGTTTTCAAGAACTATTGTAGTTACACCAGAATTTCTCTTCCCCCCAGCCCCAAACCCCACAAATCCCTAACAGAGATGACATGGTAATTGGGTTCACTCCCTGTGGTTTCCCCAGAAGCTTCTCCAGGAGATTTCTTGGTGGATACTGAGCAAGACTTTTTTTTTTAAAATGTCTGGGTGGACTGTGGCACCATTTGTTTTCCTCCTAGATATGAAGCAGTATCAGGAAGAAACACTTGTAATAAGGAAGTCTACTTCCTTTTACATACTAATATGTCTGCTAGAGTTTTATAAAGCTGATAAATGCTTTGGCATATAAATATTATAGGTCAGCCTGAGGCCAGCCAAAATCATTATCTGCTGCTGTTGAAACAATGGGAGGGTGCTTGTACAAAGAGGGGCAATAAATATTAGGCCACTTCCTCAGGAAACATTTGATTTTTATAGATATCATACTTCTTTTCAAATAATGTATAGTATAGTTTCTCCTAGGATTTAAAGTGGGGGTGGGGATGTTGCCATGCCACTTCTACCTTCTCTGTCCTTATTCTAATTTCGTTTTTAGTGCAGAAAGAGAACTAATTTCATATTTGCTTATTTTGACAACCCAAAACAAAGAAACAAAAAAAAACAAACCAAACAAACAACCAACCCAACCAAAAACGAGTAGCATGGAATGCCAAGATCTGATTTGCATGAGATTTATTCTGCTTTAGTTCTGTACTGTACCATTTTTATCAAACACAGTTGGATAGGAAAAAGGGGAAAAAAACCAGTGAAAAATACTTAAATACTTTTTAGGCATTAAAAATGAGTGGGTTAAAGCAATGAATTGTTCTCTGGAGAGAGTACTTAAGAATACTTAAAGCTTTCAACATGCATCTGACATTTTCTTTAAAAAAGTATAGTGATTCTGTGTGATCCTCCAAGATACCATAAAGAAATTATGTTAGGATCCCACCTATTCAATTATTCTAATTCAGTAGATAATGGTTAAATAGCTTCTTCTAAAAATTGCATGTATTGAGCTCCATTTTGGAAAATAATACTTCTAATGCAAGTGATCAATGGACCAAAAAGAGATCTGAAGCATTTGATAATTTTACATTTATGTAAGGTTAAGAATTGATTTGGACTCAGTTTTTGGGTTGTGAAAAAGTGTCAGGACACCTTTAGCAAGGACAACAGCAGTCATTTACAGCTATCAGTATATTACCTTGTGTAATATATCAGTTATATTACCTTGTGTTCCACCTCTGAATATCATGAGCGAGACATGGATTGGTAGGTAAATACCAGACAGACTCCCAGAAAATAGGACTTTAAAAAACAAATGCTTAGTCCTTTCTGAGAGAGGAGTGCAATGTAAGAAATCTTTGTTAGGCTCTCATGGCAACTCCAAAAAAAATATGTCTGAGTGGTTTTCTTGTGTGGAAAACTTCTTATGGAAATAATGTTGGACTTGTAATTATGCCCACGGTTTGTATAACTGTGCTTTACCAGCTCCTTGTTTTTTACTGGAGCTCAATGAGGTTACTGTTCAGCACTTGTGGAATTCTGTCCCTGACTTAACCAAAATAAACTTATTGTCAGAACATTATAAAGATGGAAACACTGGATCACATGGTGGTTGGGAGAGCAAGTGGCTGCTCCTTACGGGGCAGTAAGCAGTGGATAACTGTAGTACTGAAACAAAGGTCCCACAAAGCCAATCCCTAAATCGTGTGGTCAGATTTTGGCAGGAAAATGTAAACATTGAGTAAGCAGATGTAGTATCCATTATTTATATTAATCACTTTGTGTTTATAAAGTTTGAACTCAGTGAGCTGAGGAGGAAAAATTTTTTTGAGTATGAAAAACCTGAGACATGAGCAGTGTGACGGCAAAATTTCCAACCTCATGTTCTGCAAGTTAAAGAAAGATTACTAATTTTGATGGTTTTCCCATTGTTTTTTAATGGTTTTCCCATTGTTCAGTTCAATGGCATGTGCCAACTCAAACTGAAATCTAGAATCATTCTGAAGATCTGGCTAGTGTGTAAGAAGAAGCCAAATTGCCTTTGCTTATGTGTCACTTCAGAAAACCCCACAAACCAACCACAACTCAAGAAGACAGCTCATATGCTTAGGAAAACTGAAGATTTATAGTAATAATGTAAAACATGCAACTGCTCTTAAGGAAATCCAGTTGTTACCCTTATGGTGCAGTCAATGTACATTAATGTCAAGTTTAAAGATATGAGTAAAGAATTAAAGCTTGGTAGCTAGTTTACTTACCATGAAAGAGAAACAAATCAAGGCTTTACTAGAGTGTCTTCAAATGATAAAATAAAGATACCTATGAAAGGTTTTGCGACTGAATGTTGCTCCAAAAGTAAAGTTTCTAGAATAAAAGGATTTTTTTAAACTTTTTTTTAAAAGATTGCTCACTGTATTTCAGAAATAATATTGCATTTTGGACAAGTTATAACATACTTACTTCCTTGACTGAGAGGCTGTTATTCCACATGTCCAAAACTTCCAATACGTTTGCCTGTTATTTCAACTGAATACAGAAAATGTCTGGGCTAAGAGAGAGGAATTTGCCCACAAATATTTGTTACAATAAGTATTCTGCTTTGTTGCTGGGTTTTTCATTGACAACTTAGGAAATCTTAAAAAAAAATCCAGGAAGCATGCAGTTAAAACTCCTAAAGAGGAAGCTGAATTTACTGTAGAGTTGAGTTTTTGTTGGAGGTTTCCATAGGGGTTTTGTGTTTATTTTCATTTGGGATTTTTTCCCCCCACAGAAGCTGGACTTGGTAGATTTTTGCACATGTTCTGTCTGTGTAAATGGAGATAGATTAGACAAGACCTTGCTGGTGCTATCTGTGGGCTTAGTCCTACCTGCAGAAGGGATGTTCATCTCTTGAAAATCTGGATTGACTACCCAGCTGTGAAAATAGATGTCTGTAAATCTTAAAAGCAGACTGGGTTATACATCAGAACACAATTACCTTTCGTTTATTGCTCGGCTCTTAATGACCCATTGATAAGGATGCTGGGCTCCAGCTGAGCAGGGCTTGTGTGTCCCATATTTAGGTTTGCAGAGAACGTAGAGCCAAAATTCCCCATCGAGCCGGCGTCTGGTTTTAACCGTGCATGGCTGTCCTGTCAGCAGAAGGGAAAATAACACATCTATTTTTAAGTTGGCTGGAATGACGCGGGCACAGAGCACCTGGCGCTGCTGGATGTGCCCGAGGGAGCCGCTCGCTGGCCTCTGCTGCCACCTCCCGGCTCCTGCGGGAGTCGGGCTTGGAGGGAAAATCATCCCAGCCTGCAGCAGAAGGAAATGTTTGTGTGCGAAATACTACCTCAGTGTTGGTTATCTCCCTGCTAGGCAGCTCCGTGGCACACAGGCTGTTTTGAACTCTCAGGTTACTTACTTGTGCCTTGCATGATCTCATTCACTAAGAATATTTTCCCATAAATGTTATTTCTAAGGCTGTGGTATTGTTTATTGTGACTTTTATTTTTTCATCTCAAAACTTGAGGAAAGCCATATGGTGGCTTTGTCTGTTGAGCTGTGTGCTGCTTTAGCCTCTACTACCTGTGTTCTTGGTCAAAGATTTCATGTCTCTAGTCTCAGGTCACCCAAACATAGGGCAGATACTGACCCTCAAACAAGTATCACAAAGAGCAACACCCAAGTTTTCACTTTAGTTCTGCTCTGTTGTTGGGGTTTTGGCTCACGTGTTCATGAGTCTAAAGTTCCATGACTTTAAATATGTATATTTAGGGAAATAACAAGTGAAATAGGTGTAGCAGTTATGAGTGTAGTCTGTACATAGCCAAAATAAGCCATTGTATTAGTAATGATAATAATGATAAAAATAAGAAGCCATTCCTTTAAGTGACTTCAGAGCAGGTGACTGATATGAATGGGCTAATCATGGCATTAGGAAGATTTGGAGTGTCTGTCTCTAAACAAATAGACTGCTGCTTGTCACTTGCCAAGTGAGTGGGTTATGCTGTGTGGTGTTGACACGAATACTTCAATGCTTCCTTTATTTCCTGCTCACTAGGAGCTGCCTTGTCCAGAACTTGAGTATTTTCAGGGAATGATTCTTTGCCTGGGAATAAAAGGAGCTTGAGGAGTGGGAGTGCAGTAGTGCTGGCCCAGGCACTCAGTGCTGTGTGTTTGGGGCACGTGGGTGACAGTGCTCCTTGTCTGCCCAGTGTCTCTGTGAGCCTACAGCCTGCTCTAGGGTTTGAGCTGTTGAAACCCACAAACAACAGAACAACCTCAAACACCCCCAATCTCTGCAGTATTCATTCTGTTTAATTATTGTAACACATAATGACTTTTTAGAAGTCCTAGTTCTTATTTTGTCATTTTGTCATTTAAATGACTTTGGATGTTTGAATAAACACCCTTTTAAGAAAAGCTTCCTTGGAAAATGTGCCTTTAGCCACATTAAATATTAAGGTGATCTTGAAAATATGTCTACAGGACTTCAAAATTGTGATAATTACCTATTTTCTGGTAACAAGAAAATGCAAAAAATTTCCTCCAGATTCTAAGATCTGACCTTCTGTGCAGATTATCTTCAAAATGGTTATTTTGATTAATCTCAAATCTTGAAAGAGATTGTCCTGTTGTATTTTCTTCTCTTGTTGTATTTCTTTCTTCTTGTTTCTGTAATCTCTGAGGAATTACAAAGAAGGAATTGGATTTTACATCTGTTAATTGTGAAATATTTTCTTTTCTAGCCCCAGATTTGAGGAAAGACCAGATCAATTCTGAAATTAACTACAGACCTCATCCTCATGTTGGTTTCCCAACAGAATTACACTTGCAGGTGCCCAGTCCTCCAGTAAAGAGGTAACCAGTACTGGCCTATTCCTCTGTAATAGTTTAAGAAATACTGATTTCTGTTATGTTACAATGATCAATATTAAGCATTGCCAAGTTAAAGCACTCAATATTTTTGACAGGCAATTCCTTTTGAATTTTGCATAATTGATGGGTCTAAACTCTGTCTTTAATTTTGATGCTGACAATGTCACCAATTGGCTTAGATGGTTTGAAACCACCTTAGAAGAAGCAGAGGGATTTAACATTTTCCTGTTTGGAATTTTATGGAACATGCAGTGATTAACCAATTTGTGGTTAGTGCAGTCACCCCATAAAGCTTTGAAAGATTTGTCTGGAAGAGGGAGAAGAGTTTATTTGTGTTTAGAAGCTACTGCTGTATCTTGTTGTTCTTATATGAACTCTACGTGCTCAGTATCTCCTAAAAATCAAAAATTTAAATACAAATGTATCAACTTAAGGTAGCATCCA